>NC_054883.1:37893366-38500866 GCF_018320785.1 Cheilinus undulatus | reverse complement strand
AAAGAGGGGGTATTATGTTTTTTTTCAAGGCTTTACACCATCTATCTGATACCCACGTAGTAGCTTCACATGGTTTACAGCTCAAAAAACTCCTCATGTTTCTCACACTGGCATCCTGAAAATCCCTTATTTTAACGTCTGTCTGAAATGCTTCGTTTTCGTGGCTGTCTCTTTAACACCCCCCCTCCACGGACCTGCTTTCCTCCGATTGGCCGATTTTCCAGAGGGCTGGCCGGCGGCAGAACTCAATGTTTTGTGCCCGCCCCCTCCAATGTGGCTATGTTTGTGGCTACTTGTAAACTTTGAATGAACCGGTCCGACTGAGTAAAATATGGCGGATTTTGATATAAGTCGTACGTGTTAGACCCGGAGCCTGATCCTGATAATTTGGAGAGAGAGGGGGATGAAAACCAGCAGCAGCGAAGGATAGAGAAGGACGTATCTGTTTGGTAAGTGTTTAATTACTGTGTTACTAAATGGCTAAATGGCTTAAAGGCTTTGTGGGGGCGGTCTGTTCCGCTTTGCCGGCAGCACAGATGAACAGGTCAGGAGATAACCTCATCAGTTCGCTCTATCGAAATCTCATCTCGGGAAGATCTCAGAGAGATTCCCAACAACCGTTTTCATCAGTTTACAGTCTACCCTAACCCTAATTCCAAGATTACTGCCACATATGTTCATCTTGCGGTTTGAAAATTTGCATACGTGGAGTATGGACTCCCAACATTGTGACTTTATATTTATGTTTTAAAAATTGGAAAAGTAGAATACCCCCTCTTTAAAAACTTTTCCCCCACTATTTTTGCCACTTAAAACTAATTTTTGTCTATTTTAAAACTGCCCCACCACCTTTTTTCTGCCTGTTTATGCCACTTCTAAACCAATTCTTGCCACTTCACATCTAACGTTGCCTCTGTTGACCCATTATTGCTTCTATTAACCACTTTATTTTACACCTTTTTGCTCATTTCAACCACATTTCACTATTTGATATGCTCATTTTTGCTAGTTTAACCCATTTCTGCCAATTTCTGCCTGTTTTTCTGTCTCAGTTAACCCATTTTTGCCTGGTTATATCAATTTTTTCATCCCATTCCACCAAATTTTCCCACCCATTTTTGCCTATTTCAAGCCATTTACACCACTTTTTAATCCAGTTTTACCACTATCTATGCCATTTTTGCCACTCAAACCCATTGTTGCCTTTTTTTGCTTATTTTTTGCCACTTCTAACCCATTTCTGCTACTTTTAAAATTCAATTCCACTACCTTTTCTACAGTGTTTTTTTTTGCCATTATCAGCCTATTTTAAAGCATTTTCAACCCATTTTAATTAACAAACAGGGATTTACTTTTTAAGAAGGCTTTTACTACATAAATGTATAAAAAAAAGATTTTTTTTTTTTTTTTTTGATAAAAGTGAGCTTAACCTTACAATGAACCATGATTTTGCTGTCCTCCTTGGTCTTCCAGTCTGGCTGGGCCCCCCTTGATCCCCCCGTATGGGTGGCCTTGTCTACACATGACTATTCTTGAATGTGCATGGCTGTGTTCACCCATCCTCAGGTAAAGTGGGGTTCCCCGGTTTGTGGCACCTTTATTTTTGGGGTCACGCGCTGAAAAGGTTGAGAACCACTGCTCTATTGGATAGAGATCTGGTGACTAGAGGCCATTGGAGTATGGTGAACCCATTGTCATGTTCAAGAAAACAGTTTGAGATGATTTGAGTTTGTGACATGGTGCATTATCTTGCTGGAAGTAGCCAACAGAAGATGGTACACTGTGGGGTTAAAGGGATGGACATGGTCAGCAACAACACTCAGGTCAGCTGTGGCATTCAAACAATTGGTACTAAGGGGCCAAAAGTGTGCCAAGAAAATCTGCTGAATACGCAAGTGGCAGCTGCGCTTCTACTGGCACCTGGCACACTTTCCCTGCCTGATCCAGCTCCCCACATACTGGGTGCCTAGGGCCCAGTGGGTTTAACCAGACCTCATAGCATTTTCAACACACACATATAATAGTGAATAAAGACCAAAAAATCCGTAGAAACCATGTAATCCTTGTTTTCTTGTTTGTTTTGGTTGGGCATTAAAGCTCCTAATGTTGAATATGCTCATACCACATGTGCAGGATTCTAAAGCTTTACAGACCTGCTGAGACTAGTTACAAATGTACAGTATGCTTGGGATTTCTGCACCAACTCTTTTTGTTTGGCTTTGTGAAGCTCCATTGAAGCTGAGAGGCAAGTGCAAGTTTTGTATGTGATTTACATCATCCTGTTTGCCTGCACAAACAGTCTCATCCTGCAGGAAATCTTTCATCAGCGAGGCCCATAAGTTAGATCCCTCCATCAAAACTAGTTACAGTTTGGTTTCCAGCTCTGCAAAGTACACATTCACCTTCTCTTTCTCCTCTTAACACATCACATATCTTCTTTATTTGTAGCCTCAAATCCCTTTAGAGAATTGCCCAACGTTGCTGTCTGCTCTGCCTTTTTAATGTGCTCTTACGAAACATCACGCCCTTTGGCAAAGGAGAAAGCAGTAAAGGCCTGCCATTGATTGGACTACAAACAGTTGTTGTCTGTGCTATCTCTGCAGCATGTTCAATAACAATAGGATGTTTCAGATATGATACCAAGGTCAACCGGATGGCTCTTTGTGAGGTTCAAAGACCGTCTCATGTTACTTTGATTTGGTGTGAGGTTACAACCCAAGATCTATATGACCGAGATTGGCTCTCTTCCTTAATCTGATCAGTGCTATTTGAAATATTCAAAAGTGTTCAAAGGGTGACTTTGTCCTCTGAATCCAATAACAAAGGTGTCCTCTCACTGGAGAGTGTAGTCATATAGGGACCATTTTATCTAAACAACGGAAACAAACTGGGAAAGTTACAAGTCTGATGATTGTTGACAGAGTTTAGTATTTTTAAACAACAGTCAAAATACATACATCAACATCAGTGGAAGGCATTGGGAGGATGGAAATGTTCTTATTCTGTCCATTCCATTGTGCCATTTTACCCAACACTTACTCATCTATTGAGTAAGTGCTCCATCAGTTTGTTCTGAGCACAGACGGGTTTGTGCAGACAAGAATCCCACGAACCTCAAGGCTTAGGATCCTCCAGAGGCTTGTGGTCGTGCATAAACCTACTATTCAGCCACCCCTAACCAATGCTCACAAGCAGAAACGGTTGCAGTGGGCCCAGAAATACATCAAGACTCATTTTCCAACAGTCTTGTTGACTGATGAGTGCCGTGCAACCCCAGATGGTCCAGCTGGAGGAGTAGTGGATGGTTGGTGGATGGCCAGCATGTCCCATCAAGGCTGCGACGTCAGCAAGGAGGGGGCGGAGTCATGTTTTGGGCTGGAATCATGGGGAGAGAGCTGGTAGGCCCCTTAGGGTCCCTGAAGGTGTGAAAATGACCTCGGCAAAGTATATAGAGTTTCTGGCTGACCACTTTCTTCCATGGTACAAAAAGAAGAACCGCGCCTTCTGCAGCAAAATGATCTTCATGCATGACAATGCTCCATCTCATGCTGCAAAGAATCCCTCTGTGTCATTGGCTGCTATGGGCATAAAAGGAGAGAAACTCATGGTGTGGCCCCCATCCTCCCCTGACCTCAACCCTACTGAGAACCTTTGGAGCATCCTCAAGCTAAAGATCTATGAGGGTGGAAGGCAGTTCACATCAAAACAGCAGCTCTGGGAGGATATTCTGACATCCTGCAAAGAAATTCAAGCAGAAACTCTCCAAAAACTCACAAGTTCAATGGATGCAAGAATTGTGAAGGTGATGTTAACATGGAACTTGGCCTGTTAAGATGTTTTTGATTGAAATATCTATTGATTTTTGTAAATATGACCTCCTAATGCTGCAAATTCAACAAATGACCATTTTCAGTTCTTTACAACTGACAAAATGTTTTAAAACTCTGTTGTGCATAATAATTTGGAGCAGTACAGTTTGAGTTTTTTTTTTGTTTTTGTTTTCTTTTTAAAGAAAAAATTAACATTGGGAGGTTTGTTTGATAAAATCTGAATTCTGCTCTGGCGGTTGATGAATTGAAAATTATGCTGACTGTCATCTGCATTGACTATTAGGCAAATCAGAGAAATATATAATTTGCATAATAATTTGGAACATTGTGTATTTGTTTTGAGCATTTTGTTTTAAGCGTTGTTTAGAATGGCCGTCTGAGGCGGCAGACCCATGTCTAAGCAGCGCCACCTAGGAACTCACACTCCTATTGATTACTATGGTGTTCAAAATTTGAAGTGCGAGAAAAACAGAACAGGTGTGCAGATCATCACCAAAATCGAATCGATTCTTCCCTGTCACTATCCCAATATTCCCTGAAAGTTTGGTGAAGATCCGACTTTCCGTTCTCGAGTTACCTTGTACACATACAAACAAAGAAACAAAGATACGGAAGCCTTTACATAACCACCTGCTGATTTAATCAGCGTGGGTAACAACTCAGAGGGGCTATACAACTCTTGGAATTAAAAGACAGACAGCCAGAAAACCAGGGTGCTTTAAGGTTTGCAGTGGTACATTTTTACATATTTGCACTGGTATATTTTCACTGTGCAAAGAGCTTATGCAGTACTATGTGGGCACAACAGCGTTTAGTGCAGTGATACTCAGCATGTGGCTCTTTTGTGATGATTTGTGGCTCTTCTATGTCTTCATTTGAAATATTTTTCAACCAAAAACCTTGAAAAAGGGAAATTTTTACCTCAGAAGCTACAATGTCGTGCAGCTATAGCTTTAATTGTCAATCTTTATTTTTATGTATTTTATTTCTATTGCCATCATTTTCCCTCTTACTTTTATTTGCCACTTTTCACTACTTAGATTGTGGCTCTTTCAAGGTGTTTTTCAACCATTTGGCTCTTTGGTTGAGCAGGGTTGAGTAATACTGGTTTAGTGAGTATATAACCACCATTGCTCTTAACTCAGTTTACTCCAAGGGCGCAGTTTATTTCTACTGTATTGTAGCTATTGTATTGTATTGTATCATATCAAACCATATCATACTGTACCATGTTGCATGTATTATATTTTGTGTCATATCCTGTCCTATCACATCGTATTGTATTGTATTGCATCATATTGTGTTGTATCATTTCATATAGCATTGCATTGCTTTGCATCATATCATATTGCATCGCATCATATTTTATCGTATTGTATCACATTGTATTGTATCATATCGCATCGTATAGCATAGCATAGGAGTATATCATATCGTATTGCCTCGCATCTCAGTATCTTATCGTATCGCATCACACTGTATCTTATTGCATTGCATTGCATTGCATAACATCGTATCGTATCATATGGCATCAAATCATATCGTGTTCTGTCGCATCGTATAGTATCGTACTGTTGTGTCCTATCCTGCCATATCATATATCAAATCAAATCATATCAGTATCATACCTTATTATACCATTTGGCATAATCTGGCATTGTATTGTATTGTATCATACTGTATCATATGTATTGTATCTTATCTAATGGTGCCAGACCTTATCATGTAGTATCATACTGTATCATACTGTATCATATAGTATGTACTGTACAGTTGTATATCACATTGCACTGAATGGAAATGTAGCACATTACATCATATCATGCAATATTAATATTATTTCAAAGACTAAGAATTTGTATTTGTTCACAAATAGAGTCACTTTCATGGAAATGAAAAAGTCCTTCTGCCTTCCGATCAATAACCTCAAACATGTTGACCTCCATCAGCTCATGACTCAGGGGAAAAAACATTCCATACCTGCAGCACTACATACAAACAGTAACTCCCACTGACGGCAATGGCTTTTGTCAGACCAATTCCACTAAGTTGTTCCGCCCTGATATATCGAATTTTTTCTGCAGATGATACATTTCTGCGTGTGCATGTTACAGTGAAAGGGAAGTATTTTACTTAGAGTGTTTTTGTGTTCCCTCTGGTGATTTAAAACCCTCCTGTGGCTGCTACCATAAAACTACTAATGCACTTCTGGGAGTGTGTAGTGACGTTTTTTATTTTCCTCATCCCCAGTGTAAGCGGAAACCTTGGGGATATTTTTCTGATAGAAAAATTGCCAGTTAATCTTATTTACATGCCTCCCTTAAGGAATAAAAACCCACCTTAAAACACCAAACTTTTTGAATATGAAAAATCACCATTAAAGTTTAAATGAAGGGCAAATCTTTGCAGCCATCATGTTGACTTGAGTATCTCCACAGGCACATTTTAGGTTAATTACAGTTTAATGAAGCCTATATACTAATCCTATAGACCTTGCCATTGGCTATCATTCCATTTCTGCATGCACAGACAAATTATTAAATGTTTCCACTTTCATCCAATATGTCCTGGAGGTTAGATATCAAGACTTTCCTAAACCTGCTGTGTTTTTTGAGTGCTTCTTGTATAATACATTACTATTAATGGATTCAGCTCCTGGAGGAGCACTTGACCTGCAATTTGAAGAGGAAGCATCTTTGAGTCGAGGAAATTTACTGATTCTCGCTCTTGACGGATGATTCCGGGTGCTTTTCCTTACACACAAATTGCTTAGTAAACAGCTTCCTCCCTCTGAATAAAGCAATATGTTTCATATAAAGCAGACTTGAGGAGATATTTGCGTACTTGGAGACCTAATAAGGTGCAGATCTTAAAGCTGAGGCAGCATTGGTGAAAGACAAAGAGATTATTATGTGAATGCAGCTCCACAACAATGCAATAATTCCACCTCTAATCAGGTTTTGGTGTCTAATTTCCAAGAGATTTTATTTCATATTCACAGCCATGCGCTTACTTTTCTCATCTATTGTCCAGCTTTTATCTCTGGGCTCTACGGGATTTTTTTTTTTTTTTACCACTCTGTGAAATGACTCTTTTTATGTTTGCAGATATTCTGTGGACATAATTTAATATCCTTCCAGGTTTTTCTCCATCAAATTTAATCATTCTCTCCATACATGCCTCTCCAATTTTATTCACAAGCTGTTTATTGGCCCAGGAAGGACAGTGTTTTTTGAACATTGCACCCTGTATGTACACTACCTTGTATAACATCTGTTGAAGATCATCTGGAGGTAATGAAAGCTTCCTCTACAGTATCATCCGTCCCTCGGAGAGGCTGCAGGTGAAGGCCAGAGGACCGGAGTGAACGAGGTGTGCTAAAGATGAAAGCATAGATCTGCTTCAAACGCCAGATGTGTCTGTGTGAATTCAGGAAAACTGCGTCCTGTAAAAATAGAACAGAGGGAATACAATGCTTGTATTTGCAGAATCTGAAATTCAGATGATAGTAATGCTTTCCTCAAAGCTCACTGCCAACATATAGTACCATGTTTGCCAACCTCTGATGTCCCTATCACAAGCTGCTATTTTGCTGCAGATTTCCCTTCGACAGCCTTTTTATGACGAGCCAGGCAAAATGAAAGAATGAAGTGCCTCAACTTCCTTCTAATTCTTTTTATTTAGTCCATTTTCACATTTATATAGAGAAACTATAACACACATAGACAAAGTGCCAGAAAAGACACCTTCTGGCATGAAAAGAATAATCATAAAAACAGGCCAAAGTGCATTATTCAAAGTGCAGACACGAGAAGATAACCCACCTTCCAGCTCTGCAGCAAAGAAGGTCGATTTCTCCCACCAGAAAGCCCTCTTCTCAGATGTCTATTGCTATTCACATCAGTTCTCTGAGGACTGGTGGTTCAGAGTGAGTAATGCTTTTCATGTGATGCCATGTTGGAACTGTACCTGGCAGATAAATAAGATGTGATTATTAAAAAGATTCTTTTTCAAGAGTAAAGTGCAAATATTGACATAACCTTCAAGTTTGTCTCATCAGTATGAAAGTTTCAAAGTTTGTTGGAAGGTTTAATGTCACCAAAACCTTCAAGAAAGTCTGGCTGCAATTCAAATTAAAATTGGATTAAACTTCTGTTTTTTAGGGTCAGGTTAAGGGTTAAGGTAAGGATACCAAAAACGCTCCATCTCTGGACATTTTCAAAAAACGTCTCAAGCACCACCTGCTCACCACAGCCTACAGTCTTACACTCTTCCTTCCCCTCACATAGTTTGTCCTTGTCTACGTGTTCTTGTAAAGCAGTACATTTTGAGTTTCCCACGTTACCTCCACATTCAACCAAACTGTCAACCTCATTTTAGCCAGTTAATAAATTCAGGGGGGAAAAAATTAGCACGGAGGATTAAATTGATTTTGAGATTTAAAAAAGTCGAAATGATAAGTTACAAGGCATAAAATCTGAAATAAAAAGTCTAACTTATTAGTTCCAAATTGTTTAAAATTTAATTGTTAAAATAATGCTTTTAAAAGGCAAAAATATAAAAATGAAAGTCACAGACAGTTAAAATGGTGCACCTAAAATGTCAAAATATGAGATAATGGTTGAAATAATAAATTGACAAGGTCAAAATATTAGATAAAAAGTCAAATAAAAAATTGAAAAGGTCAAAATATGAGATTTAGAGTCATAATAATATATTGAAAATGTCAAAATATGAGACAAAAAGTGCAAATAACACATTGAAAATGGTCAAAATATGAAATAAAAGCCCAAATAATCAATTGAAGTCATAATTGTACAATGCAAAATTGAAAATATGAAATGAAAACACAAATTAATTTCTTTTCCCACATTTTTTTGTCTAAATATTTGTACTTTTTTTTTTTTTTCACATTTTTATGACCTAAGGATATTTGATGTCATCGAGATTAAGTCTAAATTTTTCATACTGGATGAAATCAGCAGACTTCATATTTTAGGGCCAGTTATAATAAGAATATGATATGACCTGCCGGGCCAGGTGTAACTGTACCACAGGCCGGATTCGGCCCCCAGGCCTTGAGTTTGACACTCCTGATCCATAGTGTGGATGAATGGAAGTGCAGCCACTCAGTATCTGAATGTCTAAAATGTGTCACTAATGCACGTTATAAAAAAGGCCTTATCGTGCTGTTTATCAGACTCAAACCTGAGCATTCTCGCCCACTCACTCATAGTGAATTTTCCCTGAATGTTTCCTGCAGTGTTCCTGCATCATCTCACAAATTTCTTGTAGAAACACTACTTGGAGGCTGGTTGGAAAGATTCAGGGTAAAACCAGGAAGAAAAACTGTTAAGATTTTGCCAAAAGAATTAAAAATCAGATTGTCTGCTTTGTTGAACCTCACTGGAGAGAAGGCTGCATTCTGCTTTGACAAGAGCACTCAATCCTTTATACAGTCGTGGTGCAGACATACACTTCTTGATTCATGTTCTCCCCTCAACCCCTCTATCACACTTCACTTGGCCCGTTTTGTCGACTCAGCAAGCCTGAAATCCAATGACTGTCAACAAGATTTCCTGAGACGGCTCGCCACCAGCATCATCCAACACAGGAGAGAGAAAGAAGCCAAAGTATGAAGCTCATAAATAAAGAAATGTGTAATTCCTCCTAAAGCTTCACCAACTAAAATGACCATTTCAGCCTCCTGGTTCTTTGACATACTGTATCTCTTTGACTGACAGTTTAACCTCTCCAATTTGCTACTTGATAATAGTATGCAAATGAAAATAAAAATGGGTTCTAATCTAACATGGTGGAAAATGCTGTCAGACCAAATAGTAGGATGATTGATGGCAACTAACGTGGCTGCAGTCAGCCATTAACACCCATTTTCCTCCAGCTGTGCATGAAGACAAGAGGCCATAGCGGTTCAGTTTCATATTAAAGCAGCAGGGAACTAAATAACTTTTATAACTATCCACCAATTAACCTGGCTTTAATAACTTTTAATAGCTTTTACAGCATGTTACAGTGGTCCAACCTGGAGAAACCTGAGCTTTGAAGGGCAAGAATTCACACTGGAGGGGGCTGTGAGAACGGGTTTGATCTTGTATCAATAATATCAAATTCAGGGAGAAAGCCGACAAACAGATAAATCCATAGGAGCTTGAGTGCATCCATTATTCATGCTTTTTCCATAGGTCTCAGACCAAAGGCCCAACCATACATATTTTATCATCTGTTTTCTGATCTCCACATGCAGCATGGTCATATCCCTGTCTTATAAATGTGTTAGTTTGAACAATATATCCTGGAGTGTGTGTGCTGGAAATCATGGCATCTCGATAAAAAAAAAAAAAAGTCGACTTTTAGTCCATTTTTAGTGGAGTCCTTCAGGGGAGAGGTTCTTCCTGAAATCTATAACTCTGTCCTCAGAGGGTTGATGTAGCTTTAATGGTCAGTGCTCGATTGTACAGTAAGGTCACTGCAATGAGATTTTATACCATCCCTGCTGCAACAAAGTCCCTAAAGGGTAGGCTATAGACCCAGATCAGCTTTTTCTACAGCAGTTAAAAATATAAGACTAAAGCAATGTCACTAACAGCAGACAAGACGTAGCAGTTAGCCTTTCACATCGGGCTGGGTAGGTTTGGATGGCTTTTCCCTAAATATATGGCATCATTGTTTAAAAACCTTTTTTTTTTTTTGCATAATTTGATAAATTTAAACAGGAGAACAGGAGAAAACAAGGTAATGTTGATCATTGTTCTACCTTCTACTATTGGGGAATGAGAGGACAACATAAAGAAATGTCCTCTGTATTTATCAGAATAAAAAGGATGCTGATGTCTGGTTCATCAGCACTCAAATATGCCAGTTTAAAAATGACACAATAATATAATTTAGTGCTACTTTACAGTATTTTAATCAGTTTAACACTTTGCTATAATAAAATACCATGCACAAATGTATGACTTAGATAACGTCAGATATTAACTTAAAGATGTAGTGTTTAATCTTCCAAGCAAAAGTTTAATTTATGAATAGAAATTAAGCACGTGTGGGAGTTTTATCTTTAAAAATCACACTTTTAAATGATAAAAAGACTTTTCAAACTAGGTTATTTAAATGTGTTTACACTAGAGATGGCATGATTGCCCGTTTTCATAATAAATTGTGGTATTAAACTTTACGATTAGTTAATCGTAACGTTTCCTAAATACCGTCAATTTACAGAAAAGATTATGCCGGGAGCCATATTGGTACGTCAGCGCAACTCGGCCGGAACAAAAACAAAGTTACACAACATCCGTGTGTCACCCCCTCCTGTTGCTTCATGCAGTTGCAGGCGGAGGCGTGTCACAGTCCCAAACAAACCACAGCATGGAAGAGGAGGAGCTGTTCCCTCCAAATAAACGGTTGAAGTCAGCCGTGTGGGATTTTTCTGGATACAAAAAAATGACCAGTGTCTCACTGTGTAAGATGGCAAGCCTAAATGTAAGACATGCCACAAAAAAGTTGCAGTGAAATCAGGCAACACTTCAGCACCTGCGGGACAACCACTCAGGGTTGTAAGCCAATGTAAAGGTAAATAGTTACTGGGTTAAGTCATGTCAATGTTAGGGATGGGGATCAAAACCCGGGTCCATAAGGACCTGGTTCTGTGTTTTTGAAATACCTGAAGTCAAAATTTTAGCTTATCGATACTGCTACCGAGTCTCACAGGCTCTGTGATATAACATCATTTTAAGATAAGACTGCTGTAAACACATACATCAGTTCTTTCAAGGGGAACATAAACTAGAAGTGTCATGCATCACATCGAACAAGAATGTACCTTAAACTGTCAGCTTGAGGAAAAAGACGCTGCCTGTGAGTCGCATGCTATCATACGGTATCCTCCAGTGCTGGGAGTAAGGTATCCCTCACTTCAGCTGCTTCAGGACAGTTTTCTTCTTCAGCTGCTCAGATAAATGCTGATAAATGCTCCAAAACTTTGAGACAGTCCTGTTTGTTAACAATATTAATCCAGTGTAGAAATCTGCGGTGGAATCAGCAGAATTGAAGTTAATTAGCAAACTTTAGGAGCTGAAGAGGAAAATATGATGCATTCAGGGAACCTCAGTAAATTAGACAACTGTAGTCTATATGTTATGTGTTCAAATGCCAACTAAAAATGGGAAAATTTAGTTTTTGACGAGAAACTTTAATAAATACAGTTGTGAATATGAAGAATGTGTTTATATTTGAGGGAAACATAAAATAGATGTGACTGACTGAATTATAGCTTTTTAACTCAAACACTACTCAGCTAAGACCACTCGAATGGTCCATCCAAAAGGGATTATTATCATTTTTCTGGTAATTATTGATTACTTTACATTGTTGATATAATATTTTGTTAAGAGAGCATCCTAAGATGGAAATAAATTTAAATACAAGACCTATAAGGAGTGTTCATGTGATTTCCTATTTTTTGATGTCATTTTGGAGCAGCACTACATCCAACTTTAGAACAATTAAAGTATTTCAAGGTATTACAGTTGCTTTGAAGACATTTTCATTTGGACGTTACTGACAAACTTTCCCTGTGTGCCTTCTGTGGTTGCACACTGCCCTGTAGTCTCACGCCCTTATATGGGCAATAAAGGTTGTTCCTCTATGCTAATTCAGAGCAACGTGCACATGCCACCAGTTTACGAGCACCTGGAATTCATCATTTAAGAACACAGGTGTTTATTTTGACCTTACTGACGTCTTGCTTTTCTCCTCTCATCACTGTATGCCCTCTGTGTTTGCACAATGCCCTGCAGTCTCATGCCCTTATATGGGCATAAAGTGGTTGTTTCTCAATGCTGTTTCCCTAAATACATACACACTCCTCTAGCATACGAGCACCTGAATTTATTTATTGAAGAACGATGGTGCAAACTATTGGCAGTTCAAGAACGTGTCATGAACCCCACGTAGGTTTCTCTTCTGAGAAAATCTTAGCAGGATATCTATGAGGTAGGCCAACTCTGAAATTGAGGTTATGGATACGCAGAAAAAAAAAAAAAAAAATCCACGAAGGGGTCAAAAACCATAAATGGTAAATCTTCCCAGATCACATAACTATAACACAATTCTGGGCTCCTTTCCTCTAAAACTTCAATTTTTTCCAGTTGTGTAGAAATAGTTAAATGATGTGTAGTGTATTTAGCACCATGCTATGATTAGGGGCCTCTAGTACGCATTTAAGGCTGGATGGATAGTACACTTTTATTTCTGTCCTGCAGAGATGAAATAAAACACTTTCCTATCCATCTCGTTGACTTCCCATGTTGATCAATGATAACTAATTGACCGTACCTAAATGCCCGTGTCGGTTATATGAGCCTTCATATGGATTTTGAACATACTCTAAAAGGAGGCAGGGATGATAAATGACCAGAGCACGGGTCACTTCTGGGTTCAGCATGCTCTGACTCACTTATTAAACAAACATGATAATCAATGGAGCCTCAACAGAGTCTAATTGATTGGTTAACATGGAGGCAATATTTCTGCAAGTTCAATAAAACATCCACATGAGGTAAAATCTTTAGATAACCTTTTTTTTTTATTTTTTATAAATAATTCAACTGCTGAACAGTGGGAGTGATAGTGGGAGTGACTGTCAGACTGGTAACCACTATTTGATTCTGCTGTTGTTTTCATCCTTTCTTGTTAATTTTATTTCTCCTGCATAATCTAATTCCACGGTGGGTTAATTGAATTTTCATGAGACTATCGCTCCCTTCCCAAGTGTTCTTAATTCCATGATACTCTATTCTCTGAGTACTGTTTGCAAATGTGCCTTGTGCCATCACTCATTTCTTATTAATGCCTATTAAGATGGTAATCAAAGGCCTCATTATCTGTGAAAAAACAGCACCAGGCTCCTAAGTGGCTCAGCGGAGTCTGCCAGTAAACAGCAGATCACAGTTCGAACTAATATTTAACCAATCAAAGCAGTTTCACTTACAAAGGATGATAAGCAGGTCAGAAATGTTGGAAATAAATTTACATAATAGCTTCCTGAAAATAAACCGGCAAGGTCCTTTGAATGGCAGCTTTTAATGTGTCAGTCATGAAGAAAGTTTCTGGTCAACAAAAAGCCCAGAGCTTTGAGAGTCGAATCACTGGAGGACAAAAATATAGCTAAAAAATTATTATGTTATTAAGTGAGTGGCACAAATATTGTGGTTTACTACACTTTTTTATGTCTGTTTTTTTCTTGAATTTTTGAAATAAATGCAGCCCTACATAGAGTGTCTTCATATTATTTAATCTGCTATAACTGAGAGCTAATCTGACAGCAATTTAAAGCAGTAGTTTCTTAAACTTTTATGCCCCAAAGCACACATGAGATGAAGCCAAAATCTCATACTAATATCCATGCAAACATGGCCACCTCTGTCTAAAGTGGGCCCCTTGACAGACTCTGGTATAAGATGGCACCAGTCACAGTCTATTTACTAATGTGTGACTCCCAGGAAAAGTATAGAAAGGATTCAACTGGGTTTAAGTTTGTATCCTATCTGGAGGGCACATGTATCTTGTGTTTGCCTCATATCTGGTCCCTCCCCGGGGAACAATTTTCCATGGGAGAGGCTACCAGGGGCTAGTGCCCCTGACCACATAGCTCCCAGGTTCAGGTAAACTGCTCCACCACGATAAGGTGGGGAGTCTTGGAAGGGTCAGGGGGTTGAAATGAAATTTCTCAGGAGGGTGGCTGGGCTCAGCCTGTTCAGAGATAGGGTGAGGAACTCGGCTGTCAGGAGGGGGCTGGAAGTAGTGCTGCTGCTTCTTTTTCTCAAAAGGAGCCCCTTGAGGTGGTTTGGGTACAGGGTTGCCAGGTCTGCAGTTACTTTCAATGTACTGCTGTGGGTCGAATTTTTTGTCTGCGGGTTGAGCAGACCCATTTTTTATGTCTTGTGTATGAGTATCATTTCTGTAGCAGAAAAACTACTTTATTCACACTCAAGTACAACTAAAACAACGAGCAGAGAGGTAGGAAAACTTGGAACATGGCACACAGACATACACGCCACCCACAGAGAAGCAGAATGTCTGAGGGCAATCAAGCAATATATGCAGTGTGGCAGAGGTTTTACTGAATTATTTTGAATTTCAGCACTGGGCTTAGTTTTGGGCTAGTTTTTATCGGCCGTTGGGCTGGTTTTGTCACACAGACCTGGCAACCCTGTTTGGGTATCTGATTAGGATGCCCTGTAGAGGCCTTTCGGGAGGGAGGAGACCCCAGGGTAGACCCAGGTCTCACTGGAGGAATTATATACCCCACCTGTCATGGTAAAACTTGGAATCCCCAAGGAAGACCTTGAAAATATTGTAGGTGAGAGGGATGTCTGGGCTTACTGTTGAAAGATCTTTTTCACATTAAAAAAGAAAATCGATCTCATGTTGCTCTAATCACATTTGCAGACTGATGCAGAAATTTTTGTTGGCTATATATATATATTTTTAAACACGTTGGATTTTATGTGAAACTTTGCATCGGCCCATGCCATTTAAACGGGGGACTGATGGTTCAGATCAGCACAGGGAGCTTCTTCACCTTTCCACTCTCCCTCTCACACTGAAACCTCTCTTTAAACACTGATTTGACCGTGTATTATGTGGATATCAACCATGGAAATAAAACAGATAAGGGATCACGTTTGTTCTCGCAGCCACCGAACAAAGACAGAATTAAAAGTTGCTCCCCAACTCGCACAGCTGTGGTGTATGAGCTGGTGCCGTATGAAGCTCTCTGTCAGGATGGATGATCAAGCAGGGCTTTTTAAGTAATGACAGAGCCACAGGCTCATCCTCCCTTCTTTGGTTGCAGTACGAAACGATGTGCCACATTCTACGAATTTTCACAGTAAATACAAATAATACTCAGTAGACTCAGTGTGTAAGGTTTGAGTGCATGATGTTTTTTCGGATCTAGAAAAATGCATCAAAAACTAACAGACTCGGTGTGCAAAGACCTTTAGCCCGCTGCCAATGTGACCCAGCCCCAGATAACCCCCAACTTCCATATACAGCGTGCGCGCCATGGAACGCTGGCGAATTGTACTGCGGAGCACTTCGCTCCCTCTCTAGTCTGTCAGAACATTTCCATAGCCAGCACTCTAGACCGGCAGCGGGCCTGGAGCGGCACTTTGCTCTGCTTCGTTTCAGATACGCTGCCGGTCTATTTCAGTGCTGGCAGCTGCCAAACCTCGTAAATTCACTGTCGTTCAGAAAACACCAACCATGGAAGTCACAAGCGTAGAACATCCAGTTCTTTCAAAATAAAACACAATGCACGGACTCGTAAATCATCACTTTATCAACATTATGTCTCATCCTGCAGTGAGAGCAAAGGGTCACCAAGAGGTTAGAGGGTCACAGAGCTACAATGGCATCATTGACAAGGAAAAGTTCACTTTTGGGGATATTTAGCCAAAGAATTTTGCATAAAACCACAGATCCTTTAAGCAAACATTAACCTTTTAACTTCCTAATGTACTCACTCAATGGAGGAAGCAATAATATCATGGACTTATACTGGAAAGGATGATAAATTAACCCCAAAAGTAAAATAGTCCGCTGTTGACGTGCTATTCCTGCATGAACTCGCAGTTCTCCCGTGATCTCTTCCCTCTGATCAGGGCTTGTGTGCCACGGCGGAGTGCTCTAGACTTGCTTCCAGTGGGCGAGGTCGCTCGCCTTTCAGTCAAAGCAAACCCACGGTGCTTCGTTGAGCTGCGGACATGCTGTATATGAAAATTCGGGGTAGGCGTAAGAAAATTTCCAGCGGTACTCTGATAACAATGTATAGTTGTTCTTTATCTCCAGTTACAGTTTTTATGCATCAAGCATTTTTTTTCCTATAGCACACATTCACAACCCACTGGAAAGAGCTTTGTAAACCCACTTTGGGTCCCAACCCACCACCAACTTTCCTCAGGCACACCAGTGAGAACCACTGATTTAAAGAAATGTGCTGATAAGATATCAGCTTTGATAATCACACTTGTCATCTGCATGCGTTTTATTCAAAGAGAAATTCCAAATTAAGTCCAAATGATTGGAGTACTCTAGAGTTACCTCTTAGCCCCTAATCATCTTTTTAAATGAACTTCTGAGTTATTTTTCAAACTGCAGCAATCATGCTCATTCTTATTTTCATCTGGCAGCATTTGAGCTCAGTGGGAGGCTGATTGGAAGAAATAACAATCACCCAATCTTGAAGATAGGGAGATTTAACATTTTAAAATTAAAGTGGTGGATATCAGTGGGAGCAGGAATAGTAATGTGCTGGTTAAAAGTTTGAACATTTTTTCCACCTATTTATCCTTTCATGTTAGCTTTTGTGGGGATTTGTGTCTCTTCTTATCACAGCATGATGTTAAAACACATGATTGAGTTCATCAGCCTCAGTAAACTTTATCTTACAGTTGGTTGGTTTAAACAGGTCAGGTGTTCAAACTTACCAGCAGTTGTTTGTTCAGATCCACCATGATGGGTTTCTGTTAGGGAGGGGCGGGCCCAAGCGTTACCTGGTTTTATAAGTGTTGGTGATGTCATTACTGACATCACTGGGCTAAACCAAATGGGGAGGGAGGTTAAAAGAGTGAGAAAGCATTTCATTTCTGCTGGCTGCAGTGAGCTAGGTGATAATTAAATGATCTTTGCAGCTGGGTCTGCTAACTGGCTTCTTGCAAGGTTTTAAAATGAATCCAAGTGTGAAAATGGTTTAGTTTTTTCTAAATGTGACTGTACCAGACTCTACATTCATGAAATAAGAAACTGGAGATTGTGAAACTTGACTGTAATAAATTATGTTCATTTTTGAAGAAAAAAGTAGTAAACAATAACATTTTACCTAGACCAAAATGTTCTTTAAAATTTTTGTTTTTGTGGAATCTGGCCCCTCCAGCATCTTCCAAGTCAAAGCTGGCCCTTGTACAAATGTAGCTGATGACCCCTACTCTTGTCATCAGTTTAACCAAACCTGGACAAGACAAAAATGACACTAAAAGCTTTTCACGATGGGAAAGATGTTTTTGCCCTTCTGCCGCCCTGCTTCGGTATGAGTTTGGAAGAGTTATGGTGAAGGGTGTAGCAGACAGTGATTCCTGCTGCACAGCAGAGTGGTGAGAGAAAGGGGCTGTGCAGCAGAGAGGTGTTAATTGTTGCCACCTGTGAGCTGAGTGAGGAAAAAAAGGGAGACAATGACATTCTGGAGGGACTGTGAAGAACAGAAGGAGTGAAAATACAAAAAGTAGTATAAAGAAGGGATATATCTGTCAAAATTGGAAAAGAAAGCACCTAGGAAGGACAGAGTGGGTGAATTCAGTCAGCCTTTGTACTCTGGAGCCTTATGTGGGAACACTGAAATCCTGGAGCAGCATGAAATCCTCTGTATGCGGTGGCACTGAAGTCTTCTGGTGGCAGGACTACCCTCCAGTCTGTGGATTGTTAACCTCCTGATCCTAACAACAACTCTCCAAACTGCAAGTTTTCCTATTACTCTCTCTCCCACTTACAGAGCCCCAGACATGGCGTGGTCAAAAAAATAACACAAAATACTAAATTATGGCCACGAAATGCTAATTCGTGGCCACAAAATAACAATTTGTGGCCATGAAATAAGTAATACATGCGCATGTAATACTAATTAATAATATTAATATCATTCCTGGACAGCTGGGTATGCAAATCGAGCACACCTTTCTATCCCGGCGTCTAAGTCTACCGTAAAGCAATCTGGCTCTCAATATTCTGTTTAAAAGCCTCTCAGTAATAATGGTTCCTTGCAATGCCAGGCTTTTCAGAATGTCTTTGTAGCTCATTCCCAACCTAAAATAAAATTCAATCATACTATCCCTGTCCATCGTGTACCTTTTGTCCCTCTACTGCCTCTACCTTAGACCTTAGAGAGGGTGCGCTCCATATCAAAAATAGAAAAATAATGCTTTTAAAGAGCAAATATACGAGGGGAAAGTTGAAATCGTAAGTTTGAAAGGTCAAAATATGAGATCAAATTTGCAACCACGAAATCACATTTGAAATTGTGAGTCTGATAGATCAAAATATTAACCTTGCAAAGCAGATGGATGCGCCCGTTTCCTTGTTTTTCAGTGGCGAATCCATCTTGCAAAGCTCCCATCTGAACCGTTTGGGCCCGGTTAGAAAGTGACAGGACCAATCAGCGACGAGGGGCAGTACTTTCAGGCACAGCAGAGTCTTGACGTAAACAAGCAGCAGCAAGAGGCCGGTGCAGATATGGAGGAAGAGACTAGTGTGGATGCTGCTAAAGTGCCAGTTTTAACAGATCTTGACCACATTTCTTGGTTAAAAGAAGAACAAAGAACAGCAGTGAGTTGTTTTCTTTTCAAAAACGACAAAAATCGAGTACTTACATGGGTATAGTCGCTATGTTTTGCGTTATTCCTGTGCACGCACAGCTCGATAGCTGCTACGTCCTGTGTTTTGTTGCTGTGATTGGCCCGTAGTGATTTGGCAGACAGAACATTCATCCAATCACACTCCAAGTTTTTTCAAAGCCTCTGCCTTTTCTCAAATGTTTCCTATTGAAGCTTTCCCAGATGGATGTGTGAAACACATCTATCTGGCGTGTCAGGTTATCAAAATATGGGATTAAAAAGCCAAAATTAGGAGTTGAAAATGTAAAATATGAGCTAGAATCAAGGTTATAATAGTTTTGTATTTTTCAATAGTTTTTATTTTTATTTCGTTTTCACTTTCTTTTTTCAATTTCAGTTTAGATTGAATTAGTTTTTACAGCTGTTTGCTAGTTTAGTTTTTATTTTGCAAAAGTGCTTCGTTTCAGTTTTGTTATTATTAGTTTTAGTGTTAATTTTAGTTTTTTTGAATACATGTCGGGGCTAAGGGAATGTCATATATTTATAAAAAGCATATTCAGACAGGCTATTCTTCACTTTTCATTTTATTTGTGGTTTGATGTTTGAATACAACTCCAGGCATAAAACTGCCACTGTATGAAGTGTTAACCAATCAATTCAGGCAATTTTACTCTCCCCAGACTCTGGTGTAGGTGCCAGTCAGTATGGTTGTGTCAAAGATTAAAACTGAGAATATTTTGTCTCTATTCTTATTTTATTTTAGTTAGTTTTGTAAGTTCACTTTACAGTTTTAGTTAGTTTTTGTTTTTTTGATAAGGCTTAGTTTTTATTTAGTTTCAGTTAACTAAAATGATTTTTGAATTTTAGTTTTAGTTCTTTAGTTAGTTTTAACTATAATAACCATGGCTAGAAGACTTAAATTCAAAATTGGGAATGTAAAAAGTCAAATTATGATATACAAAGTAAATATTATGAATTTAAAATGTCAAAATATGGGATTAAAAAGCCAAAGTAAGGAGTTGAAAAGGTCAAAATATGACTTAAAATTTAAAATTGGAAATCTAAAAGATAAAATGTGACATATAAAGTCCAGATTAAAATGTAAAAGTATGAAATGAAAAGTCAAAATCATAAGTTTGAGTCATAATCTTGAGATGCAAGACATTCTTGACTTTATATGAAATATTTCTTACTCTTTACTTTTTCAGATTTTTATGGTTTAAATAGGATATTTTAAATGATCACGCTGAAGTTTACATTTTTATACTGGAGGAAATCTGCAGATCTCATACTGGTGGGCCAGTATACAAATATGATATGATCTTGCAAGACAGATATAATAGTTCCACGGGCCGAATTTGGCCCCCGGGCCTTGAGTTTGACACCCGTGTTTTAGTGGATCTGCCCCTATGTGTCACTCTGGCTCACTCCCTGCACACCAGTCTTTGTTCTCAGACTACAGAGTGAAATTTGCTCATGCTTCATCCATGACTTGAAAAATGAACTGAGTTCACCGTTGAAAAAAATGTCAGCTTGCTCACTGAATGCATTCATTAAAGCAGGTTCAGGAACAAAAGTGTTGGCAGCAAAAATAAAAAAATAATCTTATCCTCCGTTATAAGAGGCATCACTGTTAATATTAGCCTGCTTCATAACCAGCTAAAAGCTCCTCACAGCAGCATTACGCTTCGCCTCTTCCCGGCAGATTCTGAGTCTTCAGAGCCTCCATCTGGAGCTGTTGTGAGGTAAAGTGAAAAGCATAAAGCTCTGTTAACAGATATTGAAAAACATCATAAATAGGGTGAGGGTTTCTGTATAATGATGTTACAGGTAAGAAAGTGCCAATGAAGCCATCTCTGGTATCATAAAGGAGTCGTAGAGATGCAGCTGAAATGGATCCAGCAGCCTGAGCTCCTTTTTCAGAGCAGAGAAAATGAAACACATCGAATTGAACTCTGAAATTTCTTTCTGCTCCCCCGCTGAACCCTCTCTCCTACATTATTTTTCTTTTCACACATGATCAGTTTACAATAATGTGAGTAATGTAATTGCTGCTCTCCTGGCTAAGGTTTCCACCGCAGCATTCAATTCTCCACCGCAGGAGCAAGATGGGGAAATGACATTTGCATTTCCTATGGTATGGATTAGTAAAACCAGCAGGGCCTGGCAGTATAGAGGCCAAGCTTTTACCAATATATCAAGCTGAAGCCGTTTAATTACTGAGACTATTATCTTTGGTGTCTGTGGGTTTCCTTTTTTGTTTTAATGAATTCTGCTGCTGCTTTCTCAGAGGTGGGAGTTCAGCTGCAGAGTTAACAGAGTGTTAGTTACAGATACAGTTCTGGAAACTTCTGTAGCCTTTTTCTAATATCTACCTTTATCTAATAGTTATTCTTACTAATTTTACTGCTCAACATCTGTACGACATGTCAACACTAGCGCTAGGCTAATGGTTATCGTTATCGGTTCAAAAAAAATACTTATCGTGCATCACTATACATTAGTGCTTCTGATAACAGCTAACATTAGCATACAGCCACTTTCTTGCCTTTCTTGCAAAACCGTTTGAGTCAGCAATACTTTGGTTCATGACTACATACCTGCAAAACGTGACATTTGCTTTAGCTTCAACCATACTTCATCCATCACTTGGTGTTAGCCAAATGTTAGCAAGCTAGTGTAAATATTTTGCTTACAGGCTTAAGCATTTAATATCGTCACTAAAGTGGATCAGTATGGCCTCTAAGCTGGCAATAGCTAAGGCTAAAGGCGTTGTTTTCAGACTGTCTATCCGTCTTACGTACGTACATTTGGGCCAATCTTATGAACCCAATATCTAATGAATGATTGAATGGATTTTCATCAAACCTTCCAGGATTGTTCTCCTAGACTTAAGGTTGAAGTCAATAGATTTTGCAGGTCATAAATCAAGGTCATTGAGCCTCATGGTCATCCCATGCTTTGTAGGTGCTTGTGAACATGATATAGTCAGAATGATTTGAGGGATTTTCTTCAAATTGTGTTTCTCACAGGCGAATCCATCTTGCAAAGCTCCCGTCTGCACAGTTTGGGCCTGGTTAGAAAGTGACGGGACCAATCAGCATCGAGGGGCAGTACTTTTTTTTATCAAAGCACATCGTATTCATATCCATGCGAAATAGCCTCTGTAACACATGATACAGTGTCTTGTTGTTGCTAAATTGTAATAATATTGTATGATTGTTCAAATTCCCAAGCACACCTAGAGTTGCCTGAAGGCACACCTTTTGAGAACCACTGGTGTAAACCAACCTCACCTGATGCAGCAGAGTCGAGACGTAAGCAAGCAGCAACAAGAGGCCGGTGCAGTTATGGCAGAACTTGACGAATTTTCTTCGTCAAAAGAAGAACAAAGAACAGCTGTGAGTTGTTTTCTTTTCAAAAAAGGACAAAAGTCGTGTACTGACATGTCTTCAGTTGCCATGGTTTGCGTTGTGCAGTTCTGTTCTGTGGAGTTTACTCCTTCAGCAGGGGCGCGGCTCAATAGCGGCAACGTCATGTGTTTTGTTGCTCTGATTGGCCCGTAAAGATGTGATGGACAGAACGTTCATCCAATCACACTCCGAGTATTTTTTTCAAAGGCTCTACCCTTTCTCAAACGCTGTCTATGACAGGTTTATCAGATGGATGAGTGAAACAACGTCTCCATATAGACTAATTTAGATGTTGAAAAAAGTGGAACATATAGACTACATCTGGGCATTGAACAAATGAATACATGTGTTTATTTATTTATTTTTTGGTCAAGACACAATAAAGACCAAGTCAAATTATCAAAGCACATCGTATTCATATCCATGCGAAATAGCCTCTGTAACACATGATACAGTGTCTTGTTGTTGCTAAATTGTAATAATATTGTATGATTGTTCAAATTCCCAAGCACACCTAGAGTTGCCTGAAGGCACACCTTTTGAGAACCACTGGTGTAAACCAACCTCACCTGATGCAGATGCAGCAGAAAGCTGATTAAACTGAACTGTGTAAAATATGGCTTTTCATACAGGGACTGTTGTGGCTCTGAAATCCTGGGAAATATATTCTTGATTACTCCTGCCTCTCGTTGGATTTAAAATCCTGTTTTTATTTTTGTTTATTAATGTTTTTATTAGCTTATCATTTATTTTTAGGTTTGTTTGAGAGGTTCTCTAAATCAGGGGTTCCCAACCTTATCAGCCCGTGACCCCCGTGACCCTTGCCTGTGGACAAGGCCGTCCAAAAGGGGGTATACAGGGGAGAGCTTTCTGGGGCCCAGCCAAACCGGGGGCCCACGGAGGTAAAAAAAAAAAAAAAAAAAAATCATTGTCTATTGTAAAGTTAAGCTGTGATATCCATATTTTACATTTAGTGTGAAAAAAATAACCACTCTTATCAAAGAAACAAATATCTTTTAAAATCATTTATGTAGTATACAGCTTTCTTAAAAATATGTCTATTTTGTTTAAAAAAAAAAAAAGAGTTAAAGATTGAAAAAAAATGGGTCAATAATGACAAAAAATGGTAGAAAAGGTGGTGAAATTGGATCTTAAAAGTAGCAGAAATGGGTTAGAAAAATTATATAAGAATGGCAAAAAATAACCAAAAAGAAAAAAAAGGAAAAATAGGCATAAACAGTGGCTTAAAGGGAATTAAAAAGTGGCTGAAAATGCTTTAAATCGGCAAAAATAATTGGAGATCTGGTGAAATGGAAAGAAAAATTGATATAAACTGGCAAAACAGTGCAAACTGAGAAAGAAAAAATGGGCAGAAATTGGTCAAGCAGGCCACAAAATGGGCATATCAGATAATGAAATCTGGTAAAAACGTGGTAAAATGGGGTTAATAGTGGCAATAATGGGTCAACAGAAGCAATTAGGCTTATCTGGCAAGAACTGGTTTAGAAGTGGCAAAACAGGCAGAAAAAATTGATAGAAAGGGTTTAAAATGGAAAAAACAAGTGTTAAATGGCAAAAATGTGTTAAAATTTATGGGAAAAAATTATGAAAACTGGTTAAAATTTGGCAAAATTGGTGTAAAGTGGCAACAGTGGAATTTGAAAAATACTTTCATTTTTTCAAGCGACTCTAGAGACCCCCTCTTAGTGTCTCGGGACCCCCAAGGGGGTCCTGACCCCAAGTTTGAGAACCACTGTTCTAAATGAGATCCAGGAACTGTCAGAGGTTTACAAAGATGCTTCAGGGGGTCCAAGATGATCATTTAACCTTAGAATGTTTGAGTGTGAAGTTTTGGTCATGGTTTCCTTCACTTCTAACGCAGACATTAGATGCCCACCATTTTTGGGGGATGAAAAACTTTAGCTTCCTGGGCTGTCCTTGCAGTTAGCTCATTGAGCTCAGCAGCTGGTAACCAAACAGCATATTGGCAGTGGACAGCAGATCTCAAGTTTCTGCTTAGCCAACGTCCCTGTCCTTTGTTGTTTTTTGTTTGGCGCTCTGGCTTAGCTGTTTCTATTTTGGCGTTTTCTGAATGCAGAGTTGGTGACCAACACTGAGGTTTCACCTTTGAACTGTCCCACTCTTGTTGGCCAATGAGGAGAGTCATCTCACAATAACACTGTGATAAAAGCTAGACCAGCGTTACTCAACCCTGCTCAACCAAAGAGCCAAATTGTAGAAGAAAAAACAAAACAAAACAAAACAAAAAAACAGCAAAAAAAAAGGTGGAAAAAACTTAGAAAAAGTGGCACTTAATGGCAAAAAGGAAATAAGTCAAAGGTGGCAAAAATGGTCAAAAAGCAGCAAAACAATGGCAAAAATGGGTGAAAGGGGAACAACAGGCATAAAATGACAGTTTAAAAAGTGGCAAAACTGAGGGAGAAGTGACAAAAATGAGTGAAAATTGACAAAAATAGGCAAAAAACTGTAGAAAGATGGAAAAAATGCGTAAAAATGAGAAAAAAGTGGCATCTACTGTCAAAAGGAAGCTTAAATAGGCGAAAAAGTGGCAAAAAGTAGCAAAAAAAGGGGTGGATTTGCTAATAGCAAAAAGCATAAAAAAAGTGGGAGAAATGGGTGAAAAATGGCAAAAATGGATTTAAAGTGGCATTACAGTAAGTTAAAGTTGTCAAAAATTGGGCAACGGGCAAAACAGTCATAAAATGGCAAAAGCTGGGCGAAAAGTGGCAAAAATGGTTTGGAGTGACAAAAAATGAGTTGACTTAAATTGTAAAAAAAATAAATAAATAAAACAGCACTTTTTTATATTATTTTATTTTCATTTTTCTAGTAGAAAAAAAGTAGAAAAAGTAGCACTTAATGGCAAAAAGCAGCCTAATTGGTGAAAAGTGGGAAAAATGACAAAAAGGGGGAAAACACTGGCAATAGCAAAAAGCAGGATAAAAGTGTCAAAAACTGGTTTAAAAAGGGGCAAAAAACTGCAAATAAGGGCAATGGAAATATATAGACAAAATAAAGTTGACAAATAAGTTTGACAATTGAAGCGGCCGTATAAAGTGTGGGAAACAAACAGATTAATGTAACATTCGTATATCATTTCTGAGGTCAAAGTTTTCTTTTTTTAAGTCCTCTGTGGGCATAAAGATACTCATTATCACTGAGCTATACACTAGCGGAGAGGCCGGAGCAAAGCGAGATCTAACCTGATTTTCTGGTATGCTCTTACTGCTGAAGGCCTTCCAGAGATATGAGGCCTCTTGGCAGTTATGCTGTTGTTCTAATGGTTGATTCATCCTTGCCTATAACTGTGTCCATGTTTTATACTGTCTGTTATCTTCAAGTATAAGTGTTTGTGATTTTTTTCTTCTGATTCTCTCAGTAAAAGTCTGGTTAGCATCTGAGAGAAAGTAAATCTTTGGGTCATATGACTATTTTTCAACTCTCCTTTTAGCCTTGTTAAAACATGTAAACATCAAATAAGCCCAGTTTTGAAATTTTGGTGCTTTACTCTGTAGCCTACTCTGGTTTGTCTTTAACAGCAGCTAACTCACACACACTTCCAACTATGGATGGATCAGATGCTCATTTGGGTTTTGAGGCATGTTCTAACTCTACAGGGGGAGTAAAAGGCCTGAGGCAAGGCAGTCACAATGTCATAGATAACTTGATTTTTATTTGTTACAGACTGCAGTACAGCATCAATATGCATCCTTGACTAACCCAGGAGATTTCATTGAGAGGAAATAATCAATTTGTCTGAGAAACTACACCTCTGCAGAGCATGCAGTGAACTTTGGAGCCCTTAAATTAGATCGACAAAATGCGTCTGCTACGGAGCTACGTCACCAGCTGTCACACACACTGTACAATAAAGGTTTTAAAGCCTATTGTGTATTATTATGGTAGAGAGCATCCACAGCGCCCCAAGCAATGAATCAAATATTAATCTGAGGAATATGCAGAGTTCCCAAAACTATAGCTGTGAGTGGGAAAAGCTGGTTTTGATGAACCAAACAGGCTCGTAGTGAAAATTCAGATTTCATCTCTCGCACAGAATCTCAAAGGAATGATTTATTGATGAAAGATCATGATGTGTTAATGTCATACACTGAATTTCAGCAATGATAGCTGTGAAATGACTAAATCTAGCCGTGAAATATCCCACTAGGCATGATCAGAACATGTTTTCTTTAGGGAGTATGAGTTTCTCAAATATAACCAGTGCTTGTCATGTACACTTGGATAAAAATATAAACCAGAAGCTGCAAACATTCCTCTTAAGTGTAAATCCAGCCTTATTCACGCTGTGCTGAAGGCATTGCACACTGCTGTTCTCAGAAGTAGGAGTTCGGTATCTGCTAATTCACTTCCCCCCATGCTGTGTCTGTTCTGACTGTAAGATTATTGCTCTGTGATAAAGCTGCTGCAGCATCCTTGGCTTCGACGCTTCATCTGTTCCCCCCTAAGAAAAAGGACACTGCAGCAGCAGGAGTGAGAGGATTTGACAAATGTGATCGGCACATGCAATACAGACTCTGTTTCCTGCAATTCTGGCTCTGATAAAACCAGAGGCAAAACACTGAAACTACAGCCGGAAACACTCGGAATCACATTATTAATGTTATATATATATATATATATATATATATATATATACTACTGTTAGATCAAATTTGCTGCTGTTTGAATTACTCAATTTTCTGAAAGGAAAAATAAGGCTAACCACATACATTTCAGTCAGATTTTAATAATTATGGTTAGAGTAATAACTCTATTTATATAGCAGTTTTCAAAAAAAAACAAAAAAAGAACCTAAGCGCTTCACAGCTTAAAAAAATAGACAAATTATTAATTCCTGTTACTTTTTAACCCTTTTTTAAATCACATTTCTGCTTATTTTTACCACATTTGTTTCCACATTTATCCCTTTTTGCCACATTTATCCCTTTTTACCATTTTTACCACCAATTTTTACCAGTTTTTCCTGCCTTAATTCACATTTGCTACTTAATCCTTTTTGCCACTTTTATCCCATTTTTCCCCTTTTAAGCACTTTTCACCTTGTTTACATTTAACCAATTTTTATCACACTTCAGCTGTTTTTCACCAATTATTCCTGGCAAGTCTTGGCACTTGTGACCCAATTTTGCCACGTAACCACTTTTCTTCAATTTCAAAGCTGATCTTTGCCACTTAAACCAAATTTTTGCCACTTGTGACTGAATTTTGCCAATCTTTCATCACTTTTTACTACTTATTTCTGCCTATTGTTGCCACTTTTTACAATTTTTTCCCCTTTTTAATAGCTTTTCACAATTTTTTACTGCCAAGTTATGGTAGTTTTTTCCTTTCTCAGCCCATATTTGCTGCTTTATCCCATTTTTTGTCACACTTCAACCACTTTTCATCATTTAGTTAAATTTTTGTCCCTTTAAACCAATTTTTGCCACTTTACAACCTTATACCACTTTAACCACCCATGTTTCCACTTTTGACCATTTTTTGCTACTTTTGGCCAATTTTTGCCACTCTTTCACCACTTTTCATCATTTTCTTCTGCCAATTGTTGTTTCTTTTAACCCAATTTTTGCCCCTTTTAGCTAACCTTGCAAAGCAGATGGATATGCCCGTTTCCTTGTTTCTCACTGGTGAATCCATCTTGTTAAGCTCCCATCTGAACCATTTGACAGAACCAATCCGTGACGACGGGCAGTACTTTCAGACGCAGCAGAGTCTAGACATAAGCAAGCAGCAACAAGAGGTCGGTGCTGTTATGTCTGAAGAGCTTAGCGTAAATGCTGCTAAAGCGCCAGTTTTATCAGAACTTTACGACATTTTGTCGCTAAAAGAAGAACCAAAAACAGCAGTGAGTTGTTTTCTGTTCAAAAATGACAAAAGTCGTGTACTGACATGTCTATAATCGCCGTGGTTCACATTTTTCCTCAGTAGCTGCGCATGCGCACCTCGGTCGCGGCTATGTTACGTGTTCATTTGCTCTGATTGGCCCGTAAAGATGTGACAGACAGAACGTTCATCCAATCACACTCCGACTTTTTTTTCAAATCCTCTGCCCTTTCCCAAATGCTTAGTATTGAAGGTTTTCCATATGGATGTGTGAAACAAATCCATCTGACGTGTTAGGTTACCTTTTAACTGCTTTTCACGATTTTTTAATGCCCATCTTAACCAATTTTGGTCACTCTTTAACCACTTTCCCCCTCATATTTCTGCCAGTTTTTGCCACTTATAACCCATATTTGCATCAATTTCTGCCTGTATTCTACATGTATTTTATTATTTCTCCATTAAAGTCCGTCTACTCTTTTCTTTGGTATCCAGACTTTTGTGCACATTATGACTTTAGCTTTGAAGTCTGACATTACTTTCCAAATGTTTTAGTTCAGTGTGTCCATCCACATTGTTAACATTACAAATAAAAAGGAAATTCTGTTTCAAGAAAAAGGTTTTCTATCTATTCAGTATGAATAAATGCAATTCATTTGTGTTGCTTTGACAGGTGTGGTTTTTATTCCGATTAAATATAAACTATGGTTTTCACAGATTAACCTTACAGTGGATCATGAATTTCATCCTCCATGGTCCCGGCTTGGCTGGGCCCTGGAAAGCTTTCCCTTTTATCCCTCTTTGTGGGCGGCCCTGGTTTTGGGTCCTCCCAGTCTTACTATACTCTGACCACTGACAGCTGGCCAGAAACAGCCACTGAACTCCTCAATGAAGATTTGCCTTTGGTGCATTTTTACCCACGCCAATGAAATCGGCAAGGGGTTATGTGAAGGGTTCCGTGTCTTTCTTTCTTTCTTTCTTTCTTTGTATGTGTACAAGATAACTCGAGAACAAAGTTCCTCGGTGGCGCTGCTTAGGCGTGGGTCTGCCGCCTCAGACGGCCATTGTAGTTGGATATTGTTGGCAAGTCCCTGCTCAGAAAAGCAGGGATGGGAGGGGTCACCTGCTGGATACAGAAGCAGCACCTGTGCTTCTAAGGGCACCTAATGAGGCTCCCTAGGCCTGACTCAGATCACCATTAACTGGGTGCCATGGACCCAGTTGGTTGGACCAGGCCTCTGGGGCGGCTGCTTGCATCTTAGAGGGGTCAGCTGGTGTTCATATCTTACCTGATCTATTGTGTGACTTTCTTTCACTGTTATACACATAGAATGTAATATCAGCTAAAGTGAATAGTAGCCTAACTTCAACAGCGGCACCCTCAACATCCACTGTAGTGACGTCATAGCAGTCCTGTGTCTGAAGCCAGGATTTACCTGTATTTTAGATAAGATAATCCATCTAATAACAGAAATAATTTTTCCTATTTGTTTGCTTCTGAAGTTGCATTTGATCACGAGTTTTTGAGATTTTCTGTTTGTGGAGTCTCCACTGTGAAACCATGACTACAAACAGGGTGTGTGGTTTCACAGTCTGGTCCAATCATCGAACACTTGGAGGGTTGTAAATCATGTTTGAAATTGGTGAAAACAGGAAACTCCCAGGTGTAAATAATAAGAGCTTTTCCCATTTTAAATGTCAGGTAAAGATTTATAATACAGACTTTATAATAATAAATCTTTTTAAATGAACCACCTGGTGGCTGGCAGCCATTATTAATTTGTTTAGTCACACTATCTTTGATGAGTCAAAGTGTCTGTTCTGCTCGACATGAATGCTGAACAGATCTGTTTATTCAACACTGTGTAGCTCAAAATAACAGGAAACAACAACACACATCCTGTGAGGTTGTATTAACTCACTGAGTGCCAGCCCTTTTATAAAATGGAAGGTGGCTTGTGCCAGTTTTTGGCCATTTTGAGTCATCTTTCAAGACCCCCAGAATATTATGTACTATGACTCTGAAAACACCAAATAGCTCAAATGAAAGAAGAAACTCTCTATTTCATCATGGAAAAAACATTTGTTTGCAGCTTGTTCCATTCTTGATTTATTTAAAGTTGAATAGAGACAATATAAAAAAGCACAAGAACTTTTTTTGTAAATATGTCAATATTTTGAAGACTATTTTTGTCATGAAATTGTTATTTTTTCACTTTTTGGCCCACATGAGATGGGAGACCAAGTTTGTGCGAGAGAAGGTCTTTTTTGTTTATTGTGTGTCCCACATCAAAACCTTTGAGTTTTAATTTCCCATTAGTTTTTTTTCCTTTTGTCTTTATAATCCCATACATTTTTCAAAATCACCTGACATTACCACAGCACACATATATTTTTATTGTCCTGAGAAAAGGACGTTTAGAGCTTGACTGTGCACCAAAGTGTTGATGTTTTACAAGCTTTTTAAGACAATAAGTCCAGGTGAGACAAAATAGTTAAAAAGGGCACAGGGCTGTTGACAACCAACACTTTAAAAATGAACATCTAAAACCTGATTGGAGTAGACTTTCTTCCCCTGCAAATTAAATGACCTCTTTTCTGTGCTGCCATATGATTCCAAGTCTTCTTGACCCTTTATCCATTTAATTATCTTTCCTACCTGTACGCCATCTGCTTCACTAAACTCCTAACGTTGTCCTTAGTAAATTTTGCTGGAACTGGAGTGCTGCAGAGATTGCTGAGTCAAGCCTACTGTGGTAAAGTTAATCTATTGCTCATAACATTTCATTAGGTTACAACATTGTTGATTAATTCAGTAATTTTCCAAACACGCAAAAAAAAATGTAAGAAGTACTGGAGAAGTACTGTATGTGCATCTGAAATCAATACTGCTGCTGCAGGTACAATGTAATACGCCCACAGAAGGGTTGGTGTAAAAGCCAGTCAGTGGACGTCTCATAGAACCACAGAGACTCACATAAAGCTGCTCTGGAATGTCTCATTTCTTAAGTGTGCATTAAAAGACATTCAACTGTCAGACCAAATCCATAATTATTTGATAAATTCTGCTCTTTGGAGGTCTGAAGGCTTTTACATCTTGAGTGCTCGTCACTGATCACCTAGAGAAGAGTAGGTTGGATGTATAATGTCTGCAGTAGGATGGTAGGGGGGGCTTTGCAGGACCAGAACATACACCTCAGGGAACTGACCATCCACTCTCTCTCCTCTAAATGTAGGTCACACTTGATTTTCTTTGGGACGTCAGCTCCATTATGATGTTTAGCTGAGGGGGTTAGGGAGCAGGAACATCGACACAAAAGCTCAGAAAAATACAACATTCACTGGGAACGCCAAAAGTACCTTTATAGAAGGGCAAGAAATGTTTAAACCAGGGCGTCATGTGAAAAATCAGTGAAAAGTACACTCTGTTTTCCTCCCTGTCAGCTTTTCAAATGTAACTTCAGCTCAGTCTATCAGTCCTTACTCTGTTCCTTAGAGTCATACAAGCTTTAGTCAGGGGATTGAATGAGTTTTTCAGTTATATTCAACTTCATCTTACTTGCACCATCATGTGGATTCCCTCTGTTTAAGACACCCAAGGCATGGCTCACCAAAATGAGCTGACAATCAATTTACAAGTTTCTTTTACATAATGCAGTAAAACTGATGTACATCTCATATCTATTTAAGGTCATTTCAATGTGAAAATCTTCCTGAAATGTGTCAAAATGGTAACCTTGTACGCCAGATGGATTTGTTTCACACATCCATCTGGTAAACCACTTAAACACGACATTTGGTAAAGGGTGGAGCCTTTGAAAAAAACACTCGGAGTGTGATTGGATGAACGTTCTGTCTGTCACATCTTTACAGGCCAATCAGAGCAACAAAACATGTGACGTAGCCGCTACCGAGGAGTAAACTCCATGGAGAACTGCATAAAGGCCCATTTATGCTCAACGTTGAATACGGACCTGGATACAGATGGAGCCTTCTGTCCATGCTCCGTGTTCATTTCGTCCGTATTTCTTCACATTTCCATAAAGCTCATGGATACGGGCCAAACGGAGCGGTACCACCTGAAACCATGGTGGCAGTATTGCTGTCGCTACCCGAAGCGTAGCTCCAGTGAGACACGAAGAAGAAATAACAATGGCGGAACTTTTTGAGGCAAAATTGTGCAAGTTGGTTAGAAATGCTGCCTCTGTTTTTGTCTTTTATGCAAGAGGTACATTATGAATACTTCCTCCACAGTCGCCATGTTTGTTTTTGAGTTTGTTGTCGTCATAAACTTTTGACTTTGGGCTGCCCCCCTGGTGTATGTATCGGTTTACATCCATGCAAATGTAAAGGACGCATGAAAGTATGTGAGCAGTGACAGTAACATCCTTTGAAAAGGACGTATATATTTTCATAAGTTCTGATAAAACTGGCGCTTTAGCAGCATCCACGCTAAGCTCTTCAGCCATAATTGCACCAGCCTCTTGTTGCTGCTTGCTTACGTCACAACTCCACCGTGCCCAAAAGTACTGCCCCTCATTGCTGATTGGTCCTGTCACTTTCTAACAGGGCCCAAACAGTTCAGATGAGAGCTTTGCAAGATGGATTCGCCGGTGACAAACACAGAAACAGGCGTATTCATCTGCTTTGCAAGGTTGCTGTCCCTCTATATCTAATAAAGGCACAAGCACCCAAAATAAGTCTTAACAAAAAATTCATTTTTGAATGCAAAATAATGGAATTTCAAAATGTAATCAAAGTAGTGAACTTAATTGATTAACTACAGAAATCCTGAGATTAATTGTGATTAAAAATTTTAATCTTTTGACAGCACTAGTTGAAATGAATAAATCAGTCAATTTAGGGAGGGCTGAGTTGATGGGCAGGCCTGGCATGGCGTACTGCCACATGGATGGCCTCTGATTTTGCTGTGAATCACTGGCAAAGAGGAGTTGCAAAGGGAGCTGGACAGTACCTTCAGGAACAAGAAAACGTTCCAGCATGTCTCACCATGGATGGGTCTGTTTTGATTTAATGTACTTTATTCATTTGTCATGCACAAATACTACCCAATCCTCACTGGTTTATGAAACACCAGAGATACTACTGCAGTGTTCATTAGTCATTCAGTTCATTACAAGCCCTTACAGAGTTGTCTGTTCTTTTTACCGCTCAGTATTAAAAAGTACATTCTGCCTTTTCTCCCAGCCTTTTCAGATAAAACATCCCATAAAGACGCTTCCTTGTTCAAGTAGAGAAAAGTCAATATTAATGGAGTACATTTTCCTAAAACGTACATCCTCTAAGTCATCCTAACTTGGGCAGTAAAACAAAAAATTAATCTCACTGTCGATTATCCAAAACTTAAAGACGGAAATGGAGGGCTTCTTGTGGACATTGGAGCAGTGCTGCATTAAATGTAATGGTGAAAAACTTTTATCTTTAGAGATCCAAGATAGATCCTGCTTGTAATAAACATGGGCAATCACAGGGATCTCTAGATGGGGCCTATATGGGTCTCATACGGGCTGATGCACACTTGCAGTTAACATGTGCAAACACAGGTGGGAGTCACCATGGAGCCCATGGACAAACTCACATGGGACCCAGATTGCACCCCGCATATAACCCATATGGGGTGCTCATGGATAAGCTAGGTCAGGTGTTGCAGTTGCTTTAGTTTATGCATAACTTTATACTGTATTACTATAGACTTTTTGGATGGAGAAACAACCATCTGGGTGTTTGGTCAAACTATGATGTCAAAATCCTATCAAATATGTTTTTGTTAAACTGAAATATCCTGTGATGCTTGTCATGCTAATTAAAGTCCAAATGTTGCTTTTTGAATTGTTTTCTCATCTAAGGTTGGCTACATAGCTAGGCCTGTTTTTGGTCTATTTTGACACCCATAGTTTGGAAGGAATTGCTCACTTAGGGATTAATTGCCAAATAACTCCCAAGTCTGTGGTGTGGACATGATCATCTATTAAGGGCCACTACCAAAGTTTCAAAGTGGTGAACCAGGTGACCAGGGCACTCTGTGGGTATGGGATGATGTTAGTGTTGAAGGTTATTTTGACCCATCCATCAACAAATACATACATCCATACATACATCCAACAAACCAGACCCTTAAGCCTCATTGTGTTGTTCTTCTTAGCCTTCAACAATGGACAAACAACTCATACTATCAGTCATTTCTGTAGAGCACAGGCACTTTCTTACTCTTCAAGGTTTCTTCTGCATTCAGAGATATAGTATGCATGCAGGAGTTTAATTGTGCAAACATGCAGAAAGAACCTTCAGCCTCAAGCATAGAAAGACTCAGAGAAGTGCAATAGAAAAAGAGCAATGAAAACACAAGTCTTGGAAAATCTCTTTTGTATATGGAAAGGTATGATTTAGTTCTGTAGATCTAGAAGAATTCATGTTAGTGAATAAATGTTGAATGAATGTAGCTGTGTTAAAGGTCTGGCTTAAATTAATTGCCCTTTGGTTTTGTTGTCAAGGTTTCAACTCTGAAATCGCCAAAGTCAGCAGTCTGTGATTCCAAAACATGTAGCCCTCAGGAAAGTTAGCTGTATTTGTCCTTTGAGATGAGCCCTGAACATTGACTCTTTTCAAACTTGAGTGTGGTTTAGGCTCAAATGGAGCCCTGCAAGTGAATACTGAATGAGCCATGGCAACAAAGAATAGCCTCTCATGGTCCCTGGACCAATGGGATGTAATCTGTAATTTCTACAGGGTCAGAGTCTGTAGCATTCAGCTGTTTTTCCTCTGGTGTGCACCCTCACCAGCAGCTAGACTAGAGTACACAAGTTCACATGACAAAAGAAACAAGATACAAACATCATGCTGCTTTCCTTGTCAAATGTTCATTTGCTGTTTATTTGCTCCCTGTTTGGACATAATGTTTATGGTTAAAATGAATATACTTCGGGGCGTGCAGATGGCTACCCTAATGCACTACCCATGTACACAGGCGGCCCGGGTTCGAATCCGGCCTGTGGTCCTTTGCCACATGTCTCTCCCCACCCTCACCCCATTTCAGACTCTATCCACTGTCCTCCTCTGTCCAATAAAGGCACAAAAAAGCCCAAAAATATATCTTCAAAAGAAAAAATACTTCCATTGTTTCACAGCACTGGACTACTACATTTGGACTTTTTCAAAGGGGGGAGCAGGCCCCCCCAGGATTGTATAGTACTCTATTTTATACAAACTTCAGTCTGTTGACTCAGTCTGATTCATTTAGTCACTTTTGATTCAACAATGACACAAATTACTAAGAAAAAAATGAATAAATAAAAACACACTTTTCATTGCAGGCTTCTCAAGGGCCCCTCCCCACTGGGGGCCCTGGTAATCAGCATCCTTTCTCCCCCCTGTGCTGCATCCATGATGCGGATTATAGACATGTCAGTACACGACTTTTGTCGTTTTTGAAAAGAAAACAGTCAAGTTCTGATAAAACTGGCGCTTTAGCAGCATCCACGCTAACCCCGAATTTCCATATACAGCGTGGGTTTGCTCCGACCGAAAGGCGAGCGACCTCACCCTCTGGAAGTGAGTCTAGAGCGCTGCGCCGCGGCGCGCAGCCCTGATCATCAGGAAGAGATCACGGGAGAACTGCGAGTTCATGCAGGAATAGCATGTCAACAGCGGACTATTTTACATTTTGGTGTTAATTTATCATCCTTTCCAGTATAAGTCCATGATATCATTGCTTCCTCCATTGAGTGAGTACATTAGGAAGTTAAAAGGTTAATGTTTGCTTAAAAGATCTGTGGTTTTATGCAAAATTCTTTGGCTAAATATCCCCAAAAGTGAACTTTTCCTCGTCTATGGTGCCATTGAAGCTCTGTGACCCACTGATCTCTTGGTGACCCTTTGCTCTCGCTGCAGGATGAGACGTAATGTTGATAAAGTAATGATTTACGATCGGGAGTCCGTGCATTGTGTTTTATTTTGAAAGAACCGGATGTTCTACGCTTGTGACTTCCATGGTTGGTGCTTCCTGAACGACAGTGAATTTACGAGATTTGGCAGCGGCCAGCGCTGAAATAGACCGGCAGCGTATCTGAAACGAAGCTGAGCGGAGTGGCACTCCAGGCACACACTGCTGCCGGTCAGGAGCGCCGGCTATGGAAATGCTCTGATAGACTAGAGAGGGAGCTAAGTGCTCCGCAGTACGATTCGCAGGCGTTCCGCGGTGCGCATGCTTTATATGGAAATTCGAGGTAATGTCTTCCACCATGACAGCATCGGCCTCTTCACTCAAAAAAATAACTTTCTCAGTGAACTTGATAAAATTATGGAAAGCGGTTCCACCGTAGTAAAATGTGTTAACTTAGCCAGAAACAATTGTTGAGTGACCTTAATGTAAATTTGTTGGGTCAACATGTTGTATTTGCGTTGCTGTTACTCAGTCACCATGGTTCAGGCCAACAAGACTTGTTCTTGTAAAGCATCCTTGGGTTTCTTGAAAGGCACTACATAAATTCCAGATATTTTATTATTATTAAGGATAAATGTATTGAACTAGCATGATATTGTGGCAAGCTGCGATGAGGAATAGCCCAATACAAACTGAATGAAATTAACAAGCACTCATGCATTAAGCATGAGCAGCCATTTTCTGTTTAGAACACAAACACAGATACAGACAGGTAGAGTAGTCTGCAGCATTACCCCCCCTCACTTATGGTGTCATACTTGGAAAAACATTTTCACCTAAAAACATGAACCAATAAGAAACATGCATAATTATAATTTTGCAATGAAACATGAACATTATAGAACAGTAGAAGAGCAAATTCTTTTGCACAAAACAATCCCAGTCCCTGGGACTCCCAAGTCCCTGCTCCAGGCAACTGCTTCCTGATCTCCACAATATGATTATCAGTTGAGTTGACTTTGCCAGGGAGGGGGGAGGGACACACCTTTTACCATGGCCTTCGACTGATATAAAATAGAGAGGAGTACTCCTAATCAAGAATATGCACATTACTGCCACCTACTGGTCTGGAGTTGTAAGCAGAGGTGATTTGCAATTTTAACTCATTAGAGTTAAGTTGTGTTAACATAAATTAGTCTAGTAAATTTTAAGTTGTTGCATGTTATGTTAAAACTACATGATTTGAAAGTATTCAACCATAAAACTTGATTTTATATAGTAGAAGCTACATATTAGACTTAGGTTCATGTAACAGACACCCATGTTGCTGTTTTTTTTAAGTGTTGTTGCTGCCTGCTTATGTCACGACTCCACCGCGCCCGAAAGTACTGCCCCTCGTCACTAATTGGTCCTGTCACTTTCTAACCGGGCCCAAATGGTTCAGACGGGACCTTTGCAAGATGGATTCGCCAGTGAGAAACAAGGAAACAGGCGTATTCATCTGCTTTGCAAGGTTGATATAATAAATAATATGATATAATTCATAGAGTGTGGAATAACAACAGCATCAGCTGCATAGAAACTGTTGAAAGTAACAAGAGAGGTTCATAATTAACATCAGACATCTCTTCCTCTGTCTGATCAGATGGGGACATTCTGAGTGTATTGTGAGGGTACAAGAAATATGATTGGCTCGTGGCTTTGGAGAGCAGGGTGTAGGTAAATTGGCGAATATTGCAACTTTTCTGACTCTCACACTAGCTAGAGATGCCAGTGTAGGAAACAGATTTAAGCTGAGGCTCTTGTACCTGAATCTAGGATAAAGTCTATCTACAGGGCAGTTTCTGCAACTTCTAGACCTTCCTTCTGACTTTTCTTTACCTCTCAAACTTTCCCAAGCTGCCTGCTCTGAATATAGCTTCAAACTGACACCATAGAAATAAATAAAATTACTCATCCCCACCGCTGGCAGATGCCTAACATTGTCTGCAGTCTGGGAAGAATAAAGTGTGGGAAACAAATCAAAGTTGTTTTTGCATGGATAAAAATATGTCTTTATCTGACTTCTCCGCTGCAGTCTTTTGACCTGTGGGATATTTACACTTCAAACGTGTCTACCTGCCAACAGCCGCTACTCCTGCTGGGGTTGCGTCCTCAGAGCACAGGTTAGACCCTTGAAGAAAATAAGTCGGAACTATTTGGAGCATCCATTCTCCCTGCGGATGACTGTGCTGCCAAATAGCCTGTCAAAGATGGGTAAGGGTTACAGAGTGCGCAGGATACTTGGAAAGGATAATTTACTAAATCAAGCCAACATTTTGACCTGCATATTGAAGAAAAATAAGGTTATTTCCATTATCTTACCCATTTAAGAGCTACTTTTCTGCAGAGCTCTTCATGTAGGGCCTCAAATGTGACACCAGTTTCCATAAGTAACAAAGAAATGAGCGCGTTAGCCCGTCTCAGCTGCCATTATGCCTCTCAGAGGAGCCATTACCGGAGGGAAAGAGAAACAGCAACGAAGAGGAAGATTGCCATTACTCACCTAGAACAGCAGTAAGAGGAACATCAATTACTCTGACGGAGCTTCACTTGTTTCAATGTATTTCGAATAAGAGGGGAGCAGGGGCGAATTGTAAGACTATTAACAGTAATGAGCTTCACCTCACAGGTGTCTAATACAAAAACACAAGTGTTTCAATCTATTCTGGGCTCCCTGTTTTCCCCGTGTGCTATCTCCATGTAGAGAAGCATTTGATTTTAAGTTTATAAGTGCATTAAACATTTATTTTGGATTTACTGAGGACACCAGCTCAGAGAAGTTAAAGAGCGCTTATAATGAGTTCTCTAACAGTTTGAATCCCAAATGGTTTGTTCAATTTGAATACAAAGCACTCTGGCTAGCTTTAAAATGTTCTAAAATGTATTTTTAACTATTAATTCACTGAATATGGATGTGCAAAGATAAAGCCTCCTCAGCTTCATGAGTTCATCACAGGATATTGGTTTCAAAAGAAGTGTCATGGGATAATAAATGTTTGATTTTCATAGCAATGAATCTAAGTGGGTTATGGTATGAAACATGAAAAGAAAGCTTCAGTGTTCCCTTTTCTGTTTTCCTTCCAATTATAGCAACAATAAGTAGGAGTTTAGTTTGGTGTATGATGTATGAAGACACAGTAACATGTCCACTCACAGGGTTGATGTGACTCTGTCAGCGTCTAAAAGCCTGTTGTTTACAAACTGTAACCCCATAACTCTCATAGGATGGAGCAGCTATAACAAAGCTCCAAATGTACTGCTCTAAAACCTTAGAACTACATTTTAACTTAATTCTGGTAGAATATTAATAATCCATCCATTCGTCCATGCATCCATCCATCCATCCATTAATCCATCCATCTTCAACTAGCATCTATCATCCATCCATCATCCATCCATCATCCATTCATCATCCATCCATCCGTCCATTACTATCATCATCTAATTCTAAGTAACAACCCATTGACATTCATCCATTTAATATCATCCACCCATCCATCCATCCATCTATCTTCAACTACTATCTATCCATTCATCATCCATCCATCCATTACTATCTATCATCATCTAATTTAACTAAGTACCAACCCATTGGCATTCATCTATTTATCTATTTGATATCATCCATCCATCCATCCATCAACTACTGTCTGTTCATCCATCCATCATCCATCCATCCATCAACTACTGTCTGTTCATCCATCCATCATCCATCCATCCAGCCATCCATCCATCCATCCATCCACCCATCAACTACTGTCTATCCATCCATCCATCCATCATCCATCCATCCATCCATCCATCATCCATCCATCTATACATCCATCCATCCATACAGTGCTTAACAAATTTATTAGACCACCTGTCATATTTGTCTCAGAGACCATCCAGCATCACCATCACCATACACACATACATACCCTTAAGCCTCACTGTGTTGTTCTTCTTGGCCTTCAACAACAGACAAACAACTCATACTATCAGCCATTTCTTTAGAGCACAGGCACTTTCTTACTCTTCAAGGTTTCTTCTGAATTCAGAGATACAGTTTGCATGTAGGACTTTAATTGAGCAAACATGCAGAAAGGGCTTTCAGCCTCAAGCATAGAAAGACAGACTCAGAGGAGTGCAATAGAAAAAGAGCAATAGAAAATACAAGTCTTGGAAATTTTGTAAGCACTTTTGGTAAGTATACTGAAAGGTATGATTTAATCTTGTAGATCTAGAAGAACTGTGTTAGTGGGATGAATGAATGTAGCTGTGCTTAAGGTCTGGCTTTAATTGAATTTATTGCCCTGTGGTTATGTAGTCAAGGTTTCAACTCTGAAATCACCCAAATCAGCAGTCTGCGATTTCAAAACATGCAGCCCTCAGGAAAATTATCTGTATTTGTCCTTTGAGATTATTCATCCACCATCCATCCGTTCTCCTTCTGTTTCAAAGTTATAATTATACCATTTGGTTGACTAATTTCATTAAAATGTTGGTCTTGAGTGCTGATTAGTTGATGTAACTTTTCACCAGCAATCAGCCTCTATGGGGCTGTAGTTACAGTTAATGGGCCTTCTCTCCTGGCTCTACTGCCTGGACATGAATCAGCACAGTGGACTGATGGCAAGTCTAAACCTGTGTCTCATGTCTGGCAGCATTTTAATCCAGAAAATGCAACAAAAAATGTTTTTAAGGCTACCAGATAAGTCTGGCATATGAACCATACTGATGCCAGACTGTGGCATGTAGACAGTGACCTGTAAGGAGGACCATAGGTTGATAGTGTCAACACAGCTAACATTAGACTCAACCAATCTGACATTGTCTGCAAGAAGGCGCCAGGATCTTGCAAATAATTGCAATCTTGCAAACTTTATACATCGGTTTTTGCTGCTTTTCATGCAAACAAACAGCCCATTGAATGTTTTCCTCAAAACATCATCTTAAATCGTCTTCTGACATGCCATATTTACATGATTTTTAAAATTCCATTGTCTTAAATCCAGCTGGATTTTCTACTTATCCCATAGATTCGGGTTAATACCAAAAAGCCACTATAATCTTACTAATACTCTGGAAATTAATGGAAAAAGGCAGTCACTTCAACTGCAAGCTTTACGCTATGGAGTTTGCAACCGAGTGTGTCTTTCTGCAAAAACATTAGAAGCTGAGCAAAGGTTAATGAGGCTGAATAATTTAGCTTCAAAGGTGAAACACTGTGATCTCATTTTGTCTTCACAGCGTGAACTTAGCTCATATGGTGATTTACTTTCCTTGTCAGGCTGCTTTTAGTCCAATGTGACTTCTTGTTGCTGAGTTCTGGAGACTGTTCAGGTTGTCTTTCTGCGTCTTTCACCCGAGGGACTACTTCTGACTCTAATGGATGTTTCTGTAAAGAAAGGCTCGAACAGACTGGCTCTGATCTTCTTCAGTCAATGGGGCGTGTTAAAGCCATGTTTATGTTTTAAAATCTGCACTCTTGTTGCACTGTTGGTGAGAACAAAAGGTTGGCTTTTGGATAGACTTTGTGTCAGAGCAGCTCCTCTGGGACCATGGGTAAAATCTTTCATCCACACCAGGGAGGCACCCGGAGAGTCAGGAGAACGCTCCCAGGGGAAAAGTTTGAATTGCCATCTAAATTCAGAATATAGAGACTGAGGGGGTTTTAAAGCCTCTGGAAATTAAGCTTTAAATAGAGAAGTGCCAGAAGGATATCAAAGTTTGGATTCTCATTAAACAGCTAAAAAAAATCGGAGTGAATTTTTTGCCTGTAGAACCATTCAAGCATAAAAATGGCCTCATTCAGCTGTTAATTCTATTTTTCCAAGACTCCTTCTTCTCATCTAGACTAGGGGTTCTCAACTGTTTTAGCCTGCAACCCCCAAAATAAATGTGCCAGAGACCGGGGACCCCCACTGCACCTGAAGGGGGATGAACACAGCCATGCACATTCAAGAATATTCATGTGGAGACAAGGCCACCCATTAGGGGGGAAAAAAGTCCCAGACAAACTGAGGGCCAGCAAAATCATGGTCCATTGTAAAGTTAAGCGGTGGTATTTTATATTTAACCTGAATCATAACCACTCTTATCAAAGAAACAAATATATTTTTAATTCATTTGTGCAGTAAGTAGCCCTCTTAAAAATGTAAATCATTTTGTTTAAAACAGAATTAAAATACTTTAAAAACAGCTGAAATGGGTTGATAATGGCAAAAATCTGGGAAAGGTGGTGACATTGGTGTTAGCAGAGTAGCAGAATGTGTTAGAAGTACCAAAAATGGCAAAATTGGTTAAAGTGGCAAGAACAGGCATATTAAGTGATAAAAGGTGATTAAAAAAAGTGGCTGATATGGTGTTCAAGTAGCAAAAATAGGTGGAAATTTGTTTAAATGGGATGAAAAATAATATAAACTAGCAGAAAAGGGTTAGCTGAGGTAGAAATAGGCAGAGATGGTTTAAACTGGCAAAAATGGGCATATCAAATCGTGTAATGTGGTGTAAAAATTTGTAAAGAGGGGTTAATAGTGGCAAAAATGGGCCAACAAAGCCAACAATAGTAGACAGTGGCAAGATTTGGTGTAGAAGTGGCAAAAACAGGCAGGAAAAAAGTGGTGGAAAGGGTCTAAAACTGACAAAAAAAATGAGTTTTAAGTGGCAAAAATGTGTTAAAGTTGAGAAAATTGGTGAGAAAAAAGTTATTACAACGGGTTGAAATCTGGTAAACCTGGTGTAAAGTGGCAATGGTGTAAATTAAAAAATATTCCTAGTTTCTTAAGGCATCTGGAGACCCCCTCTTAGTGTCTCGAGACCCCCAGTGGGATCACAGTCTCGTTGAGAGCCACTGATCTAGACAGTAGTTGCATCAGTTAACGCAGCAAAGCCCAAAACAACATGACTGAGTAGTCAGATTCTAAATAGAAGCCTCAAATCTCAATTACTAATTTCAAACTAGTCGCTAAATGATGAATTAGTTCATAGTCAGCAGTTAGAAGCAGCTAGCGTAAACTTCCACTGCTATCAGAAATGATTAACCTTCCAAAGCAGATGGATACGCCCATTTCCTTGTGTTTCACTGGTGAATCCATCTTGCAAAGCTCTCATCTGAACCGTTCAGGCCCAGTTAGAAAGTGACAGGACCAATCAGCGACGAGGGGCAATACTTTCCAAGAGGGTCTGGCTGCAGCCCTCGAGCAAAACTCTACGCTGGGGCGTTCGGTTGGAGACCTCTACGCTGGGGCGAAACCTCTACGCTGGGGCGTGACGTCATTGCCCAAGCCTACGCTAAGGCGTGCAGCGTGTTAGCTGTTGTTAGCATGACCTAGCTGTTGTTAGCATGACCTAGCTGTTGTTAACATGACTACAACGCTGTGCTTATGACACATTAGCATAGCAAAGCCCCAGCGTATGGGTCTTCGCTATTAAACCCCGACTGGTTCGGTTTAAGCGTTTAAATCCGACTGGTTAGGTTTAGGGTCAGCCTGTCGGCAAGCAGATAGAGCTGAAATTTTGTCGCGGATAATATACGTCACGCCCTAGCGTAGAGGTTTCACCCCAGCATAGAGGCCTCCAACCGAACGCCCCAGCGTAGAGGTTTCGCCCCAGCATAGAGGTTTGCCCGAGGGCTGCAGCCAGATGCCTCTCGTACTTACAGGTGGCAGAGTCGTGACGTAAACAACCAGCAGCAAGAGGGGGAACAATTATGGCGGAAGAGATTAGCGTGGACGCTGCTAAAGCGTAAGTTTTATCAGAGCTTGACAACATTTCTTGGTTAAAAGAAGAACAAAGAACAGCAGTGAGTTGTTTTCTTTTCAAAAATGACAAAAGTCGAGTACTTACATGTCTATAGTCGCCATGTTTCCTGTTATTCCCTGTAGCTGTGCACACAGCTATGGGCTGCGCACACAACATGTTTTGTTGCTCTTATAGGCCTCTAGAGATGTGACAGAGCGTTCATCCAATCACACTCCGAGTTTTTTTCAAAGCCTCTGCCTTTTTCCAAACATTTCCTATTGAAGCTTTCCATCTGACGTGTCGGGTTAAGAAATTGTATGATCTGTAAGAAAATGTCTCGATCTTTAGCAAATTAGCTGCTTGTCTTTCTTCTGGTATTTCTTTCAATCATTCCATTGTCTGTTCTGTTCATCCGGTTTAGGACCAGTCCATGTTGTACCTTGCCTCTTGCCCAGTGACAGCTGGGATCACCTCTAATCCCCCCGTAACTCCAGACGGGATAAACAGTCTGGATAATGGATGAGTGGGGCTTTTGTTTGTTATAGGCTAACCTGTAGCTAGGCCAGGTCTTAGTAGCTTTTCTGAATGTTGATTTTTGACCCTGAGTGGAATTATACAAGCCACAATTTCCATTGATCAGTGGTTCTCAACCTTGGGGTCGGGACCCCCTTGTGGGTCGCAGGACACTGCATTAGGGTCTCCAGTTGCCCCCCAAAAAACACTAAGACTATTTTTTAAATTACACTGTTTCCACTTAACACCAATTTTGTCAAAATTTGTACCCCTTTTCTTCGTTTTTTTCCCACCAATTTTAACACATTTTTACCATTTAACACCTATTTGTGTCAGTTTTAAAGTCTTTCCACCACTTTTTTTCTGCCTGTTTTGCCACTTCTAAACCAATTCTTGCCATTTAAGCTTAATGTTGCCTCTGTTGACCCATTATTGCTACTGTTGACCCATTTGAACCACTTTTTACACCCATTTTTAACCCCATTTTAACTTTTAATATGCCGATTTCTACCTATTTTTTCTTTCTCAGTTCACCCATTTTTGCCAATTTAAAGCATTTTTAGCCAAATATTAACTCCTTTTTACCACTATTTATGCCCATTTTTGCCACTTTAACCCATTTTTGCCTTTTTTGCCATGGTTTTGCTGACCCTCAGTTTGGCTGGGTGCCAGAAAGCTCTCCCATTTATCCCCCGTTATGGACAGTCTTGTCTGCACATGGCTATTCCAAATTGTGCATGGCTGTGTTCAACCACCTTCAGGTGCAGTGGGGGTCCCCGGTCTCTGGCACCTTTATTTGGGGGGTCGTAGGCTGAAAAGGTTGAGAACCACTGCCACAGATAGCAGCGGAAAAAATGTGCAGTGCTAGCTTACATGCCTTAGCTTTAAACTTTCAGTGCTCCATTTTGGAGCAATTAGTTAGCTACTATTAGTTAGCTACTAATATACAGTATTTTTACAGTTAGCATTTAGTAATAACTCACTTCAAACTTCAAATAAGCATTTTCAATGATATGGTAAGATGCCTCAGTTTAAGCATCTGATATTTTATGTTCTATTGTGAATAACTTATGGGTTTATGAGGTTTGCAAATCATTGCATTCTGTTTTCATTATCATTTTACACAGCGCCCCAACGTTTTTGGAACGAGGGTTGTAGAATATGTCAATAATAGCAGAGTGTAACTATTGATATCACAAAAGTTTACAGAAACTTAAGTTTAAGAAGTACATAAAATCTGGGGAAACTTATTTTGAATACTGGAAAATGCTGTTTATGTTGATAACATCTCATTCTATACTTTAACAGTCTGTTGGTTTTCAGTGGTTGGAAATCAAACAAACAAGTTTTAGCTTTATGTATTAATTGTTTTTCATCATTTATGCAATATGTAGCCTCCAGGTGCTGGCTCTTCTTGATTCCAGGTGGATTTGAGAGCCCAAATCCTGAATGCCGCTCCTGTGTCATCTGCAGAGCAGGAGCCCCTTGACATTATCACATCACTCACATTACAGTCATCGCCATGGAAGGAAGGAAATGCCACATCAGGCAAAGCAACAATCTCTGTAAACGTCTAACCTTTAGTGGTGTCTATCCTGCGTTTCTTCCGTTTCCCCTGCAGTCGCTCGGTCACACAGGCCTCATCTTGCAAATTTTCCTGACATTTCTGCAACACGATTAGGTGGGATTTCTGCCATCCGTGCCAAAGATGCCTCTGAATCGTGTTATGCACGATGCAGGGAACAAGCTTCAAACACTGGACCTGCAGATATGAGTTTGAAAGGACGTGTCCACACTTTTATTTTTGGCAGGTGGAGACAAGAAAAGCAGCTCTTCAGTCCCTGATTCTGACGCTACGGTGGCCCAGGATAAACAAACCTGATCCCTCTGAGGTTCACATTCCTGCTGATCTGAGAGTCAGAGAGACGCGATATCAAAGACCCTCGAGAACCGTGGCTTTAAAAAAAAGGACTTGAAAAGAATTCATAGGCAGAAAGTTCAAAGGAAGTATTGAAAATGTGCATTTTTTTTCTCTGAAAACTGCTCTACTGCGCCTAATAGTCGTGATTCCTATATTTAGACCGTGCATGTCACTTTTAATCAAGGGATGTGTTCAGTGAGACTTTTTTGTGCCAATTTCAAACCAAATCAAAGGAAATCAGACAGAGACGTCGAATAAGCACAATCCATTTATAACGCGGTGACAGCAGCTCGATCCCTCTGCAGACAGGATCACTGATGAGAGATAAATATAGATGAATAAATAATTAACATGTGGAAATAAAGTAATTAAAGCAGGTGATGGCAGGTTTCTCTTTATTGCTTTGTCATGAAGAGGAGCAGAGCATCGCAGCTCAGAGACAAAAGCTTAATTGGCATCCAGATGTGTATTGGCAGAGTTTCCCCTGTGATCCATGTTATTGACAAGGACTGCATGCAAGTCTCTGATGCACAGATCAATGAGCTCCCAGATGGACTAATTAGAGGTGGCTTTTTATCCTCATCTATTCTTATAGAGTGCAGATGGGATCTTACCACAAAAGTGGACAAAAGTTAAGTAAAAAAGTGTTTTCCATGCTCTTTTGTCTGATGCTTTTTTGTGCTTTGAGGTAAATGTTCAACAGCATCTATCTAAGGAACATTTTTGGAAAAGTAGAGTTTATAAAAATAAAAATAGAGTTTTTATTCTACATTTGGTGAAATATTTTCTCTTTATTTCCAAGTAATGATAACTTTCCTGAGTGAGTAATACACATTTAATTGACACCTTTATATTTAAAGGTACAGTTTGTAGAATTTTCTCCACTGAAATTCTGCACTGATAAAAAGAGGACTACTACTATGTTATATGTAATTTTTAATTGAGTTCTACCATTACCTACAACAGGCCTATTCAATTAGAGGCCCAGAACCAGCCCCCAAGTGGCCCAGCCTGTGGTCATGCCAGGGATGCAGAGGGCAACATGTTTTGCAAGTTTTCATTAATTCCCACAGCATTTCAGACCATGAATGCAACACTCTGTTGCTAGCGAAGCTGACAGAAGAAGCCCCAAGATACCGAGTATAAAACAAGTCCTTTTCAACCGTAGCTGCAACAAGAGGGGGCATCAGAGATCCGAGGTCTGCAGCCAGACCCTCTAAATTGAGTCAGCTTTGTGCAGAACTTTAAGTTCAGTGAAAAGTTAGTTTTTTTTAAGTTTTCTAAAGTCTGACAGTGGCATTAACATGTTGGTGGACTTGATGCTCTGGTTGATCAGGATATTTTAAAGATGGCTGTTTTTTTTTTTTTTGGCCCTCTCATGCACGGTGTGATTATTATTTGTGCTGCTCCTCATGCCTAAAGTGATTGGTACATTGATTTAAAACCATCCATACTCAGACTCTGATGACACATAACAAAATCTCTCTCAATCAACACGGCAGGTGGCTACATGCTGGTGCCTTGCTTTCTGAACCCATCAGCACTAGTCTCCAAACAGTGTCACTTTGTATCCTATATGTAAAAAATATGCTTTATTTCTCCTTTTTAGGTCTGCAACAGAGTAAGCTCACTGCGCCCCATGAATATATTCTATTTGATATTCTCCGGGCTGCTTGATCTCGATCCTCTGCCTTCTTTCCTTTGCTATGAATACATTACAAGGACACAAAGGAAAATGATTTTATTTTGGGGGAAAAACACAGGGCTGGATGGCGAGGGAGGGGAGGATAAGAATGGTTGTGGAAGGCCGTGGTATTATCAAACACTACTTTTCATAAGTAGTTTTTGGGAGGAAAAGTTAAAGTAGGGCACAGTTTTATCGTTTTGTCCCAGGGCTGCTAGCTGTAACAGCGGTTAGTAGAGTTATCAAGCCACTGGCGGCTAAACCCAGCGTACACAACACGCCGCAGCTTTCTCGCTGCTGTTTGTACACCGCCAGCTCCCACAGGAGGAAGGTGTCGTCTTTGATCGTGAGGGAAGGCATGATGTGTTTGTGTAAATATTTCATATAAGCGCCAACATGTAAACCCAGAAACATGCCACATACGGAAATACATGATGGAAAACAGAGTTTTTCTACATTCCTGCCCACAGCTGAATGCTAATCCTATCAGAGAAAGTGTGACCGAGGATGTTTTCACGCTGATTGAGACCAAATGAACACAGAGGATGAGTACAGTAGCTCAGAGGGACATGGAGAAGTCTGTGACATGTGTTAAGGTACTGAGAATACAAGCTATTTTTAGATTCATCACTTTAATATTTATCTTGGAAACGGCCTATAAAATGTGGTTTTGGTCCCTAAATTAAATAAGCATGTAATTGAAAGAGTTGACTTGGAAGAAATGAGATCCTGTAAGGTGTTTTTTTCAAGCAACAGAGGGATTAAGATGGTTTAAAGTTGAAGGATTTCACCAATAACCCAGTTTCTGACACATTTTCAGAGATAACCTAATCCTGACATGTTTACATGCTTGCATGCAAATATCCTGAAACTTCAGAACACTGCAGACCACTTTTAAATGGAAAAATATTCTCCACCATCCATGAAATACCTGACATACCAGATAGACTGTTCTTCATATGGCGAGGGGATATGCAGCGCAATCAGAAAGTAAACAGACCTCTTTTAACCTAGCACGCCTAACTACTCATAGACAGCGTTTGGGAAAGGGAAGAGCCTTTGAAAAAAGAAAACTCTGAGGGTGATTGGATGAGCGCTCTGTCTGTCACCTTTACGGGCCAATCAGAGCAACAAAATACACAACATAGCTGCTTAGGGTTGCCACCTTTTGAGCATAAAAATAAAGGACAATCCTCGGGGCCACAGCCATCACAGGCCGGAGGGATTGGGTGCCTGTACCATGACTACTATTACCACTCTTTGAGTTCTGTTGTGGAGGCCATTGTTTATTTTTTGGAGCGTTTTTATAGGGCTGAACCATTTGAGAAAATCATCTAATTGCAATTTCTTTCATCCAATATTGTGATTCCAATTTAACATGTGATTATTCTTCAGGTTTCTTATCTTATAAGCCATTCTATATTAAAACACACAAAGCTATTTCCCCCAGAAATTTATACCAAACAACCTAAAATCTAAAAATAGATGTTCCATATTTCTAAGAAAATACCTAAGATTTATAAAAGTGCCCCCTACCAAAAAAAATCAAATCAACATCCCAAAAATGTACAAATACATTCCTCAAATTTTAATGAGAATTCTAAAAAAAAAAAATCAAAGCAAACCCCAAATTAAATTAACTTCTTAATAATTTACAAAGAAGTTTTCATGAAATTACCTAAAGTTTTAAACCTAATTCTCCCAGAAATTTGAATCAAACTTCCCAAAATTTACAAATAAATGTTAAAATTCCCTAAAATACCTACAATTTTCTAAACAAATTCCCAAAGAAATTAAAATTAAAATTCCTAAAAATTTTAAAATACATTTCTCAAATTTTTCCGCTAAAATATCTACAAATTTCTTAGCTAATTTCCCCCAAAATTCAAATGGATCCAACAAAAATGTCTTTTTGCAAACATTTTGTCCTATATTGCAAATTTTATATGAGTTGTAATGAAGGGATTGACGATTTTATGGATTTATCTTGAAGACAAAAATATACAAAAACAAGGAAAGTAGGAACTTTTGTCTATTATTCTAGAAAATATAGGCACTTGAATGTTTGCATGATGTGTTGAGCAAAACACCTCTGCCTCAAAAAAATGTGTAAATGCAACAAGTATCAACAAATCAGTGGCAAAGTAGTACGTGAGGGACGAAAGTACAGAGCAAGTGGCGTCCTGTATTGACTCAAAACAGGACGCTGCATTTAACTGTCAAATACAGGACCATACTGTATTTTAAAGGACGGGTGGCAACCCTATAGCCGCTACCGAGGAGTAAACTCCATATAGAACTGCATATCACGAACCTTGGTGACTGTGGACAGAGACTGCTGTGCAGCCCTCTTTCCAGACATGTCCTGCTTATTTCAGCACAACTAGCCGAGCAAGCAAGGGTTAGCTGCATACAAGACTGGCGGCTGTGCTTCTACGGGGCACCTTGTGCGCTATCCTGGGCCTAATCCAGCTCCCATCATACTGGTAACGCGGCACCCGGTGGGTTCACGTCTGACCGTTGTGTGGTGAAGGGGTCAGCTTGGAGGATACTTGTACAGGTGGGTCACGGGCCTGGCACAGGCCTGGATGATGTCCATCAGGAGGCGGGAGCAGTACAAGACGGTTGACGCGGCGAAGTGCTGAACCAGCATATGCACCAGCATATACCTGACCTGACCAGGTTATAGTCGGTCCTTCGGCCATAGTTTGGACATCCCTGTTTTAAACCATATCCTGTCGTATATTAACATGGAGGAGATGGAGGTTATGATCGATACTACAGCTTGTAAGTAGGGAGAATGCCTTGGCTTCACTTCTGTGATATCATGTTGTCCATCTTTTATAGCGTCAGTGGGAGAGCTGATTGGTTCAATGTGTTTATGAGGACAATCTGAAGAAGATAACTATGACAAAAAGGGAGTAAATGTTGTAATTATACTGTTCAAACACACCTGATTGCATGTTTTAGAGCAGAGTTACTTTTTCTAAAACCAATAGCGAGAAATTTAGGCCTTTTTAGGTGGAATTGGTGGGTAATTTGTGCTGGGAAATCTGTTTTATTAGTAAACAGAAGTTTCCTGATGCAGAGACTAAACAGCCAAATTAGATGAATTGCCAATTGGGTCATGAGGAGTTCCCATGTGGGTGGATGGAAAAGCAATAAAGCAACTTCCACTCCCCCAGACGTAATCTACTGAGGGAATAAAGTCTGGGATTGATGGTATCATTTAGCATAATTTTACTTCAGAGACGAAAAACAGCAGAAGAAAACTCTTCAGTTCAACAAGAGGCAGGAAAATTCAGACTTAGAGGAGACAAATGTGTCTGATTGCCGGTGTTTTCTCTGGGTTTTCCATCCTGCGCTGAGTTCATTTGAGCTTGTGAGCCCAGAGATGCATATTCAGGTTCATCATGATTTGCCAATAAACCTGTCGCCATGGTAACGACTCTGCGGCAGCCAGCGGCGATTCATCTTTTCTGGCAACGTCCTTTAATTTAACCCCTCGTTTAGTGGGGCGAGCTTCCCAAAGCGCAATCCATCAGCGTTACACTTCTGATGACACCGTGACGTGATTTCTCATCAATATCTTACATGAGAAGTGCTGAGCCATTAAAAACGGCATGATAGTGGAAGCCAGAGCTGAAGGGGGAGAGACGAGGGGAGGGGGAGAGGAATGGAGGGCTGTCTTTATCTAAAAAAAAGCTCTATTTCAGGCGCTGATATAAGTGTGTTTTGATTTCTGAACCGAGTGCCATCAAATCCTTCAAAGCTCCTCTCGCTAAGATAATCACCACAGTCATTTTCTGTTTTCAGCATTGTCATTCTCTACACAACAAATCTGGACACTCTGTGTGGTCAGAAATGTGTTTTTTAAAGATTTTTTACCAAAAAAGTTCTCTTTTTGGCCTACTTTCTAACACATCCAAAATATAAAGCATGCAAAAAAAGCCAGACATGCTTCTATCTCTGTCCATGCTTTCGACCAGCCCTCTTCTGTTTCTCTCTGCTAGGGCAAATTGAAAGGGAAACTCTTTTATATGTGTCGAAATGGTTTAACTTGCTCTCCTCAGCCCTTGTTTGGTCTCTCAACTATGTAGAGAAAAGTATTTGGTCACAGCTGTTAGCGGGGGCGTAGCTAGGGAATATACGTCAAAGTGTTTTTTAGGCGGCTGGCAAAAGGGGGCGCTCTCACGCTCCCTGTAATTTTGGGGTTTCTGGGATACGTAGTCTAAACACGGGAGAGCCACTGAGATCAGAGCAGGAAGTGGAGACGCAGGGATGGAGGTAATCTAAGCTATTGAGTTCTAAAATATTCGGTATCGGCACAAAATGCCCCCCAAAACACTGAGGGATCAAATGGCCAGTTTCGCCAGCGGACGCTGGAAGAAACTCTAAACTTTTGTGTGAGAAATCGGTAACTCACTGAGACAAACAGCAAGTCCAGGAATCAGCGCGTTCATTCATCTGCCTCGCCCGGCCAAGAAGCTAAAGAATGCCGCGAGGTCTCACCCGTGTGTTGGAGAGGAAAAGGCATCCACTGGCCAGCTGGATGCATACAGCGACGACACTTCAGAGACCCAGTCCGACCCAGACTCTGAGGAATGGCTGCCGAGTGAGCGGAGCGGGTCTTGTTCTCTGTCGCAGAGCGATGGAGTTAACGTTAAAAACCCACTGATTATTCATCCAGATTTATCGAATGAAACCATCACTCATGCTCCTGTGATTTCAGAAGAAGACTTGAGAGAAGAGCAAGCCCCATGCAGTTCTACAACACCGTCTGTTGGCAGAAAAAGAGGTAAGAACAAAAAAATTCTATATGATAGATTATATATAATATATAACATATTATATATTATATTACTTCTGTAATTTACAGATGAGGACTTGGGCATATTGGGGGTCCTTTGGCGGCCTTCCAGTTGTATTGTGCTGTATTTTGTATTTATTTTATTTATTTTACAATGAAATAACATTTGTAATACAATTTTCAGATGTCTTTTATGTCATTGAAGAAATTATAACATTCAAATCACAGTTTTGCTTGACAGACTCTCTTTCACAAAAATGCATTTTTCTCAGCTTTCTAGAGAAAAAGTGGTCTTCTTGGTGAAACTAGCCTCTATTAAGCTATAGATAAATCAAGAACAGAACAAGCTGCAAACAAACGGGTTTTTCCATGATGAAATAGAGAGTTTCTTATTTCATTTGAGCTATTTGGTGTTTTCAGAGTCATAGTACAAAATATTCTGTGGGTCTTGAAAGATGACTCAAAACGGCCAAGGTTAAAAATGCATTTGCAGGAGCCACAATCTAAGTGGTGAAAAGTGGCAATTAAAGTAGGTTAAAGGTAGCAAAAACTGGTCAAATAGTGGCAAACACTGGGAGAAAAACTGGCAAAAATGGGTGAGAATTGACCAAAAAAATGAGTCAACGGTGGCAAAAATGGTCCCAAAGTGGCAAAAACGTGGCAAAAAATGAGTGTAAAGTGACTTAACCCTTGTGCCCTCCTCAAATTTACTACCCTCTGGACACCTTCGAGGGTAGTTAAATGATTTTCAAGATCTTAACCCTTTAAATGCCAGTTTGATTATTTGAAATATTTTACTTTTTACTAAAAACCAGAAAAAGTGAATTATTTTCCATAAAATTAATAGTAGAAAGAAGGGGCTTTGGTGCTGATGAGAGTCTTGGATGGGTCAAAGATTAGCAAAAAAATTGATTTCATTACACTTGTATTTTTTGTGTAATACAGCTCTAACATTAGGGCAACCTCTTGACACCTTTGAGGAAAAAATGCACAAACACACACACACACACACACACACACACACACAAACTGCCATTAAATCAGCATACATCAATATTTTTTTCTACCTTTTTTTCATAAACCTTTTTAACGACTCCAGACTTGCTCAGATCTACAAAATATTTAATAATTCTCAGAATTTTAACCCTTTTAAAATTACACAAAAACTCTCCATAATATAATGGGCAAAAATACAAGAATTTTGTGAAAATGAAATATTTCAAATAATCAAACTGGCATTCAAAGGGTTAAAATCTTGAAAATTAATGAATGTTTGCTAGTGCACAGAGCCCCGACCTCAACCTCATCAAACAGCTTTGGGATGAACTTGAATGGAGATTGTGAGCCAGACCTTCTCGTCCAACATCAGTGCCTGACCTCAAAGATGCTCTACAGCAGGGGTTCTCAACCTTTTCAGCCTGTGACCCCCAAAATAAAGGTGCCAGAGACCGGGGACCCCCAATGTACCTGAAGATGGCTGAACACAGCCATGCACATTCAAGAATAGTCATGTGGAGAAAAGACCGTCCATTAGGGGGGGAAATGGCCCAGCTGAACTGGGGGCCAGCAAAATCCTGGTCCAATGTAAAGTTAAGCTGTGGTATTTTATATTTAACCTGAATCATAACTGCTCTTATCATAGAAACAAATATCTTTTCAATTCACCTGTGCAGGAGGAAGCCCTCTTAAAAATGTTAACCCTTTTGTTAAAAACAGAATTAAAATACAGTGAAATTAGCTAAAATAGGTTAATAATGCAAAAATACTGGGAAAGGTGGTGAAATTGGAGTTTAAAAGTAGCAGAAATGGGTTAGAAATGCCAAAAATTTGGATAAAAGTGGCTAAAAAAATAACCAAAAATGGCAAAAATCGGTTAAAGTGGCAAAACAGGCATATTAAATGGTAAAAGGAGGTTTAAAAAAGTGGCTGAAATGACATTAAAGTAGCAAAAATGGGTGGAAAATTGGTGAAATGGGATGAAAAATGGATATAAACTAGCAAGAAAGGGTCAGCTGAGGCAGAAATAGTCGGAAATGGGTTAAACTGGCAAAAATAGACATATTAAATTGTGAAATGTGGCGTAAAAAGTGATAAAGAGGGGTTAATAGTGGCGATAATGTGTCAACAAAGCCAACAATAGGCAGAGAGTGGCAAAAACAGGTAGAAAAAAGTGGTGAAAAGGGTTTAAAATGGACAAAAAAATGGGTTTTAAGTGGCAAAAATGTGTTAAAATTGGCATAATTGTTGGTAAAAAGTGATGACACCGGGTTGAAATCTGGCAAAATAGGTGTAAAGTGGCGACAGTGTAAATTAAAAAATATTCCTAGTTTTCTTAAGGCATCTGGAGACCCCCTCACATTGTCTCGCAACCCCAAATGGGTCCCGACCCCAATGTTGAGAACCACTGCTCTACAGAATGAATGGGCGCAAATTCCATCAGAAACACGGAATAATCTTGAGCAAAGCCTTTCGAAAACAGTGTAAGCTGTTATAGCTGTTTGCTATAAAAGCCTCACTTCTTATATTGTTCAAATGTTTTTTCTCAGTACCCACCTCATCAGGAGAGAAATGAAACTTAAAACAGCAGATGAGCCATGATGAGCTGTCCTCTATTAAACCTCCTCTGTCTGAGAAACTCTTTAACCAAAGTGTGTAGCAGTTGTTCTTTTAACAATCCAGCTGGATGGAAGTATATTTCAGAGGTTATTGCCATTTTGACAAAAGTGAACATCTGGTTGTGAAATCTCTCATCACTTTTCGAGGTACTTTGCTATCAAATTTGTTTTCTCTCTCTCCTGTGCATTCATCCTAAATGGCTTGACTTCTTTGTTTCTCACTACCGAGGTTTGAAAGAGAAACCTGGAAGCCAAAAGCTCCCTTTGAAATGTGTCCCACCCACAGTGTACTAAACACAACATGCTTATACCTCCACAGCACATAATATCCTCCACACTCAATCCAGTCACCCCTCATGACAAAGGAGATCAGGACTTCCCCCACACTGTGATAGTAGGTGATGAAATATTCTTTGTAAAATGATGCACCGATGCATCATCTAAACACCTGCAGGTCTTTAAATCTCAGAACTCTGCAACACAACAATGGTCCTGTTAAACCCAGCTACATGTCTGTCAACTGCTGCAAGCCTGCTGTTACATTTTAGTGTCTATTTTTAATTCATCTTGGATGCATTAAAAAAAAAAAAATCTTCAAAATGTATCAGCCTTATAATTATTTACATTTTTGCTGTTCGGTTTTTAGTTGTATCAGAGGAATTTAGCTGATCAGCATCCAGCGCTAATCAAAAACAGGAATTGGATTTAGAATGGTTGCGATATACGACAACATGAGAATGAGATTTAAATATGGTATATGGACAAAAGTATTTGGCCACCTGACTCTCACACCATCAGGGACTGTAATGTCATTGTATTCAAATGCATCTACTTTAGTATGGAGTTGCCCCCCTTTTGCAGCTTTAAACAGCCTCCATTCTCCTTGGAAGGTTTTCCACAAGATTTGGGAATGTTTCTGTAGGGAGGCTGAACAGGGTCCAGATTTCCCATAAACTGTCAACCTCATCTTCACCGCTAAAGAATTATTGGGTGGAAACAAACATAAGACTGATGATGAATGATTTTGAGATAAAAAGTCAAAAGTTAAAATCATGATTTTAAACAGTTTAAGTACTAAGTAAAATTCAAATTTCATGAGTTTCAAAGGTCAAAATATGAGATAAAAATTATAAATCATGAGTTTTCAATCTCAAAATATGGTATAAAATTCAAACTCATGGGTTTAAAAGGTCAAAATATGAGATAAAATTCACAATTATGATTTAAATGTCAAAATATGATAAAAAAATTATAAATCACAAGTTTTAAATGTCAAAATATGGTATGAAATTCAAAATCAAGCATTTAAAAGTTCAAAATATGAGATAAAATTTTTAAAAAAATCATGAGATTAAAGGTCAATATTTGAGATAAAATAAAAACATTAGTTTAAAAGATCAAAAAATGGGATAAAATTTTAAAAAATCATGAGTTTAAAAATATCAAAAGTGAGACAAAACACAAAATTCTGTGTTTAAAAGGTCAAAGATGAGGTAAAAAATTCATAGTGAAAAGTTTAAAAGGTGAAAATATGAGTTAAAATCCAAAAAACTGAGTTTTAAAGGTCCAAGTATGAGATGAAAATGTACGATTTTAAATTGAAAAGTTTATCATTTGGGATTAAAATCCAAAGTTAGGGGCTGAAAATGTCAAAATGTAAGATAAAATTCTAATTCATGAGTTTAAAACGTCAAAATATGACTTAAAAATTAAAATGGTGAATTTAAATGTCAAAATATTTGATAAAAGTCAAAAACATAACTTTGAGTCATTATTCTGAGATGCAAATTACAAAATACAAAATAAAAATACAGGTTTCTTTTCCCACATTCCTGACTTTTTATCAAATCATTCTAACTCTTCCCTCTTTCTTATTCTTAGGACTTAAAACGGTTATTTTCAATGGTATGGTTAAGTTTATATTTTTATACTGGAGGAAATCTGCAGACCTCATACTGGGGGACCAGTTATAATAAAAATATGAAATGATCTGGCGGGCTGGGTATAACTGGACCACTTGAGTTTGACACCCCTGCTGTAGAGCAATTATCAGGTCAGGCGGTGATAAGAATACATGCATAAAGTTAGTTAGATGAAAAATAACGACATGGTCATTTGGTAAGGAGTTAAAAAGTGTCGGGGAGAGGAAGTTTGATTTACTCAGCCTGCTACCACCAGACCTGGCCCTGAATAAGTAGAGGAAGATGATGGATGTATGGATGGATGGATGGATGGATGGATGGATGGCTTTCATGTGGAGTTTTTTTTTTTTGCAAACTCCAGGATGGTTTTCATGTGTTCTTCAGTGAGAAGAGGCTTCTGTAGCAACTCTGCTATCAAGCCCGGATCGGTGGATTGGCTCCTACAGTGTCCCGGTGGTGTCAAACTTCTATCATTTGAGAATCATGGAGGCCACTGTGCTCTTGGGAACCTTCAGTCCAACAGAAATGTTTTGTAGTCTTCCCAAGATCTGTGTCTGTCAACAATCCTGTCTCTGAGCTCTGTCTGAATGCACTGTAAACAGTATATTTTGGCCAGTCTGCACAGTGCTGTCCCCCAGTCTTTTTTTTTTTTCAACTTAGAGCTACAGGAGAGCTTCAGTATCACTGATGTTTCCTATGCTCAGACCTTGTCGCTATCATTGACATTTTAGACTAAAATCCTGAGGACTAGATTCCCTGCAGATACACAGGCTGCACCTGTCTTACTGTATGTTTAGAAACTTCTTCCCTGTTTTGAACTTTCAAGTCTTTTTCATTCTCGACATCAAGTCAGCCACCATATGGTACAATAACTGACTCAGCAGTGCGTTTACTTTGCAGAACCACTAATGATCTGTGTGGCGAGGCTGAAAAAACCCTCATTTATTTCATTTTTTCCTTCCATTTCTTTCAGCGTGCCAGCTGGCGAAGTTACTGATGAAGCAGAGGAGGAGGAGGAGGCCTGACTGCTCAGCTGGTGTCCGTGAGTCGGTTTAAGTGCAACCCGAGTGCAAGACTCACTGCATAAGGACAGATCATCAGTGCTGCTTCTTCCTCTACCGCAGCATCATGATGACATCTCTGCTTCGCTTTGTCTTCACACGGTCTTATGAATAACTCACAAACACATGGTTGAGATGTCAGTCAAGCACCAAGGGTTCTTCTACAAAGCAGATGATTCAAACTACACATTTATCTTGAAATCTGTCAAACATATATGCAATTTTGTCAGCAGAAAGGTCCTGTTTGAAATCTGAGACCTCCACTAAACTAAAGTATAAAATCAAGCAACTGTTTCAGAGCCCCAAAAGCAGAAAAGGTCAAAGATTCACTCTAGGAAACTGGAAAAACACTTTATGGCACATTTAAACCTTTGATATCCAAACCTTTTTGTCCCAAAATTGACTTGAATATTAAATCGTTAGAGAGACTGAGGCTTTGTTTCACACTCTCAATCTTTCTGTTGTTCAGAGTCTAGAAATTCAATGCAACCTTGGAAAGAAACTCTGACTGTCTCTATGCAAATTATGCAACAGAATTTTGATTTACCTTCAGTGAAAACACACACGGCACCAACTTATGGGCAGAAATCCACAAAATAAAATCTTAACACAGATTTATCACATAAGGTCCCACAGTGTGTTGATTTATAAACCCTGATGAAAACCTTCATGGTTTACCGGTTAGCTTTTTACTAGGGCTGTCAAAATGTTAGATTTTTTTTTTTTACTGCAATTAATCTCAGAATTTCTGTATTTAAGCACAACTTAAATCCCATATATATATTCATTCTTTAAACTAAGATATTTTGATTTAAAGTGTTGGGTTTTCATGGCAGAACAGCTGCATCCAAGCCATACGGGTCTGGGTTTGGCGGTTGCCAGGAGAACGGTACTTGTCTGACTGCATTGTGTCGAGTTCAAAGTTTGGTGGAGGGGGGATTATGGTGTGGGCTTGTTTCTCAGGAGCTGGGCTCGGCCCCTTAGTTCCAGTGAAAGGAACTCTGGATGCTTCCGCATACCAAGAGATTTTGGATGAGTCCATGCTCCCAAGTTTCTGGGAACAGTTTGGGGATGGCCCCTTTCTGTTCCAGCATGACTGTGCACCAGTGCACAAAGCAAGGTCCACAAAGACATGGATGAGAGAGTTTGGTGTGGATGAACTTGACTGGCCTGCACAGAGTCCTGACCTTAACCCAATAGAAGACCTTTGGGATGAATTAGAGCGGAGACTGAGAGCCAGGCCTTCTGGTCCAACATCAGTGTGTGACCTCACAAATGCAATTCTGGAAGAATGGTCAAAAATTCCCATAAACACACTCCTAAACCTTGTGGAAAGCCTTCCCAGAAGAGTTGAAGCTGTTATAGCTGCAAAGGGTGGACTGACGTCATATTAAACCCTATGGATCAAGACTGGGATGTCACTTAAGTTCATATGGGAGTCAAGGCAGGTGAGCCAATACTTTTGGCAAAATAGTGTATATATGAAACAGACTACCTTTCATGTCAGGTTATAGTGATCTAAAACCATTGATCACATTTTTGGCAAAACCTTAAACAATGATACCCAGGGAGCCAAGCTCTAATCACATTCTGATGCTATTAAGCACATTTTGCGTTCTGGTGCACTTGCCTTCCCTTGTCCCTAGTCCAGACAGCAAAAATCAGTTGAAAGTTGATATGCAAAACTGATGGAGACGATCTGCGAGTCTGAAGCCGGTTACACACCGCCGCACGGTAACTACCCTGAAAACTGCCTCCCTGCCGGAGGAGTCCCCCGAAATGCCGAGCATTTTTTAATGCCGCCGTGGTACGAGGCAGCAGTGACGTAGAGGTGCTTCCATCACAACCCCCCCCCCCCCCCAAAAAAAAGAGTACCTCACAATCTCTTTATATTAACATGCATAACGTACTATAGAATGAAGGGAAAAATATGGTTCCGTCATCAAAACAATTCCCCCTAGAAAATACGTTTCAATGCTTGGTTCCACAATTTTTCTTCTGGTTGTCTTTGTACGACTGTAGAGCCATGCTGTAGAGCTCAGGATATTCTGACACCAACATTATGAGCTCCTCCATTGTTTGCTTTGACCCGCAAAGCCTGCTATTTCCGGGTTCTCTCCCTCCTTTGATGTGATTGGCTGCTGCCAGGCGGCTGCCGCCAGAAAGTTCAACATGCTGAACTCCGAGCGGCAGGGCAAAATCTGTGCACGTTCACGTGGGTGGCAACCACCTCTGGGTCCCATTGCCGCGGTTAAAACAGCTTCTCGTCTGCCGCCCTTCCCTCATTAAAATGACTGGAGGCGGCGAGTTGCTGCTCGGCGATGTGAAAAGGGCTTAAGGAGGAACATTGCATGTGAGAGGTGGGTGGACGAAGAGGAGAAGGAACAGGAGGAAAACCTAGAACAGAAATTTAGATGCAACTTGAGTGAAAGTGACAGTTCAATTTCTTCTTCTTGGAAGGATAATAAAAGAAGCCAGATGAAAAAGTAGATCATTCTTTTTGGAAATAAATACTCCTACAGTTCCAAGTGCTTCACAACATTCAGTACATTTTTGGCACCCAGACCATCATCATCATGTTGATTCTGATTCTGAAACATCCTGATAAAAAGTTTGAGTAATCCAGCGCTGTGAAGCAACGCAGTAAATCTTGGAATTGTGCTGGAGGGTTTTGTATTTCTAGATCCATCCTCTTCTCTACACACTTGTTCAGGTGTTTTTAAACTGTTGTTTTCTAAAATATTTCTTCAGTAAAATTTAACATCATTTTCAATAATTGTATCATTTGTTTTACTGAACTTCATTGATCTGTTAACATACTCACAACTGTCTTTGTTTCCTGGCACGCTGGCTTTGACTGACTTTGACTTTTGTAAAGTAGCTTTCTGAAGTGTTGACAGAGTGATACCAGCCCCAGTTTAAACTACCATACAGTAAAAAGCTTCACAACAACATCAAACTCTTTCACTTCTTTATTTAAGCCCATGTGCTGCAAACAGACCTCTGAAGTGCATCATTTATCTTTTTGTTTGGGGCTCTTATTCACTTTCTTCACTCCAGTTGATCAATACTGTACTTCACGGCTTCTCTCCTGGTCTTTATTCAATACCAGATTGCATTGCATCATTTCTTCGAGTAGAATCAATTTTATTTGTCATAACTGTTGCGCCTCAGCTCCATTTTGGACAGGTGCAGACATGGTTTATAAAGGTTCTTTTTCTTTTTGAGGTAGTATCTTATTCTTCTGAGTGAGCTATGGCTAGCCTGGCCTTCACTGCAGGTGTGTTCAGTTTGGCAGTCCTAATCGATTTTGTGTTTTACCAGGCCAAAGTCCTCTCAGGTGATTGAATAGAGACTCAAGACTAGTCAATAACATATACACATTACCCAGCAATCATCACTGCATTATAACACAACAGAAAAAAGGCAAATGAGGTCGTTTTCACGCCTGATAGTCCGGGGGTCACACAGACCAAACCGTCTCTAAACCTACAACCTCTGCACCTTAGGGGGTGCTGTCGTCACAAACAAAAGTCGACCAAAAAGAAAAAAAGGCGTAGAAGAAGATGAAAATGGAAATCCATCTTCTTCCACCTGTTTTTTTCCCCACATAAACAATGAAAACCCTGAATTTACGCTGTCTCAGTGTTTCTGCTTTTGCATTGGGGCTTTATGAGCAGCCAGCAAGGTGGCGAGCTGTCCAGCATGTCGTTCTTTACACGGGACTAATAAATCAGCACCTACTATGATGTGTTGCTATGGCTACACGGATGCAAAGCAAGGTACGATCATGTATTTGAGTGTATTAAATCACATATAAATCCATATATCATTACGCTTTGTGCCACTTCCTGCCTTTGGTTCACAAGTTGGTCCGCTTTGCTTTCACACCTCAAACAAACCGCACCAGTGTTCATTTGGAAGCCAACCAAGACCCTGTTTCCAAGCAGACCAGAGTCAGCTTGTTTGGTCTGCACCAGAGTTCGAATCAACTGGGCTATACAGGAAAACGGACCAGAGTTAGTTTAAAGCGGACCAAACAGCTCTGGTGTGAATGAGCCCTAAGAAAAGGTCTGGTGAGTTTGAAGGTTTACATTTCAGATAGCATCCTTTATAAAACTCATAAATATGAAGGGAAGCATCTATCTTTTATACACTAGAGTACATTTTTGCATGTCTTGCTGAGACACCAGCTTCTTGTCTGGTGTTAAATGCTCCAATCGCAGTCACAGCCTGGGTCCCAGTGTAGCCAGAATGCCTGCACTTTCTCTACTTCCCGCCCCTGACTTGCTTTATTTCTCCACTGTGTTTCTGAGACTTTCCCAACTTCTTGTGTGGCTTAGTAGAACCAGTTGTAGCTAAAGATAAGAGAAGCAGTGTAGTTCAAAACAGATTACCATAACCTGCAAATTCCACATACTCCACCATGGGCATGGGGGATTTAACTTCACTACACCCTGAAGAAGGCGAAAGCTGATACTCGTGGGTGTATTTTCTTTTTTTAATGTTTCTAGCCCTTCAAACCACTTTCAGTCCCTGGAACCTAGCTTATTTTTTTTTAATTCTTCCTTTAGGCTAATTTGAGTGACCACTAGTAACGATGACTAAAAGGTAAAATTGAACCAAGAACTACTTTTCCATCATATTCAGCACTCCAATCATACCGTATAAAAAAAAAAAAGTTGCTCCCCAGAGGTGGGACTTCTCTAACTGAGTGGAAAACTTCACTTCACTCATGCAAAAGTGACTAATACCCAAAGGCATTCTGGGAAAATGCCAGTAGCCAATAATTTCAGTACAATGAAAGGAAATTCTTTAAATGGCCATCAAGTGCTGTTTAAACCAAAATTTGTTCTATCTATCAATCCTGTTTGGGTAGAATTGCCAATCAAAGATCTAGGGATCTTGGCTTTTTGACTTGTTAGAGCTCCAGGATGCTTTTCTTTAAACAAGTAAGAAAGGCAAAAACAAAAAATAAAGAAGAATACTCAGGTCAGGTCAAGTAGGGGAGCTGCTGGTTTGGCACTTCTCAGTATCAACCTTGGTCCTGAACTGCTCTGGTCATCGCTCAGTCCTGTGCCAGGCCCATACCCCATCTCTCCAGGTATCCTCCAAGTAAACCACAATGCATGTGTGGGCATCCAGAATGCAGTGAGCTGGATCAGGCCTGGGAAAGCACACTGGGTGCCCATAAAAGCAGAGCTGCAGTTCCTGTGTCAAGCAGCTGACCCCTACCATCCTTGCTCTCCTGAGCACGTCAGCATTGGACACACGGTCTTACCAATAGCTGGGTTTCCATTACACTTGGAAATGGGCAAAATCGAAATAGCGCAATAAAAAACTGGAAACACCTGAATTTCGAAAAAAAACTAAAATATTAGATAAAATATTAGCCGTAGATGTAACCAAAACCGTACCAACACGCAACAGGTTTTGAGCGTCAAGCTTCCCTGCAGCAGATTCACGCGAGATGAGATTTTACGAGAATTGCAAGGCCTATGCCCGAAACTCCCTTCAATGGAAACGCACTCGAAGCGCACTTGTACTTCATCGAAATTGAAGAAATATCGCTTTAATTTTGCAAAAAACTGTAATGGAAACCCAGCTTATGATGCTTAAAAATGCGCGCAAGAGAAGTTGTCATAAAGGGGTCCAGACGGTGTCTCTGACCATCAGTCAATGTCCAGGCTTCACAAGATTGCAATAAGATCAGAAAGACCAAGGACCGAAAGACTTTAGAAATTCCACACTGCCTTGCTCGGTGAACCCATCGCCCTATGTGCAAGTCCAAGTCTGCAGCTGGTCTCAGTCTTAATGTCAGCAGATTAATGAATGACTCTTCCAAGGGAGGTACTGTTCCACGCTCTCACCATTCACAGACACAGCTTCGTTGGCAGTGTTGAAGGCATCCCTAAATGCCTTGATCTTTGTTTTGGCCCAGGTGACATGCATCCCCCAAAAGGAGATCTACAGTCACTGCAAGGATCACAGCATCATCAGCAAAGTCCAGATCGATGATCGCCCCTCACCCCAAAAGATCAATTCGGTATAAGTCAGACCCACCTTTTCGATCCTGACCCACCAGTTGCAAACCACCTCCATAAACAAGCATTAGCCGTGAAGGGATTGTTCATGTACCATAGATAACGGTAAAAACATTACTAAGAAAAACTTATGAGGACCTTCAAAACTGAACCAACACAGACTCCACGATGTAGATGGTAAATAAAGTGTAAGATAACAATCACAGCCCATCCATTCTGATGTCATTCCACTCTGTCATCCACTCAAGTGTGAAGGTGGTTATCACCAATAATGTGCCAATGTGTGTTGACGATTCATAAGACGTCCAATCAATGGGAATAAAAAGGCTGACTGATCTGCAGTAATAACCAGCCGCGCTGCAGATTGATGGGGCTGATATCAGAGTGTCGTGAAGTGGAAAAGCAAATTATGGCTCTCAGCGAATCGGGTGAAATTGGGGAATGTGCACCTGCTTGTGAGTGTGATGTATGATAATGATACTGCTGCTGTTGTAAATGAGATAGACTTGTTAGTATTCCCCCTTTACAACTTCATCTTCACATGTTATCAGCTTCACTTTCATGTGCTTCTCTTATCTGTGGTTAGCATCTCCCTCCACCAAACCCTGTCGTATTAATGTGTGATGGATTTATGATTGAAGAACGAAGACGTGATTGTGTGCTCACTTATCTGTTGATGGTTTCACTGTGAAGAATACAGAAACGGTTCAGACGAGAAAATTGTTTCTGCTGTTTATCTGCACTACAGGGTACTTCAGATATCTCCTTTACAGCTAGAAAATAAAATTAGACTTTGATCCACTCTGACGAGGACCAAACATCATCATATGTCGCTGGATGTTCAACAAAGCCATCTATTTTCCTGACGACTGAAATATAAAATTACTTCCTGTTGTTTGTAGCCATATTTTAGTATTTGTCCCGGGTTGTAATTGAGTTTGGGCCGTTACTTTGGTCCAATATTCTCAGCCCCTGCTGAACAGATAAACACAAAATTTGGGAAAAAATAACCATGTTTCTGAAACTATACATCCAAGAGACTTTGAGAGTCCCCAGACAGGGTTCACCCTTTTCCAAAAAAGTTGGGACAGGGGCCTGAAAGGACTGTGAATATTGTGAAATGCTTAAAGAACATCCAGAACATTCCACAGATATAAGTAGGTTAATTGGAAAAAGGTAATAGAACCATGATTAGGCACAAAAGGAGAACTCGTGAAAGGCCAGGTTGTTCACAACCAGTGATGGCCCAAGGTTGCAGTGGCAAATGGTCCAACACAGTGATACTCATTTGTGATGATTTGTGGCTCTTTTATGTCTTGGTTTGAAACATTATTCGCCCAGAAAACCATAAATAAAGGGAAACTTTGACCAGAGATCCTCATCCTTTGCAAGTCACATTAATCAGTTTGTTTCTCACGCTTCTATAGTTGTCTTTAATTGTCACCTTTTAAAGTTGTCTGTATATTTCAATTGCCCTTATTTGCATTTTTATTTTGCCCTTTTAAATAAATTTTTGCTGCTTTAAGCCCATTTTGTCACTTCTTTTTGCCACATTTTGCCCATTTTAACAATGCTTCTTGGTAATAAATCTTATACCGTTGGAAAGCCTGTTTATTACCCTTTTAAATGGTGCCACATTTGTAAGGAACAAGGAACAGCAGCAGAGCTGAGTATGTGGGTTGAGCCCATGAAAAATGTGCCATATCTTCTCTGCCAATGCCAAACAGCTGATTCTGCCATTGACTCTTGTTGGGTGTTTGGTGGATTGGATGATTGAAGTTTGAAGAAACAAGACATATTGACAATTTAACAATTTATTCATTTACCAAACAGGAGCCTCTATAGTGTGTGGAAGAACCATACACAGCCACAACAGCCTGGCACCTCCTCCTCATGCTGGTCACCAGCCTGGTCACACACTGCTGTGGGATGGCATCCCATTCTTCAACCAACATTTGTCGCAAGTCAGTCAACGTGGTTGTGTTGGTTACTCTGGCATGAACAGCACGCCCAAGCTGATCCCACAAGTGTTCAATGGGTTAAGGTCAGGACTGCTGGCAGGCCATTCCATCCTCTCCACTCCCAAATTCTGGAGGTAGCCTCTGATAGACCCCCCTCTGTGGGGGCCAGTGTCATCTAGGAGGTTAGAGTTTTTGCTGACAGGGTGAGAAAACAGTATTCTTGGGGTGTTGTCTTCTTGGGATGCCCACTTTGTGGCCTGTCTCTGACATTCCCCGTTATATGGAACTTGGCCTTCAGTTTGGAGATGGTACTAGGGTTCACTCCAAACAATGCCGCAACTTGGTTTTGCAGAACACCAGCTTGAAGTAGTCCAATGAACGGGCCCTATCCAGATCAGTCAAACGTGGCATGCCGATTCTTGAAGCAGACATCTACTGACCACTGTAGCAGGGCCCATGCTCACAGGTGCTGCCAATCAGGCACCTGATTGGCAGCAGCTGGGGGTACCAGAAGCTCAAAACAAGAGTCAATAGCAACAGCAAAATAAGCTGTTTGGCATTGGCAGAGAAGATTTGGCACATTTTCATGGGCACAACCCACCCGCTATGCTTTTCTAAGGAACATGCAGGGGGGCTCCAAGGAAAAATGGTTGGGAAACACAAAGCTGATCAGTTGTTCAGATTCCATGTCTGTCAACATCTATTTTGTAAAGCAGTCTTCAAACTTAGTTTGGTCTTACTTCTTGAGGACATATCTCCTCCTGATGAGGGGTAGAGATGTACTAGAAAAGATCAATTTGAAGACACAAAAAGAAGAACTGTAAATTACACCTCAGAACTCCTTATTTGCTGACTTCTAATCATCACCTGCAGCTTTTCTTTCCAAACAGCCACCAGCAGGTATTTTTCATACACATGTAATGACAAGCATGCAAAATGAATTTTTGTGGCCTCACTTTTGCTGCATACCAACAATTTCCTCTGTGGAAGTTGCCGTCAAATAGCTTCTCCACCTCAGAGAATGGAGCTGCATACTCTCACACAACACAGCTATAATCAAAATAAGATCACTCTGCTCATTTCCATATGTTATAGTGGGGGGCTAAGGGTTTCAAATCACTCCTCTTTCTGCTTGTCTCCCACACATACAGACTCAAAAACTCATTTAGGACAACGATTACATTACTGCATCCATGAAACATGCAGGCATTTATGGCCAGGCTTTACTGTAACACCCAGGAGTAATCTGTTATACATTTTCTACTCTGATATGACATATTTAACACACCAAATCAGATTGAACAACAGTGCTTAAGAATGTAGAGAGACCCGAACAGCACGCAGCCAATAAAATTTTAATTAGTGCTGTTCTTGTTTACAAGATTTATGCATATCAATTACACTCTGTAGGTGTTCTGAGACTGCTCATAAAACTGCACTCTGCTGTTATTCTGTTATTATGAGGAACGAATGCAACAGATACTCTCCACAAAATCGAAACATAATATTCTTTTTTTTAAATGAGGAAACTTAATGAGCATGGTTGTTAAACTCCATTTCTGAGAAATTAGGTAGAAAGTATTGCATTTTCCAGAATCTAATTATTTTAAAGTACCATTTTAAAGCCTCAATATCTAATCAGTTTGTTGCCATAGAATCGCTCATACACCAGGCATGACCTGCAGTGCAGGAGTCTTTCCTGTTTTCTACCTGATAGGCTACCTGCCTATAAAGCCCAGTCCAGACTAACGACTTGCAACAAGAGGAGTTGCATTGCAACAGCATGCAGCAGGCTGCTCTGCAACATTTAAAAAGCCCCCCAGTTCACACCGCTGTGACTCATAGAGATGATGCATCGTTTCCATAGCAATGACTCTCACAGTCACTCAATTTAAAGATATTTCTTTAGGGATGCACAATGTAATTGGCATCAGTTAACATATAATTTCAGTTCAATCAGGAGAGACACATTGTATAGAAAAGGAAATGTTTAATAATGAGTGACATGGAATGAATTAACTTGACAGAATTTCTTTGGTTCATAAACTCTATGGGGAGTTTCTGAGATCTGACTGGTCCAAGCAGCAGCAAAATAAATCCCCCATGGAGTCCAGATACTGGTGGTGGAGCTCGAGGGATTGCAGATGTTTAGGACTTGATGGCTCTTGATTCTGTGGACTGGCGGTGATTGGGGTGGTGGAGGGACACGCGAAACGTCAGCGTGAGAGAACTATGCATATTTAAAAAGGAGAGCGGAACGATGATTGGCTAACAATGAGGGAGAGGTGTCGTGCGATTGGCTAGATAAGGCCGTGTGACGAGACAGCTGATTCCCCAGTATCATCCCACAGACAATTAAAGCCCACAGACAATGACGTCCCCTTGTGAGGCAGATTCAGCAATTAATAGCAGACTATAAGTGATATGAGAGTGGAATTATTAGAGAGAACTTAGACTGAAAATGTGAATCCATAGTCTTCCTGACTGAACTTACGCTAGAGTTTCATTTAACATAAAAGAGAATTACAAATATCTGCAGATGTGACTATTTCTGCTAATAATTTGCCCAAAAAATCCCTTTATCAGCTCTAAATATTGTACCTACAAACATTCCTGTAGATCAGCGGTGTCAAACTCAATCACAGCAGGGGCCGAAACCTGAATTTAGGTCTAACCTGAGTGCCTAACAGGGTCAAGACTTAACCATAAACTCTAAACCTTATTTTAAAAAGGTAATTAATTAAAGGGGAGAGAGCCCGATGATAAATGGTTTTAAGTTTGTTTTTTTTAAAAGTCAATATTAGTTCAAAAGGTCAGAACACAAGATGTGATGTCAAAATAGTGTTTCCAAAAGGCAAATTTATGAGAAAGGAAGTAAAAATCATGAGTTTAAAGGTCGAAATTTCAGACTAAAAATCAAAGTTAGGAGTTGAAAAGGTCAAAATATTTGATAAAAAGCAAAATTTTGAGTTTAAAAGGTCAAGATATGACTTCAAATTTAATATTGTGAATCTAAAACACAGGTGTCAAACTCAAGGCCCGGGGACCAAATCTGGCTCGTGGACCAGTTAAATCTGGCCCCTAAAATTGATCTCATATTTCTGTTATAACTGGCCCATCAGTCTGAGGTCTGCTGATTTCCTCAGATATAAAAAATGTGATCTTATCCTTGATGATTAAGGATATCCTTGTTAAGTCACAACATCTAAAAAAGTAAGGAGTAAAAATATTTAGATAAGAAGTCAGGAATGTGGGAAAAGAAATTAATTTGTGTTTTAATTTCACATTTTCAATTTAACATCTCACAATTAGGACTCAAACTTAGGATTTTGACTTTTAATTTCATACTTTGAGCATTTCAGCTCATAAGTTTTACTTCTCATATAATATTTTGAGCTTTAAGATTCATAATTCTAATTTTTAAGTGGTATTTTGACCTTTTTAACCAATTATTTTGTATTTTACTAAATATTTTCAACTACAAACTTTGACTTCATAATCCTATAGTTTGACCCTTTAGACTCACAATTTAAAATTTCAAATCATATTTTGACTTTTAATTTCATGATTACAAATTTTAATTTCATATTTTGACCTTTAAAACTCACGATTTTGACTTATTTCTAATATATTTGCCATTAAAAAACATTATTTTTCAGTTTCAATTTCATATTTTGATCTTTTTGAACTAATAAATTTACTTTTCTCAGATTGTGAGTCTTTAAACTTACCTTTTTAACTTTTTAAATGTCAAAATAGTTTACCATCAGTGCTAAGATTTTTGTGTTTCATATGTTATTACTGGTGAAACAAGGTTATCAGTTTATGGATAAAAAACTGTTAGACACCCCTGATCTAAAAGGTCAAAATGTGAGATAAAATTCTAAACTGTGAGTTTAAAAAGTCAAAATATGGTATTAAAAGTCAAAATTAGGAGTTGAAAAGGGCAAAATATGAGATTAAATTTGAAATCATGATCTTGAAAATTCAAAATATGATCTGAAATTTAAAATTGTAATCTAAAAGTTCACAATATGAGATAAAAAAGACAAAATCCTGAGTTTAGGTCATATTTTTGAGATGCAGGTTAGAATATTAATTAAAAACACAGATTAATTTCTCTCCCTCATTCCTTACTTTCTATCTTATTATTTTTACTCTTTACTTTTTCAAATTTTTATGTCTTAAAGTAAATTTTAAATCTTAAAGGCTAAATTTACATTTCTATACTGGAGGAAACCTGCAGACTTCAGACCAGTGGGCCAGTTCTACTGAAAATATGATATGATCCATCAGGCCGGGTAAAACTGCACCACGGGCTGTAAGCATAAACTTGTCTGTTCAGCAATTCATCATACATAACTGTTTCTAAACACAATCATAAAAGCAAAGCGCAGACAGCAGTGTTTATCACTAACACATCCACTGAGACACGGTGACTAAAAGCAGCTGTCCACAGGCTGGTCCAGGATTAATTGGCAGCAGAGCAGCCAGAGGTGTTAGCAGGCAGGACTGCAGGCAGCAGCAGATGTGGACTGGGATTCACCCAGCAGCCACTCTAATCCCTAAATCTATGGGACGACCTTTTTTCAAACTTTCAAAGTCAAAATCAGAGACAGGAAACTTCCAAACACTGTTTTGCTGTGCTTTTTACTCTGGGATTTAGATCATCTTCCAGTACTTCTGCTGACCTCTCTCTATCACAGAGATGTTTTTCTCTAACATTTCATATATTTGCATTTAACTCCTTTCTTTTGTTGCAACAATAAAGGACAAAATTGCTGCTACTTAAGAAGAAATAACATCTTATGTGTGTTAATCATGTTTGCATACTGACTTTTAAACATTTGTCTACAATCAGATTTTTTTTCTAATTTTTTTTTGCACTTTTTCCTTTTTTTTTCTTTTTTTTTTTTTTTAGGTGGTTACCTTCTCAGCCATCAGCTGAAACATGCTGGTCTAACGTCATTCTCTGAACTCCAACTGTTGTCCATTTCCACAGCAATGGTTGAATGTGTCACAGGGAGGAAATACACAGTGTTGTTATGCTTCTAGGTTGTGCTTTTCAAAGTAAAAGCCTGGCTGAGCAGTTCTGTGGAGAAACACCTTAGTTCATAAAGGTATACAGTGCTTAACAAATTTATTAGACCACCCTAACCCTAACCAAAGTAAGGTTTATGCCACAGCTGCCCTAAATTAACAGCATTGGTAATTACCAAAATCATTGTTTATGTTTCTGCAATGGTTAATACACCAATATGTAGAAGCTCTTTAACCCAAATGATATTTTTAATGCTAAAATACAATTATTATTGTTATCCATGAATTTTCAAATTTACTGATTAAAAACACTGAAAAAATAGTAAAGCACATTAATATTTCTTGATTAATATGTCAAATTCTAGTTATTTACTTGCATTCCTGAGCAGAAAAATGAGTTTTAGTGGTTGAATGTTATGTTTGATTCATTTCTGACTTCTCAGAGAAGCCCATTGAGCTGGCTCAAATTTGGGTGAGTTCAGTTTGAAATTCCTCATTCCTGTTCAAAATGGTAAAACATTGGAGAGCTCCCTGAAAATGAAAGAGTCCGCATTAAAGCACTTCATGATGCTTGATGGTCTCTGAGACAAATAGGGAAAGACATAAAGTGTCCTCACAGTCTGGTCAAGTATGCTTTGGAGTCATTGCCGAGACTGGTACTTAGAAAATGCACCAAGGAAGAGGCAGGAAACCAAAGTTAACTGGAGCAGATGTCAGACACCTCAAGATCTGAAGTACTAGAGACAGACGGAAGACCACTGCTGATCTTCAGGCAGAGATGAATGCTTCTAGATCAGAGTCTGAGAAAGTCTCCAGAATGACCATAAGCAGACGACTGAGGGAACAAGGCTTAAAGAGAAGAATAGCTGCTAAGAAGCCATTATTGAGGCCTGCAAACATCCAGAAACGCCTCAGATTTGCCAGGGAGCACAAACACTGGACTGTTGATGACTGGAAGAAGGTACTCTGGATGGACGAGTCCAAGTTTGAACTCTTGGGTCCGCATGGTCGTGTTTATGTCCGCAGAGAAGCTGGAGAACGTTTTGATGCCAGATGCACCCACAGTGAAACACGGTGGAGAGTCCATTATGGTATGGGGTTCCATTTATGGATACGGCGTGGGCAAATGAGTGAAAATCCATGGTATCATGAACAAGAACATCTACCACAACACCTTAGTGCATCATGGAATCCCTTCTGGACTGAATCTGGTTGGTCGTGGGTTCATATACCAACAAGACAATGACCCCAAGCATACTTCAAAGCTGTGCAGAGACTTTTTCACCAAGAAAAGGAATCTGGAGTACTGGAACTGATGGACTGGCCAAGTCAAAGTCCAGATTTGAATCCTATTGAACAAATTTGGGATTTAGTAGATTCAAAGATTGATGGCACAAAAGTTTCATCTAAAGCAAGTCTGTGGGAACGGCTAGAAACTATTTGGAACTCAATAACAAAAGAGACTGTGGAAAAGTCCATAAAAACAATGGCAGCAAGAATGCAAGCTGTTATCAAGGCCAAAGGAGGCCATACAAGATATGAAGTTTTCTGGTTATTATGTGTGAAAAAGAACTACTTACTTGTTTCAGTTTATTTGCCAACTACATAACAATAACATTTTTAGTTTTAAACAAGTTTTTGAAAGATTTCTAAAATCTTTATAGTTTCTAGTGCTCTAATGAATTTGTTAAGCACTGTACATCCACTCAAATCATTAAAATCCCATTGTTTTCCAGTCTCTATCAGCATGGTCGAACATGCTTAAGATGCATGCAGCCTGTTTTTTTTTTTTTCATTTTCTGTCAAAAACAAGCACTTTAGAGCACTTTATTGTTTTGTCAGATTATGTAAAAATGTCCACAGATCATAGAAAATCTATCTGCAGTCTTACAGTTCATCAGTATGTCAAAGTTGACATTAGTGCAGAATTCTTATCCAAATATTGTTTAACAAGAATTCACAATAGATGGAAATACTACTAGTGTTTTGAAATGGAACTCTTTATTTTGAAAGTCAGTGACATCAAACTGGTTTCACATTTCTCTCTGAAGTACCTGTATATGTTATAACACTGAGTATGTAGAGCCAGACATCTTCAACAGAATTAAAGGCTGGAAAATCAAACCTGCTGCTACCAAAATCAGATCATCTCTGTACACAGAACATTATTCTGTAGAAGTCCATTATCCTGTTACAGCGACACAAAAAGCAGCAGTGTGCATTAACATCCACAGGAGGAGTGATGAGTCTTTAAATGAAGCCTGTCAGATGAAGATCATCTTTATGGTGTACATGCAGATGTTTTAAAGAAGGACCACACCATTTCTATCTAAGCCACATGCTGATTTTTTACCTCTTTGTATTTCAACTCTCCTGACTGTTTTCATTAATTTCTCAAGAGCTTTTCGTCTGCGGTTTCCATTGTGCTGTTTGCTGGATCTCACCCACTTTTTCAAAGTTTGAATACATTTGGGTGAAAGCAGCTTTCATAAACTGAGGCTGCCGTTGAGGCTTCTGAGTGAAGTCAAATGTGTTGTTTATTCCCAAAGAAAGCCTCATTTTATCCTTCGTGTATGCTCAGACTTCTGATTCTGAGAGTTCGACTTGAAACAGCCTCAGCAGGTTGTTGAAAACCAGAGGTGATTCTTAAGTGGCTACAGGAACTTTTGAGAACTTTTTTTTTATCAGTTATGGAGCTGCAGAATATAGATAATCCCTGGAGCACATTATGATTACGAAGTTAATACTTCATAATCATCTATACAGCACCAGTATTTAGCTAAAATAAAAAATTAGCCCAAAATTAAGCAAAATGGTCATCGCACGAGTGCAGTGGATGAGCCTCAAGTGACTGTAGTAGAAAGACACCTGTGTCTAGAAGGTCCAGTCACTGGTTAATCAGTATTCCTGGCTACCATTACGCCATGAAGACAAAGAACACCTTAAGCAATACAGAGAAAATGTTATGGAGAAGTCTAAATCAGGGGATAAATACCGAAAAATTGTGAAGGCAAGGAACATCCCCCAGAGTTCAGTTAACGTAACAGCCATCCTCTTTTAAATATCTGGGAGTGTATGTAGATAGTGCTCTTTCTTGGACACCCCATGTGGATTTTATCTGTAATAAGGTCCAAGAGCAGATCTATTTTCTGAGAAAACTCCGGTCTTTTGGTGCCATTAGGGAGATTCTACACCTGTTCTTCTGCTCCACTATTCAAAGTGTCCTGCAGTATGGAGGCTCAGTCTGGTCCCATGGCCTCACAGTTCAGCAGAAAGCAAAAATTCTTAGGCTGCTGAATATTTGTTCAAAAATGGTGGGGCAGAGTGTTGAGAACGGTTTTCTTAGTAGCTGCTCCAAAAAAACCCTCAGACCGGCTGACAAGATCACAAAGGACCATTCTCATGTCCTCCATGAGGAGTTTCAGCTTTTGCCAAACTGTAAGAAAAATAAGTACACGCTCTCTTTTATTCCTCACTCCATTTCTTTATTGAACAAACAGTAGAGTGGAGGTGGGACAGCTCCATACACACGCCCCTGACACTGACTTAGGACATTCTTATGTATTTAGGCACAATTTGCATACAGACTGTTGTTGGACAGTTGGACTTTATAAGCTTTTTATGATGATTTTAATGATATGCTCTTATTTTAAGTGTGATGTGATTGTACTGTGTTAATGGCTGAGCGGGTGATGCAAGACAAATTTCTGAGTAATCAGACCATAAAGTATTATCTTATCTCATTTTATCTTATCTCATTTTATCTTATCTTATCTTATCTTATCTTATCTTATCTTATCTTATCTTATCTCATTTTATCTTATCTTATCTTATCTTATCTCATTTTATCTTATCTTATCTTATCTCATTTTATCTTATCTTATCTTATCTTATCTTATCTTATCTCATTTTATCTTATCTTATCTTATCTTATCTCATTTTATCTTATCTTATCTTATCTCATTTTATCTTATCTTATCTCATTTTATCTTATCTTATCTTATCTTATCTTATCTTATCTCATTTTATCTTATCTTATCTCATTTTATCTTATCTTATCTTATCTCATTTTATCTTGTCTTGTCTTGTCTTGTCTTGTCTTGTCTTAAATCCATCATGAAGAAATGGAAGAAGTGTGGCACATGTGTAAATCTGTCTCACAAACTGAGTGAGCGTGCAAAAAGGAGACTAGTGAGAGAGACCACCAAGACCCTTATGACTACTTTGGAGTTCCAAGCTTCAGCAGCTGAGATGGGAGAGACTCTGCATACCAGTGTTAATTTAATTTTTTTTTATTTTAATATTTTGAAATAAAATTTTTATTTTTAATTTTAGTCTTAGTTTCAGTCTTTAGATGAAATATCTTTAGACTAAAAATATTTTAGTCTAGTTTTAGTCCATAAAAGTCCTCACAATTTAGTCTTAACTTTTAGTCCAAGCAATTATTATTATTTTGCCTAAATCTGGTACCGAATCATGGTAGTCTGTTCTATGGACCCTGCCAAACCTGGGGTCCTTGCTTTCTACATCTGATAGGCAGAACAGATACAGCTGCATTGCTTTTTGACAGATTTACCCACAGAGGAGAAATATCACAGATTTTGAATGTCAGACAAAATCTCCACTACATTTTAGTCTAGTTTTAGTCATCTTGATGAACACTAAATTTACCTGTTGTCAGTTTTAGTCATCAAAGATCTGTTTTTGTTAGTCTTAGTCTAGTTTTTGTCATGGAAAAAAGGCTGTCGATGACATTTTTAGTCATAGTTTTAGTCGACGAAATTAACACTGCTGCATACAACAACTGTTGAGTGGCAAAGAGAAAGCCACTGTTGAAGAAAACTCATTAAATCTCAACTAGAAGCATGCAGAAGACTTCATGTGAAAGAAAGTTCTTTATGGCGCTGTTTGGCGGACACTAAATTCTGCACATTGCCACAAACACACCATCCCTGCTTTGAAGCACACTGGTGGCAGCATTGTGCTGTGGAGGAGCTTCTCAGCACCCATCCCTGGAAGGCTTGAAAAGGTACACAGTCAAAAAAATGTGGCAAAATATAAGAATATCCCGGAGGATGATCATGTTTAGTCTGCAAGAGAATGAGGACTTGGGAGATTTTCCTTTTCCAGCGAGCTAATGACCCGAAGCATAAAGCCAACGCTACACAGAAATGGTTTGAAAACAAGTCAAAGCCCAGACCTCAATCCAGTTGAGAATTTGTGGCTCGACTTGCTGTTCACGCCTGATACCTGTGCAACCTGACAGAGCTTGAGCAGTTTTGAAAAGAAGTTGTGTCCAGATGTGCAATTAAATGAACAGTTTATGTCACATATAAATCAGAAAATAATGCGCTGTACGTGGTCAAGTTGAACTCGTGATAAGTAAGTTAATACTTTGCAAACAATAAACGGTGTGTAGTTACAAAGGACCTCCTTAAATTTAAAAAATGTTTTATCATAATCTAGACTTTATCAGTAGATTATGTATATTAGGACATGCAAAAACAGTGAAGATTGTTTTCCCCTTTTGTTTCTATTATTGTTCCCTTGAAAGTTTCCCCACTACTGATTTAGCTTCATGTAGTTTCAGAATTTTTGGATGACTTCAATATTCTTCTTTCTACCGCCAAGTGAAAATCCCCTCATTAAACCAATCCAAAAATGAGGAAGAAGATTAAAGTTCTGTTCAAAAATACACCAGGAGATAATCTGAAACTAATATGGGACTTCAGCAGACTGAGATAATCAAATCAAGAGATTATCTTCCTATTAGTGGAATAATCCCCTTTGGTTATCACCCAGAGTGTTTCTGTCTCAGAGAGCGGTCACATCAACGGGGAACTTTGAACACAGAAACTTTGTCAAACTGATAAATTGGTACTTCATTTATTTCAATCAGATTTTTCTTTGTGCTTTGGGATAAAACTTCTAAAAGTAGCGTACAGCCACAAGATTGATTTCATCTAAACTTGAAAAATGAAACACCTACACCTTAAGACCAACTGGTGTGATCGCTGTGTTAGCATTTCAAAAGTAGAGAAATAATGGGCCTGGGTTTAAATCCTGTGTGAAACCGTAAGTGTGTTACATCAAAGTTTAAACCAACTTTCCATCACCAGAAACTTCTAAGAGCATCTGACAGACACAGTAACAGAACTACTCTATCTACAGCAGTGATGCTAAACATGTGGCTCTTGTGTGATTATTTGTGGCGCTTTTATGTCTTCATCTTAAATACTATTCCCCAGAAAACCTTAAAAAAGGGCAACTTTTTTGCCCCTTTTCACCATTTTTTTCCACTTTTCACCCATTTAAGCTACCTTTTGTCATTGAATACCACTTGTTTCCTTTTTGTTCCCAATTTTGCCTCGTCTTTTTGCCACTTTTTCCCATTTTTGCCTTTTTTCACCATCTGTTGCCACTTTTCGCCCAATTAAGCTACCTTTTGCTATTAAATACCCCTTTTCCCCATTTTTTCGCTCATTTATGAGACTTTTTTTTGCTACTTTTTCCCATTTTTTGCCACTTTTCATCCATTGAAGATACATTTTGCCATTTAATACCACTTGTTTCCTTTGTTCCCCATTTTTGCCTCCTATTTTTGCCACTTTTATCCCATTTTTGCCACTCTTGACTCTTTTTTTGCTCATCTTAGACACTTTCATTCTTATTTTTGCCTTGTTTTTGCCTCTTTTGGACATTTTTTTGCCACCTGTAACTCATTTTTTTGTAATTTCTCACTAATTTTTGCTACTTTCAGACTCTTTTTTTACTTTTTCTCCCATTTTTGCCCATTTTCATCTATTTTTGCTGCTTTTTGACTATTTTTGCCATCTTTAACTCATTTTTATTGCTATTTCAAGCCTTTTAGCCACTTTTCACCCATTTAAGCTACCTATTGCTATTAAATACCACTTATTTCCTATTTTTGCCCATTTTTGCCACTTTTGACTGCTTTTTGCCCATTTTTGTTGCTTTTCATTCTTATTGTTGCAACTTTTGGACCATTTTTTTGCCACCCATAACTCATTTTTCTGTTGTAATTTCTCACTAATTTTTTCCAATCTCAGACTGTTTTTCCACTATTCTCTCCATTTTTGCCTGTTTACATCCATTTTTGCTGCTTTTTGACCATTTTTGCTGTCTTTAACTCATTATTATTGCTACTTTTGTTTGTATGCATTCTTCAGATCAATAAATACCATGTGAACTCTCACTTTGTACACTGAATCAGATGCCTTTGCTATCATATCCACTATGGAAATTTGCAGTAAGAGAGCATTGCTTTTAAATCTGCAGCTTGTACCTCTAGATCTAAACTGGGCATCCTCGTGTCAGAGTGGAGCTTTGTGAAAAGTTTGAGGAAAATCACTCAGAGCATTCTGGAGGTATGAGGTTCATAAGAAAGGGATGAACATGAGGCCCATGAGGCCCATGAGGCATTTGACCTGCAACGTCAACATCCAAACAGTTCAACCTTTGGTGAGTGAACATTAAAGTGGTGCAGATCAAATGCCTCATGGGCCTCATGTTCGCCTAGCCCTCGTCTCTTTTTGACCCTGTGCTTTCATTGCCTGGCAGTAGCACATCTCCCAGAGGCAAAGAAGTACCAGGCAGTAGTTAGCTTTTTCTGTTTTTGTTCTTTAATGGGTTTGATTGGTCTCCTTTGGCTTTTTCATTTTAACTTTTTAACAGATGTCTTCTGGCTGGTCTGGGCTGCCTCTTTTGACACACTCCGCTTCTGAAAGCACATTGAAAGCTTTTCTTGTACTTCGAACCTCCAACAATCATCTGTGATTTTTTGTGTGTGCACCAACCAGACAGGTTTTCAAAAAATGATTGCAACCCCTTTTAAACCTCTAAAGCCTCCAAATGTCCAAAATTAAATCTGTCCTTTGGACAAGCCAGTAAAAGCTTTTTATAAAGGATTGGCATTGATCCTGTTTCTACCTGTGAGTGTCTGAAGATAAAAGCTTTAAACTTCTTTATTCTCACAAAGCACCGTGTTTTTATGTGAGTGACCATTCACTTTTTGAATGAATCATTCTTCTTTGACTTTCTGCCTTTAAATCAATCTATTTAACGACTTTATTTAAATATTCCTAGGAATACACTTCAGTGCGTGGAGGTTTCTGGGAACAGATGGGACCTTTAATCAAATGCAGTAGCTTCAGATGCACCTGCTGATGTAAGGTCTACACAGTTAAGTATATAAAGCAGAGACTTGTCAGCAATTGTGCCCAATGAAGCAGCTCCTAAATGTGACTTTAAAGCACAAATCTTTGCATCTCTTCCTGGTAGGAAAACCTGCTATTAAAACGACTCAAAGCGAAGCTGCACGCCCCGCTCTGAGTCGATCTGTAGGTCACAGAGGACCTTGAAAGTGACAGCTCGGATCGGGTGTAGAGGTTGAACCTGAGACGTCCTTACCTGTCAGAGAGGGTCACAGCGCTCACACAAACACTGACAGGAGGACGTCCACACTGACTGATGGTCTGCTGATAGATTCTGTCAACACAGGGGTCTAAAAGGGAATGGGATGTCCTTAGAGCAGAAGATCTGACATCTATAGAGCTCTGTCCTTCATGAGAGAGGTTTTCTACTCAAGTTCCCTCCAGCAAAATGGTGCAAGCTGAGCTTATTATTAGAAATATCAAGTGCATGAGTCAACATTTGAAATGAAATATAGATTCTAAATGCAATATTTAAAATGGTAGAATAGTCTTCATTGCAACATCATTTCTTTGAATGGTTCTCTTTTTTAATTTTCAATTTGATGGTTAACAATTAATATGTTAGGATACTCCCATCCATTTTCTACACCACTTATCCCATTGGGGAGCTGATCCCAGCTGTCACTGGGCGGGAGGCGGGGTACACCCTGGACTGGACGGCAGTCAATCATCAGGCATGCTCACACTCACTTCTATGGGCAATTTAGAGTCACCAGTTAACCTAATGAGCATGCACAGAAAGATTCTAACTGGGAAGTGAACCATGAACCTTCTTGCTGTGAGGCAACAGCGCTAACCCCTGCGCCAGTGTGCAGATATGTTAGGATATTTTTTAATTACAACTCAGTAAGTTATTTTGATTACCCATTATTTAAACATGAAGGCTTCTTTGGAAAATAACTTTTGGGCCCTTTGCAGCATATGTAACTCCTGAGACTCCATGGCTCCTGCTATCCATCTCTGACCTTCAGTTTCCACATACTCCACCTGTGCTGTGAAGAAAATCACTCTCTCTCCAGTGAATTTTTTGTGATGTCTTTGTAAAGATGTGAATCTACAATCAGTAACTTATCACAGTGGTTTTCAAACTTTTTTCACCCAAGGAACACCATATTTAAATTGATACAAAATAGACTTTTTAAATAATGTTACAGTCAAGGTGGCCTATAAGGGAAGATAAAGGGGAGAGCTTTCTGGGCCCAAGCCAACTGGGGGATCATGGAGATGGCAAAATTGGGCAAATAGTGGCAAAACAAAGTCAGAAATGGGAGAAAATTGGTATAAAAGTGGCCAATCAATGGGTTCAAATTGGCAAAACCTTGTCGAAAGTGTCAAAATAGTGGCAAAAATGGGTTGTAAGTGGTCTAAAAGGGTTAATTGTTGTTAAAAGGTGGTAAAAATGGGTTAAAAGTGATAAAAAAGGGCAAAATTGGGCAAAAAGTGGTCAAACAAAGGCAACAGTGGGCAAATATTGGCAAGAAGGTGGCATAAATTGGTTGAAAGTGTCCAAAAGGTGGGAAAAGAGATCACAAGTGGCAGAAAAGTGGCAAAAAAGTGTTAAGCTTGCTAAGAGGTGGTAAAATGTAATCAAAAGTGATGGGAAAAAAATTGCAAAAAATGGCCGAACAATAGCAAAATTGGGTGATAAGTGGCAAAAAGGTAGCAAAATTGGGTGATAAGTGGCAAAAAGTTTCCAAAACGTGGCTAAAATTGGTCAAAAGTAGTTATAAGAGGTGGCAAAAATGCTTAAAAAAAACCAGCAGCAAAATGGTTTAAGTTGTTAAAAGAAGTGACAAAAATGGGTAGAAACATTGATCAACTTGGTTAAAAATGGCATGAATTAATAATTTCAACACCAGTTTCAACCCAATAATAGCTTGACATGCTTTTAAGCTCTTCATAAGGCAACTGTTAGCCAGGATGCTAGCACCTATGCTACTGATCCAACACACACACACATACACAGTGATATCATCAATAAACCCTAACTGAGGAGGGCCCATTCTTTGGGGTTTTTCAGGGGTCCAGCCATATTGTACAAATTTCCATGGCACACCTTGACTTGCCTTAAGGCACACTAGTGTGCCTTGTCACACCATTTGAAAACCACTGACTTATTGCATGCTTTTTGGCCAAGCAGTAAATTGTATTCGTTTTGGGAAAGTATTTTTCTCTGTTTTTCTGAAGCATTTGGAAAATGTTGGAAACTGAGTCCTCTTGTAGCATCCTCAGTGCAACAGGCTCCTCGGTTTCTGCTAATAGGTATGAAAAGAAAGTGTTGTTTTTTGTTATGGTGGTTGCAAAGAAGCTTATTCTAAGAATATGTAAGATGGACTTTACAGTATTATGAGAGGCTCATTAGAGACTCTGCTGCTTTGTGCACCAGTGTATGTAATGGCAAGGCTTTATATCTTAATGCATGGGACATTCAGAGGCAACAGGGCAGCTCTGTTGACATGTATTATTCTGCTCATGATTCAAGATTAACTAACTTTTCATGTCACATAGAGAGAAATATTTCATGGGGTCTATGTCCATGCTGCAGCCATGGAAAGACAACATGATTCACATTAAAAACAAACCACTCAATATTGATCATTAATGTAAGAAAAACTCTAAAATTATAATAACTTCAAGCTCTAAAAACATCAGGAAACAAAGAAAAAAAAACAGACTACTGTCTATCATGCCTCGTGCAAAATATCCAATGCTGTGCACAAGTGCTAGAATTATATTTATTTTTATTTTCAGACCAAAATAAACCCCAGCTCCTTCTGGAGACACTGCTAGGCAGGTTTTCTTTAACTAGTTACTCTCTTATTGATAAAAACATACAGCTCAGGAAGGCAGAACTCAAAATATCAGTGACTGAAATACTGAACCGTAGGCTCCCTGGAGGCTTGGAGACCCTGGGGATTCTCTGTTTCACCCAAATAATAATGAAACCTTGTTTAACTGATGAATCAGGCTCACATGGAGTCCCCAAAGACCTATTAATGATGTGATGAGAGGATGAAGACATCAGCCTCATCGCTGAGTCAGTTTAAATATTCACTTCCTTCAGTCAGTCAGAACAGGGATATACTGATGTGTCGCTTTTCTGCAGAGCTACTGCCATTTACGTCTCATTTGTTGATTTGCATGGAGGAATATATCACTGCTGATGTATTTTGAACATTTATTGATGTGTTGGAAAGAAAATGTCTTTATCCAGATATTTAATGATGTCTTTATATAGTTGACAGCTACATTAAAGCATAGACTATGTAAAACATGACCGTAGTCTCAGTGGCATCGTCCAATGATTTATGAAAAGGGTAGGAATGAAGCTGAATGATGGCAGCTCTCACATCTGAAACACCATCTTCACAAACCGTAACTCTATGAAGACACATCAGCCATGCCCCTATTAAGATTAAAAGAAAAGAAGAGTAATAAAAAATGGATGCCCCCTCTCACAGACCGCTACTGTGAGACGCCATCTCTATCAGAGCTAAAGTGCTGGTGATTTGCAGGTACAACATGTTTCTTTAAATTCAACTGTACTCATAAAAAAGTCTGACAGTTACAATTATGAAATAATCGCATTACAAACTAAGCAACATGTCATAAATTAAACAGAAATAAGATCAGAGCTCTAACTCCAGAGTAAAACTGTTTATAAAAGTATCTTAGTAGTAGATACAGAGGCTCGTTTTAGTGTCGTTAGCTCTAGCTATGGCTAACATAGCTACGCTTGCTACATAGTTAACATTTCTTTGTAAGCCAATGTAACTAAGTTTGCTTTAGCAGCCTGAGCTTTAGAATACAAAGCTTGCTTTCGTAGTTATCCGTGAACTTTGTGAGCTTTAGCTTTTTCTCCATTAGCCATGTAGCTACCTTAGCTACACTATATTGCCAAAAGTATTCACTCACCCATCCAAATAATTGAAATCAGGTGTTCCACTCACTTCCATGGCCACAGGTGTATAAAATCAAGCACCTAGGCATGCAGACTGTTTCTACTAACATTTGTGAAAGAATGGCTCGCTCTCAAGAGCTCAGTGAATTCCAGCATGGTGCTGTGATAGGATGCCACCTGTGCAACAAGTCCAGTGGTAAATTTACTAAATATTCCACAGTCAACTGTCAGTGGTATTATAACAAAGTGGAAGCGATTGGGAACAACAGTAACTCAGCCAGAAAGTGGTAGGCTACTTAAAATGACAGAACGTGGTCAGTGCTAAGGCGCATAGTGCACAGAGGTCACCAATTTTCTGCAGAGTCAATCGCCACAAACCTCCAAACTTCATGTGGCCTTCAGATTAGCTTAAGAACAGTGGTAGAGAGCTTCATGGAATGGGTTTCCATGGTAACAGCTGCATCCAAGCCATACATCACCAAATGCAATGCGAAGCGTCGAATGCAGTGATGTAAAGCTCGCTGCCACTGTTTGGCGGTTGCCAGGAGAATGGTACTTGTCTGACTGCATTGTGCCAAGTGTAAAGTTTGGTGGAGGGGGGGATTATGGTGTGGGCTTGTTTTTCAGGAGCTAGGCTTGGCCCCTTAGTTCTCGCTACACTTCGCTGTCTTTCTCTGTGTTACGCTCCGACTCGTCTCCTCAACCGGGCGTACGTCTTTCAAACTCTATAAACTCCAAAACTTTGAATAGAAACACACCCAAAAATGCTGCTGGGATTGAAGTTACTCATGTCCGCCACAGCGCAGCCCTCCACCATTAGCCCTATCTCCCACTAGTACAGAATCCTTTAAAAAAATAGTAAAGCACATTTACATTTCTTGATTAATATGTCAAATTATAGTTATTTACTGTCATTCCTGAACATTAAAATGAGTTTTAGTGGTTGAATGTTATGTTTGATTGGTTTCTGACTTCTAAGCCCAGAGCCGGCTGAAATTTGGGTATAAAAAGGTGAATTCAGTTTGAAATTCCTCATTCCTGTTCAAAATGGTAAAACATGGAGAGCTGACTGAAAATGAAAGAGTCCGCATTAAAGCACTCCATGATGTTGGATGGTCTCTGAGACAAATATGACAGGTGGTCTAATAAGTTTGTTAAGCACTGTATATATGTATATATAAAGTCACTGCCTGATAAAGACATGAACTATTCAGACCAAAATGAAATGCATGTTATTGCCCAAAGTAATCTGTTATTATTAGTTCCTGTATAATCCTGCTGAAAGTGAGTGACAGCAGCTTTGCCTCTGCTCAGCTGCTTCCTGCCCACCTCATTTACACTCTTCAGTGACAGCCTGACCTCCTAACATCATCTATCAGGCTTTAATTGAAACCAAATTCCCCCCCTCGTGCTGACATCATTATTGTAACTGTCATGAAGGATCTGTCATTCATCTTATTTGTTAATGTCAGAGGTCACTGCGTTTTTACCCTTTCAAACTAATGAGACAAATTTACCGGAAGTTGTGTGTTTTAAACCAGAAGGATAATTTAATAAACAGCTGCATTTTTAACCTCCATATTACATTGTTCATTACAGTCCTTAATGATGTTCCCTGCATGGTGTGGGCGAATAATGTTGACAGTTTCCTTCTCCCGCTCAGCGTAGTGAAGCTGTCAGATGAGAAGCGCCTGCGCAATTGCTGCGCTCTCACAGACACACAAACACAGAAACGTCTCTGCCAGTGAGAGCAGGTTGGTCTGAACAATTATCCGGAAAAAGCGTGATTAAGGAGCTTAAGTCCCAAATTTAAGGATTTGGGTTGAAATCGACACTTCCATAAGCTGGTTTGGTGGAAAAGTTCTCCTCGGATTGGATTAGATTTCGCGACACTTTACGCGCAACAACAAACAGCAGCTCTCGTTTCATTCTGTGGATTACAAGACTGGGAAGATACTTGTGAATTTAATGCCTTTCTGATCGCCGAACAAGCTTTTTAAAAGCGCGTAAAGAGGAAGGACAACGACCAGGTAAAAGAAAGCATTTGTAGGCTTACGCGTCTCTCCAGCTTGGACAAACTCCAACTTTGAGCTTGTCAGAAACACAAATCTGATCCACTTTTACGCTTTTTTGGCAGAAGTTTTCACCATGAATCAAACAGCTGGAGCCACGAATGCGTATCGGAGATGCTCCAAAGGAGGAAAGGTAAGAAAGGACTTGCAGAGAAGTTACGATTGTGTTGGTTTGATGCGTAAAAGCATGGTGCAGCTCTGTGGGCAACGTGGAAGAGATGCTGGAGGATTGCAAGCTGAGGAAGAACGTTTGAATGGCTGTTTTACGCATTGGAGATGATGTGAATTTCATTATGGATGCATTTTGTTTTCTGAAAAAGCATTTAATTCGAGTTTATGATGGAAGTGACCGGTTTATGTGCATGATTAAAGCTTTTTAAAGCAAGAAGAGCCACTAGAAATGTATTTTTTTCTGAGTATTTTTCTTGGAAGTCATAGAAACATATGCTTAATCAAGTGCTGAACAAGCTGAAATCCTTTGCTTGCCAGTTTTGAAAAAGATTAAATGCTTTGGGGCAAGACAAGTTAACTGGTCTATGAAAAAAGAGAATATTCTAAGTTATATTTCCCAAAGCAGTGGAAAAATTCTGCATAAAACATACTTGCTTGGGTCAATTTCTTCGGTGGCTAATTTACAAGAAGATTGGATGCTTTTGGGCATGATTTTCCATTTTGGGTTGTGAGAAAAATGCTAATTTTGCAAATATTTTTCATTTAACTGTGAAAAGTCTGCATAAATCAAGTGCTCATGCAGGCACTTTTTCCACATCTCCATGCCATTTCTCGCCCAGACTCTTTCATAAGTACTTTTTCACTCATTTGACGCACACGGATCGAAGATGATGACATTGTACATCCGTTTTAGCACGCCTGTGACCCATATTGCTGCTGCTGTGTGGATGTGGAGTCAACAGGGAGATGGGAGAGAGAGAAGAGTGGGGGAGAGGGTGTGAGGCTGACAGTGTGAGAGTAGAGGTGGGATGAAAGGGAGGAAGGCTGGAGAATGTGGGAGGAAGAAAAGGAGTCTGTATGACAGCGTCTGCCCAGTGAAACCATTAGAGGAGAAGCTCTGGTGCATGTGTTTGTGTGAGCGGGGGTTTGCTCTCCCAACACATCTGGCTCTGTCAACAAGCAGACGTGAAGAATGAGAGCTTCTTCATCACCTGCAGCTACTGCACAGTGAACATCCTCAGCACATTTCATGCTGTTTACTAATATGGATTTTTCAGTGGCAAATATTTGGAGTTGATGTGAATTGATTGCCGTGGAGCTTCTTCTTCACTCATTGAGGTGTTTAGAATGATCTGCTAAATGAGTCCTGAAAGGCGTGGATTTACACAGAGATACATTTCACACTCTCAGTTCAAGCAGCTCTGACTGGATTTCTCCACAGTGAGATGATGCAAGCGCTGGTTCAAACAGGGGAGATGGAAAGTTTGGAAGAAAATCTTTCTGGTTAATAAAAAGCATGCAGTGAGTCTGCAGAAGGCAAACAATGCATGTGTTCTTGTTGTATGTTTAGGTCCATATTTAGTGAAGCTTTTATTAAATCTTAAATGGCAAAGAAAAATATAAAACCACTTTAATTTTTTCACAGCAAAAGAATGTGTCCAATAATGTAGACTCCCATGATTCCCAACTAGAGGTGGAAGCAGGTGAGCCGAACTTTAAAGTATACTCCTGCACTGGATAGGTGGTTCAGAAAAAGTCCAAAAGTTGCAAAAAGTAAGGAATGAATGGTATGAGAGTTGAAATTAGGAGCTTTTAACTAAAAGTGGAGCTTCTTGCAGTGCCTCCCCTCATTTTTATATTTATTTTAAGCCTTCACTGGTGCACCATACATTATATAAAACACTATATTGCCAAAAGTATTCACTCACCCAAACAAATAATGCAAATCAGGTGTTCCAATCACTTCCATGGCCACAGGTGTATAAAATCAAGCACCTAGGCATGCAGACTGTTTCTACAAACATTTGTGAAAGAATGGCTCGCTCTCAGGAGCTCAGTGAATTCCAGCGTGGTACTGTGATAGGATGCCACCTGAGCAACAAGTCCAGTGGTGAAATTTCCTCGCTCCTAATTATTCCACAGTCAACTCTCAGTGGTATTATAACAACGTTTTTTTCACCATTCTTCCAGAAGCGTATTTGTGAGGTCACACACTGACGTTGGACGAGAAGGCCTGGCTCTCAGTCTCTGCTCTAATTCATCCCAAAGGTGTTCTATCTGGTTGAGGTCAGGACTCTGTGCAGACCAGTCAAGTTCATCCACACCAAACTCTCTCATCCATGTCTTTATGGACCTAGCTTTGTTTTTGGGAGCATGGAATTGTCCAAAATCTCTTGGTATGCTGAAGCATTCAGAGTTCCTTTCACTGGACCTAAGGGGCCAAGCTCAGCTCCTGAACAACAAGCCCACATCATAATCCCCCCTCCACCAAACTTTACACTTGGCACAGTGCAGTCAGACAAGTACCGTTCTCCTGGCAACCGCCAAACCCAGACTTGTCCATCAGATTGCCAGATGGAGAGAAGCGCAATTTGTCACTCCAGAGAACGCGTCTCCACTGCTCCAGAGTCCTGTGGCGGCGTGCTTTACACCACTGCATCCAAGGCTTTGCATTTCACTTGGTGATGTATGGCTTGGATGCAACTGCTCGGAAATGGAAACCCATTCCATGAAGCTCACTATGCACTGTTCTTGAGCTAATCTGAAGGCCACATGAAGTTTGGAGGTCTGTAGCGATTGACTCTGCAGAAAGTTGGTGACCTCTGTGCTCTATGTGCCTATGTGTCATTTTACGTGGCCTACCACTTCGTGGCTGAGTTGCTGTCGTTCCCAATCGCTTCCACTTTGTTATAATACCAATGACAGTTGACTGTGGAATATTTAGGAATTTCACCACTGGACTTGTTGCACAGGCATCCTATCACAGTACCACGCTGGAATTCACTGAGCTCCTGAGAGCGACCCGTTCTTTCACAAATGTTTGTAGAAACAGTCTGCATGCCTAGGTGCTTGATTTTATACACCTATGGCCATGGAAGTGATTGGAACACCTGATTTCAATTATTTGGATGGGTGAGTGAATACTTTTGGCAATCTAGTACACTTGTAGGTAAGCGTTAATGGTATGTCTACACATATTAAGTGTATTATGTGTAAATGAATATATGGATTTGTTTATATCTTTTTTTATGGGTGTATATTTTAAAAGTATTTACAGAGCTCTTTTTGAATTTCTTTTTACTGCTGTTTTTTTTCTGTAAGTACATTATGCCAATTTTATTTTTTGTATATCTTTTTATAGGGTTTTTCGTGAAAAATGCAACAGCAGGTTCATGTTCTACCTTTACATGTCTGGTGTAGAGTTTGGATGACAATTAAGGAACCTTGAATGAGATTTATAAAAGTTAGGTGCATCTCTAAACTCAGCCTAGATGTCTTTGTATAGCAGCTTTCATGGGTATAAACATGCAGCTCAAAGTGCTTTACAACAGAATAAACAGACAGGAAATAACAGAAATAGCCTCCTTCTCTCTGAGCTTTAGGAGTCTCCTCGAGACAAAAAGAGGTTGTAAACCTGTGCCATCCCTGTCATAATAGACTCCTCAGCTTATTTTAGCTCTTAAACTCACCGTGGCTGCTGGTCTTCATATTTATGTTCTCCTCTGTGTGTATTTATGTATTACTGAGGTTGATGTTGTCGTGCATACGCTCACATTTGAAGCTCTCTCCCTCTGCTTGTTCTAATTCTGGGCAGGTTTTATCTCTTTTTAAACATCCTGTGTCAGAGAGAAAAAATAGATCCAGACTGAACACCTCTCCAGTCTCCATGTCGCTCCGTCTGTTTCATTATCTGTCCCTCGACCACTTTGAGCCGCCGGCAGGATTGTCTGTGATTTCAAACTGTTTTGGTTTGGTTATTTGTGCCTGTTTAAAGCTTCAGCGCTGCAGAGAGTTTTTCTTTGATGACTTCTCCTTTTCTCCCTGGAGTTTCTATTTCCAGTCATGTTGACAGTCCAACCACTGAGACTTATCATGGCGGATTAATGACGCTCTGATTAGGTCTGCATGTGTTCTGCAGGCCTTCCCTGCAGGATGAGCCTCACATGGTCATGGTCATCAGCTCCTGACAGGCTGTGACGGCTTTATAAACACCTGAAAGGAGGAAGGAGAGAAAGTGTGTGTCATGTTCTCTGAATATTTTAGGATCCATACTAATTCTGTCAGTTGCAATTTCTGCACTTTCTTGTGTTTTAAATAAAAACGTACAGAATATTTTAAGACATTGACCTTAAAGAAGATATGGACAACATGTCTTCACCCATGTTGTTTTTGTGCTGTACTGTATATTTGTCATTTCCACATATAGCGGCTACAGCACTGGTTTTCAACATTGGGGTTGGGACCCCCTTGGGTGTCATGAGACACTGAGAAGGGGTCGCCAGATGCCTTAACCCTTATGCCCTCCTCAAATTTACTATCCTCTTTACACCTTTGAGGCAAAAATGTACACGAACAGAAAAATTGCCATTAAATCAGCATACATCCATATTTTTTCTACTTTTTTTTCCATAAATCTCTTTAACAACTTCAGACCTGCTCAAATCTAACAAACTGAATAATTTTCAAGATTTTAAACCTTTAAATGCCAGTTTGATTATTTGAAATATTTTATTTCTTACTAAAAAACACAAAAAGTGAATTATTTTCCATACAATTAAAAGTGGAAAGAAGGGGCTTTGGTGCTGATAAGAGTCTTGGATGGGTCAAAGATTAGCAACAAAATTGGTTTTATTGCATTAGTATTTTTTTTGTAGTGCCAGCTTTAACATGAGGGCACCCTCTTTACACCTTCGAGGCAAAAATGAACATGTTAAAAAAACGGCCATTAAATCAGCATACATCAATATTTTTTTCTACTTTTTTTTCATAAATCTTTTTAACAACTTCAGAGCTGCTCAAAACTACCAAACATTCAATAATTCTCAGAATTTTAATGCCAGTTTGATTATTTGAAATATTTTATTTTTTACAGCAAAAAACACAGAAAGTGGATTATTTTCCATATAATAAATAGTAGAAAGATAGGGCTTTGGGGGTGATTAGAGTCTTGGATGGCTCAAAGATTAGCAACAAAATTGGTTTGATTGCATTAATATTTTTTACATAATGTCAGAAATACCCTCCTGACATCCTCGAGGCAAAAATGCCCCCATTGACTTCCATTAAAACCAGGTTTTTTAATCTCACTGTCACTGCAGTATAAAATCATGCATTCTTTAATGTCAGCATTCCAATGTGAAGAAGTCTAGTGAAATTTGACACTTTTACCGTATTCCACCAGATTCAACCATTTACTCATTGTAGGACCATGCACGAACTTCTTGTATTTTTGCCCGTTATATTATGAAATACTACAAAAAGTACAAGGGCAATGAAATCAATTTTGTTGCTAATCTTTGACCCATCCAAGACTCTCATCAGCACCAAAGCCCCTTCTTTCCACTAATAATTTTATGGAAAATAATTAACGTTTTGTGTTTTTGTAGTAAAAAATAAAATATTCCAAATAATCAACCTGGCATTTAAAGGGTTAAAATCTTGAAAATTATTCAATGTTTGGTAGTTTTGAGCAAGTCTGAAGTTGTTAAAGAGATTTATGAAAAAAAGTAGAAAAAATATTGATATATAATGATTTAATAGCAGTTTTTTGTACGTGTACATTTTTTGACTCTAAGGGGAAAAGAGGGTACAAAATTCATTGAGAAAGTATGAATGACATTCAAGAGTAAAACATGTTGGATTTAAAATATTTAACTAGAAAGAAAAGTTCTTGTAAAAATTCATGCCACAAGCTGTAAAACTGACAAAATGATCACAAATAAAGAAAAAAATTTGAGAAGAATGGCCAAAAATGCCCGAAGAGGGCACGAGGGTTAAAAAATGTAGAATGTTTTAAAAATGAGATTGAACTGTATATTTTAGCCCTTTTAAAGGGATACTTCAACATTTTGACAAATTCCCCCATTGTCATAATCCCAATAGTCCTAGTAAGAGGTTCGTTTCCTTTAGTTGTCAGTGCAAGCTGTTTGTAGATCTGAGGGGGTTATATACCAGCTGCTCAGCTCACGCTATGGAGACCTCCGGTATTCCCGGCTTTCCCTCATCAAACTCATCAAATACACAATCCAACAACTCCAAAACGCTGTCATGGACAAGTTGTGACCTGCACATTCACCTCGTTATGAAATAATGACGTATAATTATGTAACATTACGACACATGAAGCAAACACTCGGAACTACTTTCTTGAATAAATCACTGGGCGGAGTGACACAGTGTGCACCTCAGGCAGTGCCGTAGTTACTCGGTTTCACCTGAAGTATCATTGGCTGGACGTAGCAGAAACGGCTCCTTCTCAGGTTTTGCTGACGGAAGTACCTGCACTAAACGTGCGCTTTTGAAATCACTCCACCCAGCAGCCATGCCTGGAGTGTAGTTCTGGATTTACATTTCGCTCTAAAACAACCTTGTCTCATAATTTTCCATGATTATTTTATAGCGTGGTTCACAGAGAGGCTTCTGGTGTTTTTAGTTAGGTGAAGCATTTTGTATTCTAATGTGAAAGAGCTGTGAATAAATTCATATACTTTGCAAGTAATTCCGGCCCTCAGATTTTCCCTCATGTCTTTTGTACTTTTTTTTTTTGCCAGTATGGATGTGAAATGGGTCTTAAATTGTATTCATTATGGTCTTAAAAAGTCTTGAATTTGACTTGTTGAAACCTGCAGAGACCCTGGGTAAATATGTGAATATTTTTAAGACATTCGACACAGAATTATTATTTTTTCTCATTTTGGTCCCCAAGAAATGAGAGAAGCAGTTTGTGCAAAAAAGTATTAGCCACTCATGTTTACTGTGTGTCACACGTACAAAAATATGTTTAGAGCTTGACTGTGAACCACGATCCAGGTAAGGGTTTTTGTTACCATGTGATGTACAGCGATCACTCAGTTGATCCTTTTTGCTGATACCATAAGGCAGGGGTGTCAAACTCACAGCAGGGGCGAAATCTGAATTTAGGTTTAACCTGGGGACGTAACAGGGTCAAGATTTAACCAAAAACTGTCAATCGTGTTTTCACAGGTAATGAATTATAGGGAAAATTAAACAGTGATGATAAATGATTTTAAGAGTTCTAAAAAAAAAAAAAAAAAAAAGTCAAAATGGTTAAATATCACAGCATCAATGTTGCTGTATGTCCATGTCAAATAAATGCTCAATAAATAAATAAATAAACAAGTTAAAGGCTGAAAATTTGAGGTAAAAAGTCAACTTTATATGTCCTGAAGGTCAAAAAACAAAATTAAACGTCAAAAAAGGTTTTAAAAGGCAAATATATGAGATAGAGAGTTAAAATCATGAGTTTAAAGGTCAAGATATGTGATAAATTACAAAATCAAGAGTTTAAAAGGTCAAAATAGAAGATAAAATTCTAGATTAGGAGTTTAAAAAGTGAAAATATAGGATTAAAAGTCAAAGTTAAGAGTTTAAAAGGTCACAGTATGATTTAAAATGAAAAAATGTGAATCTTAAAGGTCACAAGGTGAGAGAAAAGGTCAAAATTATGAATTTAAAAGGTCAAAATATGAAATGAAAAGTCAAAATCCTAAGTTTAAGTCATAATCTTGGGATGCAAAATGAAAATATGAAATAAAAACACAAATTAATTTCTTTCCCTCACTCCTGACTTTTTGTCTATTTCTATTTTCTATTATTTTAAAGGCCTTTCAGTAGGGTGGAACAGTGAAATATGTGGAGTAGCTCCCAACATGTCAGTCTAAATACAGAAGGTAAAATAAATAAATAAATAAATACAGAAGGTATGTTTCTGACTGACGCTTGAAAGCATCTAAAGATCCTGCTCTGTACAGGGATGAGTGCAGATCACTTCACAGTTTTTGGGCTTTGGCTTGGAAATCTTAATCACCACAAATCTAAAGTTTGCATGGAACAGATATCAAATCAAGCATCTTAGACCTGAGGGAGAGTTTCCTGCAACTGTGTGAGTACAAGACACCCACTAGAGGGCAGTGTGGCACTACAACACATGTACTTTGAAGCCAGTCCTGTCCTGCCTTGGTAAATGTGTTTTAAAAGTGCATTATTTTGGAACAGTTATATTTTAAGTTTAAAACAGGCTAATAAGAACATAATGCACATAATTAGTGAGTGTTTTATCCCGAGTAGTGTGGCTTATTTTCTTCTAATGTCTTCTTCTTTTATGGTTTTTCTTTGTCAGAGCTGACTTCATAACGATCTTTCAGTTGAAGCAGATTTCCTCTGTAAAGATTGGACTTTTATTTCCCCCGCTGTTAATGAATCTGAGCTTTTTGTAGCTTGTAAGAATCCCATTGCTCGGAGATCTATTCACAGCTTAACTCCTTTTTTTCCTCATGCTGCTTCTTTTCTTTTGTCTCGTCTCGGTCACAGCGGGCCGCTCTGATTATCTCGGCCCTTGACAGCCCCTGCAGTCCTGCGTACGCACGCTAAATCCCAATTAGCTCCACCGGTTTCCCTGACCATTTGTAACTTTGCTCATCTCTGCATCTGCAAAGCCCTGAAAATCCCCCCAATCCTTCTGATTATATAGTTTCATAATGAGAATATTAAAGTTTAATTTGTTGGAGACTGGAAGAAAAAACACAAGTAAATTGATGCTCCCATGCTATGAATATTTATTAACTGCTACTGCCCAAATATAAATTGATCATTGACTGGATGTGTCAGCTGAAAGAATTGGACTTTGTCTTGTTAAATAAATAGAAATTCCCTGCATTTTTTCTTTGTCTCATATTATTATATGGATTTTTATAGGTTTTTAAGCTAAAACTCATTTATTTCTACAGTTATAGAGCTTACATCTGAATACAAATCACTACAGCTGCCAATTATTCAGAGTACACTACGTCTAAACGGATATATCACACAGCACAGGAGCGAAGCTGAAAGGTATTTGGATTGAGGGTTGACTTCTTAATTACAACAGCTCTGTTGGCCAACAGCAGCCTGAACGTGCCAACTATTGATCCCTGCTCTCATTACACTGTGGGCCCATTGTAATGCACGCTTATCACTCTGACTCCCTCACAGGAGTGTATGGAAATGATCATTGATTTTCTCTTTTTTTTTTTTTTTGTAAAATGGCAGATTGCCTATCTGAATCATCTCTGCACTTAGAATCTCTGAAGTCCGGCTCATTAGCACCCAGTAATCTTTTTCTCATGCTGATGACTCCTTAGGACAGGGTCCACCATCAGTCAAACTGCACCCATTCATGCAATCACTGGAGATAAAGTACACATTTATACTCAAGAGGCGGTTGGTAATTGTAGGGGAAAAAAGTCTCTTGAAAAGTAAAATAACTGATATAAGGTATTCACTGGAGAGGTAAGCACACTTTTGGGTGCTCACTACCACCTCCTTTAGGACAACAAGGCCTATCACATTGGCTGGCATACCCTTTTAAAGAGTGAACAGTATGATAATTAGCACCCAAGCTAGCAGTAATAAATGATTGTAATTGGATCCAAATGGATAAAAAGCGTTCAGTATTGGGTTTACTGGTGTGGATTTAATCATTAAAGCCCCCAAAAGTCACACGAGTTCCAGGCTCGCTAAAAATGCTGCTGCAAGGGATTCAAAGGCATCAATAGCATCAATGGGAAGTCACAACGGCTAGCTTCAAGAGAAAAAACAAATTAGAGGCAATGATTTATGGTTCAAAAGTTATTTAACTTTTGATAAAGCCTGTCACTTCTGGTCGTGTATGTCAGTGCCGGTCTGGAAGCCATTTTAACAATCACATTCAGAGAAAAACTGTTACACAGACACCATTCTTTGCCGCTGGAGTGTGTCCTTTATAGGGCTGGGCACTTAATCGCAAATGAGATTAAATTGCAGTATGGCATGCTGCAATTTACAAATTGAAGACATTGCAATATTGCTTTAACTTGAAATATGTCAAAATACCAGTTTAACACATTCATTTTGCAGTAGTAGAGATTTTATGCACATTTTGCAAACATTCAACTGTCATTTTTTTAATAAAACGGTTTACAAAAATTGCCAATTTAGTGTTTAATGCAAGTTTTTCTTAATTAAAATGAGTGACATAAAAACGATAATCCCCATTCAATGAAACATTGATATCAAATTTGCAATATGAGCAAAAATAATTTTAATTAGATATATTTTTTTCATCATTCTGCCCTAGTTAATTCTATCTAATATTAATGAAGCTTAGCATTAGTACATGTAAGTCATACCCCTAGCTCTGATTGGCTGATAGTCAGCTGACACCAATTATTGCCTCTCAGCTCCAAAAGCAAATCACAGCTATTTCTCTCAACACAACAGTCCATTTAAAGATGACGTAGTGCTCACTAACCCCTGCTTGCATTAATGCTGATGCATCATGCAGCTGCTTGAATTTTTGAATTGCTTGAATTTGTTAAAAAAATACACAAGATGAAGGACCTAGTTATAATCCCATATCAAATCGTAATCACAATACTGGGGAAAAAAATCACAATTAGATTATTTTTGCAAATCGTTCAGCCCTAGTCCTTTAGTTCGTCTTCACTTCTCTAAAAACGGTAGCTCATGCATGCAGTGCTTTCCGGCAGCGAAGAAGAAATTGGTTTCCGGTTTATAGCACTAAAATTTAGCATGGCTAAACGAAACAAGATCTAAAGTTAAACCAAACAGTATTGGATCAGTGCATGAACTTGTGAACTCGCTGATACGAAGACCTACATTTTAAGCAGTATCTGACATATTTCCAATACTGGTATCGGAATTGGATAAACTCTAGCACATACAGTACGTGCAGAAGTACGTGTGTCGCTCAACAGCCAAGGATGAGCTGAACAGCATTTCTTTTGTCTGGGCCTTTGCACCCCTGGTAATACATCAAACAACCAACAGCAGTTTTCAACATACACACAACAACCAGGAGGTTGTGGCAGTCCTCCTACCCACCCTGACAATGCCCAAGGCTATGTTTAGGCACCACATCTACCCATAACTCCGCCCTAAAGCTGTGGTTTTTGTTTTGCTTTCATCAGATTATTTTCACATGCCCTTGGTAATGTCCGAAGACATCCAGAGCATGACCTGGGTTGTGTCAATCCTCCTTCCTGCCCAATAGGGCCCTCAGGTGGGCATACTCGCCATTACACGCTTTACTTCAGCCTCAAATTTCAGCCCAAACATGCCTAAAACTTCTGCCCAGTACTGTATGCAGTGGTGTGCAGAGACACTGAGCCATTATGCAGTCATTTGGGGAAAAAACATGAATTGCAAGCAATTTGGCCTCACTGCATTAAGCATCTAATGACAAGGACGGTAACAGCACGTTAGTAGAGTAAAGATTAGTCTACTGTCTGTGAGCACTGATTGAAGTGCTATGCAGTTTTAGGCTATATGATATTCCTGCATGAAGATGATTCATCACCCTTTACTAAAGATGCCGCATGCATGTTTCTTTCCATTGTAGTATGCACTTAACTGCTGAAAACAACAGTTTTTCCACATACAAATTGAACCAATTTCCCCATGAGTTCCTCATGTATGAGGGAGCAAACAGCTGTGCATCCTGTACCCATGATTGAAATTTATCATGTAAAATAAATCGTGATAGTTGTTGTTGTTGTTGTTTTTTTTTTTTTTTATAATTCTGATACCGGTGCTTAATTGATACTTTTTACACAGTGCCATGCCTTTACGGTGCCTCCTGCACATCATTTGGGATGCCAGGGTATCAAAATGTACGGATGTCAGTCTGGTAGGTATCGGATATTTTGGCACCGATACCATGTTGGTACTGGATTTCGGTACTCACCCCCAAAAATCAAAATAAGATTGGATGGAACTTTTTATGTAAGAAGTGTTACAAGCTTCTGGCTGTAGGTGGCACTACAGCAAATCCATGTAATTAATGTTTAAATGTGTATAGAAGCAGACCCTGATCATACATCTTTCAGTACTTTCATGACCACCTGGTGCAACCCATAGCAAGGAGATCTCCAGCCTTACAAACCTGGGTCTGTCAATAGATGTTTTCATGCATAAAGCTGTGAGTCGTCAGCGTCGTGTGGCAACTGCAATTTTGTTTGCAGATGATGCTGACTATTTTTAAGGATGGATTGAAGCAAGAGACGCTCAGCTGTTCATATACTGAGTGCATAAACTCTTCCTAACTATAAAGGTGTAGGATTTGTACTTTTCTACCTCCCTCCTCTTCCTGTTACACTTTTGTATCTTTGCAGAGCTGGGTCTTTGCCTCAGCAGTAGATGTGATCAAAACCGTCCTGACTCTGTGTCTGTGAAAACAAACTTCACACCTCTCTGTATATTTGCATGGGAACTTGTTTAGCGAGTACACAATGAAATTACATCCTGAGCCACATCTGAGAGGTTTGCCCCCCGAGGTATGAATTATGCAACACACACAGAGAATAGATTTTCTCACTTTTTACATCAGGAGTTTTAGTGTTTATTCTGTTAAATGTGTTGCAGAAAGCTAATTCTGCTGCAGCTGCATTTCTGTTTGTAATAACCCAGCGGTTTGTGGAGTGAATCATTAGGTGCTGCGGCCATGCTCTCCTTTCTGCATGAGCTCACGGTACACAAAGGGAATCCCTCAGGAAACAGGAGCTTTAGGACCGTATGTTAGTTCTTGAAAAACATGCAAATACAACACAAAGCCTACACATGCAGGTTGAAAAGCTCTGTTGGTGTACCTTGCTGTGGCTCCGTGTTCTCCCTGGTTTGATTGACACCTCTGGGAGTGTAATTGCATGAGTCACAGAGACCTCCCTCACCCTTTGAGTGAGCGGTTGGCTCGGCAAAACGCTTGGGTCATGACAGCCCATCTGGTGGCGTATCACACGCAGTCAACAAGGCCCTGTGAGACTAATGGGACCACAACAGTAAACAGCCGCTGCTTTTTTTGGAGAGAGACACTTGAGCTGTCTTTAAAATCCCATGCATCCACTGTGGGCCCCCAAGGGCCTCCAGTAGCAATCAAAACAGACTGAGCTCACAGCATTCGAAGCATGTGATGCTGTCAGAGCCTGCCACTATAGATTTTACTACAGATTGTGACATTTTATAGACATATGATGGAAATAAGATTATTGTAATGATGATATCAGTATCAGAAATGCCAAAAATACAGCAGAGTTTCTGCCAGTATGCCAATAAAATACCAAAATAGATGAGAATGTTAGAAGCAGGTTCTTTCTGTAATGTAAGCTTTGTTGGCTTGTGTCCCTTGAGGCATCCTGTACTTGAAAATTTGTATTTTATTGGATGTTGCTGACGTTTGACTGTGGATGACATGCAGCCATTGTGCTAATTCAAGCATATTAACATGAGCATGCATTTTTTAAACTTAAAGTGCACTACCCTAATTTAAAAATTAAATTTTGTACACTATATTAAATATAGTGTCTTTGTATTCTCCAACAAATCATATATCATTGTGATTTTAAACATTTTGCAATACAGTGAGTATTGCGATATCATATATTGCAATATTTTGCTATTTAAACCATTTTGTCAACTGTTTAACTCAGTGTTACTCAGCCCTACTTAACCAAAGAGCCCAATTGTTGAAAAAATACATTTGCAAAAGCCACAATCTAAGTGGTGAAAACGGCTTGAAGTAGCAATGAAAATAAGTTAAACGTGACAAAAATGGTTCAAAAGTCACAAGCTTGGCAAAAAAAATTGAGAAAAGTGACTAAAATAGTCAAAAAGCAGTGAAGGGTAGCAAAATAGGGCACATAAAGAGGAAATAAATAGTATTTATTTTCAAAAGGTAGCTTAAATGGGCAAAAAGGGATGAAAAAATGGTGAAAAGTGGCACAAATGGGGAAAAAAGGGTCAAAAAGAAGTGGAAACAATGGGCAAACAAAATAGGAAAAAGGGGCACTAAATGGCAAAAGGCAGCTTAAACGGGCAAAAACTGGCAAAAAAAAAAATGGTGAAAAGGGCAAAAATGGACAAACAGTTGATTTTATTTTTCCATTATCATAGACTTAAGTTCATATTAGCAATTTATTTGAAAAAAGGTACTTGGTGGATGAAATGATACGATATATCACCAGACGAAGTATCACGATACTCTGCTGTATCGATTTTTTCTCCCTCCCCTAATATCAAACATATTCAAAAGATTTAAAGTACATTAGCAAGTTAAAAATACATCATATCAATCAGAAAAGGCACATCAGAGTCAAGTGAAACAAGTGCAATCAGGGCACAAGAAATTCAGCATTAATGATTTGAAATGCCCCACAGTAACCAGTTCTTTGGTTTTTAAAGTGCTCTGCTGTGAGTTCCAAGCAGATGGTGCAAAGAAACCAAAGGCAGGTCTGCCGAGCTCAGAAGGAACTTTTGGAACCTGGAGAGTAAGCCAGTCACTAGAACGGGTGTTATGCGTTCCAGAGGACCACACTGTAAACAGCAACATCAATTTTACTCAGAAACACTGAGCTGAATAAACCCAGATTTTTGTTATTATAAACAAGTAACTTGTACTTCTTGGCCATAACAGCCAAAGGGCTCAATTTACTCTAGTTTACTTGGTTTAAACAAATGAAGGTGTGTTTACTTTAAAATCCAAAGCAGCTTTTTCAACTCTAATTTAATGAGCTGATAGAACTCATTTTAGTTTTAAGTGAACAGTACTCAAACAATTAAGTATTTTTGTTATAACTCAATTTATTTGAGTTTAGGGCTGCAACTAATGATTTTTTTTATGTCGACTAATTTATCAACTATTTTCCCCATTAGTCATTTAATCACAGTTATTTGGCATACTATTTTACCTAAATAGTAGTAATTTAAATAGTAGCAGTTCACCTGGCTTGCAGGTTACAAATAACTAAAGGATGGCTTTCTTTAAAGGTACAATGTGTAAAATTTGGCTGCATTTCACCGAACAGAAACGGTGTACATGGGATATAATGTTTATATATCTGTGAAGTATGTAAAAGTAAGTACACAATCATCCCCTTTAAACTTTCGTTTTCTTTTCACAAAATTAGAAAAAAGCTTTTTAAATTTACATTACCGCGGGTCACCCTCACGGAGGTTGGCATAACGAACCGCCATGTTGTCTACGGCAACGTTTTGGGGAGAGAAAGAGCGAAACGCGATTTTTATATACGACCCCGCCCGCCGGTCCTGAAAGCTACCTGGAAGGCAGGTGGAGAAGAAGACTGACCTATAATCTATAAAAATAATGGTTACAAAAATGGGTGAATAAACCCTCACCTCGTCACTGCAGTAAATGATGTCCGGCTCACGATCCTTTTTGGTCTTCACAGGCCCTTGTTGCTTAGTGATGTGACGTTTTGGTAACAGATCGGCTCATTCTAAAATCTGAACGCTAGATGTCGCTAAAATGCCAAATTTTACACATTGTACCTTTAAAGTGACTTGTATGTCCATAAAAATAAATAAAGCAAATAGCCCATCCAAAGTCCAAAAGTACAAATACAGCTTAATGTCACCAAATCAAACTTCCAGCCCAAGTGACTGAATAATAGATTAGAATTTCTTTAAACTGCAGTGCAGGAATGTGAGCATGTCAACATAGAACAGAATTTCCTCTTGTTTGAAGATAACAAGGAGTCACAGGCCGGATTTGATCCGCCTGTTCACACGGGGTGCGAACAAACCACCTCTGCAACCCTGGATCTAATTTTACAAGTAGTCTGCTCATATCACACCAACAGAATCAGCCTGTTGTTGCCGACAACATTAACAGCAGCCTTCTTCTTCATAACTGTAACAGAGAGAAACTAGGTGCCTCTCTCTGAAGTGGATATCCTGCAGGAAAAAAGGAAACATTTCTAAATGCAGATGAGTGCTCCAAGCAGAGAAGTTTGAAGTAGTACCACGGTGAGCTGATGTGAAAGAGTTAAAAGCTGGAGGTCAGGATCTGGTTTGCCCTCCGCTGGATGAAAACTTCAATGATCTTCAGTGCAAGAATTACACAAGCAAGATGGTGCATAATGAGGCTCCTGAAATGCATTAAATTAATGGTTTTCGAATGGCGAGGGTGAAATGAAGTGGTTTCTATTATGAAGAGTTTTGTGTTAAGGCTGTAGAGCTTTCTCTTTAACTGGAAGGCTGTTTGCTGGAAGACTGTCTGGGTTGTGGCAGCGAAATATGATTAAAACCGTTTATAAGCTGCAGTTGCTTCCCTAAGTGACTGTTTAGCATCAGTCTGCCCCTTAACAGAGTCACAGCGGGACTTTCTTTCTCATCATGTAACCAGCAGGACCTCTGTTACCTTGAATAACTTTAGTCATCCTATCCACATATCGCTTTAACAGCCATGAAAGAGAATTTTAAATAAAGCAGAAGGATCCTTTGGGCTCTGGTTGTACAGTCGGTGTGTTTGATCATGCAGTTTTACCTTACTGTACTTACTGTACTCTGACAGAAAATCCAATCCATGCTTCTCGACTCATACTAGTCATCTTTACCCATCTTAAAACCCACACAGCACCGCACTTATGGTGGGCTTTTGTGTTTAATATCTTTGATCAGATATCAGAGAAATGTATAAAAATTGTCATACCTCTTCATGCATGCTTCAGACAAATCAGAAGGACAGAAAATGTTAGCATATGACATAAATAAAACCTCAAACAGCAGTGGTTAGCCTCTGAATAAATGCAAATAACCCCTTATATATAACCCTGAAAACTGACTTGATATTCTATTTGTAAAAATAACACTAGGCTTGAGGATTATGAAGCATAAAGGCCTGTCAAAAGTGACAGTCAAGCTTTGTGACAGACATTTAAACAATTACTCAATCTCCTGAGAAGTGTCACCCTTTAAACACATCAACATGTCAACATATCAGTCTATAGGCTGGCAGTGAATTGAGTGTTGAATGTTTTATTCCTGCAGACTGATCTGCAGTTTCTTCAGCCTTAATGGCACATGGTTCGTGTGCATCAGAAGAAATGAATCCAAACTTGGAGACAAACACCTTCCAACAGTTGATTGGACAGCTGATCTTTCGTAAAGTTTCAGTTTCAACACTAAGTAAAGTTTGGCTCACATAGACTTTTTGAGTTTTGTGCACATGAAATATTCAGAAAGGTTGCAAATTCAAGGATGGAATGATGTTCTGCATTGGTCCAAACAACGTTAGATGATGTGACAGCGGTAATGTTGCCCAAAAGCGATCAAACTGTTTGCATCATTCACATTGCTTCTATGATTCTTATGTTGTCAACCTCCACGAAAGCAAAACACAATCTACAAAAAACCAGAAATGACCAGGGACGTCAAGACAGAGGGGGCTTAGCCCCAAGGATTACGCGTAGCAATCACGGCAAAAAAATTTAATCACACCTTAAAAGTAGGGCTTAATGATTTGAAAAAATAATCCAATTGTGATTTTTTTTAAATATTGCGATTGCGATTTGATATGCATTTTCTTTTTAGTTCCTCATATTATACATTTTCAACCAGCCTAAGCAATAAATCAGTCTATACTTTAACCAGCATAATATTAAAAAGGTATGACTGGGCCTGAATGATTAAAAAATAAATAAATAAATAATTGCAATTATTTACACTCATATTGCAAACTCTGCATGAATTGTTGTGATAAAGGGAATGATAGTATTTATGTTTATATCATTTTGATGAGAAAAACATCTACCAAAACAAGAAAAATCTAACTTTTTTGGTTGACTATTTAAAAAAAGACACTTATATGGTTACATGGTGTGTGAGTATAACATCTCTGTTGCAAAAACTATTAAACTGGTATTTCAACAAATTTCAGGATAAAACTAGAAAAGCACTTGGAGAGCGCAGACCTCCGCCTTTAGCCATATCTCCCAAAAGTGAAGAATCCTTTGAAAAAAAATTCCTGGATCCGTCCCCACATGCTCCCCACCACGGCATTCGCTGATTACTCCCTGCCCGGTGGGGTGGAAACACGGTGAGGGAAAGCACTGGCTTTGATACAGGTGGACTATCATGGTGGAAGCATTGCCTGCTGGTGCCAACAGATGCACTGACAGTCTTACCCATGGTCTCACAGGATGACTGGAAGTCATGGCAGAGGGTGAATATTCCTCTATTCCTCCCAGCATTGTGAGTATTCTCGCTACAATTCGCTGTCTTTCTCTCTGTTACGCTCCGACTCGTCTCCTTGACCGGGCGTGCATCTTTCAAACTCTATAAACTCCAAAACTTTGAATAAAACACACCCACAAAAGCTACTGGGATTTAAGTTACTCATGTCCGCCATCTCCTGGTTTAAAGTGGTAACAGCACAGACCTCCACCATTAGCCCTATCTCCCAATAGAACAGAATCCTTTAAAAAATCCCTGAACCCAGACGGTGATCCGGATTGCTCCCAAAATCAAATCAATTCTTCCTTATGCCATTTCTGACATTTCCTGAAAATTTCATCAAAATCTGTCCACAACTTTTTGAGTTATGTTGCTAAAAACCTCACAAATTTAAACAAAGTATCTGACTGTTACACAGGTTATAATTATTTTATATCAGAGTTATCCAAACAACGGCTCCTGGGCCATCTGTGGCCCTTTTTCAATACATTTAAGGTTATTTCTATTCAATTAGTGAACATTTGATTCATAGGACACTGTTTTTATGGTAAAATTAGTGGGGAGGTTAAAAAACGGATTTCCAAAAAACTAAAAAAGAATTTGGAATAAAATAAAACAGATTTCGGCCCTAAAAGAGTATTGGTTAAAATATATTCATATGTCCAGCTGCTGAAGTTTCAATGTCAGTGTTATATTATTTGCTCTGGATGAAAATATGAGCTGTAAACATGTCTCAGACAGAGCGTTTTCAAAACAAAGGCCTGGCTCTTAATAAAGACCCTCCTCCTTATAAAGGCCTGGTGCCATCATCAATTTTGTAAATAAAGACGACAGTTTTTATTTGAGGATTTACGGTAGTTACTTTTACAATGCAGCAACTCCGTTAATAACACAGATACTTTATGATAGCAGTAACTGCTGTAACTAGTGACTAATTATTTTCACTAATTTGCCTTTTCTCTGAAGTTTAGTGTATTGTAATTATAATTCCCCGCTAAAGCACAATCATCCATAATGTGTTGAAGGTATCATCTTTATAATCTCTAATAATTGGAGCAGGCATTATTAGCTCTCTGTGTAGGTGGATTTTCCCTGTTACCTTTAACTTTTGCAGTTGAATCACAGCTTTTCTGCTCATGAGATCCATAACTCTGCCTACAGCTTATTAAACTAAAGCTCACTGAGACTTCCTCGATGATGGAAGTGAAATGTGTGGGTGTTTACTCGAGTCCACTGAAAGATACTCTAGTGTCCAGTGAGTAGATCAAGGACATTTTCTTCATAACAGAAAGTCTTTATAGACTTTTAGATTCCATCTTCTGCGAGAAGTTTTGTTTTGAAGTAAGTCCTGGCTTTGTAATTTAAAAAGTAAATCAATAGTGGCAGCCTTTGAGCTGTGGCATTTAAACATAATCCGTGTTATTCAATATTGTTAGCGCTGATTTATTGCTATTGATCAGACTAGTAGAGGAAGAAGAAATGGAGCTTTTTGAATTATTTCCATTGCAGATAATTTCTCTTCTTTTGGTTTGGACTTCTTAGAGTCTGGTGTGTCTTCTTATAGAAACATAAGAGCTCTTGAAAGCTGGAAGACCTTTCAGCACAGGCCCGACACATGGAGCCATTTTTGTTGATGCTATAATTCCTCCTCTTCCTCATTGTCTTCATAAGTGTGTTCAGGGAATATCTCGGTCTTTGAAATCCTTTTTATATCCTCCTCCAAAGCCCAGCCTTCCAGCAGTAAGCTCCTGAAGACCTCGTGTTAGCCCTTGGTTCCTCATGCGTGGCCTTGCACTGACGTACACCGAACAACAAAGAAACCTTCAGGTCGAATCCTTTAATTAGAGCCACTTCACTTCATTTCAGGTGAAAGCATATTAGCCCTGTACATGCTTTGAATGTGATCAACTAAATCCTCGTATGTTTGAAACCCACCAATTTTAAGGTGTGGTGCACATTGAAGGAGCTTTATTTTTTTAGTTTTAATTTGAAGGAGCAGCCTTGTGCTTTGGTTTTAATTTGAGCTGCTTATTTTGCGTTTCTACCCAGCAGCTGTTGGAGATTGTTTTTGTCTAATCCTGTTATAATTGATGCCTAAAAAAACATTAAATGGTTTGAGTATTCAAACTTTTGTCTTTTTCCATCTGTTGTACATTTTAATGGCATAATCACTTTACAACTGTATAGTATGTTTGTAACAGTTGCTTTAGTGGCAAAGTGGCGTACGAATTAAACAAAGCTGTAGACTGGACAACTACAAGTCCAACCGGACATAACACACGAGTTTATTGAAGTAGATTTTTAATTCCATTATGTGCAACATCAACAGCTTCTGAATGAGTTTATCATATTTACAATCAATATTTGAACCAACATCAACAATTTCAACAACTTCACTAAGCACGTTTTACATAAATCACATGTACAGCTTCAAATTCTTACTTGAATAAATCTTTTAATTACAAGATGAATAATAAAAGGAGGTCTCCAGGATTCTAGATGCTAATTTGGGCTCTAGTTGGTGTTACACTATATTGCCAAAAGAATTCGCTCACCTGCCTTGACTCGCATATGAACTTAAGTGACATCCCATTCTTAATTCACAGGGTTTAATATGACGTTGGTCCACCCTTTGCAGCTATAACAGCTTCAGCTCTTCTGGGAAGGCTTTCCATAAGGTTTAGGAGTGTGTTTATGGGAATTTTGGACCATTCTTCCAGAAGGGCATTTGTGAGGTCACACACTGATGCTGGATGAGAAGGCCTGGCTCTCAGTCTCCGCTCTAATTCATCCCAAAGGTGTTCTATCGGGTTGAGGTCAGGTAATTGCCTTTATAGACCTTGCTTTGTTGTTGGGAGCATGGAATTGTCCAAAATCTCTTGGTATGCTGAAGCATTCAGAGTTCCTTTCACTGGAACTAAGGGGCCAAGCCCAGCTCCTGAAAAACAAGTCCACACCATAATCCCCCCTCCACCAAATTTTACCCTTTGCACAATGCAGTCAGACAAGTACCGTTCTCCTGGCAACTGCAAAGCCCAGACTCATCCATCAGACTGCCAGATGGAGAAGTGCAATTTTTCACTCCAGAGAACGCGTCTCCACTGCTCTAGAGTCCAGTGCCGGCGTGCTTTACACCACTGCATCCAACGCTTTGCATTGCACTTGGTGATGTATGGCTTGGATGCAGCTGACATGGAAACCCATTCCATGAAGCTCACTATGCACTGTTCTTGAGCAAATCTGAAGGCCACATGAAGTTTGGAGGTCTGTAGCGATTGACTCTGCAGAAAGTTGGTGACCTCTGTGCTCTATGTGCCTATGTGTCATTTTACGTGGCCTACCACTTCGTGGCTGAGTTGCTGTCGTTCCCAATCGCTTCCACTTTGTTATAATACCAATGACAGTTGACTGTGGAATATTTAGGGATTTCACCACTGGACTTGTTGCACAGGCATCCTATCACAGCACCATGCTGGAATTCACTGAGCTCCTGAGAGCGACCCGTTCTTTCACAAATGTTTGCAGACTGCATGCCTAGGTGCTTGATTTTATACAAATATAGAGTCCAGTGGCGGCGTGCTTTACACCACTGCATCCGACACTTTGCGAAACCCATTCCATGAAGCTCTCTACCACTGTTCTTGAGCAAATCTGAAGGCCACATGAAGTTTGGAGGTCTGTAGCGATTGACTCTGCAGAAAGTTGGCGACCTCTGAGCACTATGAGCCTCAGCATCCTCTGACCCTGCTCCGCCATTTTACGTGGCCTACCACTTGGTGGCTGAGTTGCTATCATTCCCAATAGCTTCCACTTCCACTGTCATAATACCACTGAGAGTTGACTGTGGAATATTTAGGAGTGAGGAAATTTCACGACTGGACTTGTTGCACAGGTGGCATCCTATCACAGTACCATGCTAGAATTCACTGAGCTCCTGAGAGCGAGCCATTCTTTCACAAATGTTTGTAGAAACAGTCTGCATGCCCAGGTGCTTGATTTTATACACCTGTGGCCATGGAAGTGATTGGAACACCTGATTTCAATTATTTGGATGGGTGGGTGAATACTTTTGGCAATATAGTGTATAATAGGATATTTTAATAAGTGAAAGAGCATTGTTTATTTCCATTTATGTGTTCATTTTTGAGATTTAAAAACAACCATCCCTTCCCTTCCCTTTTTGTGTCCTAATATTAAATTACATAATGCACTGATTTAACTGATGTAAAGAATTCAAAGATGCAAAGATAATGACATTACAAAGCCAATAAAGGCACTAAGAGTCTTTTTGCCTGCAGCATTTTATCAGAAACTTTAAAGTGGGCATTGATGTACGTCTTTGTAACTTTATTAGAGAAACAATCAATAGGAATTGTGCTTAAAAGAGATTTGTTGTCACTGTATATGTTTAAATTGGCACTTTAATAGTGCAGAGATTTCATTACCCCCTTTAAAAGTGAATTTAAACCCCTCTGGATGTGCTGCACATTATCATCTGAACCCAGGCAGCCATTTAGCCCTATTTGGCCTGATTGCTTGGCACTCGGCTGGCTCGGTCGTGACTTTTACATATTGTTTTCTGAGCTCTGTCCTTGTCTGGCTGCATATCCAATCTGCAGCGCCTTTATTGAAATGTATAGCACGGCCCTGCCGCGGCCCATTTTCATACAACCAGCAGAAGCGATTTTATTGACTTATTGCAAAAAGCTGGAGTGTAAGCGATCGTGCAGGCTTCATCTGTCGCCTCGTCCCTGGCAGTTAAAAAGAGATGATTTGTGGTGTTAACTCCCATGGTGCTCTACATTGCTCTAAAACAAGATGCCGTTCCCCTTGACAATGAACACTCGCCGCCTGCACATAAACAACGGTTTTATTGTGCTCCAGTCTGCAGGCCGCCAGATCAATGCTTTGTAAATCATCCTTGGGAAGCACGCAAACACAGATCCATTCTCTGAAGCCAAAACATCTACACACACTGGCACATTAATACAGGTGGATAAAGAGCAAAGGACCAACGCTGTGCACTCTCAGCCAGTAATAATGAGCGGTTTTCTGGTGAAATGGTGAAGAAACAGAGGGATGAGCAGATCAGAAAAGCCATCAACCTTCTTCTCAACTTGTTTCAAAACTGGAGCCGTCATTAAAGTTTAACAACATTGTCACACTTTCAGAAATTTCCCTCCAGCTGAACCTCTGCCTGTTTGTATTAGTTTCACTTAATGGGTTTTTGTGCCTCCAGAGACACTACAAATCTAAAATGAGCAGCAGGCAGTAGAAAACAGCAGAAAGTGGGACAGATGTGCAGGTGCAGCGTCTTAAAATGAGCCTACTCAGCCGTGTTCTTTATGCTAACCTGGTTTAGTGCATAGAGGAATAGACCTGCAGAGCATACAAGTGTGCAGGCTGTTGCATGATATTTCTCAGAAAGCAGGAGCCTCAGGGATTAATCTTCTAGCATCATTAACTTTTCTCTTAGTGATAAAGTTAATATACGTCTTAATGAGCGTGCTGTGGCCTCAGAATGATGTGGGTTTAAAGTTATAGGATACTTCCAGTCTAACTTCACCCCCGAGGCTGAGCTTTCTCCACCCACAGCATCTTTTTGAAAACCCTGAATGGTGGGCGGAAGTTTAGAGGCAGAAGTTGGTTTGTGACAGTTAAAAGAAGGCATTAATATTCCTTTTAACTAATCGCACAGATGTGACTTCTATAACTAGCTTTAACACATTTTCTGAAAGGGCTTGGTTGTGCTGCACGGGCTAATTCTGTTCAACCAACTAACCATATAAACCTAGCAAAAGAAGTAAAGAAAGAAGTGTTTGATAGATTATTTCTTTGCTGTAACAATGCTTCTTACCAGTAAATCTATACCGTTGGAAAGTCTGTTTGTTTCCCTTTTAAATGGTGTTACATTTGTAAGGAGCATGAATTTGTGGGATGAGCAGCAGAGCTGAGTATGTGGGTTGCACCTAGGGCTGAACAATGTTGAAAAATTATCTAATTGCAATTTTTTTGCCCCTATATTTCAATTGCAATTTGATGTGCAGTCTTTCTTTTATTCCTAAACAAGGGCTGAACAATTCTTTAAAAGTGTCTTATTCTGGAAATTTTGACTCCTATTGCAAATTCAATAGAAACTGTTGCATTGAATGAAGAATGGCACCTGAGCGATTGCATGATATGTCATGCATAACATCTCTGCTGCAAAAAAATTCTGACACACATTTCCGGCCAAGAAAAATTGCACCTTTTGCGATTTGAAAATTGCAGCAGGTCATATTGCAATTTAATTTAATTTTCGATTGCCCAGCCTTAGTTGCACCCACGAAAAGTGTGCCAAATCTTCTTTGCCATTGCCAAACAGCTTATACTGCTGTCGACTTCTGTCTGGTGGAGTAGATAATTGAAGTCTGAAGAAATAAGACAAATTGGCAATTTAACAATTTTTCTATTCTAACAAACAGGAGCCTCAATAGTGTGTGGTAGAACCATACACAGCCACAACAGCCTGGCTTCTCCTCCTCATGCTGGTCACCAGCCTGGTCACACACTGCTGTGGGATGGCATCCCATTCTTTAAGCAGCATTTGTCACAAGTCAGCCAACGTGGTTGTGTTGGTCACTCTAGCACGAACAGCATGTCCATGCTGAGCCCAAGAGTTCAGTGGGGTTAAGGTCAGGACTGCTGGCAGGACATTCCATCCTCTCCACTTCCAAATTCTGGAGGTAGTCTCTGATAGACCCTGCCCTGTGGGGGAGAGCGTTGTCATCTTGGAGGATAGAGTTCAGTCCCAGACTGTGGAGATTTGGGATTTGCCATTGGTTGCAGAATCTTATCTCGATATCAGTTATAATGTGATATCTCTGCATTGAAATTGCCTCCGATGGTGACAAGCCTCGTTTTTCCAGTGAGGGAGATGCTGTTCCACACCTTTGCACTGCCTCCACCAACAGATGTCACTTTATTGGCGCAGCAATCAGCGTAGCGTTGTCCACTTCTTCTCCACACTTTGACCCTACGATCTAACTGCCATGGGCAGAATCTGAACTCTACACTGAACTTGTTTCTCCACATATTCAGGTTCTGGTGCATGTGTTTCCAACACCAGCACAAACAGGTTTAAAGGGCAGTCGTGGGCCTCCTGGTGGCTCTATGAGACCGGCGATCGGCTGTTCCGGATTGTCTGGACAGAAAGCCATAGCCAATATCGTCCTGCAACCCTTACTGCAAATCTGTAGAAGACAGCCTATGGTTCTCAGTGCTGACAGGGTGAGGAAACTATCTTCTTGGGATGCCCACTTTGCAGCCTATCTTTCACATTCCCTGCAATCATGGGACTTGACCTTCAGTTTGGAATTTCCATATAATGCTGCAGCTTGGTTTTGCGTAACCCCAGCTTGAAGTTGCCCTCTTGTGCGGGCCGTATCCAGATCAAAGTGGCATTCCAGTTCTTGGAGAAGACACCTACTGAGCACTGTAGGACCTGTTCTCACAGGTCCTCTCAGGCATATTCTGAGCTCTAAAAAAGTTTGCAGATTGTGCATATAAATGCTTTTTTCACACTGATGGTTCAGAAAACCACAACATTGCTCCTTATAGGTCAGTTAGAGATCCTCTTCAGATCTTAGTCTTAAGTGTCAGTTTCATTTGCAGTCATGAAGCGCCGCTTCAGCTTTAGCAGATTGCTTCACAATCTGAGATCATCCTATCATACACCCCTAAATTCATAAGTGTTTTTGGCTTTTTGCATCAGTGACACAAATAAAAAATATTGTGTCTCATAACCCACAAGGACAATTTTAAAAGGCCAAAATGTGAGTGACTGTCTGATTTTGAGAATTGCAGAACCAGGTCCTTGCAGAACCATGCTTAAATCTCCATCCCTGCCCTCATCACATATGTGCTGCACATGCCACACACAGCCCCTGTCTTTACATGCACAGCATAGATCCACGTTTATTGTGTTATTTACCAGACATTTTCCAATTTCTTTGCTGTGTACACACAGGCAGCGTGTGAAATGTGACACTAATTTGCATGCTGACAACGATTTGTACTGAGATTACACCCATCTGATTGATGGGCACGCTGTTGCCCCAGAAACCACCTTGGGCAATGTGATATGACTCTCCTGGTATCAGACAGTAAAGCATATTCCTGTAGTTAATCTTCCTAAATGGGCGTACACACAAGATACCCTGCATCCACAGGCCTTGACTGGTAATGAAAGACAGCCTTTTCCTGTAGCATGGCTGAACACTGATGGATTCAAAGGAAAAGGACTTGGAAAGAGGATAACATAAGGAAGCTTTACTGGCATGTGCCATTATTCACTCATGTAGTTTAAAACTTCCATGTGAGATTATGGTTTGATGGGAAATAGCTGTTTTATTTAAGTGAGTTAATGCCGCAGATAAATCATAATGAGTGAGGATGAAGCTGCAGACATAATCTGATGCAACACAAGAGAGTCATCATGAAAGGATGGAATGCAGAATAGAAAAACACATAAAGGGGATGCTGGTAGACATTAGCAGTGATTTGATGTCATGATAATCCCAGAAGAGGACTCAAAAAAGGGCAATTAAGTGAATAAAAATGCACTGGGTGCATAAAGGTGTGTTCGGAGAGGAAGTTCAGAAGTCTGCAAAGTCACTGCAAAGATGCTAATGTGTAGCCAATGCAAATTATGCACAGCAATAACCATATCTAAGAGGCAGCTAAAGATTTAGAGGACACATTTTTCTTTAGATTGCATCAGCCATTGTCAATCCACCATTGAATAAAAAAATTAAAAGTTGTCTGCTTGTCATTTTTCAGGCATAATTCTGGACATGACTTTAAAAAGTTATCTCTATGCTTTTATTTGGAAAGGACAGTGGAAAAAGTAGGAAAATGAGGAGAGAAAGTGAGGAATATAAATGTGAAGGTGGCAAAAATAAGAGATGAACATGGTCACCTGCTTAGTGGGCTACTTCTGTGGAGTGTGTAAACTCATTGCCAACATGACTGCATGCTGCAAACATGACATCACAGTACCTGTGTTCACTATAGTTTTGCAACACCTGACAGTGTGCACCCGAATCCACTGGATCTTATTCTGTATGGTTGCAGAGCAAGGCTTGGTCTTAGCAGCTGGATTCTCTGGATTCATGGGAGAGCTTCAAGATCAAGCATGAATAAAGAGAAAAACATGCAAACTGTTTTGATGTAATGATGACACCCATGCTGGGTGTCGATAAAGGCCCAAGCCTGTTGGGGTTTGGTTAACCTTGAAGGGAAAGCATTTATGGGTCATGTTTTACCAGTGATAACTGAACACAAACCCTGCTTGAGCCTGTCACTCATGTTAGCTGGGTTAATGGGACTTCTCTTTGGTTGCAGTTAAAGCCTGACCGATAAGGGATTTTTGGGGCCGATACCGATACTGGGGGCTAAAAAAAGGCCGATATCCGATATATCGTCGGATATCCGATATATTGGGCAATAACCGATATATCGGTTGATATATGAAATAAGAACATTGATATACACAGGATATATACTGTACATGAACACAAATGTGGACATGTGAATTTACAGTTGCATTTATCTTTGTTTATTTCACAAAGATGCAACTTAGATGATGTTAAAACGCTCTATAATAGTCTTATATTGTGGCTGTGGACCATATTAGACAAGAAAATGATAAATGGAGAGCCATATTTACATCATTGTGGCAAATATGCACATAGAATATGTTTACATTGTGTTTCTTGATAACCCTGAGGAAGGCCACAAGCTTAAATACGTATGTTTTATAAAGTTTTTCTCTAAAGATCTACTATTAGTGAAACTTTCTGTCTCCACACTGGTAGAATATGTCACAGGAAAGATAAACATCATATCATGGCCCGATTAAAAGGCCCGGTGATCAATTGGTCGGGCTCTAGTAGCAGTAAATGTTGGGCCCTTGCTCAGTTAAAACCTGTACATAAGAAATGCTTTTTAAAGTTTAGGGTACAAGACATTAAGTCTATTCAAAGAGTGCCAGGTAGAGGCAGGTTTATGGGGGTCCACTCAAAATCGGTCATTCAATATAAAGACAAACATGGATTTTGGAGGCTCTGCAGATCAGTCAACACACCACTGTGCTCTGTGCGGGCTGTACTCCTCTGACGGATAAACACGAGCCACTGAGGCATGTGTGAAGGAAGCAGCAGACCCACAGAGCCATCAGTCAACCTTAATGGTTGTTAGCATTACTGAGTAACCAGGTCTAATCATTTTACAGTCTGTTGACAGTGGAGTGGAGCATTCATGTAAATGTTGATGGAGCTGATACTAACAGTCCAACAGGAAAGGTGTTTACTATCTGTGGGAAGAGACGAGTGTGTTTTTCACACACTCTGACTCACTGTGTGTGATGTACCTGCAGGAATGAGCTGAAGTGAAACTGCAGAGAAGACATAAATATTAATCAGCTGCTCAAACTTTTGATCAACACCGCTATGGACCGTCGGCTAAACCCTTCTCAGTAACTGTAACTAGGCCTTGCAGATCTTTGAAAATGAGTAATACTCCATTTTTTACAGTTTGTAGGGTTTTTTTAGCTTAAAAAAACCAAAAACACAAACAGTGTTAGCTTGTCAAATGCTACTAATGCTAAATGCTAAATAGCCTATATAAACTGGTAGGACCATTCTTTACAGTTCAGTTAATTAGATTAAATCCCCCCAAGAATCAGAAAAATCTTTCTCCACCTTTCAGAAAATGTGTGCTGAAACAAGCCGTTCTCAGATTTTCCCCTCATGATGTCATGTGGGGAGTTAGCCCCGCCCCCAGGTTAGGTTGGCCCTCCCTGCTTGGTAGAAAGCTCCGCCCTCCTCTGCCAGCTGAGAGGAGGATCAGGAGAGCCACATCCATTAATCCACATCCATTTCTCGAGAGGGGCGGAGCCTGACAGCTCAGTAACATTTAAAGCCACAGACACAGAATTAGCTTGTTCTGAGCAGGGCTGAAACAGAGGGGTTTTTAGACATGCAGAAATCCAATACTGGAGTGTTTTTTTCAACATCAAACTTCACAGGCATGTTTTGGGGACCTCTGAGACCAATATAAACTTGTCTTAAAAGGGTACAATATGTGACCTTTAATCGAAATGCTAGCCACATGTGGCTAAAGCTTTAGCTTCCATCTATTAGTAGAATGTCTTCTTGGTAACCATCAAGCACTTTCAACTTTTCACAGTTTAAAGTTGGTAAACAGGTAATTTTACAACCCCAATTCCAAAAAAGTTGGGGCACTTTAACATGTAAATAAAAAGATCACAAATCCCATAAAACATTTTTAATTCACAATAGAACATAAACAACATATCTGATGTTGACACTGAGATATTTTACCATTTTAAGAAAAATCAAAGCTAATTTTGAATATGATGGAAGCAACACATCTCAAAAAAGTAGGGATAGGGCAACAAATGGCTGGAAAAGTAAGGGACACTAATGAAAAACAGCTGTAGAAGCATTCTGTAACTAATTAGGTTAACTGGCAACAAGTCAATAGCATGACTGGGTATAAAAAGAGCATTTCAGAGGGCAGAGTCTCTCAGAAGTAAAGATGGGCAGAGGTAACACAATCCATGAAAAGCTGCATCAAAAAAAAAAAAGTGGACCAATCCAGGAAAATGATCCACAAAGTATATTGCAAAGACAATATCATCAAAAGATTCAGAGAATTTGGAGAAATCTCTGTAACAGACAAGGTCAAAGGTCAGTATTAGATGTTCATGATCTTGGGTTCCTCAGGCATGATTCCTGACTTGAGATCACTGCATAGGCTAGGCTAAAACCATGACTAAAACTATTCGATGACAGCCTTTTTTTCCATGACAAAAACTAGACTAAGACCAACAAAAATAGATCTGTGATGACTAAAACTGACAAAAACTGAGTCTAGTTTTTGTCAATATGACTAAAACTAGACTAAAATGTAAGTTAGTTTTTGTCAGACATCGTCAAAAAACAATGCAGCTGTATCTACTCTGCCTCTCAGCTGTAGAAAGCAGGGACCCCCTGTTTGGCAGGGTGCAGAGAACACAGTACCATGATTTGGTACCAGGTATAGGCAAGAGAATAAATGCTTGGACTAAAAGTAAAGACTAAAATGAGAGAACTTTTTATGGACTAAAACTAGACTTAAATGTTTAGAGTTTTCATTGACCAAACCTAGACTAAAACTAAAAAGGGTAGAAATGACTAAAATGGGATGAAAACTAAAATACATTTCATTTAAAGAATAAAACAAAAACTAAAATTAAAAATAGCTGCCAAAATTAACACTGCACCACAGTTCACTGTGACATGCATAGAAGAATCCATGTTTTTACATGATCCATCCATGACGGTGTTGTGTGAGAAGGCGGAAGTGGGTTAACAAGCCGGGCTGCAGGCTAGGCTAAGAGCAGTCCCACACAAACCTGTTGTACTGAGCATCTTTCTCCCGGGTGCTCGCTTCCTCGCCAGCAGGATGGATGTCCCAACTCATCTCACTGGAAAACTTTCGCTCTATCTTAAATGACAGACAAGGCGAGTCCATGGAACAGTGCTTGTGCTTTTAAATTGTTATTGTGATTCCTACTCTTCTTTCACTTTAAGATGTGATTGTGGCTCCAATTTCTTAGTTACTGTTTGTTTTAACTTATTGTTTCTTAACCGTCTCTTGATTATGTGTTATTTATTATGCTGACGTGTGCTGCTGACCTCTTGGCCAGGTCACCCTTGTGAAAGAGATCTAGATCTCAATGGGTCTTATCTGGTTAAATAAAGGTTAAATAAATAAAATAAAATAAAATAAAATGACGTAATGCTGCGGATTTCTAACCACCGCTTGGATGACTGTGTTTGCTGCTACAGAGGACACTGCCAGATGTAATTTTGTTGTGTTTTTACAATGCAACGACAATAAACGACTATCTATCTATTTTATACAGTGCCTCAACTTCTTTGGAATTGGGGTTGTACAGTGCAAATGAAAATGAGCCTCACTTTACACTTAAACCAGATAAGACTACTTGCAGAGTTTTTCTCTTAGAATATTTTTGAATCGACCAATCTCAGTGGAAAGTGGAAGAATACCAGATCTTAGCTTTGCAACCCAGGATCAGAATAAATTCAAATGTATGAATGCATATCCCTCAAGGGCTACTGTAGAAAGGCCTTAAAGTCAAACTCAGTCCTTTTTGACACTTTTGGATCAGCACATTTTTATCAAGCTGACCCAATGTCTCCTGAAATATATCACTCAGGTAGTGTAGTGTAGAAAAACTGATCATCACTTTTGAGAAAGTTTGTTTAGAGCAACTTATGCATGCATGCATTTCTAATTTCCCTCCCCTGCACTCTGCCTCCGCCCTCGTGCTCTCATCCTTTTGAACCGCTCAAGTGTGAGTCGAGGATCCGCAGCCAGCTGCTGTGCTGCGGGAACTCATCATCCGTCCCCCGAGCGGAGCAGAGCAGGTTAAAGTGATGAATCTGATCCAAGTTCCTGACAAACGCCTGCTGTTCAAGGCAACTGTTCCATTAATATTCAGAAGTGCTTACTTGCTCCATCATGGGGTGGAGGAGAGTAAAAGACGCCCTTAAGTTGAAAAATAATTACAGCAACTTTTCTGTCTCTTACTTGCCAAATGCTGCTGTGAAGAGATGGGTTATAAAGCAGAGCTACAGTTTGCAATTTACTATATGTCATATTTTATTACGGCTGATTGAGTGAGTGCATTTGCAGACCTGGATTTAAGGATCACAGTGCTCTCTACCTGAAACATGCCTCGGTATTTGCATAAAATTCAAATCTTAAACTGCTTTCCTATAGGTGATCTTAAAAAGATCACATACCAGCGAACATGGTGGCATTTATCAAACCAACCACATTTGTTTCTGATCTTTCTAGCTGCGTATGTGGCAGTGATACCGCTAATAGACCTCCTGCATCGAGGCTGCAAGATTAATGTGCGCTTTACATGCCTGTGCGCTACTTTTCCCCCGCTCCTGAATTCATTAGCGATGGTAACGATCCGTCGCACTGACAGTCCGGGGCCGAGAGGGTCAGCAGAAAAAGCTCTTATCTAGATTATGGAGCTCCCACCAGCGGGGGAGTGCGCCCAGTGATTTTTGAGAGAAATTTGCAGAAGATGTGTAAGATGCAAATCAGCTGATTGTGTTTGTAGTGAGAAAGTTGCTTCCTGCTGCTCTGTAATGGCAAATTTATCTCTGATCTGTTCAACATGTACCTCCTTAAAGCTGAAACCTTCGGCTGCATTTAAACTCTCTATTTTCTTCCAGTTAAAGAGATTGCTTCTGTATCAGGAGAGGGTTCAGTGACACTCCTCTAGATTCAATTCAGTTTGATGCTGATATTGCTAACAGTGGTTTTAACACGCCCAACATCTCTACGTCTGTCATTATAACAGCAAAAGACAATGTGACAGCAGAGCAGAGGGTATCACGGCATCCAGTAATTAAGTTGATAATGAAACCATCGATTTTGTCCTGCGAAGGTCTCGCTTGAGTTTATTGTGCTGGATGACTGCCGTCACCAGAATGAAGCTTGTTCTTTGGACTCCCTCCACTGGGGATCCAGGACAATCAATCCTGGATTTGAGCAAGTTTTAATCACTTTTGTTTTAAAAGGATTCCCGTCTAGTCAAAGACGTGTGTATTGGATCTCACCCAGTCCCAAAAACGGCACAGTAAATACTTACACTCTGTTATACCGTAGATGCTCTGACACTGTCTGAGCTTACAAAGACTTGTTTGTGGAGTCTTTCTTTTTCTTTTTTTTTAAGCTCCTGTGAGGAATTTCTAACTGGTAATAAACCAAATGGAAAGACTAAGTGGAGCTCTCTTCACAGCAACAGACACAGGTAGGTTCTTTGAAACGGGCGTTTAATGTTGGAGAAATCTTGCATCATCTTAGTAACATCATCTTGCTCAGGTCTTGTAAACACCCCAACATGCCACCAACACACCTTGAGAACCGCAAATGTACCAAATACATCCAAGTATTCACAAAGTGTTACATTACATCATTTGTGCAAACATAAAATAAAAGTGCATATAAACAAAATACCTCGATGCACCGCTTGTCAGGAACAGAGATTCTTTAGTTCTTTAAGAGTCCTTCACCTTCTTCATTTGCTAATGGTGACAGTCCTCGTGCAGGTCTGGACAAATTCGTGGAAGTATTGTGCTTAGTGTCAGTGCGGTCCGTCACTTAATTGTGTCGTACTGGAATCAAAACCTGGAATATTACTTAGACAAACGTAATTATTTAAACAGTTTTTAACCCTTTTAACATTACAAAACATTAATTATCTGCATTTATTCTTCACATTAAATGCTGAACTTATGAAATCATTTATGACTCATGTAGTTTTAACATAGCAGCACTTACACTAAGTACTAATGCATCCTTTAAAGCAGTGGTTCTCAACGTTAGGGTGGGACCCCCTTTGGGGTCACGAGACACTGAGAGGGGGTCGCCAGATGCCTTAAAAAAATGGAGAATATTTTTGAAATGATATCAAACTGTATATTTTATCCATTTTTATGAAAATATATGCATTAAGTTAGTTAAATGTAAAATAAAGAAGTTTAATCAGTAGCATCCTGAATAACTGTTCCCTCATTTGGGAGCTGAAAAGCGTGTCTAGCTGTTACAGGGTTTTTACTAGGGCTGTCAATAGATTAAAATTTTTAATTGTGATTTATCTCACAAATTCCATAGTTAACTCGCGATTAATCGCAAATTAATCACACTTTTTTGTCTGTTCTAAATGTACCTTACACTACTATTTCTCAAGATTTAAATACCCTTATCAACACAAGTGGACAAAAATGCTTTCTTTATGTTTGTTCATGTCAACAACCCAAAACAACAACAGATAAAGTCCAGAAAATTCTCCAGTCTGAGCTCAAAGATACTGAACGCTGCAAAAATATGCTGAGAGCATAACATGGTAAACTCAAGCCACAACAAATGGAGATACTGACCTTAATGTAACATTACTGAATAATACCACAATGTAGAGTCAAACTTTAGACTTCTAGAAGTTAACTCCTCTGTTCTCAGCAGCTGAACACAGAACAACAGATCTCATCATCACACATGGACATAAAGAAGTCAAGTCTCTGCTGAGAGCTCAGCAGTAAGGCACAGACACATCTAATGGTGTTTCACTGTTCTGATGTGAGTAAGGTGGACACATCTGCCCTGCTCAAGAGAAGAAGCAAGTAACTACTTAAAAAATGTCTGCTATTATTTATGATATTTTTTACTTTCAAACTTAAAAATTTTGTTCAAATGTAAAATAAATGCTGACAGTAAGAAATGACTGTCATCAGTCCAGTAGATTTACTGGAATGATGTCAATAAACACACATGAAGCCTCTTTTCAAAACTCATGAACACACAAAGTAAAAGAAGTCTCAGTGGAGAACTTTTAAGGTGTACTAAGAGGACTTAACCATCTCTTCATTCTTCAGATCATAGAAGAGCTACAGATTTAATCTAAAACCATTTTTTTCTTCCTAAATAAAGGAGACCCACAGTCTAATAATGCTTTCAGCTTATATTATGATACTCTACAGAGCTCATTCACTAACCTCTGCTCTCCTGTCACACACCAGCCTCTGCTGCTCTGTCTCCTCCTCCTCATGATGCAGCTGTACATTCACCATGCATCAGACAATCTCCTATAGGGACTGCAGAGGCTTTGACAGTTTTGCAGCATCTTGATTGACTGTTATTTAAATTTGGTGTTTATTTACAGTTCCAGTCGATCGTTTTAGTAAGTTTAGTTTTTTTTCCCGATACTTTCACTTTCAAGCAGGAGCTGCGTGGGGATGAGAGCGGACCTTTAGGAGACGTGATCAGACCAGTCAACAGTCCATAGCACAGCTGTGGTGCCGGTTCATGGCAGATATAATAGCCTAAATAAATGAATAAATCATACTGGCCCATAAGTGCGTCGGCACACCGGGATGTGTGTGCAAATGGCCGGTATGCAGGATAGCGAGTCCATCCCTGCAGAGTTGTCTGAGTGTCTCCATTGTAAACAAATCCAGCATGGCGAGGGGGGCGGCTCTCTGCATTAGCGGTGTGCATGGCTAGCGAGTGGTGCAGGCTATATAAGACTCTACGAACTTCCTGTAACTCCGTTCATGTCGACAGTAGGAGAAAATAACTTCAGTCTTATCTGACATGATCTGAAAGCTGAACCTGTCATTCAAAAGTCTCTGTCCTTTATCCATTTCTGCTCACTTGTACCGCATCATGACGGTGCAACTTCCTGGTCTGGCAAACTATCGTGCAACAAAAAAATGAGCGGCGTTAAAAGTAATTTGAGTTAACGTGATATTAATGCGTTAACTTTGACAGCCCTAGTTTTTATATTAAAAATATCTATTAGTGACACTGTTTAACCTCTTTACCCTCCCAATTTTGCCACTATCACTGGCAACTTTTCCTCAAATTTTGCTCAATTTGGACCCTTTCTTGCCACTTTATACCAGTTTTTCCTGATTTTAACCAGTTTTGTTCACTTTTTTTCCCCACCTGTTTTAACATGTTGTTTACACTTCTTTTGTCAATTTTTGCCAATTGCTTCTGTTGACCCAATATCAGAACTATTAGCCCCTTTTTCCCACTTTTGATGCCCTTTTTTGGCCATTTTAACTAGGGCTGAACGATTAGGGAGAATAGTCTAATTGGGATTTTTTTCCCCAATATCGCAATTGCGATTTGATATGAAATTATTTTTTAAGTTCCTTATATTATGTTTTTTACCAAAAAACACAAGCATTGATCATTTTATATTCTAACCAACACAATATTAGATAAAACTAGAGCTGACAATTTTTAAAAATATCTAATTGTGATGACTCGTGCTGCAAATTGGATAGAAATTGATGTATTAAAGGGAGTTATAGTTTTTATGTCATTCTCATATTAAATAAGAAAAACCAACCAAAGAAGTAGAATTTTTGTAGACCATTCAAAAAAACCACCTGTGGATGATTACATGATATGTAATGCATAACATCTCTGCTGCAAAAAAAAGTTTAAACTGGTATTTTGACACAAATTTCAAGTTAAGAAGAAAGAAATACTGCACCTTCTGTGATTAGAAAATTGCAGCAGGCTGACCTTGCAAAGCAGATGGATACGCCTGTTCCCTTGTTTTTCACTGGCGAATCCATCTTGCAAAGCTCCCATCTGAACCGTTTGGGCCCGGTTAGAAAGTGACAGGACCAATCAGCGGCGAGGGGCATTACTTTCAGGTGCAATGTTTCCTGTTGAAGCTTTCCCAGATGGATGTGTGAAACACATCCATCTGGTGTGTCAGGTTAGCAGCAGGCCATGTTGCAATTCAATCTAATTTTTGATTAATTGCCCAGCCCTAATTTTAACCACATTTCACTATAAGGGATGCCCATTTTTTCCAGTTTAACCTATTTCTGCCAATTTTTGCCTGTTTTTCCACCTCAGTTGACCCATTTTTGCTAGTTCCAACCACTTCTTTTCCACTTTAACATCCCATTTCACCAAATTTGCCTCTTCTTTTCGCCACATCTGACCCATTTCTGCTACTTTTAAAATCCCATTTCCCCACTTTTTCCACCAGTTTTGTCCATTTTTAACCCACTTTAATTCTGTTTTTATGAAAATTGGTTTACATTTTTATGAAGGCTATATACTAAGACACAAAAGAATGAGAAAAGACATTTGTGGTATTTGTTGCTTTGATAAGAGTGGTTATTATTCAGGTTAAATGTACAGATATCACAGCCTAACTTCAACATGGGCCCCAAGTTTGAATGGGTCCCATAAAGCTGCACAATTACTTTTCCACATAGGCCAGGAAAAAAAAAAAAAAAAATCATTCAGACACTGCATTTTCTATTTACTTGGGTTGTCTTTGTGAAATATAAAACTTGGTTTAATGATCCAAAACATTTAAGTGTTATAAATATGCAAAAATATCAGGAATCAGATAGGGGGCAAATACTTTTTCACGGCACTGTAACTGACATTTGTACATGACTTCCACTACATAAGGTCCTCTGTGGTCATTGCTGAGTACGGGCCTTACATACGACACAAACCCAGTCCCTTGGATGTAAATTAGGTTTCTTCTATCATCCATCTATCCAGACCTTCCCTCAACGTGGACCTTTTTGTTCTTAGTATTTCATCACCAACCATGCGTAGTATTTGGACACATCTGCTCTCCACAGAAGTTAATTGAATGTGTCTCACCAGCATGCTAAAATGAACTTTGGCAAAGCAGCTAATGAAAAAGTGTAAGAGTTGTGTTATGCATACGCCATTTGGAGAGAGCAGTCCATGTGACGATGTGATGATAAAGACAATTACCGAGATTTTAATTTTCCCTGCATCATCTATGTAAATCAGCAGCTCCCTCCTGCCAGCAGTGTATTGCAGTTGTCCATATTGTAGTCTGGCAGCATCTGTCCACACAGCAGCAGATTTTCTCTCCCCAGCAGAGCTCACATGCAGCTCCACAGCTCTGACCGCTGTCTGCTTGGTGACAGTCAGCTGCCTCTTTCTGTGGAGCTTTAACGTGTAGTAGCACTCACTTGTCCCTCACTGGCTATTTTCATGAGAGTCTGATGACCAGGCAGCAGCTGTCTGATTCTCTCCAGTTAATATTGTTGGTACAGATGTTCTGGACACAAACACCTGGATGTGATGAGTTTGGCTTGACGTGTCTCATTGGGGAATAAACAGCATGCTGAAATGTACATTTAATGAGTAGTACAGGCCAGGCTGTGGGGTCAGTGTGAGTTCATTTGTCATTTTGGTATAAGAAATTATGATCCCACTGATAACTGCTGGTGCTTTTCAATTTCTGAAGAGCTTGTGAGATGTACTCATAAAAACCCAGTTTGTCTAGATGGCAGTTAGCATAGCTCCTACTAAGAGAAGGAGACCAGAGTAACAACACTAAATCTGCTGCTGTGGAAGGGTTCATGGCGAAGTGGACTTTCACATCCTAAAAAGTTTCTCATCTGAAGCACCAGCAGGCTAATGATTTGGTCCTTCTTCATAGAAACCAGGCAAAAAAGCCCAAAATCATACCCTAAAAATGCCCAATTTATAAAACCATGAATATCAGTTTATATTTATGCTACATTTTTTAAAACGTCACCCCTTTCCAATGCTGTTTTCTTCCCTAACAGTCAGCATTTCAGCAAATACTTTACAGTGTATTCAGTGGCATTGCAAGTTTGCGGTGAGCCCCAGGGCAAATATATTTAAATGGCCCTTCTGTGGCCTTAAACAGCCATTTATTCTTGTTTACATAAACACGCACTGATGATTTCAGACAATTCAAAAATACAAAAACCTATGATTAACACCATGTAAAAAATGGAGTACACAGTCTGCTTACACAGGAAAAAAGCTGGCCATTCATGGCAACAAATGTAGCAAATGTAGCAATGGGCTAAAGCAAACACAGCTACATTAGCTATGTAGATAATGAGCGATGTAGCTCATTAGATGCTAATGAAGCTATGCCAGATACATAGACAACAGGCTTTGTAGGTAATGTGGCTAAATCAAAAACTAACAAAGCTACATTAGCTATGTAAGCTATGTGGGAAACATGGGCACCATAGCTCAATGTAAAGCTAATAAAGCTTATGAAGCTGCATAAATATGTAAACTACGTAGCTATGGGCTATAGCTATGTAGATAATAAGCGATGCTGCTCACATAGCTAAATGTAATCCTAATGAAGCTATGTCAGCTACGAAAAATATGTAACTAACTTAGCTTTATAAGTGGTGTAGCTACAGCAAAAGCAAAGAGAAGATATGTTAGACACATAGATAAAGCCATGTAGCTTTTTTGCTAAATCTAAAACAAACAAAGCTATGTTAACTGTGTTAGCTATGTAAGCTAACTGTAAGGAAACATAGCTACATAGCTCAATGTAAAGGGAATAAAGCTTATGAGCTACATTAACTATGTAAACTATGAAGCTATCGGCTGAACCAAAGCTACTTAGCTATGTAGATAATGAGCGATGTAGCTCACATAGCTGAATGTAATGCTAATGGAGCTATGTCAGCTATGAAATACAGGTAAGTAACATAGCTACATAAGTAGTGTAGCTTAAGCAACAGCAAATAAAGCTATGTTAGACCATAGATAATGAACTATGTAGCCAATGTGGCTAAATCGAAAACTAACAAAGCTATGCTACCTACGTTAGCTACATAGGAAATGTAGGAAACATGGCTACATAGCTCAATGTAAAGCTAAAAAGCTCATGAAGCTGCATTAACTATGTAATCTACTTAGCTAAAGTTTAAGCAAATGAAGCTAGATTTGCTACATCAGATTGTGCTAATGTGTCTTGCCTTAGTCTCATTAGCTTTTCTAATTACATTGGCTTACTTCTTTTATAGTAACTTTAGCTTTGTAGCTAGCAATGCTGTGTTAGCTTTAGCTTAACTAATGAAGCTAAAGCGAGCCACCATTGTTGTAACTACTTTTAACATGGGTCCACACATAATTTAAGCCTGGATTAGACATGGGACCAGTTTCTACTTTATTTATGTAATGTTGCTTAGTCTGTAATGTGTGCAATGTAGTTATGTTACGAATGTAACTGCCAGGCTTTGTTCATGAAGTCAAATTAAAGAAAAATCTAAAATATTGTACTGGCAAATTAGGTCCCTTCCAGTCTGACAGATGCAAAGTCTCACAGCAGTGGTCTGCAAGAGGGGCATGTGTCTATATGCAGCCAAACCTCTCTCCAGACAGCTGCCAGAGTAGTACACTGACAAGGTTATTATAATCATTATTTATCCATAATAAACTAAAAGTCTGTCTCACACTGCCTAAGCCCAGAGTGTTTCCTCAGTAAAGCTACCTACCAGTGACTTGATTCTTTGTATAACTGAGCTTGGAAAAAGTTCTGATTCCAAGCATTCTCTACCAAAAAGGTTAGGTTTTTCACAGAAATGACAAACTGTGCTTTTACTTTGAGAAGCACAACCCAAAAATGAAGTTGTTTATTTTGAATGTGACATATTCTACCTATTCTTTGCATCGTTTTCCTGTCTACTTTTGGCAGGGATGCATGCGGCTTGTGGTAAAAATAAGCAAGCCTTAAATCCTCTCAGAATGTATCAGTCATGTGAGATGTGGCCCACATGCTGGCAGCCTGACTTCATAGCATGCACCCTGAAATGAAAATCAAGCCGTCACTCAGCTGTTAAGTGACTGCCGAGCTGCACTGCATGTAAACAGCAACACTCCGTGCACAACAGTGAGTCACTCCAAATCTGAAGTGGTTATTTTTCTAAATTAATGCCAGACAAACACTTACCAAAGCTCAACTATTAACAAAGATAGAGCTGAGTCATGGCCTGAATCAGCTATCCACATTAACACAATAATTTACAATGCCTTTTTCGCCTTCTCGTAAATCTTAAAAAAAATTAGATAGAAATGGGAAAAGAGACGACGCTACTCAAGTTTTGACAAAAAACCCACAAGCACCAGTTTGTTTGAATATTCAAAACAACAAACCACAGAAACCAAAAGTGGCTGGAGAGCCCAATCAAAATGATTGGATGATGCTGGGTACACAAACACTGGACAGCAGCGGTGAGGAGTAATCTTTGCTTTTCCTTTTCCATTTATTTTCCTCCCTGTGCAGGTGTATCTTATTCCCCATGCCTGCTTTAGATTGCTGAGTTTTGTTATTTTAGTTGGAGATGGAGACCCCGGCAGCCCAGTTTTCATTCTTTTGTTTATTAGGCTAGTTTTGTTTATTAGACCATTTAGGTGAAGGGAGTGAAGGCTTATTGTGTTGTTGGCCCAACATATTCCCATCCTTTTTTGCTCATTCTGGCCAGGGTCCCTTTTGGTTATCTTAATTTGTTATTTCAAGTCATAGTTTACTTATAGAGTGAGGGGTTCTCAACCTTTTCAGCCCAGGACCCCCAAAACAAAGGTGCCAGAGACCAGGGACCCCCACTGTACCTGAAGGTGGTTGAACACAGCCATGCACAATTCAGAAAAGTCATGCACAGACAAGGCTGTCCATAAAGGGGGGTTAATGGAAGAGCTTTCTGGTGCCCAGCCAAACAGGGGGACCATGGAGGTCAGCAAAACCATGGCTGTGATTTAACCTGAATAATAACCACTCTTATCAAAGAAACAAATTTATTTATTCATGAGAGTGGTAAGAGGCCTTCTTAAAAATGTAAATCCTTTTTTGTCAAACAAAAAAAAAAAACCCGAAAACAACAACAACAACAAAAAAAAAAACAAAACAATGAAAATGGTTTAAAAATAGCTAAAATGTGTTAATAATGGCAAAAAAATTGACGGAAAGGTGGTGAAGTTGGATTTTAAATAGCAGAAATTGGTTAGAAGTGGCAAAAATTAGATAAAATGGCAAAATGGGCATAAATACATAAATAGTGGTAAAAGGGAGTTAAAATGTGGCTGAAATGGCTTTGAATTGGCAAAAATGAGTGGAAAATTGGTTAAATGTGATGGAAAATTGATATAAACTGGCAAAACAGGGTTAACTGAGAAACAAAAAATAGGCAGAGATTGGCAGACATTGGTTAAACTACCCAAATTGGGCATATCAAATGGTGAAATGTGGTTAAAATGGGAAAAATTGGGTATAAAAAGGGTTTAATAGTGGAAATAATGGGTCAACAGTGGCAACATTAAGGTTAAGTGGCAAGAATTGATTTAGAAGAGGCAAAAAACAGGTAGAAAAAAAGTGTTGAAAATAGTTTAAAACTGACAAAAATAGGTGTTAAATGTCAAAAATTGGTTAAAATTGGTGGGGAAAATAATGAAAACGGGTGAAAATTTGACAAAATTGGTGATTAGTGGCAACGGTGTAATTTAAAAAACTGTTTTTTTAGGGCATCTGACCTCCTCTCACCCCCTCCTATGTTTTTTTTTTTTCTTGCAGCAGAGATGTTATGCATGATATATCATGCAATCGTTCAGGTGCCATTATTTTTAGAATAGTCTACAAAAAATCATACCTTCTTCTTTTTTGTACTTTTTAAAAAAATTAAACATAAGAATGACAAAAACCAATCCAATTTGCAACACGAGTCAAATCATCAGAATTAGACATTTCTAAAGAATTGTTCAGCCTTTGTTTAGGAATAAAGGAAACTTAAGGAATAATCGCATATCAAATTGCAATTGCAATATTGGGGAAAGAAATCACAACTAGATTATTCTCCAAAATCGTTCAACCCTACTAAACAAGCAAGTTTAATGGGCATTTCACTGTAAACAGCTCTGGAACAACACAGTGACACCCACATCTTCAATACTGGAGACAGGGCACCTTCGTGCACCAGGCATGGGAGACTTGGCACACGTCATTGCTTTTGCCATGTCATGCACGTAGCACGACATGCATGTTCTTTTTCTCTATTTTCCATATCTCAAACATGTTATCAAAAGTGGCTGCAACTGCGGCTGCAACTGCGGCTGCTGCGTGAGCACTCCTGTGAGTGTAGGAAAGGCTTTTTAAGAGTGAATCCTCATCTATCCCCTGAGGCAGTGAGGCTCTAATGCTAACAGGACGAACACTTGATGTCCATATATCCATGGTGAAGCTAATATGTTTAGCTTTAAGGAGGAGCTTCTCTACGTGACTGGAAATGAAATTTTGCAGTTCAAGTGAGGCTATAAACACCTGCTAGGTATAACCTAGCAGGGCGGTAAATGCATCATTAGCCTGTGGAAGCCCGTATTTTCTACCACGCTGAAAGGCTCATTAGCAAGAGCTATAAATTCAGTGATTTTCCTGTTCAGCTACTTACCTTTGGGTGGTCGCTGCTGTATCTTTTCGCTTTGTCGAATGACTTAAAGAGGGGATATTATTATTTTTTTCGATTTTTAAAACATAAATATTAAGTCAATGTTGGGTGTCCATACTCCATGTATGCAAAATTTCAAACCGTAAGATAAACGTATGTGGCAGTAATCGTGGAATTAGAGTGTAAACTGATGAAAATGGTGCATTGGGAATCTCTCCGAGATCTGTCCGAGATGAGATTTCAATGGAGCCTGACTGGTTCATCCGTGCTGCCAGCAAAGCGGAACAGACCGCCCCCACAAGGCCTTTTAACCATTTAGCCATTTAGTAACACAGTAATTAAACACTTACCAAACAGATACGTCCTTCTCTATCCTTCACTGCTGCTGGTTTTCTTCCCCCTTTTTCTCCAAACTATCAGGATCAGACTCCGGGTCTAACACGTACAGACGTATATAAAAATTTGCCATATTTTACTCAGTCGGACCGGTTCATTCAAAGTTTACAAGTAGCCACAAACATAGCCACATTGGAGGGGGCGGGCACAAAACATTGAGTCCTGCTGCCGGCCAGCCTCCGGAAAATCGGCCGGTCGGAGGAAAGCAGGTCCATGGAAGGGGGTTGTTAAAGAGACAGCAGCGAAAATAAAGCGTTTCAGACGGAGGTTAAAATAAGGGTTTTTCAGGACCTCAGTGAGAGAAACAGGAGTTTTTTGAGCTGTAAACCATGTGAAGCTACTACGTGGGTATCAGAGAGATGGTGTAAAGCCTTGAAAAAAGGCATAATACCTCCTCTTTAAGTAGAGGCTGTTGACGAGTTTTCCCTGGCATGAAGTTTTGTCATTCTTTATCTTAAGAAAGTCCTTGTAGTCATCACGGTGACGGTTTTCAAGATGCAAAATAAAGGCGTGTTGTTGAGTCCTCCTCACACCACATGTACTTTACAAGCAATGCAAACAGCTACTTTGCTGTCTTGTCCCCAAACCTCAAATTTCTCCCACACAGCCGTTTGCTGTTGGCGCACGTCATGCATGCGCTTAATTATGACGTCACGTTATCAGCAGTACAGATCTGGGCAGATAAACCGCTGATAATATAGTGCATCACTAAGGAGGTTACTATAGGGCGTGTGACATGAAAGGAGTCCCAGTGCCTTCTACTGGATAAATAATAAAACACAGGCATGATGTTTAAGTGAAGTAAAGTTATATCCCCTGCACTTTATTTGTGAAAATACAAGTGTTAACATCAGCCAATGTTTGGCCAGTGAACAGTCATTTTAAATTGGCTATAATCAGCCGATTAGCCTCATAACTTGTGGCTGATTCAGCCCCACTCTTTCTCAGCACCAGCAGCTTCACTGCACACAGAATGTAAGGAGAGCAAGAGCAGAAAGGCCAAGGAAATTTTGTATGGGCTGTTGTTTGCAGAAGAGGCGGGAAAGTGAGTCAAGATATCAGGTTATCACTGAAGGCGTATTGTTGATGGATAGTATAAGCACACATTGAAAAGTCCAGTCACTTTGTATCCAAATTCTCAAGACAGATTTTTAATGCAAGATGACGTCAGGACTCTTGTTCTCTTTGTGGACTTCTTAGTAGGAGCACAAATAGTTCATGGCTATAATCTGAAAGGAATTTGTGAGGTCTGACCTCAAGGTAAAGCAGGGAAAATTTAAAATTATTTTTCACTCCTAGATGAATATGTTTTTTCAGTTAGGATTATAAAGTAGTTTAAAAAGCATTTAACAAAGCCTCATCCTTGGCCTTCATTGGCTTTCTCTTCCGTGCAGAGACTCCTGCTTACTTCAATGAGGTGGCATGCTGACCATGGAGTAGTGTAGAAATACACAGAGTACCTCACACAACCCCGCTTCAATAAATCCAAACTTTACTGAAGTTTTATGCTGCGGATTAAAAATTAAGTGTTATCCTTAAAGCATGCCTCTGACAGGATAACTCTGTGGGGTTGTTAAGAAGGAAATTGGGATAAAAACTGCAGACACAGTAATGAAGAGGCAGAGCCAGCTACCTATTTTCTGTGTTCTCCCTCTGTCAGCAGTCCAGCCGGAGTCGAGGGAGCCCGACGGCCCCATTAGGTTGTTTTGACAGCCTTAATTAATACCCGGCACTTTTAGATGAGATTTTTATGTGAGACATGCTGCTCGCTTGCCTCTGCTGGGGAAACCTTCTTTCTGCGAGGTGCTGCTGTGAGTTTAGGACACGCCACTGCCCGGGTGCAACATCAGTGTATCCGCTTGTTATTTTTTTTTAATGCAGTACAGTAAACAGTGAAGGTCTGAAGATACACTTTGAGTCTGATATTGATTTATGAAGCTGGAGGGAGAGTGAGAACTAAGGCAGCCTTCATGTTGAAAGCTGATGATACAGAGGGCTCGGGTCTTTAGTGGGTGTTTCTTTTTAACTTAAAAATAGTAAATATTGGCAGAAAGATGGCCATTGAAGGTAAAATATTCCATATTTAAACTGTTTTCACACATTAGTACCCAGGTAATCATTTTCCTTCCTTTCTGATTTGTTATTGGAGTCAATAATGGGAATCAATAAGCTTTTACCTGCTGCCTAATGAGCCTCATTGTTCATTAAAATCATGCAGCTCTATTGGAGAAGGATAACATCAAGTTTTCAGCTATGAGGGCTTTAACAAAAGTGTTAACTGATCTTCATGTTTTAGATGTTTTTGCCAGATTTTTTCATCTTTTGAACTCATTTTTTCAAAAGCAAGAGCAGATAAGTCAGTGATGGAGTGGTTATATAACAGCTGCTTAGTTCAGATACAGGGCTAAAGGCACAATGTGCTGTAACATCTATCCTGTTATCAAGAATTTCAAGCCCTCAGCTTTCTCTCTTACAAATTAGACTTAATTATTTTATTCAGTTGTTCCACATTTTTACGTTCTACGGTGATAGAACGTCTGATTTTGACCCCTTGTAACCAGCATTGATTTCTAAATCTAATGGTACGGTGGCCGAGAAAGGTAACAAAAATTGCAAACGCCACAACACAACAACATAAAGCCACAGCGGAAGTGACCGGGACTGTATAATGGTCTGGGTTACCGGGGGACTATTGCCGACGGACAAAGTGACTGAGGCAGAAATTTGCAGAAGTTTAAATGAATGAAGTTTATAAAGTAAGTGGAAGTAAGCTATTGTTTTGTAGCCGTGATCGATGTCACCTTCACTTGTGCTTGGTTTGTCAACATCACTCAGGAATTTGATGTTTTTGCCACACAAACTGCAGAATACCGTTTCTTTTTACCGTTACTTTTTGAGTTATGTTGCTAACAAACTAACTAACAAACGAACAAACAAACCTATCGGATCACAAAACCTCCTTGGCAGAGGTAATAATAATAGCAATGCCCAATACATGGATGGCAAGTTACAGCTGTACAAGCTGCACCTTACGTACGCACAGACTAGCCAACACAACCATGCAAACAAATACTTCAATACTGAAAAGTACAATAGTGATGATTTATGACAGTCAGAAAGTGACATCCATCACAGCTACAAAACAATGGCTTACTTCCACTTACTTTTCAAGTTCATTCATTAAAACTTCTGCAACTTTCCACCTCAGTCACTTGGTCCGTCGGCAATAGGAGTCCCCGGTAACTCGGACCAATTATATGGAGTCCCGGTCACTTCCGCTGTGGCTTAATGTCATTGTGTTGTGGCGTTTGCATTTGTTGTGGTGTTTGCATTTGTTGTGGCGTTTGCAATTGTTGTGACCTCTTTCAGCCAGCGTATAATTGGGCCCTACAGGCATAAAATCACTGTTAGTTTTCCATCTAAAACACATTAAAACTTTATCCTAAAACCATAATTGGAACAAACTTTAAGTTGAAATACCTCTGACAATTGTGGAAAAAAGGCAGTGTTCATATAAGTAGCATGTAAAACAAAAAATAAATGAATAAACTGAAATGTTGTAAATGCAATATATGAACAAAAGTATTTGGCCACACCTGTTAATTATTGAATACAGACCTGTTGCTACAGGTATACCTTGCCATAAAGTCTCCATCTTTTTCAACAAGATGCTTTGTGAAAATTTATCCCTGCTGATTTCTCCACAGTCAACTGTAAGGGATATTATTAGAAAGTGGAAGCATTTAGGAGCAACAGTAAAGGGTTTCCATGGCTAAGCAGCTGCATGCAAGCAATGGAAACATGATGGTTGAGGTCTGATGCATGCTGGGAGAACATTACCTGCCTGACTGCATTGTGCCAAATGGGAAGTTTGGCAGAGGAGGGAATGCAGCTGCATTGAGTGAAGTGAAGGGCCACATGTGGCCTCCAGGTGAGCAGTTGCCCACCCAGCTTTTAGCCATAATATTACCAGACTTTGAATCCTGTTGGGTCCAAAGGAGGCAGTTTTTGGGCGCTTTTAGAAGAATGAAAGCAGCAATTACAATGGAGTCAATTTGTTTCCTGATAATTGATCCCAAACCTTTTAAAACTTTCGTGCAAGCCAAGCTTTTTCTGGTTTACTCTGAATTATTTGCAGCTTGATGAGGTGGATTTGTTCTGTATTTTCTAAATATAAACGAAAGATTGAAGAAAAACAAGAACCAAATCTAGCCTGTGTAGAGAGAAGTGTTTCCCCCACTGATTTTCTAGCCTGTTGATTTCTGATTAGTTTTAATTGTTCAAATGAGAAGATTATGTTTCAATCATTGTGGAAGTTTGCAGAGCTAAGTTTAATTTTCCAAAGAGTAAGGAAAATTTACAGTAAGCAGTGAGGATGATCTTCGACCCTCAGGGTCTCCTGATGGATAATTCATCTCAAAAGTGACCTTTATGGGTTTATACCCTCCACAATAAAAGTCTTCATTAATAAAGGAACCTCAAAGTGATCAGATTTATGGCATCTGCACATCTGATGTCCATGAAAGCCCCTTTTCATGCTTCTGACCTTCATGCGCGTAAATGCAAAGATGATTACAGCTGATCCGGTGCCGATTTATTACATACAGCCGTCATCAGTGCACGCGCTGTCCATCACTGTTTAAATGACACCTTATAGCAGCAGCACGCGCTGTTTCCCCAGAGGACGGCTGTAATGAAGAGGGATTTTCTTCCTCTGTGAAATACACAGAAAAGCATCAAAACGCTCAAACTTCTCATTTTTTCCTTCAGTTTCTCCTCCGTTTGCGCATTTCCTACTGTACACCGAAGAGAGCCCGTGTTGTTTTCCTTTTTTTTTTTTTTTTTTTTTTTATCAATCCACTGGGTTGTAAGCCCACCCACTTATGAACTGGCTCACTACCTAAGTGGTCTAGCTGGGAAGTGGCGGGGAAGGAGCGCTGACAGAAGCTGTCCAAAAGTCTGCATATCGAATCAATCGGAGGTGATCGGAGGAGGCAAAAATGAAGGAAAAGAGTCTGATTGAGACTGCAAAGATGCAGGGCAACGTCATGGTAAGGTGGCTTTTTTTTACACGTTGCATGACGCCGATTGAATGATATCGCTGTGATTATTCTCCCCATGGAGTGTCCCGTTTCCTTCATCCAGACGCGCTTTGACGCACGAAGTACGCGTTAGAATTAGCGCATTTTACGCGCATATTTGGCTCTTTGTTGATGTTTTATCCCGCCGTGGATGCTTCTGAAAGCTCACGCCCTTTTTTGATTTCACGTGTCCCCTCCCCGTTTGTCACTACACGGACCCTGCGTGGACGTGGAGCCCAGTTAAAGGAGTTTAAAAGTTTGCTCTTGGTTTTATGGCTCTGATCATAATGACTGCTGAGTTTTGGCTTTTCCTCTTCAAGCTTCTGAGGGCAGAGGTAACCTTTAGCCCAAGGAGGGTCCCATTAATATTTCACTGCATCTAAAGCTGTGAGGAGCAGGATATATTATCCTGCTCTAGGCTGCTTTGTGGATGGATGTATGAGAGGAGTGAATAGCAAATGTCCTGTGGGAATCTTTTAGATGTTAAGGGCCAGAATCATGACTTTAAAAGCCTTTTGATTCTTTAATCTGGCTATTATTACAGTTCAGTATGCATTAAGGCTTTATTTCATGCCTTTAGACCCTCTGCTGATGCTTTAAAAGGTAGCAGCCACACTGACTTCCTGACCAACTTTGACTCTGGACAGTTCCAATTGATGTTAATTTCTTGATTTGCTCCATAATTGCTTTATTTATATCTGATAAGCTATGCTCTGCACACTCTCAAGGCCGTTATGGGAGATGTGGGACACAGCTGTGCGTGGACTACATGGTTCCAACGCTGAAGACCGTCTCTTTACTCCCCGTGGCCTGATTTTGTGTGCAGATCTGCCGAGTGTGTTTATCTCTTTTTATCCCACATAATGAAAAGTAAACACCAGTGTTTGTCAAGAGGATTTTGGTCAATTTCCAAATGAGAAAGTGGCTTGTGCTGAGTGAGATATCAAGTGAATATATTTATTTCAGTTGGCAATTGTGCAGCAGTGCCATTTACATTTCACAAATTTCAAATATGAGGGAAATCCGGGGCCTGGAGAAGAAAGATGGGACGATATTGGAGCCCCTCAGGCTTAAAAAAGTTACTAGACTTCTGTTTCAATTCCAAAAATGTAGGCTACCATCTGCTAAGTTTCTCTGTTTGAAATTCATGATGATAGACAACCAGTTCTCCCTCGATGGTCTCGTGACACAGCTTGGTTTGGATTTTGTATTTCCTTTCAAATCAAGAAGTTAGGGCTCTTCTTCAACATTTAACAGCAGCTAGAAGGTTGTTTCAGCACATGGCCCAAGGTGCATGATGACTCAAAAACTCCCGTGTGTATCTTCGAGGAAATGCCAACTTCTGAAATATCATGAAAACACAAGGGGTCTTAAGCTGACAGTTGAAGTGTGCACAATCTGTCTGCTAAGCAAGGCTGGAAAAAGGGGCAGAATTTCTGGGGGCCTGCTTTAGATTTGCCCGCAACTAGCCAGCTGAACAGTGTAAGTTGTACCCCTTGGTCAGCACTAGAGTTACTAATCAGTTAAGCTAATTATTATCTTGTAATGATCAAGGATATCTCTATTGCCCCTCTGAGGGGAAAACTGCTTCACAGCAAGCAGTACCACACAAAGCATTCTCAAAAAGTTGGAATAGAAGTAATAAGATATAAACATCAGAACCAAGCATGATAAATACACTATATTGCCAAAAGGATTCGCTCGACTGCTTTGACTCACATATAAACTTAAGGGACATCCCATAGGTTAATCCATAGGTTTTTAATATGACGTTGGTCCACCCTTTCCAGCTATAACAGCTTCAACTCTTCTGGGAAGGCTTTCCACAAGGTTTAGGAGTGTGTTTATGGGAATTTTTGACCATTCTTCCAGAAGCACATTTGTGAGGTCACACACTGATGCTGGATGAGAAGGCCTGGCTCTCAGTCTCCCCTCTAACTCATCCCAAAGGTGTTCTATGGGGTTGAGGTCAGGACTCTGTGCAGGCCAGTCAAGTTCATCCACAGCAAACTCTCTCATCCATGTCTTTATGGACCTTGCTTTGTGCACTGGTGCACAGTCATGTTGGAACAGGAAGGGGCCATCCCCAAACTGTTCCCACAAGGTTGGGAGCATGGAATTGTCTAAAATCTCTTGGTATGCTGTAGCATTCAGAGTTCCTTTCACTGAAACTAAGGGGCCAAGCCCAGCTCCTGAGAAACAAGCCCACGCCATAATCCCCCCTCCACCAAACTTTACACTTCGCACAATGCGGTCAGACAAGTACCGTTGTCCTGGCAACCGCTGAACCCAGACTCGTCCATCAGATTGCCAGATGGAGAAGCGTGATCCATCACTCCAGAGAATGCGTCTCCACTGCTCTAGAGTCCAGTGGCGACATGCTTTACACCACTGCATCCGACGCTTTGCATTGCACTTGGTGATGTATGGCTTGGATGCAGCTGCTTGGCCATAGAAACCCATTCCATGGCCAAGCAGAAAGTTGGCGACCTCTGTGCACTATGTGCCTCAGCATCCACTGACCCTGCTCTGTCATTTTACGTGACCTACCACTTCATGACTGAGTTGCTGTCGTTCCCAATCACTTCCACTTTGTTATAATACCACTGACAGTTGACTGGAATATTTAGGAGCGAGGAAATTTCACAACTGGACTTGTTGCACAGGTGGCATCCTATCACAGTACCACGCTGGAATTCACTAAGCTCCTGAGAGCAAGCCATTCTTTCACAAATGTTTGTAGAAACAGTCTGCATGCCTAGGTGCTTGATTTTATACACCTGTGGCCATGGAAGTGATTGGAACACCTGATTTCAATTATTTGGATGGGTGAGTGAATACTTTTGGCAATATAATGTACCATGAAAAATATCACATTGAGCTGTTTAAGAAATGGGAGCAGCAAGAACCTCTTAAAAAGTGGATGGTTTAGTTCTTCCAGGGTCAGCAGGGCCTCTTTAAGAATTCTGGCTTTGAATAAGTCAGTCAGATCTCTCAGGGAAGTGCCTGCGATTTTACAACAAGGAATTAGTTAAGGCCGGTGATGTGGTGGCACATGCAGGAGTGGGTATAGTCTTTATTCATAAACTAATTAATGGCTGCATTCTGTATTTTGAACTGGCCTCAGTTGGTGGATCCATTGGTGGTACTTGTTGCTCTCTGGATGAATAACCATGGCATTTTCCCAGTCTTGTCTAAGGAAGACTGCAGGAAGTTAGCAGTTGCAACACGTCAGTGTGACAAAAACCTGTACTCATCTACTAATAAGAAAACAGAAAAAATTATGGTCTGTGAAGATGGCATGAACTTATTTGGATTATATGGTAATTGGTCAATCCCCAATAATTACCAAAGGCTTGATTCAGATTTATCCTTTATTTTGCTTTAAAAAATTTGTTATTATCATTATTTTTTTCATTTTGAGCTGTATCTCTTAAAGCTTGATTTCCTACAAAATTCAAATTCACTTGAACACTCAGCAAAGAGCCGAATACTGATAGATTTCAGGCAGATATAAGGAGACAATCACAGACCCATAATCAGTCAGACTGCTTCTTTATGGAGCACAAATTGTTCTGAAAATGGAAACTGCATCATGGCTTTTAATCAGCAGTGCATCAGTCCTGCCATGGCGTCATCTCTGAGGAAGTCTGCAGCCAGACTCTTGACATTTGTTTCTTTTTCAGCCTCTCATTTGAAAACAATACAATCCTCATCTTAAACTAAGCCAGGCCTTGTTGTAGATCTCTGAGCTGCACCCTCATTCACTTTTTTCTGTGCATCTAGATATTGATTGATTGTTTCCATGGTGTTGTTGATGTGTTTGCTCCCCTGTATCCCTACATTCACGGTTTGATTTATTGACCGGGTGGAATGTAGCAGGTGGCAACATGGAAAGTACATGTAAGCAAAGCATGCGATGTAATTTGGCTCCACTATGACAGGTTTATTGCACCAAGTGATTGCTTCCTGCCCGGTGAGCTCGCACTCATGGGACGGGCGCTAACCGGGCTGTCTCAGCAGGGACTCTTCTCACTAACAGAGAGGAAGCTGCACAGCGTGATTTCTGACCACCAAAAGTGACGGTTGGTTGGACATTGTTGTTGATGCCTGTTGGGGAATCTGTCTCTGAGTGTAACAGGTAAAAATGAAAGCCAAAAACACCCTGGAGGTGTGTCTGTGCAGGAAGTTGCAGCAAGTCTGCTTAGAGATGCCTCAGGGGTAAAGACAGGAAAAAATAAAACAAGGGGCCGGCTGTTCAGAAGGTTTAATTTGGAAAGGAATGATCTAGATTTGTAAAACCACTGTTTTGCTCTCCAAGATCAAGTAATCCTGGGAAGTCATGCCCAAGTCTTGGTGGCATCAACCTCAGCCATTCACAGACTTAGCTCTGTTGTCAATGAGTGACCAAGTGATTGAACAATCCAACAGGATCAGAGCAGTCAAAGCAGTTCAAATCATAAAATCTTGTTGTTCCAAATCCCCCAAAAAGTAAGATCATGTCCCACAGATTAGGGTTTAAATTCAGATAAGATAAAGCTTTGTGTTTTCTGAACTTTAGGGCTACTCTGACTCTAAAGATCGGGATCATCCTGATCCAGGTGTAGGGCAGGATTAGACTGAGGAAAATACAAATGAATGTGATCTAACAATACAATAATTTTATACTGCCATTGATGTTTTACGACTTCTTTCTTGCACTGATTTTGCACTATAATGCTACCTTGCTCCAGTGTCTAAGTAACTAAAAATAAAGTATTATGTCCTTATAAAAAAAATTTCCACCAACTACATCAGAAGCAAGTGTTTAAGACTTAATTGAAAGCAGCCATTCTGTGCAGAATTTGGCGCCCCCTGTGGACCAAGCATGTCAAGTGAATAGGACTGAAAATATTTTGCCATTGCAAGTATGGTAGTTCTATTGTTGGATATGACCTGAGGCATGTGATGCTGCCACTTCTATGTTGATAGAAGGAAACCAAAAATTGCAGCTTGCTCATTCCTGTGACTAATCTGCTGTACAGTAACAGTATGTCTGATATAACCATCAGAAGTCAGAGAATTGACCATTATATATGCAGTGTCTGCATTTGGTAAGAGGCGCTGCTGCTGTCACAGATACACCATCATGACTCTCAAGGCAGACTCGATGACACGAGACGGATCTTAAGTGGAAGTATTCCTGCCACAGCAGCATCTCCTTGTTATTGCTGTGGTGATATGTAAGGCATGGAAGCTGTAGAAATGATCTACGTAGGTCAGTACAGGTAATATTGTGTTTGGGTGCACAGGTGAAGACATCATAGGGAAGCACTGTGTCTACTGTGGGGATCGCACATGATGGATGCCGGATACTGGGCATCTTTTTGCAGTATTATACTCCAAACTGAGGTTCAATGAAAAGATGAAGGTGAAGTGAAAGCTGCATAATGTAATTGATTGTCATAGGTACCGAGGCAAAGCATGTGTAGGGAAATTAGAGTGGAGTTTGTCTGTGTTGTGGCTGAACTAGTATGTGATTTTGTTCATACATGTAATATGTAGATATTGGTTTTGATTGACGTTGCTACAATGATTTTGTATTATTGTTTTGTTTGTGTTGTGGTTTTAAGGCAGTGTCAGAGCTGAATGAAGTTGAAGGAGAACTTATGCCACTGTTTTTATTTTATCCGATTCACTATAAAAGTCTGCGTGTACCTGCTACTAAAAAATAAACTAATACTAATACTATACTAAAAAAAGATCTGACGTGTGCAGATCTTTGTGTTGCCAGGGGAGACTGCATTGCTATATTACACACATATGCAGACATTTAATAGCACAGATGTGTTGATGATTGTTTACATTACAGTTGTAGGTGTGCACCGCCATGTGTGAGTCATCGCAGCTTAACACAGTGGGCTTTTTTTAAAATCACAAGTTACAGTCACAAGGCTCATGAGGAAGAATAGATGTAACTTTGAAAATTGTTTGGAATGGTTGTTGACCATTAAGTAACACAATAATGAGCAAGTGAAGCTCCCTCTCTTTCTGTAGGAGATGTTATTTCACCTTGACATGTTTCAACTGCCATCTGCAGTCTTCCTCAGAAGTGTCAGCTGACCGCTGTGATGTGTCCTTATATGCTGTTCTTCCTTGGCGTGGTCAACCTGATGGACCTGACAGGTCGACCACGCCTAGGAAGAACAGCATATAAGGACACATCACAGCGGTCAGCTGACGCTTCTGAGGAAGACTGCAGATGGGAGTCAAAAAATGTCAATGTAAAATAACATCTCCTACAATAAAGTTGTCTGAAAAAAAGAAACCCAAGTATATTATTCAGTATAAGGAGACAAACTCCCTCTCTCTAACACAGCTCTTTCTCTCAACACAGCGGTGTTATATACATGTTGTCCTATACATGTGTTATCTCCAATCCCTGCTTGCATTAATGCTGATGCACCATGCTGCTGCTGCTCCTGGCAAAGCTTAACCTCCTCCACCCCAGCCTCCTCCTTTATAGCATAAAGCTTGTTGCACCCTAAAATGGTTAAATGTATGATGAGAGTGTTCCTGATTGAAATTACACAGAAATAGAAATATCTGGATTATTGGGGTCAAAGTTTTCCCAATCCTACAACAGAAATTGGTGGTTTTATCCTCATAAAAACAAAATTGGCTGAGCTATCTTTTCTGATTACACCATTCTTTGGCTTTTAACCAATTTGTTTTCAAGATCTGATCCGATCTGGTCTCTTTAATCTGATCAGTTTGCTGCTGATGTGAGCCCAGAGATACAGGAGGTATTAATTCAGCCATTTATGTGCTGTACAGTGATGGTATGTCTCTATATTTATGTCTGTGAATGCCTGACAGTGAGACCTTCCTTAAACAGCTCAGTCGCTCATTCTTCAGCTCTGTTTTCTGACACAGCAAACATCCTCTTCAAGGGCGCAGACGGCGGTGTTGTTGAACAACTAATGATTTGTTTCTCTGAGCCAAAATAGAAAAAAAGGAAAGATATATAAATATATATATCACAGAGGAGCAATTTATCGCACCCAAATAAAAAAAGGCATTCAAAAGACTTAGCGGGAAGAGTCCTGTTGTCATGGTTATTATATGTGAGGTTGTTTGGAGTTCTCATTTTGGAGTAAACATGGGCTTCTTTCCAGTGAGGGTTTCCGATGTCTCATTAACTCCAAAGTCGGCTTGGCTGCATGATAATGAACATTCAATTTAACTTGACTTTAGTTGTATTATAAGGTCAGTGTTTGGATTTACGTCTCTGAGTTATTTCTGTTTCTATTCTGTTGAATATTTCAGTGAGAGTCTGCTGTGTGATAAGAATATAAAATCATCTATGCAATATAGTCAGCTACTGTGGACTAAATCATTACAAAATATGCTACTTAATGGAGAATTAAAGGGCTAATACACACCTGAAATTAAGACATATTTATCTTCTGATTTATCTGACATAAGCAATATTGGTCAAACACTGTCAAATCTGGTTTATAGGTCACACCTGTACAGTCATGGACTAAAGTAGTGGCACCCCTGGAATTTTTCCAGAAAATATACCATTTCTCCCAGAAATTGTTGCAGTTACAAATGTTTTGGTATACACATGTTTATTTAATTTATGTACATTGGAACAATGCAAAAAAGCAGAAGAAAAAAGACAAAATTGACATAATTTTACACAAAACTCAAAAATGGGCCGGACAAAATTGTTGGCATCCTCAACTTAATATTTGGTTGCACACCCTTGGGAAGAAATAACTGAAAACAATCACTTCCTATAACCATCAACAAGCTTCTTACACCTCTCAACTGGAATTTTGGACCACTCTTCTTTTGCAAACTGCTCCAGGTCTCTCAGATTTGAAGGGTGCTTCTTGCAACAGCAGTTTTGAGATCTCTTCATAGGTGTTCAGTGGGATTTAGATCTGGATTATTGATTGGATTATTTAGCACATTTACCCAGAATTGAACAAAGTTATCACATATTGTACAATTTCCTAAAATCCTGCAGTCCTAATTTGTACTTAAAACCTCAGTGCACTTTTTCTTTCATGATTTTTTTAAATTAATAATTTACTTTGTTGGTGTGGTAGTTTGTGGTGTAATTTCACCCCCTGACCACTAGTTGGCGGCAGGCACCGCCAGCCGGCTGCAGGCATTTGACTCTTCCCTCTTTTCCTCTGCTTAGACAAGGAGATCACGCAAGACTTCCGGTCTGAGCAAGCCGGTTGCTCATGTCTGCTGCAGTGCAGCTTCTGCTGCGGTGGATATGTGGACTTATTTTGGCTTCCAAAACATTAAAGATGGCACAGACTTCTACAGGAGTCAAGTGGTTTGTAAGATATGCCACGCCAGAGTGAAATACCTGGACGACGAATCCGAATGTGAGACATCATAGCAATAGCTTAGCGGCTAACAGCTAACGTGAAAGAAGCCTGCTGAAGCTACTGCTGATTTTTACTCATGTCACCATAATTACCCAGTCAGTACTTGTTTTTTTGTGAGGACCTGTGCCATCATAGTGCCGTTAAGAATACTGAAGACTACTGCTGACCAGTCAGCAATAGTCTTCTTAAGAATGATGGCTTCTGTGGTACAATAAAAAAATAACACTGGCCCATCACTTCATGCCCTCCTCACAACACGGTCCATCAGTCCTTAAAGCTGCACATGAGGATCAGTCTTCCTCTACAAACACCTTGACTTTACAATAAGACATACAAGCTGATGAACCATGAAATGGAAAAGATTATAGTACATTTACTCTTTATAGTTTTTTTTTCCCCCTTTCCTTGAGAAATCCTTAAAGTAGCAGTGGGCGATACTGCAAAATTTAATTTCGATCCGATACCAAGTAAGTACAGGACCAGTATCACCAATACCGATACTCGACGCCGATACTTTTTACTTAAAAAAGCAGCGGTATACATCATTATCAAATTGATATGAATAAGGCCAATAAAAACTCAAAAAACATGATGTATCATTTATTTATCAGTCTTAATAAATAAAACTAATTCTTTTCCGAGTTAGCTTAAACTATCAATTAAGTATTCAGGGTAAAATATATTTCAAAGCAGGATTTTAACTTATATATTTTTAGTAATATGGGACTTGTTTTTATCCATTTTGTAATCCCCACTGTACCTAATGGCTGGACTGTTTGAATTAGTTAATTAATCCATGAACTATTCAGTGTGTGGTTAGAGAAAATGCTGCAAAAACCTTTATAAACTTTTGGACAAGGCAGTCAAATTATAGGTGAAAAACTAGTAAACAGTAATGAAGAGGAACAGATGTAGAAGGACGCTCTCAGTCACTTAAAATTAATCGCACATGCATCAGAGTCAGATACAGAACTTCTTTCTGTCCTGGTTTTTATGACTAACAGCACTAGCTGTAGCCTTGGCTCAATGAAAAACACAGTCATTGTCTTTAGTTGGAAAGTGAGCGGTGCAGATTAGACATGACTCTAAAATCCTCTTCATGCATCAGTTTTTTATAACTTTGAGATAAAAACTTGTTAGACACTAGAAATTCTGACTCACCTTTGCATTTTTGTGGAAAGTTATCCCACAAAGCTGCAGCAGTTTATTTCTGCCGATCTCTCCGTGGGTGTGCTGATGCCTTGAGTGTGTATGTGCGCGTTTGCTCTATCTGATTGGTCGCCAAAGTCACATGACACGGAAAACAGTGCAGCAGCGGACTTTTGGCAGACGAGAGAGACTGCAAACAAACGGATGAGGTGCGTGGTTAGACGTTTTTTTTAAGTACTCATTTAATATCGATACTTTTAAAAAGTACTCGATACCAAATGAGTACTTTGTAAATATCGATATATCGATACTTTAGGATCGATACACCCACCACTACCTTAAAGCATTTTAATTCCTGACAAGAAATATGAAAAATCCTCATCTTCAAATTGCACAAAAAGAGTTAAAACCATATATTTTATTATACACCATTTAATTTTTAATTTACATAGTATACATACAATTTAAATAGATTTTTATCAACAGCTTAATTCTGTTCTGTTATATTCCATGTTAACTTATCATTACATAATTATTTATTACTATAAATAAACATATATATACACACCCACATATACATATGGATTTATACATATCTAATAAGAATATTGCAATACATCGCCATATATCGATATTGGCATCCCTGGATTGCGATATGTATCATATCGCCAGATTCTTGCCAATACACAACCCTAATTTCCATTGACAGAATGAGTTGAGGCAAAGATTTTTTTTTGACACCAGGTGCTATAAAACAAACTTTAAGGTAAAGTCAAGGACTGACAGTATTTAAAATTGCACACACATTAAGTAAGATACAATTAAAGAACAGCCTTGGGTACATTTTACCCATTGGCAGTTCTAGTGTTAACTGGGTTATCACTCAGAAATCATATTATAATAGTCTTTTAAGTAGAGATGATAATAATTCTGCTCTATCTGAAGGCTCTTCAAGTCATAAAAGTGTTAAAAAGCTATACCTGTCTCAGAGGTTCAACGGTTGATGCCAATCCATCCATTATCTACACAACTTATCTTGTTTGGAGTTATATGGGGTCTGGATCTGATCCCAGCTGTCATCGGGCGACAGGCGGAGTAGACCCGGGACAGGTGGCCAGTCAATCACAGAGCTGACATAGAGAGACAAACACTGAGGCTCATACTCCAGCCTACAAGCAATTTAGAGCCACCAATTAAGCTAACGAGGATGTTTCTGGACTGTGGGAGGACAGCAGAGAGAACCTACGCATGCAACAAGGAGAAAATGCAAACTCCTAGAGAACAGGGAATCCTGTTACTAACCTTGCAGTCCAGCTGATATAAAATAGTTCATATGATTCTATCACCTGTATAAAAACCAGTCTCATTTGCTGGCCGACATGTTCTCCTCAGAGCCAGACATGACCCACATGCTGTCCCGTTTACATCCCCCCATTTTGTTCCTTAAACAGATGTTTCCTGTCTTTAACAGCTGCATGCTGCCTTCAGGCTGATGGGTGCATTTTGATAGAAGGCCACCCTGCATGCTTTGGTGCTCTGCTGCACAGTTAATGCCTTTTCAATACACACATCATGGCTGCGGGCTGACTTGTGGGTGTTATGTCAATACTTCACTTGTTTTCATGCTCGTCCACTTCAAACCACGTGAAGAAGAAGAAGAAGAAGTGAAATCTCAGCGCCGTTTGTCCACCTCTGCATTAACGCTGCTTTATCGATCGCTGTGTAGCGCCTGCTGCACCGACATCTGGTATCTGTGCACCTGTTCTGTCTAGTAGAGAGTGAGTCAGCACTACAGTCACGGTTCTCTGACAGGTTTGGAAATCAAAGATATCAAACAGTAAGAACCCACAGCCAACAAAGAAAGGCTGTTATTGGCAGCACTTACCTCAAACCCAGCCAAAGCATTAAGCTGTTAGTAGAAAGGCTCACAGGCCTTTCTCCTTCAGATGTTTGCATCTGTTCAAATCAGAGCTGTGGGAACCAGGTAGACGTTCTGGAGCTGTGTTTAGGGTGTTATAGCAACCTGCAGACAGCATGATTATAGAGACGGAGACAAACAAGATAACTGCTGGAGGAGAGCATCAGGAACAAACACCTGAAACAGCACACGTGTGCTTTCATTGTGTGAACAAAGGAACGTGACAGCTGAGCAATGAGTGTTTGTCAAAAAGCACAATCACATTCATAGGCAGATTTTTTTTTTTTACAGAAAATGACTTATCAGCTTTGTCTTGTCTTTAACTTTTGCAATATATTCAGAACTGATTCCTCTGGCACATTCAAACTAACATTTTTAAGCCCCGCCCCCTTTGCTTACTGTGAATAGGTTAGGTAGACTCGCCTGTGGCCTTCCTGTTTCATGTCGAGAGCAATCCAAAAATGCTTTGTTAACTAGGAAGGCAACTTCTAACCACTTTTCTCACTCATTAAAATTATGGTGGTTTTACCAATGTTCTTTCTCTTGCTGCAAGGACAGCCAGCTCAGAAAGTCGATCATCCTCCATTTTTGTATTTTTTCTGAAATCCCGTCTGACACAAGTTTCTGTGAGATCTCTTGGAATCTCCATATGAAACAGTTACTACAAACAGTAGGTGTAAAAACCTGTTTAGAATGTCTGTGGTCCTCCATATTAAGGTGGCTGTCACACTAGGGTCCCGGTCCCGGATCCGAGTGCACTTGAGCCCAAAGTTAGGTTTGTTTGGGTAGTGTGAATGCAAATGAACCACGCACGGGCACCGGGCCCGGGCCCATTTGGGAAGGTGGACTCGGGTGCGATTCAAGTGGATTCTGGCAAGGTTCAGATGAGATGTGAATTCAACCGCGCTCGGATACAGGACAGTATCAGCTTTATGACGTCATCGTAAAAACTAAACTTCTTTCCACAGCGCGGCAGTTTGTTCACATTTTTCCTCAATAAAGGGTGGAAATAATCAGAATCCAGCCAATGAATGATCTGTTGTGACTCACCTTACAGATGGACACAAGTCTGAGTCAGTGAGAGGAGGTGCAAAGGCAATAAAAGTCTCCTGTCACCTCAAAAACCGCTGTATCTGCGCAGCACGAGCCCATTTAATCCTCTGAGCTGTAGTAGATGTTCAGATACGAAGAGTGAAGTTGCTGGCATCTTAAAAGTGATTTTAATCATCCATGGCTGCAGGATGGACGTTTTGCCGGGTCAAAACAAAAATAATCTTCACTCAGGTCATGACCCCAGTGGTTGCCATGGTAGCTTCTTCTTCTTTCTCCTCCTTTGCGGTGCGGTTCGAAACAACTGGGCCTAATGTGAAAGCGCCCTTAGATTTTAAAATCATCTAGAGCAGTGGTTCTCAACGTTGGGGTCAGGACACCCTTAGGGGTCACGAGACACTGAGAGGGGGTCGCCAGATGCCTTAAAAAATAGAGAACTTTTAAAAAATGATGTCAAACTGTATATTTTAGCCATTTTAATCAAAACATAAACATGAAATTCGTTAAATACAAAATAAAAAAGTTTTATCAGTAGCATCCTGACTAACTGTCCCCTCATTTAGGAGCTTATAAGCGTGTCAAACTCTTATGGGGATGTTATATTTAAAATATCTATTAGTGTCACTGTTTAACCACTTTGCCTACCCAATTTTGCCACTATCCCTGACAACTTTTCATCAGTTTTTGCAAATTTTGGACCCTTTTGCCACTTTTTACTCACTTTTACTACTTTGCGCCAATTTTACTTGATTCTAACCAGTTTTCATCACTTTTGTCCCACGATTTTTAACAAATTTTAACACATTGTTAACACTTTTTGTCATTTTTTGCCTGCTGTTGCTTCTGTTGGCCTAATATTAGCACTATTAGCTCCTTTTAACTACTTTTGACACCCATTTTTGCCCATTTTAACCACATTTCACTATTAGTGATGCCCATTTTTGCCAGTTTAACCCATTTCTACCAAATTTTGCATAATTTTCTGTCTAAGTTAATGCATTTTTGCCATTTCCAATAATGTTTTTTCCACTTTTATATCCCATTTCACCAAATTTTCCACATGTTTTTGCCACATTAACCCATCATTACCATTCTTTTCTTATTTTTGCCACTTCTAACCCATTTCTGCTACTTTTGAAATGCCATTTCACCACTTTTTCCACTCTTTTTTGCCATTTTTAAATCCATTGTAGCTTTTTAACTGACTTTAATTCTCTTTTTAAGAAAATTGGTTTACATTTTTAAGAAGAAGATACTAAATCACAAATGAATAAGAAAATATATTCTGGATATTTGTTGCTTTGGTAAGAGTGGTTATTATTCAGGTCATAAGTATGGGTATAACAGCTCCAAGTTTGAAAGGGTTCCAGAAAGCTCCCCACCTATGAGCGGCATTGTCTGCACATGACTGTTCTTGAATGTGCATGGCTGTGTTCAACCACCTTCAGGTTCAGTGGGGGTCCCCGGTCTCTGGCACCTTTATTTTGGGGGTCACGGACTGAAAAGTTTGGGAACCCCTGATCTAGAATGCTTCTAATGTAAGTCTTGAGCTGATTTTTCCAACACTAGTGGAATCTTTTGGAAACAGTCTCCAATTTGAAGTGTAAACATTCATAAAATACTGAAAAATATCCTGCAGTTTTGTAAAGTGTGTTAGGAACCATCCAGTCCACTGTGGGGTCGTTTATAGTACACCAGAATGTCATTCTCCATCTTCATGACAGTGTATCATGGATTCCAATATGAGATAATGATTTTTTCTTGGCTTCACTCTTGAAAGCACTTCATGAGTGTTCACTGAGCACCCTCCGCCTCTCCATCATGAATAACTTCACATAAAACACAGAAGATAGAAATCAACATGACGACTTGAGAGAGCCCAATTACAGTGTCACATCATACAAGAGGAACATCGCAGCAATCAGACCTTAACAAGCGCAGGCCCTCCATCTCCAGACACAAACAGAGTAGGCATGGATGGTGTATGAAATATTCAGCTACTGTATACTCATTATTTTGCCGGAGCACTCAGCATGGTGCAGCCTGGCTAAGTGGTGATTGATTGCTCGGGGCTGGGGAGAGGGAGCAGCAGAGAGGGAGGTGGCAGATACTGTATGCACGAGGAGGGAGAACAGCTTCAGAATGTCTCTAGGATTTTATGTGAGAACATGAGGCAGTAAAAACTAGACACAGTACATTAAAGCCACTGAAACTGGTTTAAAAATTCAATTATCTCACTGGTGGCAATAAAATGAATGGAGAAACAATGAAAACAAATGTTGTACTCTGGGTTTCTACCACTGTGAGTTTGTTTGCCAGTAGCAGTTCATTTGAATATTCAGCATCTTTGAAAGGCTGACTTTTCAAGCCAAAGTAACACAATTACTCATTGTTTTCTCTGGCAGAGCTGAAACAGAGCGACTCAGGCCGGGAACCAAACTCTAAGCCAAAGCTGATAGTTTCATTTTTACAGCCAGAACTGTTTCTAGATTTGTTATTTTCCAATGAAAGTTTAACAATTAAACATGTATTTTTATTTGTTTATAATGGATGACAAAGATGTTCATGTCATCAATTTCTTTCGCAGTTTTTCATAATTGCTAAAACATTATTTCTGTGTCTCTGAACAAGGGCTGAACGATTTGCAAAAATAATCTATTTGCATTTTTCTCCCAGTATTGCAATTGCAATTTAATATGCGATTATTCTTAGTTAATCTAATGTACTTTTTGACAAATCATTCCATAAATAAGAACATGAGCATTGAAAACAAATTATTTCATAAGCAATGAATCCATAGTAGCATGAATCTTAGTATGGGGGTGCAACAAGCTTTCAGCTATAAAGGAGGCAGCTGGGGTGGAGGAGGTGAGGCTGGCTACCAGCTGGGGTATGACGCTAGGCTTTTTCAGTTTTATTTTTTCTCATATTGTTTAAGGACTTTATAAGTTTTATGTCACTCATTTTGATTAAGAAAACCATACATAAAACACGAAAAGGAGGGTTTTGTATACCATTATAAAAAACATGACACTTGAATGTTTGCATGATGTGCATAAAAATCCATTTATCAAACTGGTATTTTGACACATTTCAAGTTAAAGAAATATTGCTACTTCTGCGATTTGTAAATTGCAGCAGGCATTATTGTGATTTAATTTAATTTGCGATTAATTTCCCAGCTCTACTCTGAACCATATGGTCCATTGCTTAAACTCTTTAATGAATCGGCCCTCCTGTTGGCACAGCCTTTAACGGTTTTCCAGGTTAGACACTATTTTTTCCAAAAACTAAACACAATCTCACTCTCTGGAACAGTGGTTCTCAACTGGTGCGTCGGGACCCAAAAGTGGGTTGTGAAGCCCTTTTCAGTGGGTCGTGGATGTGTGCCCGGGAAAAACAGGGTCAAGGAAAGGTGGGGGTAAGACGATAGGAAAGGAGAACATAGGTGATTAGGGAATCTGACTGCACAGATGTTACGGACATGACCTGTGTTATCTGTGTAAAAATTACAATTTAACCCATTCCGTGTTATGAGCAGCGAATGAAATGTGAAAACCTCTGTGATAAATCTGACTTCATTAAGATTTCTATATCTTAAAGTCTCTTCAGGACGAGGAACTGTGACTGTGAACATCTAGAACAGCAGAAACGATTCTCTGCCTTCTCATGCCTTTATTTTGATAGAGGAAGGACAGTGGATAGACTCGGAAACAGGGAAGAGAGTGGGGAGAGACACAGGCAGGATTCGAACCTGGGGCGCCCGTGTACATGGGTAGTGCCCTAAACCACCCGACCACCTGCGTGCCCAGAAACGTTTCTCTTAATCTGAACTTTCTGCTAAATCAACACTACTAGATGAGTAATATTCAGGTCCTTTTATTTCACAACCATATTAAATATTTTGTTTTATTCCCTACCTATCCATTTTTTCTTTAATTTTCTCCACTGTGTTAATTTTATTAGTCTACTCTGGTTCTGTCTTTCTTTCGGCTTGTTACGTGAAAAGCTCTATAAACCGCATCTTACCTGGGTAATTATGATGATGAATATAATCACAATATGGCAACTGCCGACTTTATCACTTTAATTGGTTGTGATTTATGTAAGGGTTAATGCCCGACGAGGCGTCCTATAAATCAGGGATTAATGGACGACGTGGAGGCCTGAACCATTCTCAACTGTGCAGCGGATGGTTGCCTCCATGACGTCCATTAATCCTGATAACTGGACACCTCGTCAGGCATTACCCGCTTATACCATGGTCACTAGCCAATGAAAATAATTAATAAAACTACTAATTTATAATTTCATAAAACAGAAAGTTTTACTAATAAAACAATTTCTTTACCAAAGCAACGCTTGAGGGCTTGACTAATAACTGGAACAGTCATTCCAATCCCTTAGCATTCTAAGGGAATGTAAATGTTATTCAGTACTCCAGTAAATAGGACGGGCCATAGATACGAAGTCACAACGGAACAAAAAAACTAGTCCATGCAGCACACTTTCTGAACAGATTTATCAATAAAAAGACGTGAAGACGAGTGAGACTCAGAGTCATCTGTGATCAGACTATAAACCTGTATGTTAACATTAACAGCCGTCTGATAGAAAGCTTAGTTTTAGCAGACCAGCTGTTTGAATAAACAGAATAATTCCTCCTTCTGCACTACAAGGTCACAGAGGTAAAACGGAGCTGTTCAAGCCCTGCAGGTGCTGATTCTCCGTCAGACATGTCAATATTTATCAGATATTATCATACTGGTTTATCAGAAGCGTTTCCTTTAACTCTACAATGAAATAATGGCTTCTTTTCTTTTGTTTATGTTATTTGAATCTTCTGACAATAGTTTATAGCAGTTAGAACAGGAAGGGAGTGAGGTTTTTGCGACACTCACCTCTCAGTGTTAAGGTGAGCCTGGAAACAAGACGTACATTAGATATAGCAGATAAGAGCGTCTTATGTTACTGATTTTAATCCTGGAGTCTGTCATTTTATTTATGTCAGTTAAGAGATGGTTGATGCCGGTCCGCAGGCTCCTTAGGCTGGCAGCGCTGTACTCCCTGCTCAGAAAATATGACTGTCTCAGGTTGCTATGGTTACTCCTAACGGAGTAATGGCTAATGGCTGCTGTGCATTAATTTGGAACAGTGTAATGATTTTTTGACCGGGACTACTTTTGAAGTTTGAACAGTGAACATAAATCAGAGGTTAATGGACACCAGAGCCAATTAGAATCAAATATTCACCGAGACCATGGTATAGAAACATTTCTCACATTTACTTTAATATTTCAAAATTGTGAAACAAATGCAGTTTGACATACTGACTGCTGTTTGGATAAAAATGGAAGTAAGAAGAAATGAAATTGTTAGCATAAGTTGAATGATCTAGTTTTCATGTCTGCATTATTCCTCTGTTCATCTCTACTGCCTTCTGTTTATCACATTTATTATAAGTTTGCAAGGATAATTTATTTAACTCCTCTAGTATTTCCATTCTGGGAAGTTTTACAAAGGTGTGCATATCTATTATGACTACAAGTATGTGATGTAGCTGTTTATTTAGTGCTTTTGCACAAACTTTATCTGCTTCTCACAAAAAAATAACAAAAAGGTGAGCAATGAAAAACAGGAAGACAAATATCTAACTCCCCAAGAGACAAAATTAAACCTAACCAACATCCCTCCTAAGATTTCAGCTCTGATGCTCCAGCAGCTGATAACTTTTGCCATCTGCCATTGTCGCCTGATTGCTTGACAAACAAACGTAGCCAAAGGGGAAACACTCAGTGAGATGGATTCCAACGAGCTTAATGAAATGCTGCTGTTGTGAGCTGGCACGGCTCGGAAACTGTGGCCCGCATAAAGGTCGCCATGAATCAAGCCACACAGTCCCAGACTCGTGCATTTATGATTCTGCAAAAAGCTGACCCCAATGAAGGACATAAATATAACAACAAGTGTCCAAACACATCCTCAAAGAGACAAATCAATGAGAGAGAAGAACTTCCAGGAGATTTTCTCTTTCTGTTGAACGTTCCCGGCATTGATTGGGGGTTTTATTGTTAATCTCTTCCAACTTGTAAGAATATGGGGCTATGCACCCCTGTAGTGCCATTTTGCCATTGTAGTTCAGTGTTTTGTCTGTAAACAACTTTACGTGACTATTGTTGATATAACTGCAGGTTTGTTAAGTCAGTTTGTAAAATTGAGGGTTGACAACAGGGATGCAAATGATTAGCTAGCTAAACAGTTAAATCCAGAACCTTCTGTGGTCGGCACAAGACATTCAATCAGTCTTTATTTCTATTATCAACTGTATTTCAGGAAACTTTTCTAAGAGAGCAAGCAAAGACTGCACTCTCCTTTGCAGGGATGCACGATATTACCGGTATGAGTTTGGTTTTGTTAGATATCAACATTTAAAAGCCAATTATCAACATTTCAGACCTGAAAATTTCTGCTGATGTGTTCAGCAGATGTGTTGTCTGTATTACTGAGTTTAAGTCAGCTAAATCCTCATTCCCTCAACTAGAACCCGACCCGATTATAATGTATCACAGGTTAATCAACATTGGCCAGTTTGTAACTGATATATTAACTCTTTTGCTATGTGGGGATTTTGTCGCTCTGCTCCTGTGTGTCCCTGTTGAACTCAGCCCGAGTGCCTGGCCCCTCCCCCTCACACAGGCCCCGTCCACACGGAGATGAATTCAGGAGTATACGCAAAAAATGGGTCCCAGAGTGCATGAATCCGTAAACAACTACCGTTTCGTCTCCATGTGGACGGCTATCCGCATCTTTCTTTAAATGAACGTCACACGCAGTGTAGCTCTCTGAAGATGCCTGCACTGGTCCGACCAAAACAAACATGGTGGACTACAGGTATTAGAAGTTAAAGGCTTCTTGATGTTGTGTGTGATGCTTATCTACTCTATCCACAACAGTGACTCCGGTCAGAGAGTAGAGACGTACACAGAGAACTGTTTAGGTCATTTATATAGGTCAGAAGGGGGATACAACCAATGAAGAACAGAGGATGGTTTCTGTAAAACAATAAACATATACAGAATATCAAAATGCTGTCCTTTTTTACAGTTTAAGGAGCTTATTAAGTCATTGAAAATATCTCTCTTAATGTTCAGTGCAATGCTGCAGCTACAAACTGCACAGGAGATGAAGCACAAAGATGCTTCATACAAATTGCTATGAATTAGCTTAGTTAGCATTTAAACACGCCCTCATCAACAACCCATAATAGAATGGAGCTAGCTGATTAGCATTAGCATATAACTAGCAAGATAGCGAGAGAAAAACAGCCTAGTAACACACACAGAGGCTACTATTACGAACAGGATGAAATATAACTCTCATTTTCACTCTCTTAGACACTTTCTCAGGTCATTAACACTTACTTTCTTCACGAACGCAACCTCTATTCAACAAATCGGGAGTTTCTGCAGGTAATACACACGTTGTCATCTGAGCTGGTCCTCATATCACCCTAGGACCCCAGCTGCTCAGCAATATGCCTGCAGGAGATTGAAAGGACCCCAGGCTGTTCAGTAGAATGCCTGACTAAAAATAAACAATAAAACTGCATTTTAGCATTACTAATGGGGAATTTAGAACAAAAGGATTGTGTTCGTGCTGCAGAAGCCACTGAGCTTGTTATGGCTTTTACAGCAAAATCTGATGCTACTTTACCACCACTGCGAAACGCACACACCAGATGTTCTTAAATCCAATGCGGAGAACAACCAGAAGGGCAACTAGAAAAAAAATTTATGTCAGTTTTCTGTGAGCTTCTTCTTCTCTTTTAGTGCATTTCTGTGGCGGCAAAACAGCGCCACGTACAGGCTTGGCATATGCACTACAGCGTTTTCAGTCATTTCCAGTGGTTTCGTGCAAACGCGGATATTTCCTGAAATGATCCCGTCTTTACGGAAAACTTTTTCAAAACAAAACGGCAATATATCTTTTTGTCTCCATGTGGACAGGGCCTCAGTACCCAGCCCCTGCTGTGACTGACTTGGCTCTCAGGACGTCTCATTGGAGCAAATCTGGCCCTGGATTCAATATGAGTTTGACACCCCTGCTCTATTTGGTTATAAATTATATTTCTGGACAAACTCAATCTCCTGCCTGGGAAAGAACTGACCTTTTTTTTTCCTTGTTTTTAATAAATTTCACTCTTTGTGTTAAAGCTCATGAATGCAAAGGCATTCAGCATCTCTGACTCCACATTTATAGATGTTCTGCCAAGGACAGTCTGCAAACCTTCTATGTGATAATGAGGTCAGCTTGAGGATAAATGAAGACTTGGAAGTTCTTTTCTTACATTTAGAAAGACGGGCCTGCTTTGAAATATGTACTCGGATTATTCAAAAAAAAAAAAAGCTGAAGATTTGAGTCATCCACAGTGCATCTTTTACTGTCAGAGAAGCAGCGAAGAAGAGCGCTGTAAACAATGCAAATTTGTCCTTTTCACACGTTGCTGTTGTGGGGTTGTACTTGAATGCTCCTGCACAGTGGTGCTACTTTCCTCTCACAGCTATATTACTTTATAACCTTGACAAAAAATAAAGGTGAGAAACATTTAGAGTGATGGATTACCCATCTCAAACAAATTTAAACTCTCTGCGAGTTGATTTTCTCTCACTGCATGGAAATTAATGGAAACTGCCTGCAAGGAAGGAAATTAATCTAAAAGTATATGTTATGGCTTGGAAATTGGACAGCAATAACTGTGTATGCAATTTGTAGTAAATGGCCTAAAACAGCAGTGCGGTTCCTTAAGCTCAGATAGATAGGTTGGGCAGAAGGTGCTACCGCTGAAAATCAGGAGGCTTTTGTTTGTGCTCTCAGGCTGAGAGTAATGTCTGGCTCTGCTGTGGAACAGACGGTTTTCTGGCAGGGATCTGGACAAGCAGACCACATATAATGGATGGACAGCACCGAAATTAGAGGCTAAATTGGTGGTCTGTTGTTGGAGAAGTGTGCTCTGCTCACAGTATGTACCAGTACATTTCACGGCAGAAAAACAGTCTCTGTTTCTTTTAGGTCCTGATTTAAAGATAGGGTTAAATCACTCAGCTTTAAAGAAACTTCACGAATGATGATGGAGAAACAGATGCCTGGAGTGACGCCAAATGCGAAGAGCTTCCCCTGCTGACTGGCTGCAGTATAAACCTCGCCTCCTCCATGTTTACAGACGGGACATAAGCCAAACTATTAAGTTAAATGCTTTGTTCCACAAAGTAAATGTTTTCATCCTTCCATCATGCTTGCTTAATTATAGTCCTGCACCAGGTCAGATACATATACATACATACATACTTGACTCGCATATGAATTTAAGTAACATCCCATTCTTAATCTATAGGGTTTAATGTGATGTTGGTCCACCCTTTGCAGCTATAACAGCTTCAACTCTTCTGGGAAGGCTTTCCACAAGGTTTAGGAGTGTGTTTATGGGAATTTTTGACCATTCTTCCAGAAGCGCATTTGTGAGGTCACACACTGATGTTGGATAAGAAGGCCTGGCTCTCAGTTTCCACTCTAATTCATCCCAAAGGTCTTCTATGGGGTTGAGGTCAGGACTCTGTGCAGGCCAGTCAAGTTCATCCACAGCAAACTCTCTCATCCATGTCTTTATGGACCTTGCTTTGTGCACTGGTGCACAGTCATGTTGGAAAGGAAGGAGCCATCCCCAAACTGTTCCCACAAAGTTGGGAGCATGGAATTGTCCAAAATCTCTTGGTTTGCTGAAGCATTCAGAGCTCCTTTCACTAGAACTAAGGGGCCAAGCCCAGCCCCTGAGAAACAAGCCCACAGCATAATCCCCCCTCCACCAAACTTTACTCTTGGCACAACACAGTCAGACAAGTACCGTTCTCCTGGCAACTGCCAAACCCAGACTCATCCATCAGATTGCATGGCCTACCATTTCTTTGCTGAGTTGCTGTCATTCCCAGTCACCTCCACTTTGTGATAATACCACTGACGGTTGACTGTGGAATATTTAGGAGCGGGGAAATTTCACCACTTGACTTGTTGCACAGGTGGGATCCTATCACAGGACCACGCTGGAATTCATTGAGCACTGAGAGCGAGCCATTCTTTCACAAATGTTTGTAGAAACAGTCTGCATGCCTAGGTGCTTGATTTTATACACCTGTGGACATGGAAGTGATTGGAACACCTGATTGTAAATATATGTATATATAGCAGCCTAGTGGCGAATACATTTAATATTGCTTGGCAACACCCTCTGCAGCTCACTGTCCTTCTCTGCTTCCCTGTTACTGACTGTTGTTCGGGAAACAGAAACTCAATCATCCATATTTTGGATCAAATAATTACATCTGATTTTATGGGGACAGCTCCGACCAGAGTCTGAGCTTTTCAGGAGGTTTAAAGTTTCATCTGCATACCCCTCACATTACCAGATAATCTCAGCCTAGTTTCAGCACAGCCCTCAGTCCTATACTGCGTTTCCATTGAGTTTATGTATAAATCAACAATACATCTTTGCTGTACTGTAACTATTTGAGAGGAGGAGTGTTTTAATGTCATTTAAATGATCAGATAAAAATGCCTTTCCTCATGACGCCATGTTTCCTCTTGTTGCAGACAAACTCAGTGTTTGTGCTGAGCATTAACGATGATTTCCCTCAGTTCCACTCGTTAGGACTCTGACATGATAAGCCGGTTTCCACCACTTACTCGTGGCATTGAGTGTAATTGCATTTCACAGACAGACTGTGTGTGCACAGAATGAGAACGCGGACGTCTCGCTGAATCAATTTGTCTGAAATCACTACATCACTGCACTTATTACCATCCTGTATGTGTCTTCATGCCTGTTTTAGATATTTTTACACTGAAATTCACTTTAGATAAGCATGGTGAAATGAATGGAGAAGCTGTGAAAGGCTTGATTTTAATACAGTAATAGTCTGAGGGACAAGGTAAACACAAGGAGAGTGGAGGTGAATAATAGTGAGAGGAAAACAAGTGCTACACAGTGACAGACAGAGAGGCAGATGGAGGGTGGATAAAAAGGTGCAATGCCAATTTTCTGACTTTCAAATTGGACCACACAGTCCAACATGATGAGGGACTTTGGAAACCTATTAAAACAAAGATGAGAAAAACAATTGGGCCCCAAAAATCAGCCAAGATTAGCTGCATTCTGTCTGAGTGGGCACATAAACGTCTTCTCTGACTCTGACGAGAATCTAAAGGTAGCAGAGTCGACCGGCGAAAACTGAGCTGGGATGAAAAATTCTCCTGTTATGAATTTGCATTTGGAAATCCTCCAGCTGGATTGTGTTTGGGGTTTCCATTTGGTATTAACCTTCAGATGACTTTAAATGTTGCTGTTTCTTCAGAATTTGATCAAAAGTATGCTTTGACTTTATCTCCTTTATAAATGATCAAAATAAGTCAACAGTAATCATTTGATCAATAATATATGTGTGGGAAATAAAAGAAGAGGGTAAAAAAAGGCCTTAAAAGTCAACCACAACCCCATAACCCACATTTGTCTAGCTTAAAATAAACAAAGAAGAAGAAAGATGATGCATATATAAATTTTAAAAAGTAGAAATGAGCAAATTATTTACTGATTGTTTATTTCTGCTTTTTAAAGTGATGAAATTTCATTTTAGGGATGTTAATAAGATGTTACTTAAAATTCTACTGAATCTCGTCATCAATTTCTCCAATAACTGATCAGTTTTTTAGTTTAAATTCCATCAAATGTTGTAAAAATCAATAATTTTGTTACCAAGATGATAAACTCCAGCGTCTCTTTTTACTTCTATCACTTAATTACAGGTGGGGAGTGAGTCTTTCTCCCACGTGAAGGAGTTCAAGTGTCTTGTCTTGTTCAAGAGTGAGGGTAGAATAGATCGTGAGACTGACAGGCAGATTGGTGCAGTATCGACAGTTATGCCAGGGTGTCTGGGCTCAGTCTTAGAGATAGGGTGAGGAACACGGACATCCGGAAGGATCTCGAAGTAGAGCCGCTGCTCCTTTACCTCGAAAAGAGCCAGTTGAGGTGGTTTGGGTATTTGATGAAACTTGGACAAAGATCTGGCATGCTGCTAACGTAAATGGTTTTGAACAAAATTGCTAAGTTGAAAAGATCCTCTGTTCCCAACCTAGGTTCAGGAACCTCACAGTGAGTGTGCCAAAGATCATAGCTAGGGCATGAGGCTTTGCTTGCCCCGAGATAATTGAATAAGATTTGCACATATCACCAAAAATTATGATTAAGACGGTTATTCAAATATGTTATACAAAAGTCTTCTGGTTAAAAAAAAAAAAAAAAAACACTTTTTGGAGCTGTTCAGCTGTTGAAAGCAGGGACTCCAGGTTTGGCAGGGTGCAGAGAAAAACCTACAACGATTTGGTGCCAGATTGAAGAATGTAGGGACTTTTTATAGACTATAACTAGACTTAAATGTTTTGGAGTTTTCGTTGACTATAACTCTAAAGAGTAGAAACGGCTAAAACGTGACTAAAACTACAAAGCATTTGATCTAAAGGCTAAGACTGAGGCTAAAATTAAGAACAGCTGTCAATATCAACACTGGAAATATAACTTAAACCAAACGAGACATTTTACTTAGTTTATGTGCAATTTAGGGAAAAATGCACGTCATTACCCAGCCCTTCAGGTTAAGTATCAGTGTTGTATTTACCCCATGTACATTGTTTGACCATTTTTCCAAGTTCTAGCTGTAGAACATCAATGAAACTGCAGGAAAATCAACATTTCTAATACTTCTATATGGAGGCCTATGAGAAAGATGTCCACATGCTTTGTAAAGCTGGAAGAAATGGAATTGGCATGTGACTTTGAGGACATAGGAATAGGTGAATTCCATTCTTTATCTGCACAGGGGACTTGGAACAGCTTCCCAAACCAAGTCCCTGTGGACTAAGCCCCATTTGCATGCATGCATACATTTTATCTCTCCAAATGTATTTATGTGATTTACAATGAGAACATATAATCTGCCTTTAAATAACAGGTTTGTATAAACACTTGGCATAATTAAACAGACTTCTGAGGCATTTATTGGTTCAAAAAGATCCAAATCTTTGCTCTGAAGCGGTGCTTGTGTTTTGAGCTCCTGCTGTAGAAGCTTTACGATCTGCCTATTGGACCATTTCCTCCTTGCCTTTTTGCCATCAGGCCATCTTTGATTAATCTGTGCCATTTGATTCCTGGCAGAGGAAGTTGGGGAAACTGCCGGCTAGAATTCTGGGTAATGATGTACAACTCGGTCTAACAGACTTCTTAGCTTTCTCTCTCTGGTCTCTGTGCGGCGTCGGAGGGAGGGCTTTGTTCATGGCCGTGCACGGGGAATTCAATTAGCCTTTTTTTTTTCTATCTCACTCTCAGTCTTGTCCATCTTGAAAGTAAGCAGCTTCTGTTACAGGCGTGACATCAGACAGATGCCCGGCCTCGCTGCTGCTGTTCCACTCCCTGTCGTGTAGCAGAGGTGCTGAAGGCGGTTCTCCCGTTAGAGTGGCTTTCTAATGAGATCATTAAAGCTAGCCAGACAGAAAATGAAAAAGCACCTGTTGTAAGGGGAAATGTTGTGTATTCCCTAAACATTAGAGGAATATTACCTCACAGTGCAATGGTAGATTGTCTACTCTGCTAAATTACCCTTTATGCATCCCCTCCTTGTGCCGCTGATATATTATTAATTATGATATGGGTGTCAGGGATTCATTTGAATTAATTGGAAGCCTCTTCAATGCCTCACGGTTTGCCATTTTCTCCACACATTAGATGTAACACTGAAGGGCACAATCACGCGGTGCATATTTGAAGCAAGCTCTTGAGAATTTAATTTTCTTCATAAATTACAGCACAGAAAGATTCATCCACCTTCCAAGCAGGCTGCTCATTAAGAGAGAGAAACATAATCCCAAAACAACAACAGTGAGAGGCATGTTTGATGGGTGAACGCTGACAAACATTTAGCATGTGATGGGCAGCAGTTACTCCTGTTTGCAACAGGCCGGGGTAATGAAACGAAGCGAGGGGAGGGAGCAGGGAGTCAGGATGAGGTAAAATGCCTCCTCAGAGAAGTCAGATCAGTTTGTTTTTAGATTTATTAGAACTCCCTCCTGCCGTAGGAGAGTGTAAGTGTGCATCATGTCTACACTGAGTCAGCAGAAATTCAAGGACTGCTTTATTCTTTATACCAGTGGCTCTCAACGTTGGGGTTGGGACCCCATTGGGGGTCGGGAGACGCTGAGCGGGGGTCTCCAGATGTCTTAAAAAACTAGGAATGTTTTTAAGTTTACACCATTGCCACTTCACACCAATTTTGCCAGATTTCAACCTGTTGTCATAACTTTTTCCCACCAAGTTTGCCAACTTCAACAAATTTTTGCCACTTAAAACCCATTTTTTGTCAGTTTTAGACCCCTTCCATCACTTTTTTTCTGCCTGTTTTTGCCACTTCTGCACCAAATCTTGCAACTCTCTGCCAATCCTTGGCTCTGTTGACCCATTATTGCCACTATTAACCCCTCTTTACCACTTTTTACACCACATTTCACAAATTGATGTGCCAATGTTTGCCAGTTTAAGCCATTTCTGCCTATTTCTGCCCCAGCTAACCCTTTTTGCCAGTTTATATCATTTTATCATCCCATTTCAACAATTGTTTTAATCCCCTTTACCACTTAATATGCCTGTTTTTGCCACTTTAACCAATTTTTGGTTATTTTTTGCCACTTTTATCCAGTTTTTGCCACTTCTAACCCATTTCTGCTACTTTTAAACTCCGACTTCACCACCTTTAACAGAGTTTTGCCATTATTAACCCATTAAAATATTTTAATTCTGTTTTAAACAAAAAGATTAACATGTTTAAGAGGGCTACTTACTGCACAGTTGAATAACAAAGATATGTGTTTCTTTGATAAGAGTGGTTATGATTCAGGTTAAATATAAAATACCACAATTTAACTTTACAATGGACCATGATTTTGCTGGCTCCCAGTTTGGCTGGGACATTTTTCCCCCCTAATGGGCAGCCTTGTCTCCACATGACTATTCTTGAATGTGCATGGCTGTGTTCAACCACCTTCAGGTACAGTGGGGTCTCCAATCTCTGACAACTTTATTTTGGGGGTTGTGAGCTGAAAAGGTTGAGAACCACTGCTCTATACATCAGATGTTCCCATGTACGTTTCAAATTATAATTGCTGGATCCTTTCTTTAACAGAGAAAGTTTGATTTAGTTTATTGCCATAAAATATAGTGTATATAAAGCACTCTTAATAACTTAACTCCAGAATGGAGCGATACCAACAAGGCTGTTCATAAGGGGGGATAAAGGGAGAGCTTGGGTGGAGGACAGAAAAATCCTTGTCCATTGTGAAGTTAAGCTGTGATAACTTTATTTATTTATTTTTTAAACTAGCCAACCAAACCCCCTCCCAGAATTAACAGAATAATAATTTTTTGGTAATGTTAACACTGTGGATGGGCACAGTGAACAAAACCATCTGGAAAGTAATATCAGACTTTGTAGCTAAGCCATAATGTGCACAATCACAGGATGCCAGAAAATAAAGAACAAGAAACTGAGACACATCTAGGGGGAAAATGATTAAATGACTGCAAAAAGTCAAATATTGTAGAACTTGGCAGGAGAAAATGGTGCAAATAGGAAAAATAGTGCTACCAAATTGGTTAAAAGAGACAAATATGGAAGAAAATGGCTTAAAATGGGCAAAAATGGGTTAAAGAAGCAAACAAGTTATAAAAAGGCAAAATCTGGCTTGAAACTTGGTGAAATTGGGCTGAAAAGTTGCAAATATTGGATTCAAAGTGGTTATTTTGGGCATAAATAGTAGTGAAAGGAGTCAAAAAGTAAAAATGGGTGAAATGTGGCAAAAATTGGTTCACACGGGGAAAAAAGGGGTTAATGAGGAAAAAATGCAAGAAAAGTGGCCAAAAAGTGGAAAAATTGAGAGGTAATGCGCTGAAAATGGGTCAAACTGACAAAAATGGGTTGACACTGGCACAAAATGGGTTTAAAGAGGCCAAAATGATTGAAAATTGGCAAAAAGGAATAAAAGAGGCAAAAAGGGCAGGTAGAAATTGATTTTTTTTAAAAAGTGGCTAATAAGTGTCAAAATCGGGTTTAAAGTAGTTTTTAGGGCATGGTGGTGAAAACGGTCTGAAATTGTTGAAAATTTGTTGAATATGGAAAGATCTGGTCTATAGGAACAAAATGGGTTAAAATAGGCAAAAAATACAACAACAAACAGAAAAACAGTGGATAAACTGAGAGGAAAAGTGGTGAAAATGGGTCGGTAAGTGGCACAGAATGGGTTGAAAGAGGTCAACATGCATGAAAATAGATTAGAATAGGCAGAAAAGGGTTAAAGGAGCTAATACTTCAGAAAGAGACAACAACAGGCTGGAAAAAGTTGTTGAAAATAGACTGCAACATTTCAAAATTGGGTTTAGAGTAGTTTTTGTTGAGCGTAGAGGTGGTGAAAATGTTCTGAAAGTGTTGACAATTAGTTAAATATGGAAAGATCTTGTCTATAGCAACAAAAATGGGTTTAAATAGGCAAAAAAGACCAAAATTGGTAAAAAAAAAAAAAAAAAAAAAAAAAACGCAATAAAAATGCGTCAGTAATTGGCAAAAATGGACTTATATTTTTAATGAAATGGTAAAATGTCTTAATATCTGATATGTTCTTTTTGTTTTATCGTGAATAAAATATGGGTTTGAGATTTGAAAAAAAAAAAGAATTGGCAAAAATGGGTTTAAAGAGGCCAAAATGATTGAAAATTGGCAAAAAGGGATAAAAGAGGCAAGAAAGGCAGGAAAAAAATTGTTTAAAAAGTACTAAAAAGTGTCAAAATTGGGTTTAATGTAGCTTTTTTGGGCATAAAGGTGGTGAAAACGGTCTGAAATTGTTGAAAAATTGTTAAATATGGAAAGATTTGGTCTATGGCAACAAAATGGGTTAAATTAGGCAAAAAAAAGACAAAAATTGGTGAAAAAAGTGGAAAAATTGAGAGGAAATGTGGTGAAAATGGGTCAGTAATGGCTAAATGGGTTTAAAGTGGCCAACATTATTGAAACTGGGCAAAAAGGGATAAAAGAAGCAAAAAGGGCAGGTAGAAATTAGTGAAAAGGGGCTAATAAATATCAAAATTGGGTTTTTAGTAGTTTTGGGGGCATAAAGGTGGTGAAAATGGTTAAAAAGTATTGAAAATCAGTTGTATGTGTCAAAATTTGGTCAAAAGTGGCACAAAATTGGGTACAACCAGGCAGAAATGGAAGAAAAGTGATCTACGAGATTGACAGGAAAAGGTAGTGAGAAGAGTTTAAGATAATGGACGAATAAATGTTTTCATTATTGGAACCCAATAAAAGTTTGACCCATTTTTCTGCTCCACACTAAGGTAGCTCTTAGAAACAAAACCAGCACCATCACTACTGATCCAACACATGCTGGTACCATCGATAAATCACAGCTGGGGCAGGTCCACGGCACTTACTGAGCTTTAAAGGCGTCGGAACATCTCACAAAAGATCCAGAGAAATTGGAGGAACCTGAGCTACATTTCAAGTATTTTTGTAAAGGGTCTGAATACTTTCACAGTTTTTTGATTCTTTCTGATCGACTGTTCTGACTACAGTCCTCGAAGCACTTAGAAGGACAGTTGCAGGTCTGAATCCTGATTCTGGCAGTTTGGTTAAGTCTTCCCTCATTCTCTCCCCACATTTCCTGTCTCTCTTCAGTTTTCCTACCAGGTGAAAGAAAAACAGCCCAGAAATAATCTTTAAAAGACCATTAATCTCTTCATCATCAGGCTCACACATTAAAGGCCATCAAATCTACCTGCTGACGGTTTTATGAGATAAATCACAGCCGCCATTTTGCGTCTGTTCTACGGAGGAGTTGCTGGGAGCAGATGGGAGTGAACTTTAAGCCCAGCGAGGGGCCGAGCGGCTCCGTCCAGCTGACAGTGGGGATGGCCTGCCTGATGTTTGATTAAGAGGCACGCTGACCTTTCCGAGGCTCCAGGGGGCGCTGAGACGAGCGCTCACCTGACAGCCTGTGAGTCAGAGCCGCATCATTACGGCCCAAATCTATCAATCTACACGGGAGATTTTTCTCACTAGAAACATTAAATGTCATGGGTTTGTGGAGGAGAAGTCCGCGCTGAGAAAGATGTCTTTGATAGGGGGAGTGTCGCAGGGTAAATGTGGATTAAAAATCTAGGAAAAGACAAATCGAGAACTACTGCTTTTCCTCTTTTTGCTCTTAAACATAGATGATCTGATAACCAGGAGCACAAATTGCTCTCATACCATCTCTGATAAACACACAGAGATCTGTGGAGCAGAGCGCTGATGCCTTTACCTCCGATTATAACTGATGGCCAGGAAGAAGCCGAGGCGAGTCAATACGCGGTGATGAATTGGACCTGTAAAGTGGCATTGGGTGTGCGCCTCTACTGTTCATGACAAATTGGCCGTGTCAGACTGCAGGTATTTCCCTTACAATCAATACAGACTGACAAAAACACTGCTGAGGCCAGCTCCGGTTTATAATCACAGAGACGAGACGGACAGGGACAACAAGCTAACGCCACAGATGGATTTATTTTAACAACAGAGGACAATCAAAGCTGGGCAGAGATTACTCAAAGCAGAATCAAAATGTAGATTTTTTCCTTTAGTTGTGCAGCATCATAGGTTGGTGTCTACTGCCGATTCTTTTTTTTTTTTTTTTTCAACTTTTTAATATTTTACTACTCTCAGGACTCAAAGGTAGCTTAAGGATCAAGAAAGTTTTTTTTTGCACTTTGAATGCTGGGTATAGTTGCAAACGGCTCTAAACATGTCCTATTTGGTAGCATTTCTCCATGCAGAAATCACTACTTGCCCCCCAACTGGTGTTCCTGTGTGGCCTTACCTGCAGAAAACTTATTTTCATATCAGAGATTTAGAGTAAAAAAGTGCAGCAGCCATGTCTGGAGTGTAGTTCCGGCTTTGCATTTAGCTTTAAAACATCTCCGTCTCGTAATCTTCAATGATTATTTCATGCCAAAATGTTGAATTTAAAGAGACAGTACACCATGTGGTAGGTGTCAGAAAAAGTGCTAAACTGCACTCTGCAGAAACAACCCTTTTTTTTTTTTTTTTTTTACTTTTTACATTAACAGCAAGTGAAACAGCCACTAACCAAAAACTCCTTAAAGGAGCTTTTTATGGGAACATAAAAGCCTAACCACTTTGCAGGTCACATTGAAAAGGAAAAAAGCTCTTTCCTGCATAGTTTGAGTAAAAAAAGAGTTCCCTGGTCACCCGTAAAACTCGATTTACTTAAAATACTGCCAAAAGATTTTATTGAGTATAAAGCTGCCATTTAAACCTAGTCAGATTTACAGTGCCTGGGTTATAGGATAGAATCCATCCTAGTCTATAACCCAGCCACTGTAAATCTCCCCCCTTGTTCTTTTGGATGCGTTTTAACAGGGCGTGCATGAATGAATCTGTGTTAAAAAAGCAGCACTGAACCATACGCTCATACTCTACTGTACTATAGTGGGTGGATACCTGCCAGTGAGCATCTGCCCGATCAGTGGGGACCAAGCAAATGAGCCCAGGATGCTTCTGTAATCTGTTAATTCAGCTTCACTGAGTGGCTGTGAGAGACTCTGTGTGTGGTGGAAGTGTGTAATAATATACAGTAGAGACAGGAGACGGCTGTAGCCGAGCACTGAGCTAATACGTCAGCTGTAGCAACAGTTTGACGCACATTGAGAAAAACAACAGTAACAGAAGGAGATAGAGGGGCACCGTCCATAATAATATACAGTGAGTAATTCTCAAAGGGTTAAAGTGAGCCAGCTAAGCACCAAGCTTTTACTTTTTTATTTGCTTTCATGAATTACTTTTGATTTATAAGGTGTCACGGCACATCAAATCTGAGTTAAATACTGAAGGCGTGAAGCCAGTGAGATTTGGGGGATATGGCGTCTTCAGCTCATCCCTTTTGTTCTAAAACCTTCAAAGTAAAAGCTCTCCCTAGATGAAAAAAGCATACCATAGCTTTCTTTTTTCTCATCCAGTCAAGATGAAAGAGTTGTTAGTTGTTTCCCAGCTCTGTGATGTAAAAATATTTGACTCGTGACAGTTTCCCGCGCCGTCTTAAACCAAACATCCGCGGCCTCCGAGGTGGCTCTTTAAAAATCCGACCTGTCGAGGGTTTATCTCGACGCATGGAGCTCATTTATCTTTTGACACATGCTCCCCTGCAGGAGCCAACCTCCTCAAAGAGGTTTTTCAGAAAATGAGTCCACTTCAGTTTGAAGCCGTTTAATATGAAGACGAGTCCTTCATCTACAAAGCATTGGCCAGGAGGAGCGATACATTACAGCGAGGCCTAATCAGGTTTTCTGCGGCTCATTGGTCCTCCGCGGGCTGAAGCACACTCCAGCTCCACTATTTTCCGAAGGCAAATTGGTCGTGGGGATGATGTCCCCCTAATGATTGTTTCTAATGTAAAGCTAATGTACTGGTGATCAAAGCTCGCCTCTGGTATTTTAAAGCTCTGTCTGTGTTTGTGAGGAAGAGAGAAGATAATTGCCTTCAGAAAGTTTACCAGAAGTAATAAAGAGGAAAAGTTAAAAAGGCATGGACGGGTGGAATATTAGCTGTGCTGGAGACAATGAAAATATATCAGGGGAAAGTAGACACCAATGTTTCACATATTCTTTAACCAGTTAGCACTACTAAACTGGTGGCTAAAGATAGATGGACAAAAAAATGAACAAAATCTGGTGTGTAAGACACATTTTTGATACATATTTTCCATTGAAAAAGACTAAAACACAAGCCCAGATCCAAAAATGTTGGGGTGCTTTGTAAAACTTTAAATGATGTCCCTGTCCCTAATCAATAAAGTAGGGACAAGGCCATGTTTACCACGTTGTAGCATCCTCTCTTCTGTAAAAGTCTTGGAAGTGAGGAGACCAGTTGCTAGAGTTTTGGGGGAGGAATGTTGTCCCATTCTTGTCTGGTGTTGGAGTTTACAATATTATCACGATACTTGGGTCACGATTTAATATTATTGCGATTTTAAACATTTTGCAATGCAGTGAGTATTGCGATACAATGTATTGTGATATTTACCATTTTTTTAAAACAGTTTAGCTAATTTAGCATTAGTCTTGTCTTCATGTTTGTCGTCTTTCCACAGTATTTTAATTTCATGCAGCACTTCTTGCATACCTCATGTCCATCTCATTCACGCCCTGCTTACATTCCTAATGTCCTTTCTCTGGTGCCGCCATGTTTGTTTTACTAACTTTCTCCTGCTGTATGACCATCACTTCTGTCAACTTCAAAAAATTGACTTTATTTTTCCTTTTGTAATTAATTAGAAAAAAATCAATACTTGGTAGAGGAGACGGTATATCGGCAGACAAAATTTCGTGATACTATGCTGTATTGATTTTTTTCTCCCACCCCTAGCAAGAAAAGCCGATACTTTAAAGACACATTATATTCAACCCCTACATAAAGTCAGGAAAATGCCCTACAGGAAATGTCAAAAATTGGCAAAAATGAGCAAAAAGCCACAAAAATTTTACCTTGCAAAGCAGATGGATCCATCTGTTTCCGTGTTTCTCACTGGCGAATCTATCTTGCAAAGCTCCCATCTGAACTGTTTGGGCCCATTTAGAAAGTGACGACATTTTTTTGTTTAAAGAACAACAAAGAACAGCAGTGAGTTTTCTTTTCAAAAAAACAACAAAAGCCATATACTGACATGTCTACAGTCGCCATGGTTCGCATTATTCCTCGGTAGCTGCACATGTGCCCCTCAGTTGTGGCCACGTCATATGTTTTGTTGCTCTGATTGGCCCGTAAAGATGTGACAGACAGAATGTTCATCCATTCACACTCAGATTTTTTTTTCAAATCCTCTGCCCTTTCACAAACGCTTAGTATTGGATGGTTTCCAGATGCATGTGTGAAACACATCCATCTGGCGTGTCAGGTTAACAAAAATTAATTGAATTAAAAACTGGAAAAAAATGTCAAAAAGTGGCAGAAAGCAGTTAAAGTAGACAAAAGGTTGTTGCAGAAATGGGCAAAAAAGGGGCAAAAGTGGTTAAAAAAAATCCGAAATTGGTGAAGAAGGGCAAAAATGGGATAAAGGTAGAAATAAAGGGCAAAAAGCAACAAAAAGTGGCAGAAATGTGTGAAAACAGTTCAAATTGGGTAAAAGTGCCCCCCCCCCCCAGAAAAAATGGATTCAAGTGGCAAAAAGATGTGGCAATATGAAATGATAAAAGTGGCGAAAGCGGTTAAAAAGTACCACAAAAAAACAGTCCAACATAAGAACCCAATAACAGTGTGACACATTTTTCAGCTCCAGAATGAGGGACCTGTATATTTGGTATATGTCTGTTTTTAATGTGAGGACTATAGATGGAAATTAGAGTCACTGTCATGTTAAATAAACTAAACTTGAAACTTGTTAGTCAGGATGCTAGCACCAGTGCTACGGATTCACTGATATCTTCAATAAATCAAAACTGGAGAGGGCCCATTCTCCGGGCTTTTCAGGGGCCCAGACGATGTGGGGGGGCCTGACCCAACCTCATACATGGTGTTAGATGTGTTAATAGACTGTTTTGTCTGTAAAATGTATCCAGAAAAGTGAAAAGTTTGACAAAAGAGCTTCTCACATCACAAAACCTGCACCAGAAACTCACCAAACAGTTGTTTGCACATGATAAGCTTCTACTTGACGTGTGTGTTAATTTGTATTTAATGCAAATAGTTTATATTGATGTTAGCTGAAGTCTGTAAACTCCAGGTTTGAACAGATGTGCTTGTTAAAATACTTTTCTTAATTATGATTTATGTAAATTTTACTTTCTTAATCCTCCCATACTGTACTGTAAGATGAAAAAAAAGACCTGATTTCTCCTTGTGGAAACAAACTTTGCAATAGTTGTTCACAGAAACTTAATTTAAACTTTCTAAGAAACAGTTGGCTTGAATATTTCTTTTGCATCTGTCAGTGTAAGACGTGACACTTTAAGAGCTAAATCTGCATTTAAGCATACAGCTCACTAATTTAAACTGCACCATAATTACAGAGTGAGTTTTATTTCCATGAAGTTTCACTGTGACTAAGGTGCTCATTGTTATTCACTGCCAGAGGACATAGATTTGGGGACTTTGCTGCTTTGTGGTGAAATTGAGCGAAATGTGTTCACTGAAAAGGAATTTTCGTGCAGTAGAGAAAGCCTCGATGTCCTCTGGGAAATATATCAACATTGAACCATGGGCGTCCATGCTCGGCCTTGGTTCGGCTCTGTTGTGGAATCCAGACGGAGATAATGGCGTCTAGACAAATATGTCATTGACATTTTGAATAGAAGGGAATACAAATGAACATGGCTCCCGTGTGAAGGTGCTGTTTGTTTGACTGTGCTGCCTCTCTGTTATCATTAAGCCAAGGTGATGTATGCCTTATAGTTGTATTTGTATTATGGAGATGATGGTGCAGAAAATCTGATAATATTTCTGCTGAATGTTTATTCACTTTTGACTTTATAAGGCAGGGATGTCAAACTCAAGGCCCGGGGGCCATATCCGGCCTGCGGTACAGTTACACCCAGCCCGCAAGGTCATATCATATTCTCATTATAACTGGCCCGAAATATGAGGTCTGCAGATTTCCTCCAGTATAAAAATGTGAACTTAACCTTGATGATATCAAATATCCTTAAGTCATAAAAATGTGAAAAAATAAAACAGTAAAAATAAATAGATCAAAAGAAAAGTTGGAAAAGAAATTCATTTGTTTTTTCATTTCATATTTTCAGTTTTACACACAATTGCACAATTATGACTTTAATCTATTATTGGGGCATTTTGTCTCATATTTTGACCTTTTCAACTTATAATTTTGACTTTTTAGCTCATATTTTAAACTGTCAATTTGTTATTTTCATGTTTTATCTCACATTTTGACCTTTTTAATTTTTAATTTTGACTTTTTATCTATTATTTTGACTTTTCAATTTATTATCTTGACTTTTTATCTAATATTTTCACATTTTCAATTTATTATCTTGACTTTTTATCTAATATTTTGACATTTTCATTTCATTTTTTGAGTTTTTATCTCACATTTTGAACTTTTCAATTTATTATTTTGACTTTTTATCTAATATTCTGACCTTTTCAATTTATTATTTTCACTTATTTATTTATTATTACACATTTTGACCTTTTTCAATTTATAATTTTGACTTTTTAGCTCATAGTTTAAACTGTCAATTTACGATTTTCACTCTTTATCTCACATTCTGACCTTTTCAATTTGTTTTTTTTTTACTTTTTAGCTCATGTTTAAGCTGTCAATTAATTATTTTGACTTTTTATCTAATATTTTGATCTTTTTATTTTAAAATTTTGACCTTGATGTCATATTTTGACCTTTTAGGTGTCTCTTTTTTAAGCCATATTTTTGCCTTAAAAACATGATTGTGACTTTCTTTTTTATATGTTTGCCTATTAAAAGCATTTTAACTTCTAATTTTGTGTTTTGACCTTTTGAACAAATAAATCTGAATTTTCATCTCAGATTTTGAGCCTTATCTTGTCATTTTGACTTTTAAAATCTCAAAATCATTTATCATCACTGCTAACTTTTTGAAAAATGAGGTTGACAGTTAAATGTGGAGCCTGTTAGGCCCTCAGGTCAGACCTGAATTCAGAATCCGGCCCTTTCTGTGATTGAGTTTGACACCCCTCTTATAATGCCTTCATTGCTGAAGTATTTTAAATACTTAATCTCGTTAGAATCTGCACAACCCACACTAAGGAGAACACCCCTGACCCCTTGAGTCAACATCCATTTAGAGCATTTGGATACCAAGATGACCTCACTGTTGTTGATTTGATCACACACGCGCTAACAGTAACAACCTGCAATCATAACCCACTTTCCCTCCTCTTATGCAAGTACCAGCCCATTCATCAAATCCGTGGCTCTAAAAATTATTTATTTATGTCAGTGTAGCTTGTAGCGAGGGATGGGTACCTTCCAATTCCTGGTACCTGTGAACCGATACCGGTACATAACGATGCCTATTTTCAGTACTTTTGTGTGAATATGCAATAATAAATGTTATTTCATTTACAAAGAAAACTCAAAACTTCTGAATTTTAGATGTGCATTTCTCAATATCAAATATCAAATATGGAAACAACATCAAACGGTGTGTCTTTACAAATGACTCCAACATGAAAAACGTAAACTTCTATAACTACCCAGTGGTTTTTTTATTCTACCTCCTACTCCTCTAATTTCCTCTCTTGGAAAAATGTGTGTTAGAGTCAATGGAGTGAGAATAAGTTTGAAACAAATAAACAATAAAGGATGGCATCAAAATACACATTATTGCCAAAAGTATTCACTCACCCATCCAAATAATTGAAATCAGGTGTTCCAATCACTTCCATGGCCACAGGTGTATAAAATCAAGCACCTAGGCATGCAGACTGTTTCTACAAACATTTGTGAAAGAATGGCTCGCTCTCAGGAGCTTAGTGAATTCCAGTGTGGTACTGTGATAGGATGCCAGTCCAGTCCAGTCGTGAAATTTCCTCACTCCTAAATATTCCACAGTCAACTGTCAGTGGTTTTACAACAAAGTGGAAGCGATTGGGAACGACAGCAACTCAGCCACCAAGTAGTACGCCACGTCAGCAGATGATGAGGTACGTAGTGCGCAGAGGTTGTCAACTTTCTTCAGTCAATCGCTACAGACCTCCGAACTTCATGTGGCCCTCTAGATTAGCTCAAGAACAGTGCGTAGAGAGCTTCATGGAATGGGTTTCCATGGCCGAGCAGCTGCATCCAAGCCAAACATCACCAAGTGCAATGCACTTCTCCATATGGCGATCTGATGGACTAGTCTGGGTTTGGCGGTTGCCAGGAGAACGGTACTTGTCTGACTGCATTGTGCCAAGAGTAAAGTTTGGTGGAGGGGGGATTATGGTGTGGGCTTGTTTTTCAGGAGCTGGGCTTGGCCCCTTAGTTCCAGTGAAAGGAACTCTGAATGCTTCAGCATATCAAGAGATTTTGGAAAATTCCATGCTCCCAACTTTGTAGGAACAGTTTGGGGAAGGTTGTTGCTTTCATCGGTCATAAATACAAAAACAATGCATACAATGTGATGTAAAAGATAAAACTCCTAGCTGTTCCTTGCCAAAAGAAAGGATTCTTGTATCAGTTGGTTTAAACTGGATGATGTAAATGCCGCCCTGTCATTGGTTCCTGCAGGAAGTAGAGAGGTTAAATGGTTAAAAAGATGCATTAAAACAGTAGAGATGTCTTCAGTAAACACAGCATGACAAGTGTTCTACATAGGAATCAGCAAATATTTGCCTTGTTCCATCCAGCTTACAGCGCGCATGACTTAAGCCTTTACAAAACATTGCAGCTGTAAATTCTGTCATACAAACCTCCAGAGAGGAAAGACAGAGATTTCAAAGTGTCAGCTTTATCTCCTGCATAATCACTGCACAAATAATAAAAGATAAGGCGAGAGCACTGACGGGGCTTCGTATCCACGACTGTGACGGAGAAAAGAAGGAAGGGAAACCACAGCAACCTCGACGGGGACAAACTTTGTGAGCGCTTCACAAACAATAGCAAATAAGCATAAGTCTTTATGGCCTGCTGGAGCCACAAATAGCTTGTCAGAAGTGTGAACAGAGCAGTTGCCCTTTATTGCTTTTGCTCGATGTTATGGTGCCTTTGAGCCTTCACAATAAACGAGGAGCTGCTTGCTAACTCTGACCACGTTTACCTCCGGGGCCCATGTGACTGAAATGGCCCTTTCATCTTGGAGGGATATGTCTGTCTCAATATCCCTGCGGTGCTCATGGCGCTGTGCACATAGAGGGGGAGGAGAGATAGAGGGATGTGCTATTGCTCTGTCCACCTTAGCGTGTCGGCGTTTGTGTACCCTCTCTATCCCACCTCCTTCTAATCTCGGGGGAGATTTCAGCGAATGCAATCAGGACAGGAAGGGGAGAATCCGGACCGGCCGACAAGGGGGAACAAGGGAACGGTTGACTGCCAGCGCCTCCGACCCTCCTCCTCCTCTTCTTCCTCCTCTTGTACCTGTCAGCCGTGCCGTGGTTGAGATCACCGAGGTTCGCCGATGCGATGTGCTCACTGCTCACACAATATCTCTTTATCTTTTCGCCCCAGTGAACCTCAAGATCAAACCCATGCAGGCGGAACAGCATTTGTTATGCCACACCAACGCTGTATCTGTATTCTCAGAGGCTCTCCTCTGAAGTTTTGACATTGTTTAACTTGGAGCCAATTTTTCTAAAACACACCTAATCAGTTAAGAGGAGGAACAGATAACAGGTTTAAAGGGAGATTCTGCCTGGAAAATACAAAAACAGGACGACTCCAGAGCTCTTTCTTTGCATTATTTACACTTGGCTCAGACCAGGACTCACAATGCAACAAGTCATTTGCAGGGGACAGTTGCAGCTTGAATCAGACTGGCTGGCGGTGATGCTTATGATTCAGTTTGCTAAGACATCGTCTCCTGGTTGGAACATAAGGCAAGTGTTTCAACAGCCAGTCAGTGCCTTGGAGCCCAGAGAGTTTATTGTTCTTTTTTTTAAAGTTTCAGTATTTGTTTATCAAGGTGATAGTTCATCTGTTCACCCATAGTTTAATACAGTCTCAGTTAGTGTCTGATTAGCTCATTAGAAGTGACTCTATTTCCTCAAACCCAGGGGTGTCCAAACATTTTTTCATGGGGGGCCAAATGCCCCCAAAAATGAGAATGCCTTGACCACCATCACATAAACGTCACATTAATGTTAGGGCTGAACAATTTGCAAATTTGATCTAATTGAGATTTTTTTTTCCCCCCTATATTGCAATTGCAATTTAATATGTGATTATTCTTGTGTATTTTTCAACAAATTCAAGCAATAAATAATCCCATAAATAAGACCATGTGTATTGAAAACAATGAAATTATTACAGCAGCAACATCCATAATAGCCTGAATCTGATTATGAGGGTGCAACAAGCTTTAAGTTATAAAGGAGGTGGCTGGGGTGGAGGAGATGAGGCTGGCTACCAGCTGATCTCAGATGAGGTATGACTTTCGTGAAGTAACGCTATGCCTCATCAGTTTTATTTAGAATGAGCTAACTATTTTTGCTCATATTGCAAATGTGATGTCATTTGCTTTGTTAAAGGGCATTATCATTTTTATATCACTCATTTTGATTAAGAAAAACAAAGATAAACCATGAAAAGGAGTATTTTTGTAAACCATCATAAAAAGTTGATATAAAACACATGACGTTGTTTCTGATACCAAAGGAGTAAACTCTATAGAGAACTGCATAACGCAAACCATGGCGACTGTAGACATGTCAGTACACACGACCTTTTTCATCTTTGTGTAGAAAACAACTCACTGCTGTTCTTTGTTCTTCTTTTAATGAAGAAATGTCGTCAAGTTCTGATGAAACTGATGCTATAGCAGCATCCATGCTAATCTCTTCCACCATACTTGCACCAGCCTCTTGTTGCTGCTTGTTTATGTCATGACTCCGTCATGCCTGAAAGTTCTGCTTCTCGATGCTGATTGGTCCTGTCACTTTCTAACCGGGCCCAAACTGTTCATATGGGAGCTTTTCAAGATGGATTCGCCAGTGAGAAACATGGAAACGGGCAAATCCCGAGCAACAAATTAATTTAAGAGTTCACAAATCAGAAATGAAAAGGAAATCTGTTCTGTGGACATAAATGAAGATTGACATCATTAAAACAGCAGCAGCTTTGATAGATTATAGTTCATTAAATACACCAATAAGAAGATGCAGATTAGTTTTTTTGATCCATATTCCTTTAGAAAAGCTTTCTTATCCTTCATTTTTGCACCTTCTGCATGCACCATCTGTTTTTCATATAGCATCATATGTAGTAGAATAAAATGACACTGGTTGGTAGAAAAAGAAACCATCATTACTCCAGGTGTAAGTGTGCAGTGTCTTCTTTTTTATCTGCAGGATTTGTAGCTCTCAGTTCAGGACGGATCAGTTTTGTGCTGCTGTTGGCCAGAATATGCCCTGAAAGGTTTCTGGGTTTTATGATATAAGGTCGTGGTCACAGGGTGGCAGAAGCAAAATTAAATTATAGCTGCAGGCAGCAATACGGTGACCAGACTCAGGTCTGGACTTAAAAGAAGGCAGGAAAGAAAGTTTCACTTGTGTGCAGGGTTTATTTATAGAGAAAACAACGGGAACTTTTTTCAGGATGGCTGAAAATGTAGAAATTTAATCAACAGCCTTCAGATTTGCCCTCTTATTATTAGATAGCATCCTTCTGCAGAGAACTCTTTGAGTGTGTGTCTGTACATGTTTGAAATATCATTCTGTATTAATACAATGTACATCTGCTTTAGGAACAAGGGAAACCTTGGTTAAAGAAAATTCTGTTGAAAATCATCCATAGAGTACAGCTCAGCATGTCAGTCATTGTATCTCTGATTGCTGGTTGGTTAATGTCTGCTAAAAGTGACCTTATGAACTTGTGTTGAAGTCCCCAACTGCAGGACAAACTTGCCTGTTTCTTGTTTTTAATCCTCTTTAGTGTGGATGAAATCCATTTATCTGGCCGGCGTCGGGCTGATCTGAGAGCAGATGCAGGAAACCACATCAGCAGGACGCGTCTGACATTGCTGTGGGGAAATTACATTCTCCCTCCTACTCCTGCTGTCATTTACCTTGAGTCCCTGTATGAGCAGCCTTTACATTATTAAACTGGTGCACATGCTCCTACATCTGTCACCGTATTGGCCTCTCCTGCCTGTACCTCCTGATTGGCTGAGGCTGTCATCAATCATTCTGCGGCTGAATTGACCCACCGTCTGGATCAATGGTCAGAGTGGGGAGTGCTTCTGACCTTGGACTCATCCCTCCCATTCAAACTCCACAGAGGCTGTAAGGAGGAGATATTAAATTCCAAAACTAATAGGGGAGTATTTATGAGAGCTGTAAAGTCCTCGACCTAAAGCGTTTACTCTCTGCCCACCCCCGTCTCTCTTCAACATGGCATGAAATTAACGATATGCCAGTGAAGTGGGCTTTCTGGCTCCACCGTTTCGCTTCTGACAAGCGGAGGCTAATGGACGAGGTGCATCAGATTAATGTCTCAGCATTTTTGGTTAAAACGACCCCCTCTTCGGCTGAGTGAGCAGTCCGCTTGTTTGTTGGTGTCAGTGAATCACTTTGCCCTTTCACGTCAGGAACAAGTCAGCTTTAAAGGCAATTAGTCAAAAGGACTGTAGTCCCTCCTCTGTTCTTTACAGACAGATTGTTTGAGTGCAATTTGAGCTGAGTTAATCTCTGCAGACGTCTCATTAAGTGACTGTTCTTTCACTGCTGCACTTTTTGTTGTTTAACAGGAGATTAATCTGACAATGAAGGTGTACTTTGACAAACTGAGGCTGACTGGTGAATTATTGCTCTTGAATATACATAGCTGTTAAGAAAGTCATCTGAAGGTGGAAAAACCTACAGGAAAAGAGTGCAACTATCCAAAACATGAAGTAAAAATACTGCCAAAATGTCAATCCTTTGTCAAATTGCCGAATAACCTCTACCGGTAACATCTTGGCTCTAATTAAGGAGTCTTTTTAATTTACCAGAATTTTCTTCAAATGCAGGATTAGGACCATCTACGGCCCATGTAACCCACCAGTGCAGTGAAATACACACTTGCAACACTTGTTAACTACAGCTGAATATTCATCAGGTCACTCTGCCCAGTAAGTGATAGTGGTTTTTGCACTTGGTATCATGACAGCGCTGGTGTTAAACACATTTAACTAGGCATTAAAAGTGCATCTAATACACTGGATTTTACCACAGTCATAGATGAAGTAAGTGCAGTTTTGCTAGCAGCAGTCTAGATCAGAACATACCAAAAATGTAAGGTTGACTGCAGGGGTGTAGCACAGGGGGAAAAGGGTACCGATTAACTTACTTTTATTCCTAAACACAAGTTGAACAATTCTTTGAAAATATCTAATTCTGATGATTTTGACTGTTATTGCAAATTAGATATGAATTGTTGCATTGAAGGGTTTTTGACATTAATATTTAATGGGAAAAAAAATACAAAGAGTAAGTAGGATTTTTTGTAGACTATTCTAAAAAATGGCACTTGAATGATTGCATGATAGGTCTGGCGTAACATCTCTGCTGCTGCTGCAAAAAAAGTTTAAATCTACAATTTTGACACAAATTTCTGGTCAAGGAAATATTGCACCCTGTGCAATTTAAAAATTGCAGCAGGCCTTATTGCGATTTAATTTAATTTTCGATAATTGCCCAGCCCTAATTGAAGGAGACATAAATGTTTTTCTCCTTTAAAATGTTGAATCAGTCCTACACTGAGCTTTTATCTTCTTCGAGGCTACTGCTCACCATCCATGATTGATTGAAGCTCCTCCTGACACCAGAGTGCTTCTTTTAATGCTCCGCACAGCTGAAAATGTGGGCTAAGCTCCAGCTTATTGTCATGTTACTCTGTGTTTTGGGACTTTAGTGTCTTTCTGAAGTGTCAGTCATTGTCCTCCATGTATTAAAAATGAGAGATTTCCTTCATCGTCTCGTCTTTGGAGTGTTTTTACCGACTCGGCTCTGCTCTAAACCGCCTTCATAGTAATTGAGATGAGCCACCAGAGAGGAGAAACTTGGAGCCAAGTCAAAACTTTCATCTTTTATTCACAAACCGTGGCATTAAGGCCATCGCGGGCTTCCTTTATCTTCTCAAATCCTCCCTAAAGATTCCTCCATACCGTATTGTATCTCTACATATGGACTCTGCTCTGTATTCTGATAGTTCTATTAATAACAATTCCAATAAAATATAACAGCAGCCGCTCTTTTAGACACATGGTTTTATTATGAGCAATGGGGCAATTTGTGGTAGAAGCATGTGGGTGCTCAAAGAAGACCATCACTTATCTAAATAGCACAGAGTCGTACGCTGAATGTCAAGTTATTAACTATGGCTGTAATACAAATTCAATTCAGAGCCAGATTAAATTAGCAAACTGCTCAACTGCCTGCTAATCAAAAACTAAAACGCTATTTTGAAATGGATTTGTCGTACATCACGGTCATTTGTCATTTGGAGTAATATGTTTTGTTTCCATTTTTCACCAGATCAGGTTTGCCCGTATGAATATTTTGCCTTATTAAAAACATCACAACTGCAAAATGTTCATGTTTTTCCTCACTGGATTGCACCCTTGTAGTTCTACTTCGAATCTGATTCTTGTTTTTGCTTTAGCCCAGTTTCTTAGGTCGTTAACTGGCTCGCTTTGCCTCCATCCAGCTTCTCCCTTCTACAGACAATATGTTGGAATTGCCTTCAGTGCTTCTCTAGACCTCGGGGACTTTTTTCATTTTGTCTCTTTGCTCCTTCCTTGTGATCTGGGGGAATTGAAAAGTCAGGGCTCAATAATGGAATAAATGGGTTTAAAGGGGTTGAGGTGGAGGACCGTGTCCTTATCCAGGTATTAGCTAACAGCTCAGACACAATATCAGGCTTGTGTTTGATGCTCTGTCTACTGTGAATGCTCCATCCACAGCAGATTAGTCACTCCAGTGACTGCAGCTCTAATCTTCAGACATCTTTGGTGGATTTTGAGCAAAAATTCTGGAAAATAATCAAAGGAAATAATGTTATTTAAACACAATACTGACTAGGGTAACAGTGCAGTGTTGGATTTTTTAGACTGTAGGAAATCATAGACCATTTCAGAAAACATCATCAAATTTATTAAAATGTTTTTCAAATACCAAATTTGCTCTACTAGTTTTCTGAGTATTGAATTACTCTCACTAACTTTGCCATATGTGGATGCAAAAAAGCTAAAGTTATGACCTATTAAAGAGGACATTTTGAGTAGTTTTGCGTCTCTGCTGGCTAAAAAAGCCCAACCTTTGTCTGAATCTGCTCTTTTTGTGATGGCACAATGTGATTAACAATAATAACACCGCTGTTCCTTATTGTGCAGGTGTGACAGGAAGGGGGATTGACACAACACAGGTAGTGCTCTGGATGTCTTATTACCAGGGGTATGGGAAAATAAAAAATAACACTGTCCACTAGGGCTGAATGATTCTGGAAAATAACCTAATTGCAATTTTTTTCCCCGAATATTGCAATTGGGATTTGATTTGTGATTATTCCTTAAACTTCTTATTCCTAAACAAGGACTGAACAATTATTTTAAAAAGTCAAATTCTGATGATTTAGACTCGTTTTGCAAATTGTATATGAATTGTTGCATTGAAGGGTTTTTGTCATTCTTATATTTAATAAGAAAAAAATTACAAAGATGAAGAAGATAAGATTTTTTTGCACACTATTCAAAAAAAAAATGGCACCAGAATGATTGCATGACATGTCGTGCATAACATCTCTGCTGCTGCAAAAAAAATTAAAACTGGTATTTTGACTCAAATTTCAGGTCAAAGAAATAATCTAATTGCAATTTTTCCCCCAAATATTGAGATTGCGATGTAAGATGCTATTATTCTTGGGTTAATCTTGTGCTTTTCGACAAATTCAAGCAATAAATAATTCCATAAATAAGACCATGTGTATTGAAAACAATGAAATTATTTCCAACAATGCATCCATAGCAGTGGGATTCTGAATATGGGGGTGCAACAGGCTTTAAGCTATAAAGGAGGTGGCTGGGATGGAGGAGGTGAGGCTGGCTACCAGCTGATAACAGCAGGCGTATGACTTTTGTGAAGTAATGCTAGGCTTCATCAGTTTTAGATAGAATGAGCTAACTATTTTTGCACTTATTGCAAATGTGATGTCATTTGCTTTGTTAAAGGGCATTATCGTTTTTATGTCCCTCATTTTGATTAAGAAAAACAAACATACAACACAAAAAGGAGTATTTTACAAACCATTTTAAAGATTTGACACTTGAATGTTTGCATAATGTGCATTAAATCTCTGTGGCTGCAAAAAATGGATTTATTAAAGTGGTATTTTGACACATTTCCAGTTGAAGAAATATTGCAACTTCTGTGATTTGAAATTTGCAGCAGGTCATATTGCGATTTTATCTAATTTGTGATTAATTGCTCAGCCTTACTGTCCACATCAAAGTAAGGGGTGGATGATGCGAGTAATTATGGCCTAGGACACTCATTCCCAAAGACTGGGTTGGGACCTACGAGTGGGTTGTGGGAAATGGGGTAGCCAAAAGTTTTTAGAATTTCTGTGCTACGGTATTTAATGGGACACTAAATAGGGGGCTCCACCTCATACCATTCACCGGCTCCACCATACTAAATCACAAAAAAGGCTCATCCTGTCACTGGATGGCAAAATAACCTAAGTCACAGCCTTGGAGGTTTGGCTAATAATGAAAGTGTTGTTCCAGATCAGACAGCCACTGAAGGCCCAAGGGGCCCAGCATGCAAAGAAAGCCTATGTATCACAGGTTAAGTGTCCCCTTCCAGGCTCGTAACATGGAAAGCACCAGGCCAAGACCAGATTGAGTCCTGAATGAATGTTAAAAAAGTTTGGGAAACACTGGCCTAGGGTACCACCTGGGTTGTGTGATGACATGTATTGAGCTTGACTCTGCCCCTTCGACTCTGTTGCCTGACTACAGGTAATGCTAGTGACTCGACTCAGACGTCACAAATCACTCTGCTCCGCCAGCTGTGGGAGCGGATATGCCTCACACGTGCATCACAGCACAACATAGGCATTTAAACTGATAATGATGGTGTTGCAAAAATCCATTCTGTGGCAGAAATTTTACAGGTGACTGTATTAATACGTGTTTACAACCCACCACTTGTATAGACTGATTTTTTTTTTAATCGACTTTAATATCATTACTCACCCTCTACTATCACAAAGAATCCTCATTTAGTGAAAGTTGCAGTTCATTCCTTTGTTGTCCATATTTTTACTTGTTGCTATCATTGTCTCAAAAATTCTTGCACTTAAGCAAACTGGCAAAGTATTTCCTTTATGGCAGCTGGAATCAAGTTGCTGGTGAGTGATCTGTGGAAGGTTTTAGCCTTTTTCACAGCACTGTGTGGTAACGTTATTGCTCCAGGTATCTGCAGAGAAGCACATCACTTTAACATCCAATAACTCTGACAACAGAAATTTTCCTACGTCTTTCTAGAGGCCAGGCAGAACACCTTTAGAAGGTATTTAGGTAATTACATTTGCAATGTGGTTCTAAGTGTTTTGTCACATTCAGTCCATCACTGGAAGTTACCCCTTCCCCTTGCATTGCAATTAGGGATGCACCGATCCATTTTTTTTCAGTTCCAATCCAATTCTGATAAATATGTGCCGATACCAATACTGATTCTGATATACATACATATAAATATATATATGTATTTTTTTTTTTTTTTTTTACAATTATTATTGTTGTTGGTATAATGTGTGAGGTTACATGAGGCTGTAGTAAACCACCCAGCTCCTCTTATTGAAAAGCAAAAAAAATAAAAATAAAAATACAAAAATGAATTGAATTTAAATGTATTCCAAACAAATTTATTTGAACTACTACTAAAAATAAATATCAACATTATCCAAAAAACAACAACTGAGTATAAGTTAAAAACAACAATGCTTACCCCAAATAGCATAACAGTCGGTTAAACTAATTACCTTTCATTTTTTATGAACACGGGCTTAAAATCCCTGTCTGTACTGTCTTTAATGAACCTCCCGCCACTAGAGACCGCTGTAGCTTCAGTCAATGGCTGCAGCTTTCCTCTCTGACCCTTCACTGCTGGATGTAAACAATGAGAATCTCTGTGGTGGTTAACCTGTTAGCGTCTAGTAGAAAGACCGCGGTACAGCAGTTTCCCAAAGTAGTAAATGGAGATAAAGTGGTATGTGAGCTGTCGAGGGTTAATCTCACGTATGACTGCTCACCCGAAGTGAAAAAAGGCCAAATATCAAAGCATGATATTAATCTGCAAAGAGGAACGAAGGCGGGAGGCGCTAGCTTTCAATGCTAGCCACGCTGTCGAGAATCTATCAGGCTAACGTCACACCCACTCTTCTTTGTGTTCTCTCATGTTTAGACCAGTTTTGACTATTCTAAATATAGATTTACGTTTAATCAACTAGGTAATTATACCGCTAAGAACATCCTTAACTAATACTAGCTCAGTTACACACAGACTGTCTCGTGTTAGACTGAGGTGCGTTCATGGTCTATTGCAAACTTTAGGATGGATTTGGATCAGTCACTTGGATCGGCACCATCAGTCAGATATCTGATCTATTGATTACGTCCAAATCGGACCCGATACTGATATTGGATCAGATCAGTCCCATCCCTAATTGCAATGATGACTGCAGTGCTACGTTTTAACTACCAACCCTCGAATCATGAGTGCTGAATGATTTGCTTGTGTGAACACTGAGGGCAGAGATGTAGCATGCACTGCAGTGGGATGTATAAATCCGCCTTCAGTATCAGCCTTGTGGATTGGCAAATAGGCACCGATACCCGATCCAGCTATTTGAGTCTGGATCAGACTGATACCTGATACCAGGGTTGGGTCACCCATCTCTAATCTCTACAGCTTCCAAGCTAACCTTTCAAAAGTTGCCTTTGTGTTTCTTGAGAAGAACCGCTAGAGTAATGCTGACGAGGAGAGCTCAACATACATGATGCAAAGCTAATGGCTGCAAAGCTACTGGTTGCCAAGACCATCATCAACCTTGGATGGTACGATGCAGGACTGGCTGCAGTCCTCCAGAAAGATCGGTTGGTGCAGTCTGTAGAAAATCTACTGTCTAAGTGTTAGTATTACTTAATTACCAGTATATTTTCTTGATCTTTGGATACTTAGTCTCAGCTAATGTAGTTAGTAGGGCTGAACGATTTGCAAAAATAATCTAATTGCATTTTTTTCCAGCAATATTGTGATTGCGATTTAAAATGCGATTATTTAGGTTCCTCATTTTTTCTGTTGTTCAACAAACGTAAGCAAGAAATCACTCTATATTATAACAAGTACAATATTAGATAAGTTAAACTAGGGCTTAACGAAGAAAAAAATATACTGCAATTTTGGCACATATAGCAAATTTGATGTCAATTGCTTTATTGAAGGGGTTGATCATTTCTCATATTATTGACATTTTGATGAAGAACAATAAATGCATGAGTCTGAAAAGTAAGATTTTCATTAAAAAAATTAAAAGGATACTTGAAGACTTAAAGGCTTTTTTGCCCATTTTGCCACTTTTATCCCATTTCATCTACCTTATACCATTAAATACCACTTCTTCCCATTTTTTTTGTCCATTTTTGCCACTCTTGACTGCATTTTGCCCATTTTAGTCACTTTTCACTCATTTATTTGCCACAGTTTTACCACTTTGGACCATTTTATGCCAACTGTAACTCATTTTTTGGTCACTTCTCACCCATTTTTTGCTACTTTCTGACCCTTTTCCTCCCCATTTTTGCCCATGTTCACCCATTTTTGTTGCTTTTGGAGCATTAAACCATATTTTACTTATTGTTATTGCTACTTCAAGCTGTTTTTGCCACTTTTCACCACTTAGATTGTGGGTCTTGCAAAGGTATTTTTCAACATTGTGGCTCTTTGGTTGAGCAGGATTAAGTAACACTGCTATAAAGCATAAAAAAAAGAAAAGTTTGTATCAAACTGATATTTTGACACTTTTCTGGTTAAAGAAATATTGCACTGTCTGCAATTTGAAAATTGCAGTATGCCATATTAATTGCCCAGCCCTAGTAGTTAGCAACATTAGCATCTTCAAACACACATGTTGCATTCTTGTGCTCTAGTATGCAACGTTAGATTTTGGTCTGCATACAAAGTTACAGCTTTGTTGCTTCTTTCATGTGGCATGGATAGCATCTTTAGCATGCTTTGTTAGGGTAAACCATGTAGCCATGTTTCTCTCAAGGATGAGTTGCTGTGGAAGTGCACAGTTTGTATGCCATGGAAGAGAGGGGCGGGTTGGGAGGAGCACAATTGCATTTAAAGAGACAGAACATTCTGAGAAAGGCATTTACTGATAGCGTATACAGGGTCAAAAACCTCCTCCAGTGATTGATTCATGCCAGATTTAGACCAAAACAAACCACAGATACGGCGTCCCACACTCATATTTGATGTTATAATAAGAAAATGTATCATTAACTTGTGTGAATCTCTTTTAGAAATGGTAAAAAAGGTTTAAATAGATATTTATACATTGAAAACATGCTCTCACTGTCTAAAGAGAGATTGCTGATTCATCTCATGACGTGGCTTGTTTTCTTGCAGTATAACTTCGTAAAAACACAATCTAAACAGGGGAAATACGTTTAGCAACTTAATTTAGTTACCTTAGCTTTCGTAATTGGAATGCAACTAATCAAATGGTCCGCTGAGTTTCTTAACCATAAAAAACAACCAATTTAAATCCAAACAGGACCCCATGTGGGATAAAAGCCTTTTCTGAGGCAGCAGCAGTAACCACTCCACGTGCAGTGAAACATTTGACGTCAAGGTGAAAAATGCTCTGACAGCACCTGAGCCAGGTCTCTGCGTGCACCAGATGGACCTGCTGAGATTTTACAACGTGATTTCCTGAAGTGTCACTCAGATTTTACAGCAGGTTTTATATGTGCATAACTAATATTTACTATAAATCCTCATGCTTCTATCCCCCCTCAGCTTTTACGGAGGATTTTCAATCCACTTTCTCCTGTTTTATGTGTATTGGATCATATTCTCATTAGAAGCCTCTGTTTTCCAATCCGCACCAACAGTTAGGTTTCTGCTGCTTTTGATTTAACTGCCAGCTGAACACCTCTTTATGTCCCTTCATTAGCTCCACATTAAACGCCCTCCAGCGTTTCGGTGTATCTTCTTTCTTCCATTGCCTGTTAGAGTATAACGAGTTATTGTGAAACATCTGTATGAGGTGTTCATTAACAGAAGCTTTAATAAAGAAGTACAAAGGTGGCCTATTAATGAGTGAAGAGCTCAGTTTTTCTGAAGAATAAATGGTACTATTACTTCTGCATCCACTGAGCTTCTATTAAAATGAAAATTTAAAGTAACTTCATTGTTTGTCTCTTTATTTTATGAATGCAAGCATGCCTGGATCAATGTCAGAGGCAGTTTCTTCAGTGAAGTAGGTGTTTTTATTTACCTAGGAGTTAATGTCAGGTAGTTATGTTTGTTGGACATGTAAGGTGTAATGCGCCATGCTGCCACAATGCTGTGATTAGTCATGATTCATCACAGCATACTTTTCATACATTGTTTTTTTTTTTTTTTTTCAAATTTTGAATGTTTTTACTGTCAGTTTTTCATTTATTTCTTTTCATTAAATGCACAGCACTAAAATTGAAAGCGCTTTATAAATACATTCATTATCTATTAATCATATGTTTAAAATACTCCCATTTACTCACATTTTGGTTTGAGATAATAATGAGCAATAGTATTTATAAACTGCAAAGAGATCTGCGGACAAATATTATGTACAAAATAACTTCTGCTTTAAAGTAAATGTGTGCTGTTATCTTGAGGTAGTTATGGTTTCTTACTAGGGCTGGGCAATTAATTGCAAATTAAATGAAATTGTGATATGGCCTAACCTTGCAAACAGATGGATACGCCCATTTCCTTGTTTCTCACTGGCAAATCTTGCAAAGCTCCCATCTGAACTGTTTGGGCCCGGTTAGAAAGTGACAGGACCAATCAGCAACGAGGGGCATTACTTTCAGGCGTGGCAGAGTCGTGACGTAAACAAGCAGCAGCAAGAGGCCGGTGCAATTATGGCAGAAGAGATTAGCATGGATTCTGCTAAAGCTTCACCTTCTCCACCCCAGCCTCCTCCTTTATAGCTTAAAGCTCGTTGCACCCTGTAAAGCCACATTATATAATAATGCCGCATTATGTAATAACCCTAACCATAGGACTTAGTGTGGGCTCCAACGTATGCCCTACCCAACTACCTTGCCCTAACTCTAACCACTTAGTGACTTATGCCTAAACCTAACCTCCCTTCAGGGCTCTAGACTAAACACCTAACCTTAACCCTAGGACTTAAGGTGGGCTCCAAGGTATACCCTACTACCTTGCCCTAACTCTAACTGCTTAGTGGCTTAGAAAATGTGGCGTTATTACATGATGGATGGAAAATGTATTACATTATTACATAACGTGGCGTTATTACATAATGCAGCCCTACACACCCTCTTATTCATATTCGTGCTACTATGAATTAATTGCTTCTGAAATATTTCAGTTGTTTTTAGTACACATTGTCATAAATGTTTCTGTCCATATGGGGGTTTTTAGCTATGCGCTCCCTGGAAAGCCAAAGATGATGAACCTAATAATAAGCACATATTAAATTGCAATTGCAATATTGTGGAAAAAAATTAATTAGATTGTTTTTGCGAATTATTTAGCTCTATTTCTTACTGATGTCCAGTGGTCTCCTGTCAGTGCAATTAATAAATAAATCTAGCTTGGGCCAACTGCTCCCCTTTCATTGCCTTTTAAACTGCCATACAGTTCATGGATTCTTGTAACAGTAGTTTTCCTCATTGGTGTTTTGTAGGATCGGTCACCTGATGGGTAATCTGGATGATGTCTTGATGCCCCTCGTCTTCAACGATGTTGATGGTCTGCAGTCTTTGGCAACCCATGACCAATTGCATTAGCTAGCTTAGATGTTGATGTTTTGTTGATAAATCCAGGCCTGCTGCTCTCCCCTGGTGTAGACGACTGTGGCTTGATCCCAAGTTGCTGTTGGTGTCTTTGCTAATATTAGCACAGATATGCTTGCCCAAAGGCGGAACTTCAAAATTGTTGTGCTTTCATGGAAGGACAGTTCATCACTGCAGTATGTAGACACAGCTTTGGTTTTATCTTAACTTTCATCTGCAACTTTTTAAAAAGAAATTTGCCATAAGGCAGACTGGGGCCTGTCTTCTCACATCACTCATCACATCACTCATCACTTTCCCCTCTTCATCGCCAGGCTACTTCAGTAACATATTTTACTGTTGCCTTGTTTTCATGCCGTATCTCCACTAGATGGTGGCGGGAGCACTTGTTAAAACTTTGCTAACTGCCAATAACAAAGTAGAAAGTGTTAGTGTCAGGTAACACAACTGTGGTATTACAGACTTAAAAAGTAGCTTAGCAATTTTTATCTTAGGAGTGGATCTATTTTACTTAATATCATTTTGCAAATGTCCAATTAAACCAGTAAGATTGTTTCTTAAGTAAAATATTCAAAATTGACCCTTCACTTAGCCCCTCCCCTAAACGGCCACCATCCAATCCTAGGTTAGCAACTGTAACTATGTGAGCAAGGCCTTACAAGCTTTCAGCAGACTGGTGTACCAAAGCAGTGAGCATGGGACCTCCAAATCTTTAAACTGTGGTGTCAAATTTTTCACTCTTACAAAGCCAAAAAAATCAAGAAGAGATTGAGATTGAGACCGCTTGAACAGCAGCAGGGATTAAATTTAGTTAGCAAATGGCTGACATTAACACATGTACACTGAAAGCTAACTCAGCATTAGCCTAAACTGTAATCATATCTGAAGTTACTCTGCTGTACGAGAGCAATTTTGTTTCACTGTGTTTGTCCAGATGTGTCACATATTTCTGTCTGAGTTCTGACCCGAGTCACAGGCCCCAAAAACCAAGACTGATAGTAAACCTGAGCTGTTGTTTCCCTATGACACCCTGCCTGTTTACACCAATTACACATGATCAGACCATGAAAATGAGAATTGAAAGTCACCATTTAGTCCATCTGTTAGTTGCTTAAACAAACATAATGAAAAACGTGATCTGCTGTTTCTTACATACATAGTCCGTTACAACACACACGCTGCTGCACTTAACACAAACACCGGCACTTAGCTTCACGTTAGCCGGTTAGCTACTACCAGACAACAGCCAAACAACAGCCTCTAGAGAAAACACCAACAAAATATTACAACAAATAGCTTAACCACACTCAGCGTTTCAATAAAACTGGGTTCTTACCGTCTTATTCTTCATAAGACGAACAACTCAACTTCAGCCATTGTTCACTTAAAAGTATAAAATCCAACCATGGTGGTTTATGTGGAGAAGAGAAAGTAAACGTCCACTGTGTATACTTCAGTGCTGTTGAAGGATCAGCTGAAGCAGGTTGCTACTTCCTGTTTATGTTTCTAAATTGTCTGTAGACCTCCAGGTTCACTTTACCAACCATCGAATATTAAATCAAATCTTTACCGTCATTTTCCTGCATAGTTTTCAGTTCATTTTAAATGATGTCCTCAGTCTCATGAATATTCGCTGTCTTATTAGCCATGTGCTAGCTTACGTGTGTGGTATTTAGCCTAATGCTAACGTTTCTGCTCACACTGCGATAGTGAGTGTAGCTTTCACAAGCGTGTTGTGGACGTTTCTGTCTCCTCTCATATTTTCGAACACTTTTTGTGATAAACTTGATGGTATTTCCTTCAGAATACCCCCTACTAACAAGGTAGGTATTTAGCATGGCAGGTGGGAAAGCTTGCCCAACATAACAACAGTAACCAAGGTGGGGTGGGGCTTAACGGATGGTCAATTGCTTAATCTATCAGCTTTTTAAACGTAATTTCTGTTGTTTAATGGAATCACGCTAACAAACAAAAGTGTAAATTCTGGTCCATCTGTGAGAAAATGAGTCATTGGCAAAATTCAAATTATTTGTAGTGACTTGAAAGTTTTACTTGAAATGCACATCCCTAGATTAAAAAAGTATTTTTTTCAGTGAAGATGTAATTTATGTACCCTAAGTGTGGTTTATCTGTATGAAATCCTTATAAAACTTAATCAAAAGGATTTAATGGATTTTTTTTGTAGATTTTGATGTACACATTTAGCTCTGCATTCTTTAAAACAGAGGTGTCTAAATCCAATATGCTGTTTATCTTAAGTGTATTGCAGACTTTAATCTGGCCAGTGGTCAGTTTGTTCCCCATTCCTTGATTTTTCCTCCCTTAAATCAACCACCAATGAGGATTTGTGGATCCTCACAAACAATGACCAACAAAATTACATTTAGTGGAATACTTCCAGAACTTACTCATCAAAAAGTTTGTGCTCCACTGATTTCAGTTTCTTCCGAGTCTCCAGCTGCCAATCAGGTTAGTGTACATCCAGTCTTTCCAATTCGTCACTTTGGCTAACCATGCTGTCACTATGAATGCTACATAAATTTAAAGATTGGTTCTGTGCCGTGCCCAGTACCAATCTTCCCGAGAGGTCAGGGTAATTTACGGGGTGCGATTTGTGGCACGAATATATCACTGCCACTTTATTACGGCCTATCTTGGAGACTGATTAAATTGATCTGCAGATTGTTGGATAGTGTTAGACACCTCAATCAGAGGGAGACCTGCAAATGCACAGACTTCAGTTTTAAGTTGTAGACTTGCTCAATTTGCAATGACTTGTAAACAGCAAATATAAATGCCAACTTAATTGCTTTTTGATGCATTTGAGCTATTTTATCCAGATGCTTTTCTTCTTTGTTTCTGTTTTCTTGCCTTTCTTTTCTTTGTCTCTTTCTCTTTGCCCACCTGCCAACTCTAAGACGACACACAAACACCTTTGTCTCAGTAGAGTGGCGATGGAGACATTAAAAAAAAAGCTGTTGGCTTTGTGTGCTGGCAGATGTCTCTCCCATGGCCAGCCCAACAGATTACATTCAAAACTCCAATTTAGTTCAGGTGCTGAACCCACAAAAAAAAAAAAAAAAAAATCACCCAGACTCTAGCGGGGAAGGAATAAGCAAGCAGGGAGGGAGAAAGGTAAAGATAAGGCAGAGAATGAATAAGGAGAGAGAGAGAAAGTGGCCAGACACGAGACAGTCGTCGCTACAAGAAGTGAGAGTTTCAAGAAAACGACTTGTCTTGAAGAGACAAAGACTGATAGACTGTGCGAGGGAGCTGAGTCAATGAGAAAGATCGAGAGGCTGTGAAAAGTCAAAGAGGGATAGGCAGAGTGCAGCGGAGAAAAGAGGGGAGCAAGGAGGGGAGAGAGGCAGCCGGAGTAAAGACGAGGGAGCGCACATTTCCAAAGAGCCCATTCTGGCGAATGGATCACCGTGCATCACATCGAACCCTGGTTGCAATGTGATTGATTGGCTAACGTGGAAGTGTTCTTGGAGAGTGCGAGTCAGCTGACGGGGTTGGAGGGGAGGTCTGGGGCTGGAGGAAGAGGTGCTACACTAATCCTTCCACTTTAGGAAGAAGCCTCATACTCATTCGGCACTTGTCCAGGGGACTTTTCTGTTAACGGAGAGAGGGAGGAGAGTTTTGGAAGAGCTTTTACTGCCACTTCAGTCATGTCAATGCTAATTGCAACGCAGCAGATCGATACCACCACATCCAAAATGGTAAGAATTTTGGTGCATCGGTACTGTGGCATGCATACCTGGAAACTGTTGAGCTGGGATTTGTGTGAAGCTTAGCGTTGGAGAGCTATGTCTCTTCTTCATTAGTGCTCATGGGCCCACAGGATTTGCATGATGCTAATGCTCTCCAAACAGCCTCTTACTTCTGCTCATTTTTCCAAATTTTGTTAGTTTTTCTTTAAGCCTTTTTTTGTTGGAGGTAAGACATAAATCCTCATCTACAATCAAAGTGCACATCTGGGTTGCCAGGTCAGTTCTTTATTGTCCTGGTGTGATGACAGCTGCTTTGCTTCTTCTGATACCCTAGCACTGTCCCCTGGGGCACCCCTTCATTTACTCACTCACCGTCTCTCAAGGCTCTTGAGCTTAGGTGGACGGTAAATCTGACTCTGCTTGTGTCATTTAAAACCCACTCCCTCCTCTTCTTTATATTTGCTATATTGTTGGTATTCAGACTCCTCACATGAACCCTGGAAAGTCCATCAAAGTTTTGTGACATCTGCGTACGTGGCGTGCCCTGGATACGTGACTCGGGGCCAGAAGTGCCTGTGTCCGCTTTGTTTGGGGATGAAATGTGAGCTGCTGTAACACACTTGTCAAATAGCCTTGGCTGAAGTGGCGTGTTTTGGGAATTACACGAGATTACTTTGAGGATATATGACAAATGTGAGAAGTTTTGTGCCGGAAGGGTCGAGTTCCAGGGTTGTGTACGAGACTCTGTGTTGGGGATTAACTGGTTGATGGTTCTGTCTAGCAAAATGTGACTCTAGCTCAGTCATTGCATGGTTAAAACAACAAAAATGCACATTCTTGGATCATGTATCTTGCGTTGCAGCGGAAATTTTGTATAAAATGAGCTTGCCAGGAAAAATGAGCAGACTGGTTACATGTTCACCCACTTGTTCAGGGAGAATTAAAAGGAAAGAAGTGGGGAATGCCAGAATAACTTCACATTTTAGGGTTATTTTGGAATGAGTGGAGGCTAAAATCAATTGAATATGTAGATTTAAAGAAAGAATACTCATGTTTTAAACTAATAAGACATGATTATTCAATGGTGTGTGATAAATCATACTCGGAAGGATTAAACCTAAGCTCTTCTCTCCGGAAATATTTATTATCTTGCTTTGACTCACCTGGTCAACTTTTCTTTTAGAAATCAAGCATTGCCTTTTCTGTTTTCAATTATACAAAGCTTCATTTAAACCTGGATTTTTGGACATCACAATGGGCCATGTTTTCCTTTGCAGCTCCTCAGAGGCACCATGCAGCCTTGAATGCTTTATTTTGATTCCTAAGAGTTGACTTAATCAGCAGCATCAACACTGACATAATGAGTCCTTTGTGCATTATTCTGTTAATGTTGTTGTGGTTGCTTCGTGCAAAGACAATTAGCACAAACACGGACATTTAAAAGAGAGCTCACTTTACTAAATGACCAGCTATTCCACAGCTTTGCTGCAAAATAAAATGAGCTGGCCCCCAGCCCAATTAGAGTTGTGTATCTCTGAGGCTGATGTCCATTTAATGCTGATCTCAGGTTTGAGCTAATTTTCTTTTGGGATATTGATTCCTTTATCCAAATTTGCTAATCAGTCCCTCAGATCACTGGTCAAATGTGATGGTTTAAAGATTAACACCTGTACTACTCACCCTGTGTGGATTCGGTAGAATTTCTATCATTCCTAACACAGTTTGGCTCAGAGTAAACCCCTTGAAAATCATACTAAAAATACAGTCCATTAGCTTTTATGTTTTTTGCTATTTAGTCTGTCAGTCATAACTGAGTGGCATAGTAGCAACAAGATTAAAATAATTTTATTTCAAGAAAAACTTTTGATGCATCTCCCTCTCTTGTCTGCCAAAGAAACATTTTACAAAAGGCAATACAATCCTTTCCAATAATAGACACCACATTGTAAGAACTCTCCTATATAAACAAGTAGAGCTACCAAAACTAGCCAAGTAAAGGCGCGGTTCAGCTCGCAGTTCATCCAAACATACATTGCCATGAAAAAGTATTTGCCCCACTTCTGATTCGGATTTTTTTTTTGCATATTTCTCAACTTAAATATTTCTGATCATCAAACCAATTTTTATATTTCATAAAGACAACCCAAGTAAATAAAAAATGCAGTTTCTGAATGGTTTTTTAATTTTTTAAGAGGGGAAAAATATCCAAACCTAACTGGCCCTGTGTGAAAAAGTAATTGTTCTCCCCTTGTTAAATCATGAGTTAACTGTGATTAACTACGGTTTTTGGAAAAGGTTACAAAGCCATTTCCAAAGCTTTGGGACTCCAGCGAACCATGGTCAGAGCCATTATCCACACATTGAGAAAACTGGGAACAGTGGTTAACCTTCCCAGGAGTGGTCAGCCAACCAAAATGACTCAGAGTGCAACGACGACTCATCCAGGAGGTCACAAAAGAACCCAGAGCCACATCCAAAGACCTGCAGGCCTCACTGGCCTCAGTTAAGGTCAGAGTTCATGACTCAACCATCAGAAAGACACTGGACAAAAATGGCATCATGGGAGAGTTCGAAGGCCAAAACCACTGCTGACAAAAAAAGAACACAAAGGCTCGTCTCACATTTGCAAAGAAACATCTTGATGATTCCCAAGACATTTGGAGAAATATTCTGTGGACTGATGAGACAAAAGTTGAACTTTCTGGAAGGTGTGCGGCCCATTACATCTGGAGTAAAAATAACAGCATTTGATTAAAAGAACATCATGCCAACAGTCAAACATGGTGGTGTCAGTGTGATGGTCTGGGGCTTCTTTGCTGCTTCAGGACCTGGACCACTTGCTGTGATTGATGGAACCCTGAATTCTGTTGTCTACCAGGAAATCCTAAAGGCCAACGTCCAGCCATCAGTTCATGCCCTTAAGCTCAAGCATTCTTGGGTGATGCAGCAGGACAATGACCTGAAACATACCAGCAAGTCCACCTCTGACTGGCTAAAGAAGTGGTTTGATCCAAAACATTTAAGTGTGATAAATATGCAAAAAATCAGGAATCAGAAAGGGGGCAAATACTTTTTCACAGCGCTGTATATGTTATCATGAAAAGCTCAACTGGCTACTGAATTCTGCCAACAGTGACTTAACTCCGCGACTCTTTTGAATATATTTCTTGCCAGCACCAGCTCAGCTCTCATCCCCTAGCAACTCAGCTCATGTCCAAAGCTCATTTTGCTGCTGGTCTGAACATTTATTGTCATTAAAAAGTCAGCTTGAAACCTCTTTGGACCTGTTTTGTCCTCAGCTGCTCAGTTCCCAGCCCCTTATTGTCCACAGCTCTGCTTGCAGCTCCTCTGATCATTTTTTTGTCAAAAGCAAATTGGTTCCCAGCCCCTGAATGAATTTTGTTATCAGGTCATCTTACAGGCCTTCAGGAGATGTTATATCAACAGCAGCTCAGCTCACAGCCCATTGCATAAATAGTAGCTAAGTTTTCAGCCCTTCCAAACATGGTTTTGTTATTTCATAGTTCAATAACGTGTTATTTCCATAGTCAATCCCCTCATTGACAATCCAAACATAATTTGTGGCAGGTCAGTTCTCAGCCCCTCTGACTGTATTATGTCAGCAGTGGCTCCTTTTGCAACCACTGAACATACTATTCAGCATCTCAGCTGTCAGCCCCTTTGAACATATTGAGACAGCAGCAGCTGAATTAACAATCCCAATGATCAAATTTTGTCAGCAGCTGGTCATTTTACAGACTCCTGAACACATTTTTTTTTTTTTTCTTGAGATAATTTTTTTTTTGGCGTTTTGCCCTTTTGTCAAAGGACAGATGAAGACAGACATGAAATGTGGGGAGAGAGAATAGGGGACGACATGCACTGAATATAAATGATTCTCATGACCATTGCGTTGAGGTCTGTAGCCGATGCTTATTGGCACCACTGAGCTACACTAGCACCCCCTCAAGCACATTAAGGCCCTGTCAATACAGAGATGAATTCAGGCGTATACGCAAAAGTTTTTTGTCGTATCGGCATTTCATCCACACGGAAACGGCGTTTTGGGTGACTGTAAACGATACTTGTTGAAAACAGGTCCCAGGGTGCATAAATCCGTAAACGACTATCGTTTCGTCTCCGCGTGGATGGCTACCTGCATCTTTCTTGAAACGATTACGTCACACACAGCATAGCTCCCTTAAGGCGCCTGCGCAGGTCCTTCCAAAACAATAATAGCGGACTACACGGTTGTGTTCGTGCTGCAGAAGCTACTGAGCTTGTTATGGCTTTTACAGAAAAATCCGATGCTCCTTTACCACCACCGTAAAACGCACACACCATATGTTCTTAAATCCAATGCGAAGAACAACCAGAAGGGCAACTAGAAGAAAGTTTGTGTCAGTTTTCTGTGATGTTCTTTTTCTCTGTTAGTGCATTTCCGTGGCAGCAACACAGCACCATCTACAGGCTTGGCATATATACTACAGCGTTTTCAATCATTTTGCAACTGCTTTGCATACTTTTTCTGCAGCAACTCGACACTCAGCCCCTTTGAACATATCAAGACAGCAGCCGCTCAGGTAACAGCCACTCTGAACAAATTTTGCTAGCAATAGATCAGGTAACGGGCCCCCTTACACATTTGGTCAGCAGCAATTTAGCACACGTCTTTCCGAATATATCTGGTCAACAGCAGCTCAGCTGTCATCTTTTCATATCATATTTTATCAGTAGCAGACCCCATGAACAGAATTTGTCAGCTACAGTTCACCTTAACCATATTCTGTCATGTGTAGCTAATTTAGCAGCTTCTCTGAACAAACTTTTATGCAGCAGCAGCTCAGCTGTTAGCCCCTTAGAAAATCATAAGGCAGCAGCAGCTCAGTTTGAAGCCCTTTGGAACTACTACTATCAGCAGAAGGTCTGGCTGCAGCCTCTTTGAACACATTTTTAACAGAAGCAGATGAGCTTAAAGCTCATATTTTTAGCACTGTAAGCAGATGACTGTTTTCTATTCATTGAGGTATAAAAAAACATTGATTTGTGACTTAAAACTACTGAAACCATGGCTAACATAAAACCCTCAGCTGGCATCAGGTGTTATGGTAATATTAAGACTTAGTAGAAGATGTACAGTGCTTAACAAACTTATCAGACCACCTGCCATATTTGTCTCAGAGACCATCCAGCATCATGAAGTGCTTTAATGTGGACTCTTTCATTTTCAGTCAGCTCTCCACGTTTTACCATTTTGAACAGGAATGAGGAATTTCAAACTGAATTCACCCATATTTGAGCTGGCTCTCTGGGCTTCTCTGAGAAGTCAGAAATGAATCAAGCATAACATTCAACCACTAAAACTCATTTTTCTTTCCAGGAATGCAAGTGAATAACTATAATTTGACATATTAATCAAGAAATGTTAATGTGCTTTACTATTTTTTCAGGGTTTTTTTTTTTTTTTGGTAAATCAGTAAATGTGAAAATTCATGGATAACAATAACAATTATATTTTAGCATTAAAAATATCATTTGGGTTAAAGAGCTTCTACATATTGGTGTATTAACCATTGCAGAAACATAAAAAATGATTTTGGTAATTACCAATGCTGTTAATTTAGGGCAGCTGTGGCATAAACCTTACTTTGGTTAGGGTTAGGGTGGTCTAATAAATTTGTTAAGCACTGTATATTTGTAATTTTTCAGAGAAAAGTACTATAATGTTGGTGGTTGAGAATGTTTATTGTCAATTTTATGTGAAAATAACTTTCACAGTCTATACCATCAAAACTTGCCTTACCCTTTACCAGAAAGAAGCCCTCATTTTTTTGTTTTTTGCACTTCATTGATATGCAGACGACTTAAAAATGTTTCAATTACTGCCTTCAAGCTTCATTCTCTTCTATATCTTGACAGGCTCTGTCCATTCTCTGAATCCCCGTTCCGCTCCAGTCCCCCAGTCTCAGTTTGTTCCATTTCATCACCCAGTCACCACCAGTTCACTCTAACAATGATGTACTCCATCCAGTGCTGTCGTCCCCTGCGTCCCGAAGCTCTGGGATCAGTCCTTTGATACCTGCTCTTTAGATGATTTGCAGTCTGGGGGTTTTGATGTGCCAGATTTAATACAAAGCTCAGCCAGTGTCCCCTCAGACCTCCCCGGGCGGACCGCTCAAATCCCCACTCTGCGTTAAGATGTCTCATTTGCCAGCTAATGTGTTTAATTTCAATCACTCTGATACATTTAAATGGTTTCCAGCTCATGAGCTATTATCTCTGATGGAAATTCTTTAATTTAAACACTAGACATACTTTAATCTCAGATAGGACCAGGGGGTTAGTGTGAAGCAGGGTGGAAAATGCATTTTAATGCCATTTTGCCACAAATATGAACAAAAAATACACTTGAAATGGCGAATATTACTTTTTCATTCAGGTTTCTTCCAGTGTAAAGAGATATTTGTATTCCTAGTGGCAGATAGTTGTGTAAAAATGGGGGATGTCTAACAAAAAAGAGAGATTTGGTATTGATTCTTTTTGAAATGACAGATGATTGACCGAAACACGGCAAAGGCTGAAATATGAATAAGTAATTTTTCTCCGTGGACATTTGTCTCTGTGTCTTTGTGGCATTTAAGCCCCATTTCTCTTCAAATAAATCAATAGTTACTTTAAATCCACAGTTTTCAATTTATTTTTTCGGTCTTTCACACCACCTTTTTACTTTTCCAGCCAGAATACCAAACAGAGAGGGGGGGAAAAACAGCTGAGTGGAGAAATGAATAATGTGAAATTGAACTTATGGATTTTTTTTGTGCTAAGTGAAGCCGCGGCTAACGCATTCTGGCCGGTTCACTTGGCCTCCAGTCAAAACTGTGACTGGAATCCTAAAGTAAAACAAATTAAAAAGCCATCAGATAATGACAGCAGGTCGTTGTAGTAATAACAAAGCGTTCTCACAATCCTAGATTCGAGGTGTGTGTGTGCTGTGTGGTACTGTACGTGTGTGGCAAGTTTAAATGGCAGCGGTCCAGGAGAGACAAATGTATCTGAACTTTTCATCCATCCCGCCCCTTCATTCCCTTCTTATGCTTCCCCTTTTTCACCCTTTGTTCATTTCCTGTCCTCGCTGCTCTTCATACAGATTTTCTTCCCCTCTTTATCCCTCTCACGTTGAAAATTTGAGGACATCTGGAGGTTCAAATAAACAGCAGGCTCAGGGTGTGTGTCGTGCTGCAGTCTGCACTGTTGCAGCATAACAACAACAAGGAAACAATAGAGAGATGGCTGAGGTAGCTGCAGCTGTAGCACCTTAATTTCTACCATTATCTTTCAACTACTAGTTGATAGCTCCCATTATGAAGCATCTGATGCATATTAAAACCACTTTACAGCCCACTGGTGAACTCTTGCTAGGTATCTTTACATTGTTCAAGCACTTAACCGACTTTCAAGGACGGCAGTTTCCTACCTCATAATAGGATGAGGGAGAAATTACATTTGGAGGGACATGAACATTTAAGGAAGTATCTATCTAGGTAATGTCAGTTAGATAGAAATATGCAGGGTAAAAGAAGATATAGCATAAATATTCACCCTCTTCAGGTTAGTGTTTAGTAGATGCAGCTGCAATCACAGCACTGAGTCTGTGTGGATAGGTCTCAATCAGGCTTGCACATCTGGACACTGTAATTTTACTCCATTCTTCTTTGCAGAATTTCTCAAGCTCTATGAAGTTGCATGAGGATTGGGCATGAACAGCCCTTTTCAAGTCCAGCCATAAATTCTTTATTTGATTGAGGCCAAACCATATTCGTGTACCTTTCATTGTATGTTTCCCTGCATGCCTCCTAAATCCTCTTCCATGCCGTAGTCCTCTTGCAGACTAAATAAGATTGTCCTCCTGGATTTTCCTATATTTTGTCACATTCATTTTACCCTCTACCTTTTTAAGCCCTCCAGGGCCACCTACTTAGAAGCATCCCCACAGCACGATGCTGTCACCACAAGGAATGGACGGTAATACGATAATACTGTTTACTGGGGTATTAAAAAATAGCCACATATTCCTTTAATTACTGTCATTAAGACCATGCTGTGTGATACGTGAATACTGATAATAAATTCCTCTATAATGTGTGTTCTTTTGCACCAGCAGCACCACTGACTATGTGCAAAGAAGCTGTAAAAGTGATGGCAGAACTTGTGTTAATGACATCAGGCTAATTTGGTGAACATCAAACGCACACATACAGTGCTTAACAAATTTATTAGACCACCCTAACCCTAACCAAAGTAAGGTTTATGCCACAGCTGCCCTAAATTAACAGCACTGGTAATTACCAAAATCATTTTTTATGTTTCTGCAATGGTTAATACACCAATATGTAGAAGCTCTTTAGCCCAAATGATATTTTTAATGCTAAAATATTATTTTTATTGTTATCCATGAATTTACAAATTTACTGATTTACAAAACAATGAAAAAATAGTAAAGCACATTAATATTTCTTGATTAATATGTCAAATTATAGTTATTTACTTGCATTCCTGAAGAGAAAAATGAGTTTTAGTGGTTGAATGTTATGCTTGAATAATTTCTGACTTCTCAGAGAAATCCAGTGAGCCGGTGCAAATTTTGGTGAATTCAGTTTGAAATTCCTCATTCCTGTTCAAAATGGTAAAACGTGGAGAGCTGACTGAAAATGAAAGAGTCCGCATTAAAGCACTTCATGATGCTTGATGGTCTTTGAGACAAATAAATCTAATAAATGTGTTAAGCACTGTATATATCGGTGCATTTCTACTCATGCACCATGACCTGGCACAGGCTCCAGATGTCTCTGAAGTCAAATCGATCAACGTGGACCTCTGGTTGTGATGCGATCCACCGCAACTTGAGTTTGAAAACACTTCAATTCACATTCCTAGATCTCAGATGGTAATAGCTGATCATTCGTTTTCATATCACCTGTGAGGTAGGAAAAGGGAGTGCCTTTGTGTTACAGGAGATGAAAAAGAGAGAAACTTCATTCGATCCTCTCTGCTGAAGTTTCTCATTTAGCTTGAATTTTAAAACAGTGCTGCAACTATAAATCACTTATATCCTGCACAATTTGCCTCATAAGCATAGTTTTTTTCTACTAGTTGCATTTTGATAAACATGAATGAACCAAGTGTCCATGCCCTTATACATAATGTTTTTTTAAACACCTTGCGGTAACACCATATATCTCAGTAAATTTCGGGGAAGGTATGATGGTATTGAAAAGTTAATACCACCCAATCCTAGCCACCACTGTGCTTCACAGTTGGGATGGTGTGTTTGTGGTGATGTGTCACGTTTGGTATCTGTCAAATTTAGTGTCTTGTCTGACGGCCAGAAAACACTATTTTGCTCTTAAAGAACTTGTGTCTACTTGACCATGGAGTCTCCCACATGCCTGTTGGTGGACTCTAGTCCAGGTTAAATATGAGCCTCCTTCAGCAGTGTCTTTCCCTTTGCCACTCTCCCATTAAGCTTTGACTGGTGAAGAACCTGGCCGACATTTGTATGCAGAGTCTCTCCCATCTCAGCTGCTGAAGCATGTAACTCCTTCCGAGTAGTCATAGGTGCCTTGGTGGCCTCTTTCACAGTCGCTCAATTTGTGAGGCCAGTCTGATCTGATCTCACAGCTATTTTTTTCACCATCATGTCTCGTCTGGACTTTTTTTTCTTTTAAAGCTTATAAAACATCAACCCTGTGGTGCACAGTAAGCTCTATACATCTATTTTTGCAGGACAACCTGGGCTTTAAGAATATATCTGCTACAGTAATGTCACTTAAATTTTGAAAATGTTATAGAAGATTTTTATTCATAACATACAGTAAACAGTAGTGACTAAGACTTTTCTTTGCACAGACTTGTTCTCCCATCTCTTGGGTACAAAAGAGTGAAAAATAAATATTCTGTGACTGACAGATTTCAAAATATCTATGTATATACAAAGAAAAAATCTGTGCACATTTTTGCAGTTAGATCCGTTTGTGCCATTCCTTTAAGCAGTAGAGATGCAACATCTTGCTATTGGAGGACAGCCACTCCCACAATGCATTGCATGTAAACATTGCCCTCAACAAATATGGTGCTAGCCACTGAAGGAAGCCAAAGTAAATGATCGAAAATTGATTAAAAATGGACAAAAAGACGCTTATTATCGGATCTAAAGCCGTGGATTTAATCTTTAAAGACCCCAAAAAGTCACTGAAGTTCTGGTCTTGCTAGAACAAAGTCTCTTAGGGCTACATAGAGATCGAGGGTAGCCAACGAACGGCAAAATGGTCAGCTTTCAGAGGAAAAAAAAGAATGTCTATGACTAGGGTTCAGAAGTTATTAACATTTTTCTAAACTGTGTCACTTCTTGTTGTATACGACAACGCTGTCCTCAGAGACCCAGAGAAGTCAGCCAAGTTCCGGGCTCACGAAAAAATGTTCTGTAGGAGCTACGAATGCATAAAGAACATATTTAGAAAGGTACAACACAGAGCTTTCACAGGAAAAACAAGTTAGTGTCCACGACTTACAGTTCAAAAGTTACCAAGCGATTTACAGAGGGGTGTGCCTGCAGCACGGATCTGTGCCTGGTGAACTCTAAAGGTTAAATGCAGGTTTATTGGTCACATGGCTATCTAAAGTAAATGTTCTAAATGACTGGAGGTTCTTGAGGACTGCTGATCACTTTGGCCGGAGACAAAAAAAATCCAGTAGTATCTACGACTGGGGAACATTGCTTTGAAATGACTGATGTCTTCCAGATTTCCAAGCTAACATGCTAACAGATTATATAAGAATGTTTATTCTTTTCCATCTCAGTTCAATGTGTGCATGGAATTGGAAATTTAATCAGTACCGTACTTCTGAGACCAGTGGAAATGTCATGATTATTGATGGTATTTAGTTGTAAAATTAAAATTCAGTCTGTGCCAAGTTTGGGACTGAGAGACCAATGTTCCCATCCCTAGAGCTGCCCCATCAGCACAGTGAAGAAATATGTCTTGGGTTTGAATATGCCACTCAGTTACATCAACATACAGCACTAATAAAGACACGGACATTGCAAAATCAGAGTGGATTTTCATTGATAGAAAATATAATTGTAACACCATTTAAGCTTAGAAGAAACAATAAAGACAGACGTGAAATATGGGTCAGAAAAAGAGAGTTTTAAGTCAACATTTGTACAACCATTGTTTGAAAATGTGTTATTATTCATAGTATTCCTCTTTAAGGAGGCACAGACTCGACCCCCCAGAAGGATTATCAACCTCTCACAGTAGCTCGTCCTTTTCAACCCGGGATTCCGCATGTTTTTTCCCCTCCTTCCTGCTGGATTTGTTAGGTTATTGCTGAGCCGCCAGAATGACAAATCAACCCTCAGCAGACAGACTTTTCTACTCGGACCTCCATCTCCACCACACGTGAAATTATTCTGCTAGCCCTGTCTGGTAAATGGGATCCAAGTCAACAGAGAAGCATGAGATAACCGAAATGCATTTTTTTCTCTTTCCTCCTTGCCTTGCATCTGTAAATTACCTTTGTGCTTCTTAACACTTTCTATGTGCTCCATGTTTCACCCACCGTTATGCTCGTGCTCACAACTCCAAGCTCTTTTTCTATTTCTACCCTCCAGCCCTCCTCCCTGCTAGCTCTGTCCCTCTAAATTTCCTGGGGACTTTATCTCCTCCATTTCAAATAGGATTGGAGTTCAATTTGCCATGCTTCATGTCACTTTGCAGCCGTATTCCATACTCGATATAGACACATCATAAAACTGCAGAATGAGCAAAATATGATTTGTCAAAACTTTTTCCTCCCAGTGGCTATTTGTCATTTCTGAGATTTGTTTCTCCTTCCTAATGCTGTGATTCGTCATGAGAGATTGGCGTCGGGGCATTGGGCGGATGGAGGTGTCCATCAAAAGAAGGTGTTGCTGTCGGATTGGTGTGGATGCTAGTAGGTGGTTTCACACTTGGAGTGACAGCACCTATTAATTTGACCATTTAATTTCAAGTCCAACAGCGTCAGGCTCCAGCACCTTCAATCTCCCCCTGTCATTCAAAACAAGGCTCCAGCCAGTGGCCACAAACACTCACAGTGACACATATAAAAGGAGCAGAAAGGCTTTTAATTTAAAGCCCAAACTTAGCCTGGTCTGAGACACAGGAAGTCGCTTTAAAAGCCAGTGGAAAAACACATCAACAATAGACCTCTGACTGTGATATTTAGGGGAAATACTTGCACTAAGCATCAAAAATAAGTATTGGGAAACAGTTTTTCTATTTTAAATGCAATTTGTTTTTCTGCAGTTTACCTTTATTGTGTGGTTATGCTTAGATATTCTTTTATTAAGTCCGTTATACAATTTTGTAGATAATATCCATCTTTCTTCTTACGCTTTCACGGGGTCGTGTCGCGGTGGAATCGGGCGACGTACGTCAACCCAGACGAAGCTCTCCTCAGCAATGTTTTCCAGTTCTTCGGAAGGGATTCTGAGGCGCTCCAAGTCAGATGGGATATATAATCCAGGGTTTCATCCAGGATTTTTTGAAAGTGTGGGGGAGGACTTTTCCATCCTCTCTCCTGTATTAGCGGACATTTAGAACACAAAGTGGGGCAAACATCATGGATCAGATGAACGCCAGAATAATATAATTTAGAACAATATAATTTACAGTTTTAACATCTGAAAAATGGTCATAATTCTGAAGACATGGCAGCTTTTATTTTGGCGTGGCTGTGTGCCACAATCAATTACATGTAGCGGAAACCCTGTAATCCCTCCAGCGAGTTCTAGGTCTGCCCTGGGGTCTCCTCCCAGTTTGATGTGCCGAACCACCTTGACTGGCTCCTTTTGGTGTCAGCTCCTCACCCCATCTCTAAGGCTGAGCCCAGACACTCTCCTGACAAATGTCATTTTGACTGCTTGAACCCACAATCTCATTCTTTCAGCCATTACTCAGTGTTCCTGACCACAGGTGAAGGTTGGGACAGGGATAGAACCAAAAGTTTTGCCTTTCGGCTCAGCTCCCTCTTCACCACAATGGTATGCAAAACTGCTGATGCTGCACCAATCTGCCTGTCACAGTCCATTCTACCCTCACTTACAAGCAAGACCCCGAGATACTTGAACTCCTTCACTTGGGGCAAAGACCTGCTTCCCACCTAGAGGTGGAAAGCGGCAGAGGACCATGGCCCCAGACTTGGATGTGCTTATTCTCACACCAGCCGAGTATATAATAGTTATAAATAATTTGGGCATGATTCATATGACTGCAAGTGGATGTGATGTTGGTGTTTGCCAGGAGGCTCAATGTCTGCCTCATCTCTGTCTGCCATCATTTAGCTGCAAATTACACTTCAGAAACCAGAAGGTGATGTCACAGAGATTATGTCCATATTTATAAACAGTCCATCATGCAGAATCATAGGTTGTTTGCAATCATGTGATCCTGAGTGTTCATTGGGGGTCAGGAAGTAGGGAACAGCCACTAGGAATGAATGGGAACATTGGAAAGTTAGTACTTACCAGCTCTAAATAGATCTATTCACTGCAATTATCATTAGAAAGTTTTATGCATACGTAGAGTTCCCAATCCCTTCACTTTCCAAAAAAAAATAGAGGGTTTGCCTGTCTAACTTAGTGACAAACAGCATGTTCTTCTGGTCACCTTCTGAGAATTTTTTAAAAAGTCCTGCCCTTCCCAAACGCTCTCTATGGGAGTTTTCCCAGATGAATATGGAATATATCCATGCAATGGAGATATGAATCAGTCTGCCTGGTGTGCTGGGTCACAAGGGAATGAAAGCTTCAAAAAAGTGGTGATGCCTACATCTTTAGTCAAAATGTCTAAGTCTTTAATCTGTCAGTGTGTCTTAGTGTGTTAGATGTTGAAGGGTTTCTTGTTTGACTGTATCTGACGTGTGAATGGGTGGATGCTGAGTATTGGGGGTCTTTTAGGGTTGGATGGTACATCATAAGTGCTGTTCATTCAGAATTATCCATAAATGTATATTAAACATGCACTTTTTGACTTCAAGGCACATTTCCCATATCATATAAAGTAAAATATAACCCTCTATACTCCAAATATGCTGCTGTGACATGAGTGCGGTACTTAGGGACAGATGTTAGGCTGTGAAATTGGCTTTGGTTGCAAATTGAGTTCTGTAATCGCAAACTGGATCTCCAGCAGAATCTGTGGTAATGACCAGATTGATACTCCTTCTGTGAAGCTCACGATTGAAGGTGGAGGTTTATGACAGTGTTCTCAGTGAGAAATGGACTGCAACAGAGAAATGTGACACTGCCATATAAATTCACAAGTTTTCGTGCTCTCTGCCTGCGTTTTCTGTTTTAATGAAACCCGTGCTCCCGCTGTGAACACGATGCTCCCATCACAGCTTCAGTAAGACGGGTGAAGTCTTCAAGGTCAGACCTGAAACAACAAACTTTTAGCTCACACAGAGTTGGCGAACTTCCCTTCTGTTTTTTTTGTCTGTCGAGTTCTCCAGGTGGATTAATTACTCAAGTAGCATATGTCGGCGTTTAATCAGAGGAGCAAAACGGCATGACTTCCTCTGATTGACTTCCATAAAAACCATTTTCTTACCCAGTTGAAAGGGGCCTGTTAACCCTGATAGCAATTAGAGAAAAAAATAGTCCCTTTCATAGTGAGCTGCAGTTATTTCAAGAGTCAAGAATCTTGCTATCTTTTTCAAAAGGTTTTAAGAAATCTTCATACCATGAGCACCACTCATTGAACTCAGTGTATCGCCACTGAGTTGTAAGTGGAGGCAGAAACACTCTCTGCATGGCATTTGTTTAACTAGAACTAGAAAGTCCCTGTAATATTCTTTACCCATAGTGACAAATATTACTAAGATCCAAATATCTTACTTTTAAAGGGCCAGTACATAGAATTTATGGTGTCAAGTAGATGTGCATGATATGAGAAAAATGGTGCTATAGGGACAACTATAAACTGTGATAAATAAACAAAAAATTAAGAATACAATAAACTACCAGTCATATTTTTATTGTAAATAAATTCAAACAGTATTTTTCCACCTCTTAATAGTCATTGTTTAATCTGAAGGTAGCTGTTAGCTAGCTAGCTTTAGCATCATGTAACTGGATCAGAATGAAGTGAAAGCATGGACATTACACCCAGAATTATCTAAGATATACAAATGCTGATAGAGGCCGCATTGCTTGATTGCATTATGCTTTGTTTTAAATGTATGGCATTAATATAGACTTGTAAAATACAGTCATGGACAAAAGTACTGGCACCCCTGGAATTTTTCCAGAAAATACACCATTTCTCCCAGAAATTGTTGCAAGTACAAATGTTTTTAGTATACATATGTTTATTTCCTTTATGTGCACTGGAACAACACAAAAAAAACAGAAGAAGAAAGCCAAAAATAACATAATTTTACACAAACATACTAAAAAAATGGCCTCCACTCTAAACTAATTGAATATCCCTGCTCTACACTAAAGCCATAACTTATAGACACCATTAGAACAGTTAAAAAAACATGCAAGTACTCCACATGCAGCAGTTTTCAAACAGGATGTAGATGCTAGCAAAGTCATATTCTGGTTCTTTGGCTTATCATGGTGTCTTTGCATGCTTTTTCACCCTCTTTTTATAACAAATGGATATTGTCTATGAGGGGGTGGCATGAAACCGTAACACAACTTGTGTTTCCAGAGGGCGAAGTTGCATTCAGAGATCGTTGGAGGGCATCAGTGCACCAAACCAAACTCCCACCAAATACTTCTCGAAAGTTTGGGGTTTTTTTCAGTCTGGGCTTCTGTAGGTGTGTTTGCAGATATGAAATGCTCATTTAAAGGTAGCGAGCGTAAACCCCTCATTGCCAGATGATTTTGTACTGCCAAAACACATATATGAACACTTTACTCCAGGGCTATCCAATTACATATTCAACTGGGCCAAATTTTAGAATCAAGACATGTAGCCAGGCCAGACATGTTTGGTGCCCAGTAAGCAGCTGGTAATGTCAAATTTAGAACCAATACAGATCAATTTGATGAAAAATATGCACTTCCTTTTTAAATTTGGCAACATGACAAAAGCACATGAAGAAATGCATAAAAACAACAACAGAGGGAATATATGAAAACTTGCAAAACAGGTTGCCTTCTGCATCTCTGGTATGACCACAGGCTGGGCCACTTGGGGGTTGGTTCTGGGCCACATGTGGCCCCCGGGCCACTAGTTGAATAGGCATGCTGTACTCCATTTATATCAATTTAAACCCCAATCCTACACACTGGTCCTTTAAATTATAAAGATGATACCACATTCTGAAAGATACTACACTATAGGAGTCTAAAACTATTTGGAAACTGTCAAAAGTTAATCATAAGTGCTCCTTTTAAGGGGAAGTTGAAGCCAAGCTATCAAGGATCAGATCACCTAGAGCTACAGAGTGCAGGGAAGGTAGAAAATGAGAGTAACTAAATGTAAAAGGAAGCACATAGAGAGTGTTTGTCCTTCATTTTTTGGTGAATTGACCCTTTAAATCTTGATCTTTAATCTGCAGCATATTTCTTACACTAAAGACATCGATCCTGTTGTTTAATTCATGTTACTTAAAGCTTGTCAGAATGATTGACCGCCTCCCTTCAGGGTGCATTAATTACTGTCTGGCAGCCTAAAATATGCTGGCACTGACACAGTTCCTGGAAACACTTTAGACACTGACCACGCTGCTCCCTCTCTCCAACCTTTTTGTGCCACCTCCATCCACAGCACCTTCATTTTATGATGGACGAGAGGGTTTAGAGACTGCAGACCGCCAAAGTAGTTCAGATCCGGAGAGAGACGTGAGGTTTGATAAGTACAGCTCTGGCATGAAATGAGAAACTATCCTTCAAAGAAGTCGCAGTGGTCGACTCAAGGAGGAGATTCACTGAGCTCTTGTGTTTGCTGATAGTTTTTCATGGAAGCAAAAGTGCAGCATTAATATTAATTTAGCAGTGAGACGTCCATTCACAAGTAATTGTAATTATATGACATGGAATTTCTCCACCAGATGGCAGTGTTTGTCCAGTTTAAATGCATTTGTATATCGACTGTACCTCATTTTGGTGAACTGAATCAATGTGAATGTATGTGTTTTAGTTATTGCCTTTGCTGTGGCTTTTCTTTTAACTATAGTTTATTCAATTATGAGGGCAAAAAGGGTAAAAAATAATGCAACTTTTTCCTTGCAAAAGCTTCCAGGAGTCCTTTACATTCAGACATGATTACAGCACAACTTAATGAGTTATGGGCCAAATAACAGGCAGCTGAAGCTACCTTTCCTCCCTGTTTCACCTAGTTCTGTGATCAGGAAACACTTTGTGCAGCAGTTTTAAAATTACTTCTGTGGCTTGCTAGGTTTTTTGTGGTGTCCCACTAACCTGATATCTTACATTTCTTCCCCTCAAACAGCAGACTAGAGCTGGAAATAAAGCACACAGCTCTGCCCTCTGCTGCCCAGCTGCATGCCTGGTTTACAGAGTAGAGATGAAACAAGGGACGGATACTTTGGTACTGTGGTATGTCTTGATTGATTGAGAATCGGCCATTATGGGATGATTTTCATTAAAAAAATGTGTGATGAGTTGATTGGAATTAAGGGATCTGGTCACAGATCACCAAAGCAGTGGGGATGCACAATGTTATCAGCAGATACAGGCTAAAAAGGTTAATTATTGGTATCAGCCAGTAATAAAATCTCTGTTGATGTTCCAGATGATATATGAGCTGTAAATAAAGTATAAGTCTATACAAAAATCACTTTTTATTCAATGTTTTATCGTGTGTTGTTCAACTGTCTGTCACCATGTTGCTACAGTGCTGTTTGTAGCTCTCCCAAAGGCAGAAGAAGTTGTTTTTACTCTTAATATTACAAATACATTCAGCATATAATGCACCTGCAATCCAAGAGACTTCTTTGTTTTTCAATATTGAGTATTCATACTTGAAAAAAATGTTGTCAATGATAGTAGAATGAAATATTTTTGTCTTGTTTTATGTCTAGACCAGGGGAGTCAAACTCAAGACCCAGGGGCCAAATCCAGCCCGTGGTTCAGTTCTACCCAGCCAGCAAGATCATTTATTTTTATTAAAACTGGCCCACCAGTATGAGGTCTGCAGGTTTCCTCGGGTATAAAAATGTTAACCTTGATGATTGAAAATATCCTTGTCAAGTCATAAAAAGTTGAAAAAGTGAAGAGTAAAAATAAGTAGATATAAAGTCAGGATGTGGGAAGGAATTTTTTTTTTTCATTTCACATTTTCAATTTTTTAATATCACAATTATGACTTAAACTTATGTTTTTGACTTTTTATTTCATATTTTGACCTTTTAATTACACAGTTTGGGCTTTTTATCTCACGTTTTGACCTTCTCAACTCCTAACTTTGACTTTAACCACATATTTTGACCTTTGAGACTCACAATATACATTTTTAACTCATATTTTGACCCTGGAAACATGCTAGTGACTTTCTATTCCATATATTTGCCTTATAGAAACATTATTTTGACATTCAATTTCCTGTTTTGACCTTTGTAATGATTAAGTTTGACTTTTTTATCTGAGATTTTGAGCCTTTAAAATTCTCATTTTGACTTTTTTAAATCTCGAAATCATTTATCATCAGTGCTAAGTTGATTTTCCCATCATTAATTACTGCTGAAAATGAGGTTGACGGCTCATGGTTAAGTGTTGACCTCTCAGGTTTGACCTAAATTGCTGTGATGGAGTTTGACGTCCCTGGTCTAGAGGACAGAAGTTAGTTCCAGTAAAAGCAATTTCACTTTGCAGTGTCGTCCAGTATTATTACTGAATCATACAGCCCTAGTACCATGTCTTTCCTGTATGATTTGGTAATGATGTATGATTGTTATCATACTGGACAACATTGCAAAATGAAGTTGCTATTCAAATATGTTACATAAATGTTATCAAGAGACCTGTTGCTTGGCTTTCTAGGAAACCAGAATAATGATAGTCTTGAAGCATGTATTTCACAACTCAAAACATACAAATAATAAGGACCATAAAGAAATATCAAATATTTTTGCAGTACTGCTCTAAAAAATGTAATATTTTCTACCCAAAATAAGTTTTTCTATTTTGTTTTTTAAAAAAAAGTCTTTTTAAAGTGAACTTGGTGCTCCTTTCAATTAAAAAAGTATATCTGTATTAATATCAGCAGTGACAAATGCTCTCTCTAGTCTAGCCCAAAACTAGACTACAATGTAATTTAGTTTTCATCAGACATTCAAAAGCCATGATATTTCTCCACTGTGGGTAAATCTGTCAAAATACAATGCGTCTGTATCTACTCTGCCTCTAAGCTGTAGAAAGCAGGGACCCTGGGGTTTGGCAGGCTACCATGATTTGGTACTGGATTTAGGCAAGAGAATAAATGCTTGGACTAAAAGTAAAGACTAAAATATAAGAACTTTTTCTTGACTAAAGCTAGTCTAAAAAGTCGTGGGGTTTTCATCGACTAAAACTAGACTAAAATTATAAAGGGTAGAAATGACTAAAATTGACTAAAACTAAAAAGCATTCAATCTTAAGACTAAGACTGTGACTAAAATTAAAAATAGCTGTCAGAATTAACACTGCTGGTGAATGAAAAACAGTAAGAGAGGTGCTATTTTCCTCCTCTGAGCTCTCAGAGTTGCTACTTGGCAACCGAGATGTACAAAACAGTTTTGATGCACTTCAGACAACACCGGTGTGTTTTTTGCTTGAAACAGGTGACATAACGTTACATTACAATGTGTTTAAGGTTGATTCAGTTAAATGACTATGGGCAATATAGGTTTTTGGTAAGAAATAATCGCATCAGTTACATAAGGCAACTGAGTTAATGTTAAGTCTTATCGCCTTTTTTTAGTAGACTAAAGACCAGCTTAGACTACATGATTTTTTTGGTCGTTCACGATGGCCCCATGCCAGACTATGTGACCAAAACTTGTCCTGTCTTGGCCGACAGCCTGGCCACACTACAAGAGTGATCCCGACCGCTTACCGTATGCTGACGTCACCACCGTCTCCGTGACTGAGTGCAAGTTCACAGGTTGTTGGGGGTCGGGCCGAAGAGTGTCACTTACTCTGCAACAGAAGAGCTCAGTGTGATTGTGGCAGTCTTCTGCTTGTAAAAAAGTAAAATAAGAAACAACTGTGGATTGGATTATGGATAACAGTTATGGATGTATAAAAAGGAGGACAATATGGACTGCCCTCCTTCAGATAGAACTTAAGGTATGCATGTGAAAATGTAAATAAATTAAAATAAAATTTATACATTAGTTTTAGGGAATGAAAGGGGATAAAAGTGGTAAATGATGATGCAAAGATAAGGAGCAAACACTCTTGTTGGTAGACGTCAGGATTCCCGTCGTTGACGTCAGGTCAGGGTGTCAAACTAGACGACGATGTACGAAAAATTCTGACATGCTAGTCTTCTTGAATCATCATTTTGGGTGCGTTGTTAATTATGTTACACTACAAGACTGTTAGTCGTTAGTCGTAAGAATGACGTTTCTGCTCTTTTTATCAGGTTATGCTGCCACCTCTAGGAGGTCCAAGTGCACAAAAAAGCTAAGTAGACTGACCAACTGCTGAACCAAGTGAGATATCAATACACTAAATATGATTGGGAATAGTATCAGTGGCTGGTAAATGTGTCTTTTAGTTTTGAAAAACTGTCCAAACATGTCAAAGCCTTTTTCTTTTTTTAATTCGTCCTTCGTTGAATTTTAATCCGGACTTCTTCTTTTACCGAGTATCTGTATCCCTTCCATTTGTGTGCTTCTGCAATCTTTGCTGAACTGCAGGGCATCACGGAGCCACAGTCTGCTGCCTTTAAAGCTCTGCGTGTAATCATATTTTCTACTTTTATGATCTGATCGATATGATGAAGCAATCCAGTAAGGCAGTACTGCAGGAGGGCCAAGACAGACCATGCTACAGGATGGGGAAGTGCGCCACCTATTTCCTTTTATTCTACATAATCACAGTTAAAGATCTTTCACACATTCAGTCCACCTTTAATGTCCTGCATCCGCACCTTCAAGTGTCCCTGCAGTTTTACAGATCTCTGCACCCAGCCCTCTTCTTCCTCTTCCTCTTCTTCTTAATCACATCAGCTCAGTGGCTGAAAATTGAATTGCATCCCCGGCTGCTGTGCCAGACCCTGAGATGGATTTGATGTACACAAACACATGGCAGCTTTTCTTTCTTCCTCTGTGAAACCTTTCTTGGAAATCAATGGTAAAATATTTTGCAGATGCAGGAGTCTGTAGGGTCTGTGTACGTGAGTTTGTAGCTGCTGAGCGCTCCAGTCATGCCGCGGGTTGAAACCGTCCTGGAGTTGGTCTCTCATGTGGACTGAGAAGTAGAAGGACTATTTCTTGCCTTTAACTCACATGAGGCTGAAATCAAAGTTAGACGGACGGTGCTGGTGTTCTATTTCCTGTGAGGACATACAGATAAATCTGATTACAGATTCTGGGTCAGTTTTAAAAGACTCCTCTTGTTCTGAGACTGAAAGCAGAGCTGAATTAGACTCAAACCATCCAGTTTCAACATTATTTACTCATGTTTAAAATAAAGCTTTGAACCCTTTGTTTACTTTGAAGCTTTACATTTGCTATTACTGATGTAACATGTATGTAATTTCTTATTCCATATGTTTATATGAAACTGCCTGTCCATAATGAGTTGGTGTATTAATGATAATATCTTTAACTATGATACTTGTATATAGAGTAAACATTCTTGTCATTGTTTAAAGCAAGTATTGTGAGCTTATTTTGCTTTTGACAAACCATTTGAATATCTACAATAGGGCAGCCAGAATAAGGCTGACATGTGTCACTAACCAGTCAAGGTCGAGCCAGGACTTTTCCCCCTGGTGCTACCCCCAGGACTTTCCACTGGTGGTTTTCGGGCTCTTAGGACATCCACAGCACAGCCAGGGTCTTATGGCAACCCTACTGCCCCCCATGCTTATGCGGGTGTATACTGTGCGACTTTCTTCTGATTCAGCCTCGAATTTTGAGTTGCACGACTCACTTTGAAGTCAGGCGTCGTCTGTCCTGCCGTGTGCAGGGGGGGTACCACGGCCAGCCATGGCCCTGCTACAACCCGACGACCTGATGACTTCTTGCATGTTTGATATTTTGGTCCAGACACTTCACAGTGAGAGCAGCTTATCCCATTGAGGGTCGCGGGGGGTGCTGAAGCCTATCCCAGCTGTCATTGGGCGAGAGGCAGGGTACACCCTGGACTGGTCACCAGTCAATTGCAGGGCTGACCTATAGAGACAGACAACCTACGGCCAAGTTATGGTCACCAATTAACCTAATGAGCACGTCTATGGTGGTGGGAGGGTCAGAGTACCCGGAGAGAACCCACGCATGCACGGGGAGAACATGCAAACTCTGCACAAAAAGGCCCTGACCAGGAAGCAAACCAGGATCCTACTTGCTGTGAGTCAACAGCGCTAACCCCTGTGCCGCTGTGCAGCCTGGCCTCCTTTCTTGTATGTACAAAAAGCTAAGACCCCCCAAGGACCCATACATGAAATGAAACATCAATATTAATTGTTATTAATTGATAGAATCCCAACAGAATAGGCCTAGAGACACTTGTTCTTACTTAAATTTAACATCCTAAGAGCAGAAAGAGCCTCACACCCCCCTAAGATCTTTGGCACCTCCCTTTAGGGTTCTGGACACATATATGATTGTATCTCATATCTTTATTCTCATATCTTATATCTTCATGCTTATTTCTTAGGCATAAGTATCATAATTGTTTCTCATATCTTCATGCTCATATCCTTTATCTGTAAGCCTCTGTCTGATATCATCATGCTTATATCTCGATCTTCATGCTTATATCTGTATGTTTTGCTTTTAACTCTATGCATTTTGTGTAAGAGCAATTTTAAGCCGAAATTTCCATTAGAATATGAAATAAAAACTGCATTTTCACCTGTAAATGAAAAGCTCTGATCCTCACATTTGCACCTTTTCCTTGTACTGATTGATTTGAATGTAGCCATTCGTTTTTTGTCGCTCTGTCCATGGCAACTTTAGTGAGTTCATTCTTCAGTAGAATTACTTTGTCTTGATGGCTACAAGAAACTTGATAGTTTTAGGATTTAAGAAGGCTTTTGTGTGGTAAATTTTGTTCAGAGAAATCAGAGTACTTTGTTGAAGTTGCTGATTTAAATAAGATTTGATCTTGCAGTTGAGTGATTTAATCAAATATTCTCACATCAGTTGTTTTTGTCTTGTAAACCCGTGTGGATTCCTGTGTTTATGACTCAAAGAATAAAAAGCTGTCACAACTCAAGTCTAATCATTGATATTGTTGGGATTGTATTCCTACTAGTAATATATTTTGAATGGAAGATTGTGTTTATATGAGCAACAAATGGGTATCACTTGTCACCTGTCCCATGAACCCTTGTAAAAAATATATCTTGCAGATTAAATCTCCCAGAATCATGCTAGACGGATTAATCTGCTTATTTAATGGCCCATCTAAGCCCCTTTCCTTGAAAATATGCCATTTCCTATCTCTTTTCCTCCACATGGGGGCACTGTTGTCCTGTCCTCTGCATGACTCCTCTGAGGACCCAAATGGAGGCAAAGAAAAGAAACTAAAGAGACACTTTGGCTCGCTGCATCTGCAAAGTCACGATAAGTTTGCTCCTCAGCCCTCTGATATCTCCTCCGGTCATGGTGCGAGGCTTGCAGCTGTTTGTGTCTCTGTTTGTGCTTGTAAGGAGAACACCTCTGAGTCCCTGAGCGTTTTATCAGCGGTCACTTTCTTTTCTTACCACGAGGGAGGGACACGACCGAGGCTGCCTGCTCCTTCTGTCGGATCCACATCAGGAGTGCTTCCCCCATCCTCCTATGAGCTCAACTCGTTTGTCTTTGCTGCAAGTTGGGAAAGAAAGTGTGCAAGCTGCGTGTCTGCAGCAGCGGCGAGCCTGGAGTACGTGACGTGAATCCTGAACACAACTCCGAGTGATTTTTTTTTTTTTTTTTTTAACTCGAGCATCTTCTAATCGAATAACCTCAGCCATAAATCACTGACTCCCTCCAAGCTGGACTTCTTTTTCCTGCGTTTATTGATTGACTACGGACAATCCTCGAGTTATTCTTTCTCTTTTTTTCGAAATGGCGTCACTCTACCAGAGATTCACCGGCAAGATCAACACAAACAACTCGTTTCCAAAGCCTCCAGAGGCGAGCCATCTCCTCGGCCAAGGTGTGGAGGGGGAGCGGCCGGCGGAGAGCACGCGACCCGGGCTTCAGCATACATACCGGGGGCACAGCGACGACGAGGACGTAAGAAACTGACGTTGCTATTAAACATAGAAGCACTTTAGAATACTGTCAACGTAACTTGAACGCTTGATTTTAATCATATCGTACTCTGAAAAGGCTAAATGAATCTTCTTTAAAGGACAAATGCTCCTTTAAAGGCAAAGTTTTGAAACTTCTGCGTCATTGCCTCAATTGGTTGCCTTGAACGTCAATATGTGACGCGTCAGTTACGTTTCCTCCAGAGCAGTGCACGTTCAGTGGCGCTGTCTCTGCAGGTAAATCTTAAGACATCTTGCATAAGGCTGGGGATTTTATTGCATTTTTAAGACATAGTGATACCAACAAACGAGATTTAAGGCAAGATAACATTTTCAATATAGTTTATGTTGACTGATTTTTTTTTTTTTTTTTTTTTTTTTTTGCCAGGCTGAATGCTTGGTAAAATGATTTTTATAGAGAGAAACCCTAACAAATATTATTAATCTTAATTGATTAATCTATTTGATTCATTTGGTTGTTTTAATTTTTGGAGCATGTATAGTATTAGTAAAAATCAAATGATATTTATACCTGTTTGATGGCACGGCAACAAAAAAATACAAATCTAAAAGCAGCCATTATTCAGTAATCTCTTGCATTTAAGAATAAGAATTGCAGGCAAACTCCTGCTATCTGTCTAAATAGCACCAATATTCCAGCAATGAATGATAAGTGTTAGTGATGCACGATAAGTTTTTTTTTTAACCGATACCAATAACCGATAATTTCCTACTCCTGATGATAACAACCAGTATATTTTTTTTCGATTGTTGATTCAGCAAAAGAAGTTTATTTGATGTGTTTATGCACATCTGGGGGTAAGAAGGGGTAATATGTAGTGAGCAAAGATATTTATAACTAATTTAAACTAATATCACTCGTGTTTTTCAGAAGACAAAGAACTATTCTGACTTTATAACTGTTATTATAGTTAACTTGTTTTAGTTAAACATTTGTGTACCAAGTACAACATACACAAACAACTGACAAAGGCTTTTCCCCATAAAACCAAATGATAACAGGCTGTTATGCTTAACAAATGGAGGAATCTGGGGGTCTGTTTTTTTTTTTTTTTTTTGGCTGCTTAAGCCAGAATTAAAGCGAGCTGATGTTTTACATAAAGATTAAAAATATGCACTGACATAAGTCAAATCAGATAGGTTAAGAAAGTAAAGTCCACCGTGGTCTGTGGCTAAACTTCTGTTCCTACCGTCGATCGGACTGAATGAAACCACGTCAAACAGAGCAGGCAGGTACACGTCTATGAAAGTAGATGGATCAGGAGACTGTCAGACTGATTTTGTTGTTATAACGTTGCGCCTTTTGGCTCTGGCAAACTTTCTGCAGTTTTCAATGCCTGCTTACGATCAGCGCTCTGCCTGGTATTAGCCGTTGACTCGGTCCTAATGCCTGCGGCTGAGGCTTCGTTTTAACGTCGTTAGGATGATGGCTCTTAAGTGACTTATTAGATCCATCGAGGAATTCTTTCTACTCTTTGCGACCTTTGCAGAGCAAAGTCAACACAGTCGTGTTATCCTCCCCGTAAATACTGAATAACGCCACCGTGTTGTTAGCATTTTGGCACAGGGGCTTCTTCCTCTTCTTCTCTGGTGCTCAACAGCAGGTCATGTACTGTGGTGCCACCTGCTGTTTCGGAATGTGTAGTCTCATGAGAAAGAAAACAAACGCCAGCACTGCTGTGCTGACAAAAATATATATGTTATCGGGGCTAGTATCATAATATCGGACTTATCGGAATGACGTAATAATTTCCTGTTATCGGCCCGATAGTTATTGTGCACCCCTAATAAGTGTTTGGAATACAGCAAAAACAAATGTGTCTGCCCACTTTCCAAATGTTGCCAGTATATTTCAGCACTGAAGACAGTGCTTTCTCTGTTTGGGTGAAAATATGACTGTGGATATGTATGTTTCTGCACTTTTTGACACTGATCTTTAGAGTAATACATCCTGGAGTAACCTGACAATCTAGATCAGTGTTTCTCAAGTGGACAAGTCTTTGTCCGCCATGGGAATCTTTACCACCATATGTTATTACTATAACTATACAGCAACTTGCTGTACTGTAAAGTACAGCAAGTTGCAGTACTGTTTTAAAGAGGCTATTTTGTATAGATATGGAAATAGTGTACCTTGAGATTTTTAGAATCAAACAAAGTGATAGAGACTTGCCCTTCAAAATAAAAGCACATTGTAGACCTTCGGCCACATTTTTTTTCCAGACACACATCCCCAACTCACTGAAAATGGCCTCAAAACACTTTTTTGAATCCTGAGCCAAGGGTCTAGAGATTTAGCATGCCCATATTCAGGGTTATATTCCATGCCAATGTGGGCAACAGCCGATAGATGGTGTTTGGGAGGGACAGAAACTTAAAAAAAAAAAAAAACTCAAAGGGTGTTTAGATGCAGTTCCTGTCTTTCACATTCATAACGGACCAATCAGAACAGCAAAACATATACAAATTAGGCATTCCCTGCCTCAGGGTGTAATCTACACAATGCAAGATTGACAGGCAGACAGCCTGGACAATGTCTTTGCACAATACAAACAAAAAATAAAAAAGTATTTGAGTTTCTAGTACTACTGTTTTTGTTGCGGTATCTAGCTGATTTTAATGTTATTTGTTTTACTAGAATCATATAAAAGTTTCTATTTTGAGTATTGTGACAACCATTTGCTTTGTCACAATGTCATTTAGCGGACGCTTTATCCAGAGCAACATACATCTGTGACATAGGCATGTGTTTATGATATTAAATAATATCATGAACCCCCAATCTCCTGCCTGTGCCTGTGATTTTGTCTTTTTATAAAGAATTTATATGTGTCATGCATCGCCATTCAGCTGAAAAACCTTGAGCTTTGAATTTTAGGTCCATATTGTCCAGCTCTGATCTATTATTACAGATTATTGTGTAGTTTTTGTTGTGCCAGTCTTACATGAGTCATGGTGCTGTATGACCTAACAAAAACCGGACAAATGTTTATATCATGATTCCCATGCATTCAAACCAATTTTCTCAGCATCTGTCTTAGTCATGCTCTTTCTTGTGTTCTTTTCCTTCTAGACATGTTTACCTTGTTTTCCTGTCTGCAGAAATCCCCATCATTCAAGCCGTGCTATCAAATTGCCATGTATATACCCCACACTGTGACTCCAAAAACAGTGTTTGTTTACCCCGGATGGTCGACTTAAGGGAGGATTTCATGCGTTTAATCAGGGTCACCTTCCCTTTCTGTCTAATGGCATTGTTAAAATCCGAGTTGTGTTGCTTTAAAGCACATCCCTGTGCTGGAAATGTTGCCAAACATTCAGGTATATTGTAGAAACAGACGGCGCTGTCCGTGGTGCTGAAACTGTGCATGGATTTATCCTCTGCTGTCGCTCTCCATGGTGCTGAAACATTAACTCAGCTAAGCCGCTTTTATGGGGCTGCTTTTATTTGTCTGTTTACCCTGGAAATTTAAATACTCTATTGTGGCTTCTTTGACAGGCTTTTACTGCTGAATTCCTTTCCTTTCTTTGCCAACATTGGGCTTCAAACAGTTGTTGTTTACTTTCCATATGCAACCTAAACTAAGTTTTTACTTGGAAGCTGATACACTGAGGATACAGTTTTTATGTTTTGTGAAAACTGATAGTTTCACATGTTTTTAGAAGGTTGTATGGTGGATTTTAGTGTGAAATATGTTATATGTTCATTTGGCCCCTTTCCACTTGAAATAAGCTCCTATTTCTTGAATCACAATGTTTTTTTTTTATTATTATAAAAGTAACAAGGTATCTAGTATCCAGTTCTTATTATTTTGTGTTGTTGTGGCAGTGTGAATGGAAATGACTCTCAAATTCTTTTGCGACAAAGTAACCAGCTGTTTGTATGTTTTTCCTTGTATTCCTACATGAGTCTCTGTGCTCAGTTCTGCTCCGCTTTAGAAACAGACCCAGTGGGCGAGGGTTGGGGTCATCAGTCAGAGCAAAACTACTGCACCAATGGAGTGCTGCAGATACAGAATATGTGGAATTAGCAGGTAATGCTTGGAATGGAGTAAAAGCATGATTTTAGATCACCTCAACTCAGCTGGTATTTCAGTTCTTTCTGTTTTTATGGCACCAAATAAAATCATACATTTTCTAGGCTGAAAACTAAGGATTGAGCAACATTTTTTAGATCTTCTTAGCTCCTGATTGTTCCTTCCTAATGTTTGGATTGGAAATTCACCCCTTTACTTTATGCACAGTAACTTTAGAGTATGTTCTATCATCAGAAACTTTCGCAGAGGAATTAAACTTCTACTCATCCGTCATGTGATTGCGTGCTAGCTCATGCTGCTAACTGTGCCGTACAGTAACACGCAGGAGATAAAAACACTGTTTGAGGTGTACATGAATATAACATGAGGTTGATTTATTGACCGGTGGTCCTGTCTTTGTGTTAGTTGGTGCAGAGAACTCCAACATAATCGGAAATCAATACAAACAGTGATGTATGGTCCCTATTCATCAACCTGAGAGCATGGTGGGGGATTGTGCCGAGAGGACGAGCTTCGTCTGACATGAAGAGCTTTGAATGCAGGACAGTTTGGAGTACTTTGAGCAAAAATGTGATAATAAAACCTGTCTTTAATGGTGATAGTTGCAGGTTTCATATTTTTTGGATCATGCTTTAACCTAGTTTATATGCACCAAGTTCACTTGTATATCTCTTATTCTAGTCTCGCCTTCTGCTCTATTTTTAATGTCAATCCAAGCTTTGGCATCGATCCAGCAGCGTGGCCTTAATGAGTGCGAGTGGTGGAGGTGACATTTGCTTCATGCTGTGTGGATGAGATCTAAAGCCCACTGGGATGAAGAGCTCATCCACTGACTCGGCCTCCCCATAGAGCCGACACACAGCCTCACTCTGCCACTCCAAAACTTTATCCACCCATCTGTCCTCAGCTGCTACTCCCTCTATGCGCAGCTCCTCCATCAAACATGACTTTTTTTCACTCCCTGGCTACGTCCTAATGGGTTTTTCTTCTGCTATAATGTCCTGCTGCATTACTTTTCAAACATTAACAGTCTCTATACGTCTAACACCATCCTATTTCACCCAACACATTTTATCCTTCTTTCTAACACTTCTCCTTTTTGCTGCCAGTACTTGCTGCCTTTTGTTTTGCCGTGCTTTGTTTTTCCCTCCAAGATTAGTCATAATAAGCCTGCAGCCAAGTTCAGCATGCCAACTTGCCTAACTTTCATTCCCATAATGACCCAAAAGGGAAAGAAATGTTCAAGCCCTCTGCTAAAAAGGGATATAAAAGTGCAAATTTAATAGGTTTCATAGCACAAAGTGAAATTACAGCCTTACTAGTTGAACTCCTACATTTCTTTGATTAAACTGAAAAGGTATTGTCAGGAAAATCAGTTTCAGTTGTTCCTTCTGAGGAAAAATCACGAGTATTATTTTTACTGTTACTTTATATGGCATTAACGTCATGCCAGTGCTAAAGCATAACTGCACATGAGCCTTTAACAGGTACATGACTGATAGTTTTACCTCCTTTCTATGCAGTTTAGTCTGCTTTAGAAGTGCACAGAGAGTCAGTCAGTCACAATTTGGATTAGAAGGAGGAAAGCCAGGAGATGCTCATTAAGAGCTTTCAGTGTCTCACAAGTCAGTTTAAATTCTGATTCTCACTTGAGATTTGAAATTAAAAAAAACTAATGACTCTCAATATTTGACTGTTTTGTTACAAGCAGGTGCTGATTTAAGCATCTATTCCAGTCTGCTGTGCTCTAAGAAGCTGCAAATTATTATTTGACATTAAAAAGCTGAAAAAAATCAAGATAATGCAGCTTTAAGCCAACCTTGCATGTCAGATGGATTTGTTTCACACATCCGTCTGGTAAACCTCTCATACACAGCATTTGGGAAAGGGCAGAGCCTTTGAAATAAAAACGCAGATGGTGATTGGATGAACATTCTGTCTGTCACATCTTTACGGGCCAATCAGAGCATCAAATCACGTGACATAGCCGCTAATGAGCTGCGCCCCTACCAAAAGAATAAACTCCATAGAGAACTGCATACTGTGGACCATGGCCACTGTAGACATGTCAGTACACGACTTTTGTCGTTTTTGAAAAGAATACAGCTCACTGCTGTTCTTTGTTCTTCTTTTAAAGAATAAATGTCACCAAGTTCTGATAAATCTGGTGCTTTAGCAGCATCCACGCTAATCTCTTCCGCCATAATTGCACCAGCCTCTTGTTGCTGCTTGCTTACGTCACGACTCCACCGCGCCGGAAAGTACTGCCCATCATCGCTGATTGGTCCTGTCACTTTCTAACCAGGCCAGACTGTTCAGATGGGAGCTTTGCAAGATGGATTCGCCAGTGAGAAACATGGAAACGGGCGGCTCCATCTGTATGCAAGGTTGGCTTTAAGCTGGGCAACTGAAAAGTAGGAGCAACTCAGCGTACCTTTTTGCAGTATCTGTGTTCCAGAGAAGTTGGAGATGGTGCACTGAGAAAAAATGTCATCAGCAGTATTTTCTTTGCTCAAGTAGCAGTTCAACATATGGATGCATGATTTAGAGTCCAACAGTGCATGTCCACTTTTTCAGTGGCGCTGGTTCAGAAAGTAAAATTCACCATTATAATCCCTCACAGACTCTTATTACAATGCTTTCAATGGATGAACCAAGCTGTCTAGCTACCTGAGTACTCATGACTTAAAGACATTTGATTGGGTGCAAAAATGGCATTTGGTACAAGTCTATGTTTACATTTCTTCAAATGATGGAACCACGTTTCCCACAATCCATTGTAAATAATTTTTATTTTGATTAATAATAGCCATTTAAACCCTTAAACCACATATCTTCCACTTTTCTGCACTTACCTTTGATGTAGTGTTAACTAGGGCTGAACGATTTGGGAAAATAATCTAATTGTGATTTTTTTTTTTTTTTTTTTACCCAATATTGAAAGTGCGATTTGAAAAGTCAGGGTTTCTGCTACATGTAATTAATCATGGCGCACCGCCATGCCAAAAAGAAGCCACCATGCCTTCAGAATTATGATCTTTTTTTTTTCCAGATGTTGAAAATGTAAATTATATTGTATGAATGGATCTGTAAAAACATTTGGTCTCTTTCTCAAGCTTGGTAGATATTTCCACAGTAACCAGAGACCCCACCAATCAGAGACATCATTGTGACAAACAAGGATTGTGGGTGTTTTAGTATTTACAGCTGAGATTGCAAATAAACTATGTTTTTCTGAAAGGTTTTGTTGATATCTTACAACCTTTTTGTTGGAGTCATGGAGGAAAAACTAGGATTTTTTTCTTCTAGAGTCACACTGTTGAGCCTTTTTTGGATTTTTACCTATATCCAATAGACTTACATTGACTGACTAACTTTTGAAATATTTCAATTACTCTGAAGTGATGCTGTTGAAACAAACCCTTACAGATGGAGGCCCTGAAGTCCATTATTATCAAATTAAACTGCATCAAATTTAAACTTCCAATCAAAAAGTAAATAAATAATCACAGTTTGATCTTTACATGTAGCCTCTCAGAATTCAACGCTTTAAACTAGTCATTACGGCCTTTTGTTTGGAATGAGCTCGACTTACTCTCCATTGTGAGCGTAATCCTTCTCTGTCAATACGTCTGATTGTGATCTCAGTCTGAAATCCTCTCTGATGCTGATTCCCGCCTGCTGGAACAACTCATTACCATCTGATCAAACAGAAGTTTTAAAGGCTGTTAGCCCATGCTATCTGCTGATCGGGGTAGACTGATGATCATACAAGTTTTTCTGACATCATAACAGCTGACCTCAACAGTGAAATGAGATTTTGTGGAAATTTCCATTCCTTTTCTTTCTTTTTTTTTTTTTTTTTTTTTTTTTTTAGCTCAGTTTATTGTCTGGAGAGACAAGTAAAAGCTAAATCAAGATTTTGTTGTGTACAGAGCAGGCCATGCATCTGTTAATCTGTTAGAATGTAAGTAATTTGTGTTCTTTTTAAAGATAATCAACATGGACAAATGTCCATAGTCAGTGACTGAAACCTTCAACCTTTGGTAAATTTTTTATCGCTAATATTTTTGTTAATTAACCGCCAATCTGACCGCCAAACAGAGAAGTGTGATTTATCTCTCCATAGTCCTGTTTTACCATGCTTTATACCAGTGGTTCTCAAACATTTCAGCCCATGAACCCCAAAATAAAGGTGCCAGAGACGGGGACCCCCACTGTACCTGAAGGTGGTTGAACACAGCCATGCAATTTGGAATAGTCATGTGCAGACAAGGCTGTCCATAAAGAGGGATAAATGGGAGAGCCTTCTGGGGACCTGCCACACTGGGAGCCCATGGACAAAACCATGGTCCATTGTAAAGTTAAGCTGTGATAACCATATTTCATATTCAACCTGAAAAAAATAACCATTCTTATAAAATATATATATATATATAGCCTTCTTAAAAATGTAAATCCCCTTTGTTAATAAATCAAATAATTAAAATTGGTTTAAAAATTGCTACAAAGGGGTAATAATGGCCAAAAAGGGTGGAAAAGGTGGTAAATTAGATTTTAAAATTAGCTGAAATGGGTTAGCAGTGGCAAAAATTAGACAAAAATGGAGTTAATAAGTGGCTGAAATGGATTTAAATTGGCATGAATGGGTGGAAATTTGGTGAAATGTGATGAAAAATAGTTAAAAATCTGGCAAAAAGAGTTAACTGAGAAAGAAAATATAGGCAGACAATGGCAGAAATTGGTTAAACAAGCAAAAATGGTCATATAAAATGGTGAAATTTGGTTAAAATGGGAAAAATTGGCATAAAAAGTGGTAAAAAGGGGCTACTAGTGGCAACAATGGGTCAACAGAGGCAGAAAAAAGTGGTGGAAAGAGCTCAAAACTGACAAAAGTAGTTGTTAAATGGCAAAAATATGTTAAAATTGGTGGGAAAAAATAATGAAAATGGGTTAAAATTTGACAAAACTGGTGTAAAGTGGCAACAGTGTAATTTTAAAAATATTCCTAGTTTTTTAGGGCATCTGGAGACCCCTCTCAGTGTCTTGTGACCCCGGAGGGGGTCCGAACCCCAAGGTTGAGAACCACTGCTTTATACAACTCCATGTGACGCTTGGTGTAGGACTTGGTGATGTGAGGCTATCAGCCATGATGGCGCATTTCATGGCGCCCCCTTTATGCCAGTGACGGTTGGGAGCTCCCACTTCCTGGCTGAGTTGCTGCTGTTCCTAAACGCTTGCCCTTTCCAAAAATATTACTTAAAGTTGACTATTGAATGAACCATCTTAATGCTATTGGCATCCATCACAAGATCACAATAGTAGTCACTGAGCTCAGAACAACCCGTTCTGTATGTCAGATGTTTGAGACTACTTGGCTAGATGCTTGATTTTATACACCTGTGGCAACAGGTCTGATTGAAACACCTGAATTCTACAAGAAGCAGATGTGACCAAATACTTTTGTCCATATAGTGCAGGGGTGTCAAACTCAAGGCCCCGGGGGCCAAATCCGGCCTGTGGCACAGTTATAGATCCTTTCATTTTTTTGTATTATAACTGGCCCCCTGGTTTGAGGTCTTCAGATTTCCTCAAGTTGAAAATGTAAACTTAACCATTATGATCTAAAATATCCTTGTAAAGTCATTAGAAAAAGTAAAAAGTTAAAATAATGAGATTAAAAGTCAGGGATGTGGTAAAATACATTTATGTTTTCATTTCATATTCATATTTTTGCATCTGACAGTTATGACGCAAAGATGAGATAAGATAAACCTTTATTCATCCCACAGTGGGGAAATTTGCAGTGTTAACAGCAGCAAAGGATCAGCATAGCAAACAGAGAACAATAGGTACACTCAACATGCACACAGTGCACAGATAATTGTAATATACAAGAAAAAAAAGAAGAAAAAGTAAGCAGTTAAAAACACAAAAACTAAAAACTGTTCTACACGGTGAACAAAAAAGAAATTGGACATGTCATTGTACATTATTTGAGTTATTGTACTTAAGAGAAAGTTGGAATTAGCAATAGTAATAAATATAAATATAATAAATATCTAGCCTGTCAATATTGCACATTGAGGTAGCATTAAGTTATTAAGTTATGGTTTTGACTTTTCATTTTATATGTTGACATTTTCAATTCACAATTTTGACTTTATCTTTTTTTGACCTTTTAGATCCTCAGTTTTTAATTTTCAGGTAATATTTTTAACCTTTACACTTATGATTATGAATTCTTTTCTCACATTTTGATGTTTTTAGCTCCTTACTTTGACTTGTATCACATAATTTGACCTTTTAGACCCTCAGTTTTAAAATTTAAGTAATATTTTGACCTTTAAAACTCAAAATTTAGATGTTTTTCTCCTGCTTTGACATTTTAAAGCGATTACTTTGAATTTATCACGTTATGACTGTTAAGAATCATTTCGACGTTCTATCTCATATATTTGCCTTTTAAAAACATTATTTTGACTTTAAATGACATGTTTTGAACCTTTTGAGCTAATCCGTTTGAATTTTTATCTCAGATTTTGAGCCTCTAAACTTATCATTTTGACCTTTTCAATCTCAAAATTGTTTATCATCAGTGCTAAGGTTTTTTTTCCCCCATAATTCAAAATGAGGTTGGACCCTGCTCGGCCCTCAGGTTGGACCCAAAGTCAGAATTCGGCCCCTGCTGTGATTAAGTTTGACATCCTTGATATAGTGTATCATTAAACTTTTGCTTCCCTCCTTGCACTTCTGCTTTATCTCCTTGTTTGTTTTTTTGAGTAAAAGGTGCTCAGTTTTACTTTTCAGCCTCATTAATTAGTCATCCCCTCCAGTGACATTAGAAATCGTGAAAATCCAGACAAAAGCAGAAATGAATCTTTACTTTCTCAATAAAACGCCTCGTCCCTGCGGTGTGATTCTGTTTTTCCCCTCAGACTCCATTACAAGAGTAAACATCTCTGTTTGGTCTGTCTCTGTCTGCTACGATCAGCGCAGTCGTAATGAGACTCAGGAGATATCCGGCTACATTACTAAGATTCAGACATCTTCCACACAGGGAGGTGGGTACGTGCGTCTCCTCATGTGTTTGTGTCTGTGTACTTTGAGTCACGTATTCCCACAGTTCTCCTTTTTTAACACTCTCCCTACTCATCTCGCTCCTTCTGCGGTCTAATGGCTTTGTGGCTGCACTTTGCATTAAGAAGGATGGAGGAAAAAAGGAATAAATCCTGCAGCACACATTAATGCACGCACTCTTTCTCCTTTTTACTTTATCTTTCTGTCAACACACTCTCACATAAATGCAGCAGGATATTTCTCTGGCTATGGATTATGAGACAGCCCTGCTCTGAAATGGTCTTTTAATAAGCTTGCCAATATCTGATTTTCTTTTCATGATAACATAAATAATTATGATGAAAAACAGTGAAAGGAAAGTAGTAAGAATGCAGAATAAGATGTGCCTTTTTAATTCTTCATCACTGTCAGCACATATGGGGGTTATTATGTCTTATAAAAAGGCTCTGAATAAGTCATGGAAATCATTGTTTTCTCCACTTGGCAGATGAAAACATTCCCTCTTATCTCCTTCCTCTTCTTATATAACACCATACTTATTTTATTTTCTATATGCTCTTGAAGAACAGCACAGTGATGGCTCAATTTTAATTGAAACTGCCGGGTTTATTATACGCTCCATTGGAATATTTTCCCCCTGACTCCATACAGTATCCCCGTGATGCTTTAACAAATATATGTGTCATTTAACTGTTTTACTGCTAAAAATATAACAATAACACGGGGGGCACGTCACAGGCTCTCTCTCCTTCAGGCAGCGTGACGTGATTATGGAACAGCCTGCTATTGGTTGACAGACCCTCAACAAAAGGAAAACAATATGACGGTTAGCATTCAAGCTAGCAGTGATAAATGATCAAAAGTCTCTTTGGATCCTCAACAGGATAAGTGGAGTCAAAAATGGATGGATGGAGGTTGGCCTTAACCAGGTGTAAGGGTTTTAAATGTTTATAGTGAAATAGTTTGAGTTTGGCGTCCAGGCTTTGACCTCAACACTCCTGACAGATTGTTCTATGTGCAGAAAACTAAGGAGATGACATCTTGTGTTTGATAACGTGCTATTAAAGCTGCTCTGTCTGTTTTTAAGTGCTTATAGTTGTAGGACAGGGGTGTCAAACTCAGTCACAGCAGGGGCCGAAATCTTAATTTAGGTTCAACCTGAGGGCCTAACAGGGTCAAGATTTAACCATAAACTGTAAACTGTTTTCATAACTGTACTTTGTATTCTAAAGTAGGGTCCAAAACTAGCACTCGCCACTCACCAATTACGGGTAGATTTTGTCTCTGGCTGGTAAATTTTTAAGACCACTCACCACTCTGGTGAGTTTTTTATTTTTTTTACCAGCAAAAAATTCCTTTCTTTGTTACTGGAGAACGATGCTGGTATCGGCTGGTTTCCTGGCAGAGTAATGTGTATTTCAGGCCGAGACGATCTTTGGTCACGTAAGTGCGTCAGTCATGACGTCATTCACAGCGTGCCGAGTTGGATAGCTGGTTGTTGCTGTACCTGTACCTCCTTGCAGTGTTGCCAACTTAGCGACTTTGTTGCTAAATTTAGCGAGTTTTCAGACCCCTCTAGCGACTCTTTTTCAAAAAAAGTGACTAGCGACAAATCTAGTGACTTTTTCTGGTGTTACTGGAGACTTTTGAAGACTGTATCGTTGTAGCGCCTCTCAGTGACTAGCGGTAGCTGCCGTGGGCCCCTCCCTGTCCCAAAGCACTGACAGGCAGCCCACTCTTCGTGCAGCACTCCCCCTCAGCTGCGGTCAGAGCAGGAGATGCTCACGCCTCGTTGTCCGAACTGCAGATTAACCACGCTGTGAAGGTGCCTTGACAGTTTTTTCTATTGTCTCTTTTTGGTCCACTTAGATTGTTAATGAAGACTGTATACAAAAAAAAAACAAAAAAAAAAACAATTGATTTGTTGTAGGCTCTTGAGTGGACCATGAGGTTTAAAACTAAACCAAACATAAGAAAACTAAACTTCTAAGAAAAATAGAATAATAAATGATAAACCAGCATACATTATTGCTAGTATTAGTGCATAATATTAAAATATTGATTGAGAATCGCATACAAGACCCAAATGACATGTTAAATAATACTGATAGCAAATTACAACACTTAAAAGCCATTTTTATTTGGTTGGCTGGTAAAATATCTACCTGGCTGGTAAAAATTTTCACTTACCAGCCAGCCTGGCTGGTAAGTGAGAAAGTTAGTTTTGGATCCTGTTCTAAAGTCAACTGGACTTCTTTGAGTACACGTTGCCTTGGACATTGGTATGTCTTCATTTTTAAAGCTGTTCTCAGCAACCTTCCAGAGCACCTTTCCTCTCTGTTGATCTTGAAGGATGGATTGCACCACTTGCATTCATTTGACTTTGTGCAGTTTGTTGTTCCCAAAGTCCGGACTGAGCTGGGAGAGAAGGCTTTTAGGTTCTCTGCTCCTTTTGCGTGGAATAATCTGCAGTGTGAATTTAAACTGCGAAACTTAGTGACTCTGAATGTCTTTAAATATTTCGTGGAAATTCTTGAATTCAAACTCTCTGAATGCCACTGTTTCAACTGATGGTTATTTTATTATTGTTTAAATTTATTGTGTATTGTTGTGAGTTTGAGTGAATGTGTCGTTGTAACTGTGTATTGCTGCCATTCTTGGTCAGGTCTCCCCTGAAAAAGAGATCTTTGATCTCAATGGGACTTACCCTAGAAGATAAAATTATAAAATATTGACTTTAAAAGGTCAAAATATGAGATAAAATTCTAGATCAGGAGTTAAAAAAGTGAAAATATGTGATTAAAAGTCAAAGTTAGGAGTTGAAAAGGTCACAATATGATAGAAAAAGTCAAAATTTTGAATTTTAAAGGTCAAAATATGAAATAAAACATCAAATTCCTAAGTTTTAGTCATAATCTTGGGATGCAAAATGAAAATATGACATGAAAACACAAATTAATTTCTTTCCCTCATTCTTGACTTTTAATTTAACTATTTTTACTCTCTACGTTTTTTGTGCCTTAACAAGGATTTTTTTTTTTATCTTCAAGGTCAAATTTACATTTTTATAGTGGAGGAAATCTGCAGACCTCATTCGGGTGAGCCACTTCTAATTAAAATATGAAATGATCTTGCGGGCCGGGTAAAACTGCACCGTGGGCTGCATTTGGCCCCCGGGCCTTGAGTTTGACACCCGTGTTGTAGGACATTCGCCTGTTGGTAATGTGTTTTTGTGAGCCTCACTTAACAGTGTCTCTCCAAAGCCCCCTAATCCAGCAAGTTAGAAATCCAGCTAATAACCAGCAGACTGCATGAATACAAACACACCCTCTGTCTGCCTTCTTTTCCCAGTAAACTGGTGTTAATGAGTTTGGAATAATGAAGTGCTACTTGTCTAATTCTATCTGATTACACAAACAATGTGTCTGGGGTTGTACCTTCATTGGTGTTGATGAGTAAACGGTAAGTGAGCGATCAATAGCGGCACTAGAAGGATAGACTCATCAGACTGCTCCCTGCGTTCAGGGTGGCATCTCTGTGTAATGTGTGTTAAAGTGTCCGTGTGCATGCTGAGTGCGTTTCAGATTCCTGCTGTCTCTCCTTGATGGAATAGCCGACGCAAAGACTTGTCCAATCAGCAAACGGCAAGTTTAATTGTTTCCTCTCATCCCGTGTCAACAACAACACAGCACCTTCAATCGTCTAAATCTTCAGTGACGAGCCCCTTTTGACCCCCAGCTCTGTTTCCTCATCTCACTAATTTCTCCTTCATCAACAAAATGCTCAGACACTTCAGGCTGATCAAACACGACATGCTCTCATGTGCACCGTTCTCCCCAGCGGTGAATTATGCAGCCGGCGGGGTGTAAAACGGCAGTATGCTTTATTTATCATCAGGGAGCCTTTGCTCACCAAATCAGGTTGATGTAAAGGAGAGGAGGGGGCTGTAGGTGGCTATGCAGGAGGTTCAAATATAGGCATGGGTGAGTGTATTTAGATTATAAAGCAATGGAGAATTTCAATACCATGTAATAGAACTATTACATTGAATAAAACATCACAAAAGCTCATGCTGCATTAAAAATATGGCACAATAGTCCTTTTACTCCCCTTTTGTTCCTCTTTTACTCTATCAGTGATTAAAACCACATACAGGGAGGGGGAGCTGAATAACTAATCCTGTCCAGCCCACTCAGAGGGGATTTGCAAAATAATGGCAGATCAAATCATTTATAAAAATAGAAAAGAATAATTCTTCCACTTTATATGTGTCTGCACCTTTGCACAGAAAAATACAGCCTGCAGTGTTCACCATAAGGACAATGGATAGCAGAGAAAGCATTGAAATAAGTTCATTTATAAAAAAAAAACATCTAGTTAAATCTAGCATCAAAAGTTGCATTTTCACCAAAATAACTCAGAACTTTTGGTTCCTGGCATGGCCAGGATTTAGGAAGATGAAGTCAGTTAATATTATTTTTCTATGGTACCAGATCATTTACTAATAAAGACTTGGATTAGGAGCTAATCTTTTATGGACCAAATTTAATTTTCAGATATCTTGTGCAGAAACTGTATCTTTGGTTTTGTTTTTAGTTTGTAATATTTTTATTTAGGCTATATGGAAGTATTGTATTGAAGGCTTTCATAAGGCTGGGCAATTAATAAAGATTTAGATTGAAGTGCAATACTGCCTGGTGCAACTTTTAAATAGCAGGAAGTGCAATATTACTTTAACCTGATATGTTGATCAAAATACTACTTTTTTTGTTTGCTTTTTTGCTGCAGAGGTTTTATGGCCTGCAGATCATGCAATCATTCAAGTGTCTTTTTTTGAATAGGTTACAAAAAATCCTACTTTCCTCTTTTTTTGTATATGCTTTTCAAAATTAACCTTGCAAAGCAGATGGAGCCGCCCATTTCCGTGTTTCTCACTGGCGAATCCCTCTTGTAAAGCTCCTGTCTGAACCGTTTGGACCTGGGTAGAAAGTGACAGGACCAATCAGCAACGAGGGGCAGTGCTTTCAGGTGCGACAGAGTCGTGACGTAAACAAGCAGCAGCAAGAGGCCAGTGCAGATATGTCGGAAGAGCTTAGCGTGGATGCTGCTACAGCGCCAGTTTTATCAGAACTTGACGACATTTCTTTGTTAAAAGAAGAACAAAGAATAGCAGTGAGTTGTTTTCTTTTCAAAAGGGACAAAAATTGTGTACTGACATGTCTACCGTTGCCATGGTTCGTGTTATGCAGCTCTCCGTGGAGTTTATTCATCAGTAGCGGCGCACCTTGGTTTGGGGCTACGACGTCATGTGTTTTGTTGCTCTGATTGAACGTTCATCCAATCATCCAATCACCCTCTGAGTTTTTTTTTTTCAAAGGCTCTGCCCTTTCCTCAACGCTTAGTATTGAAGGTTTTTCAGATTGTTGTGTGATACAAATCCATCTGGCGTGTCAGGTTAGCAGTAAATTTCCCTCTTAAAAATGTTAATCCTTTTGTTTTAAACAGAATTAAAATACTTTAAAAACAGCTAAAATGGGTTAATAATGGCAAAAACCTGGGAAAGCATGGTGAAACTGGATTTTGGGTTAGAAGTGCCAAAAACTGGATGAAATTGGCAAAACTAGAAAAACACTCAGAGAGCGCAGACCTCCACCGTTGGCCCTATCTCTCAATTGTAAAGAATCCTTTAAAAAATTCCTGGATCCAGACGGTGATCTGGATCACTCCCAAAATCTAATCAGTTCTTCCTTATGCCATTTCTGACACTTCCTGAAAATTTCATCAAAATCCGTCCACAACTTTTTGAGTTATGTTGCTAACAAACAAACAAACAAACCCTGCCAATCACATAACCTCCTTGGTGGAGGTAAAAATAACCAAATATGGCAAAAATTGGTTAAAGTTTCAAACACAGGCATATAAGGTGATAAAAGGGGATTAAAAAAGTGGCTGTAAAGATGTTGAAGTAGCAAAAATAAGTGGAAATTTGTTGAAATGGGATGAAAAAATGATGGCAGAAAGGGTTAGCTGAGGCAGAAATAGGTGGAAATGGCTTAAACTGGCAAAAATGGACATACTAAATTGGGAAATGTGGAGTAAAAAGTGGTAAAGAGGGGTTAATAGTGGCAGTAATGTGTCAACACAGCCAGTGACAGGCAGAGAGTGGCACGATTTGGTGTAGAAGAGGAAAAATAGGCAGGAAAAAAAAGTGGTGGAAATAGTCTTAAACAGACAAAACGTGGGGTTTAAGTGGCAAAAATGTGTTAAAGTTGGCAAAATGGATGAGAAAAAAGTTCTGACAGTGGGTTGAAATCTGGTAAAATTGGTGTAAAGTGGCAACAGTGTAAATTATAAAATACTCCTAGTGTTATCAAGGCATCTGGAGACCCCCTGTCAGTGTCTCGCGACCCCCAATGGGGTCCTGACCCAAACGTTGGGAACCACTGAGATAGAGGACTGTGAGCTGTTTCCGAGGAGGTCTGAAACTAACCTCATCTCCATTTCTCTTTTCTTGTTTTTATTGGTAAAAAAATCTGAAATATTTACAGAATGGCTTCTGCCATTTTTGGGCCCTCAGAACCAAATGGTGATAACACTGACTCAGCTAGGAGCGTCAGAGCTAGCTGAAGGCTAATGAGAAGAGAAAAGCTAGCCAATCATTAGCAAGCAGGTGAAATGTGCTGTTCTGTCTTTGGTTCCTGATTAAATAACCTCTGAAAACTGTTATTTTTTTAACATTTAGAAACATCTATCATACTTCAGAGTGACAGTGTTGTTCCTGAGACAAATTACTAGCAAGAGAGTTAGCAGTGTAGCTTGGCTTTAGCATTTTTACTGTTGTTTGTCCCTTCTAAAAGTTCTAGCAGAACTATCTGACAGAAAAGAGGCTTTCTCCTCCTTTCCAAGCACTTTAAAAGTTGTGTCACATCTTTGAGATGGTGTGTTTTACAGAAATGTGAAAAACAAACCCTCAGTAGAGGACAATAGGTTTTAGATAACTCCTTAAAAAGGCTATCCATCAATACCAAGGTGGCGTCATGTCTCACTGTTGACGTCCACAACTCTCCAGCCGGTGCTGTATCCCTCTTTGTGTCGCTGCTGCTTGTCTGGCAGCTAGCTGACGATAACAGATGGTGGGCATTAATAACTTCATCTCAGCGTAAAATGAATTCATATCCGGCCCCTTCAGCCGGCGTTCTCACCGCGAGGAGAGGCAGGCAGGAGAGGCGGAGGAGAACGGGGGAGGCAGTCACAAAAATGCTCCTCTACTGGGTTTTTAAGCCGAACTCTCTCCCCCCCTTATCCATCTCTTTGACACATGCACACAGCTGTATGCACACACAAGCACGGCCCCTAAGAGCCTAGCTGCGTTTCACTTTTATGGGTCAGAAAACCAGAGCGCTGATTTAGTCATTATTTATGACTGGACGCTGGATTTCTAAGATTAGGGAGGAAACGGGAGAGGCAAATAACTCTGAGGCTTTCCTGGTAAACAGCTGACCTGATGATAAGGATCTGGATGAGACTGGTCTTAACATTGACTTTGGCTGATGTATGATTTGATTGGTCTTTTCTTTTTTGAATAATTTAAAGAATTTTAAACAAAGCATTTTAAAAGTTTTTTTTGGGCCTCTCTGTCTTAAGTTTAACAGGGCAAGCAGGAAATTAGTGAGAGGAAGTGGGGAATGAAAGGAGCCACTGGATTTGAACCCAGGTTGTACCCTTAGGAGTGCATGGTAAGTACATGAAAAGCAAAGCAAGCAAAGAGAAAAACAAGTGAGCATATGCAGCATAACAACCCAACCAGCCCAGTTATCACAAGAGTCCTCATAAGAACCCTTGTGAGAATCCAGGCGTCACAAGAACCCAACATCACGAATCAAAACCAGGGGGAGCAGGGATGTACAATGATGCAGCAAATCAGAGATTTCTGGATACCCCGATTGATTGGCAGCTAATCAAAATCACCTGATCTGATCACCTGGTTAATGCTCGTGCACAGTGGTTCTCAACGTTGGGGTTGGGACCCCGTTGGGGATCGTGAGACACTGACAGGGGGTCTCCAGATGCCTTAAAAAACTGGGAACATTTTTTAATTTACACAGTTGCCACTTTAAACAAATTTTGACAGATTTCAACCTGTTGTCATAACTTTTTTCCCAACAATTTTGCCGATTTAACACATTTTTGCCACTTAAAACCCATTTGTTGTCAGTTTAAGACCCTTTCCACCACTTTTTTCCTGCCTGTTTTTGCCACTTCTACACCAAATCTTGCCACTCTCTGCCGATCAATGGCTCTGCTGACACATTACTGCCACTATTATCCCCTCTTTACCACTTTTTACACCATATTTCACAATTTGATATGCCCATTTTTGCCAGTTTAAGCCATTTCTGCCTATTTGTGCCTTAGCTAACCCTTTTTTTTTGCCGGTTTATATCATTTTTTCATCCCATTCTAACAAATTTCCACCTATTTTTGCCACTTTAATCATTTTTTTTGCCCTTTTTCCCCCCAATTTTATCCAATTTTGACACTTCTAACCCATTTCTGCTACTTTTAAATTTCACCACCTTTCCCAGATTTTTGCCATTATTAACCCATTTTAGCCGTTTTTAAAGTATTTATATTCTGTTTTAAAAAAATAATTTACATTTTTAAGAGGGCTACTTACTGCACAAGTGAATTAAAATATATTTGTTTCTTGATAAGAGTGGTTATTATTCAGGTTAAATATAAAATACCACAGCTTAACTTTACAATGGACCATGATTTTGCTGGCTCCTGGTTTGGCTGGGACATTTTTCCCCCCTGATGGGCGGCCTTGTCTCCACATGACTATTCTTGAACGTGGGTGGCTGTGTTCAGCTACCTTCAGGTACAGTGGGGTCCCTGGTCTCTGACACCTTTATTTTGGGGGTCGCGGGCTGAAAAGGTTGAGAACCACTGCTCTTTTGGATTGAGATCTGGTGACTAGAGGCCATTGGAGTGCAGTGAACTCATTGCCATGTTCAAGAAACCAGTTTGAGGTGATTTGAGCTTGATGACATGGTGCATTATCCTGCTGGAAGTAGCCAACAGAGGACAGATACACTGTGGTCATAAAGGGATGGACATGGTCAGCATTAATACTCAGATAGGCTGTGGCGTAAACTACAAAAGAGCAAAACAGGGAGGAAAGGGAGGAAAATCATTGTCAATTGTTAAATTAATTGTTAAGTTAAGCTTTAATAAGGATAATTTTTTTTCTAATAACCACTCTTGTCAAGGCAACAAAAATGAATTTTATTTAAGTATGCTGTAGTGCAATTTAGCCTTTTTAAAAATGTAAACCCCTTTTCTTTAAACAAAATTACGTTCTTATTGGTCAGTGAAAAAAGTGGATGGGCATTTAGAGCTGATAGATTTGAAAATTAATGTCAGACTTCATAACTAAGTCATGATGTGCACTAACATCAGGATGTCAGAAGATTTAATAAAGGACAGCAAGACAAATTTTATTGGAAAGGAATTGAAAAAGACAAAAGACGGGCAAAAAAGTGTTAAAAGAGGACAAAGAAGTTGTAATTGTGGCTGAAAAGTGGCAAATAGCGGAGTAAATGTGCTAAAATGGACAAACAAGTGGCAAGATGGGTAAAAAGCTGCAAATGGTTCAAATGTGGAAATGTTGAAATGGGTCACAGAGTAGCACCAATGAATAATTCCAACATCACAACCCAATATTAGCCTGACACACTTTTCAGCTCCAAAACAAGGGAACTATTAGCAAGGATGCTAGCACCAATGCTACAGATCCAACATACAGGCATCGACGTCATCAGCAAATGCCAACTGGGTTGGGCCGTATATCTGGAAGTTTTGTCGGCAGGCCCGCTTGTAACTCCACCAGGCCTTCTTGCTAGTTGCTGCTACATGCAACTTTACTTCTTTGCATGTTTCGCTGTGCCTGCCTCTTCTTTGTTTGTTGTTTACCAGCTGTTCATAAACATTTATGAGCAGTACCGCCAACTGGACTGGGGTGTGGATACTATTTTGAGGTTGTACGATTTTCTGTTCAGGCATAGCTGTTGCGTAACTGTGCTGAACCATTATGTTCAGGACAAATACAAACACTGTTACAACCTCAGTGGTAAGTAAAAAAAGAAATGCTGTGAAAATAGCGTGCAGATCATATCACATATAAGCAAAGTCTATGAAAACTAGTCTAAAAAAGTGATTTAAAAGACTGCTTCTGTACACCTTATTTCCTCTGGTAGGTTGTTCCAAAGTCGAGGGTCCTGATGTAAAAGGTCATACCACCTTTAGTTTAGGTCTTGACTTTGGAACAACCAGAAGGCCCTCACCTGAAGATGTGGGGATAAAGGTGGGCTCATAGGAGGTCAGTAGTTCTGTTGTGTAGCTTTGGGCCAGACTCATATTGCTTGAAAAGTAATAAGCAATATCTTAAAATCAATGATAAACCATGCAGAATCATGACTGTGAGGCTATCAGTGTCCTGCAAAGTTGTTTTTACCTTAAACTGATCCTGGTATGTTTAGATTAAGAGGCTTGTTGTGATCCAAAGATTTAACTTCGTTGTTTGTTTTTTTAACTTTAATGTAGAAAATTGATTTAGGAGTCTGTTTTATGCAATTTCACCCAAATCACTCCTCTAAATGTAGGCACTTCACACTAAAACAAAGCAAACAAAGAAGCTGAAAATAGACCTCATATTGCTTATTTTAACCAAAATGTCTTACATCTTAAAATAGGCTTTGAAATGAATGCTGACAGCTCCATGTTGTAGGATTTCTTTAAGTATTTATAGGAATGCCCTGATAAGTTACTGAAATGTAGAGTGAAATGATGGTATTGGTTGAAATGTTGCTGATTCACCACTAGAGGCTGTCCTGCTGCTGTCTCTGACCGATGTGCTTCACTTCAGAGTTGTCGGTGAGGGAGAGAGAGGGGGCTGAAACAGATCGTTTTGGAAGCAGCGTCAGCGGGGACTGAAGGCCATTGGCACAAAGTGAGGTTAAATCAATGATACAGGAGGATGAGGGATGATGAAAAGAAAGAACAGAGACAGAGGGATGGAGGGAAGGAGAGGGGAGGAGAAACAAGATAATGCATTTGGCTTAAAGGCAAAAAGGCGAGAGAGACTCTTGATCAAAAACAGAGGAGGGTAATTGAGTAGTGTCTGATATTATAAAAGATGAATGGGATATCTGAGGGACAGCTAGGAGAGGATGTGACCCAGCATGATCAGGAATAAAAGGAAGAATATGACCTGATTCTGCCTCAATAATAAGCATGATTGAAGATATTTATGTCCTTTGTATGAGTTTAAGTCGTATCCAGGGAAAAAGACAAGTCCAAAGCAAAAATATAGATTTTTTTACTCTGCTTGTTACAAGAGAAACAAAACCTTTAGATTAAATTTCTCTATCTGAAATCCTACATATATGACGCTGTGTTGTCCATCAGTTCTCGTTCGGATCTGATTTCAGAACAAAGGGTTTAAATTCTGCATTTTGTGTTAGAAATGTGTCATAAACTGTAATTAAACTAGTGTTTGTTTATTACTAGCTGTCTGTTTCCTGCAGCAGCATCACTGCTTGTGTTTGAAGATGCTTTAAGAGTGATGTCTGAACTCCTGTTAATGATTAAGGCCTAATATTTCAAAATAAGAACCTGTCAACCACAGACTCACTATGGCAAGGCCGTCTTTATGGGATGATAAAGGGAAGAGCTTTCTATTGCCCAGCCTAATTGGGGGCCCATGGAAAATCATGTTTTAGTTACAACTTTAGTTAAGTTGTATTATCCATACCTTATTTTTAACCTGATTAATAACCACTCTTATCAAAGCAACAAACAATGAGTTTTTATTTATCTATGCTGTGGAACAGTATTGCCTTTTAAAATGTAAACCCCTTTTCTTGAAATGGACTTACCTTTTTACTGGTAATGGTACAGTTTTTCTCAGGCGCTTTGGTACATTTCTCAGAACAGAATTGAAATTCTCGAAACTACTTGTTCAATCTTCACATCATTGTGTCACTTGTGCATATCAAAAAAGCAGTTTCTCATTTCTTTGAACAAGTTACAAATGCTTTGGTACATCCATGAAAATGATTATGTATAGTTCTCTGCTGTTTCCTACATTAACAATTGCTTATGTCATGTTGATCAAAATGTATTATAATGGGTCTCTGTTGAATAGTCTCACCCCCCACAACATTTAGGAATTAGTTCATCTCATAAGTCTTTACATGCAAAATGGTTGAACATGTCATAATATGTCAAGCATATTTCTATAAATTTCCATTAGACTTTTTTCCTAAATCTGTCCTGAATTGGTAAATTGCTCCCAGGTGAATGTTGACTTTCTCTAACGAAGGGAAATGTGTGAAGCATTAGATCAACCAGTGATCAAGGAATTTGACTGAGGAGAATTTGATGATAGAGGAATTTTCTCAGCATGGAGATGGAAAGTATATGATCGCCAGCCACATACACAGATGACCCTTCTGGCTGCCATGGATGCAGCGTGTCATGACATCACAGCAGATACCTGCAGAGGTTGGATAAGACACTCTAAAAGATTCTTTCCACGCTGCATCGCAAGAGAAGATATTTGCTGTGATGTTGATGATAATTTGTGGTCCAACAGACAGGAACATCAGGAGGTGTAGGGAGACTGCAATGTAATTCCTACAGCACTGCATGTACATTTCTCCCTAAGAAGACTGTCCTATGTTGACATTTCTACTTTTGTTTTTTTTTGTTTTTTTGTTTTTTTCTTTGTGCTATGCAATGCTGTCTTTTCTTTTCTGTATCGCAATGACATCAAAAAGTGTAAATGTGAATCTTGTCCAGTCTCTTGCAATCTCCCACACACACTAAGATGTAACTTACAATTTACAATAACTGTCACCACAACTTTAGCCATAGTTTACATCAGAACATCCCTCCAGAGTACACTGTAACATTGACAACATAACTAAGCAATTTGACTGTCTTATCCCCTAACCCTACCTAACCTTAGGGAAAGCAGTAAGGGGTTGAAAAGTGGCAGAAATGGGTTAAAAGTGGTAGGTATGAAGAGAAAAAGTGGTGAAATTGGTTAAAAAATGGTGAGAGAGTTTACAAAGTGGTATAAACGGGTCATTAAAGTCATTAAAAGTGGCAAAAATGGGTTTAAGAGGTAAAAAGGGCAGTAAGCATCAGAAATGGGTCAAAAAAAAAAAATCAATGGAGGGGCAAAAGTTGACCATAAAGTTGTAAATAGGGATTAAAAAGTGGTGGAAAGGAGTCCAAAGGTTTCAAAAATTGTTTTGAAGAGGTTAAAAATGGGTTTTTCATGCAAACATTGATTAAATGGGCTTAAGAGGCAAAAAAGGGCAAAGAGTGTAGAAAATGGGCTAAAAAAAATGTGCCCATATAGTGGCTAAATTGCCCATTAAAGTGGTGAAAAGAGGTTGAAAATTAGCTTTGTTTAATTTTTTTTACAGTAAAGTTTGGCTCTAAAATGGAGTAACAGTTAGAAAGGATGCCAGCACCATTGCTACTGATCCAACACTTACATTAATGTCGTTAATAAATCACGACTGGGACGGGCCCATTTACTGAGTTTTTCAGGGGCACAGTGAATTCTGTGGGCAAGCCTGCATGCTGGCACTCACCATGTTCCTCTCATACATCAAACTGTAGCATGCACCTCTAGTTGTAATATGATCCACAGTAATGTGCAGTTGAAAAACACTTGTATTCTTCCTTCTGGAGCACATAGATATTAATATAAATATGCTGGACTCAGTCCAGGATACATTAACTAAATGGACACTGAGTCTGTATTCATAACAGAATGAAGTCATTGAAGCAGCGAACAGGAGATATTTACAGCCTGTCTTTGTGAAACAATAATTCACATTATCAGATCATTTCTGTCAATAGTTTCATCATTCTTTTTTAAGCTGATTTCTAAATAGGTTTATTTTTTTGGCTGTGACGTTGTAGCCAAAATCTGGCTGAGTTTGTGTAGTCTGAGCCGGCCAATAGGCATTCCTCTTATCGGTGCCAGTTAAGTAGAGATGCAATGATTGGGAAATTAAGCGCTAGTGCTGATACCGAGTTTTTCATTATTTCTTTAGTTGTGACGGCCAACAAAGCAAATGATTTCTTTCAGTTTTGACCACAAAACAAATCACAATAGGTCACAATTTCTGCCTTATAATTCTAACAAGCTTTTAGATGTGTTTAAAGCCAGCAGCACATATAAACATCTGCTACGATCTATGATTCATGCCCACAGTATTTGCTGAGACCGCTGTTTGTTAAAAGGGCTGATAAACTGTTAAACTTAGCGTCTGAGCATCCCAACTGTTCAGCAGGCATGCCCACAGATTTGGCTGGGCCCTGAGAAATCCCGAGTCTGGGCACTTCTCAGCTGTGATTTATTTATTTATGATATCAGTGCATCTGTGTTCGATCAGCAGCATTGGTGCTAGCATCCATCCTAATAGCTACCTTATCTTTGAGTGTGTCAAACTAATATTAGTTTCCGATGTTGAAATCTTTTATTTGTGCCTATTTTTAACCCGTTTTATCTGCCTTTTTCACCCATTTGCCACTATTGTTTCCCACTTTTATCAGTTTTACACACTTTGAATCCTTTTTATTCTCTTTTTACCAATTTCTCACACATTATAAACCCCCTTCATTACTTTATTCCTTCCATTTTTGCCACTTTAAAGACATTTTTGCCCCTTTCAACCCATATCTGCTCTTTTAAAAAAACCCATTTACTACCTTTCACCAATTTTTACTATTTTTGAAACCTGTTATTGTCACTTTTAAACCCCTTTTCACTACTTTTGCTTCCCATTTTTGCATCTGTAGACCCATTTTTGCTACTTCCTGCTAATTTTTGCCTCTGTTAACCCATTATTGCCACTCTCAACCAACTTTTGCCACTTTGAAGCCATTCTGCCTCTTCTTTAAACCCTTTCCACCACATTTTCTGCCTGTTTATGCCACTATTAACCCATTTTTGCCACTTTCCACCTTTTGTTGTCTATGTTCATGCATTTTTTGCCACTTATAACTATGGATGCATGATATTTGATTTTTGTAGAAATGTGATATTTACAGATTCATTTTAGCAGACACCGATATTAAAACTGATATTTAAATATGCTTTCCAGACAAGAAATTTCAGTCCTTAAGTTTTGAGGATGACCAAGGAAACAATCTTTAACCTTTAAAACACTTTAAAGCTTAAAGAATGAGGATAAATTAAGAAAAAGATTTCAACTGACATAGGACTGTTGGTTCAGCCTAAAACTCCACCAATTTATTTGTAAATATGGACAAAATTTACAGCCAATCTATGATGAAATACACAGGCAAAATATCAGATGTAAATATTGGCAGAAATTTTGATATCTGCTGATACCGATACCAGACCAATGATATCGTACATCCCTACTAATAGCCTCTTTTCAATAATTTTCTGCACAGTTCAGTAATTGTTATGCCCATTTTTGCCACTTTCAACCTATTTTTTTGCCAATGCTGTCTAATTCTTTTAATCTGTTTTAGCAGTTTGTAACCTATTTTCATTGTTTTAAGAAAGAGTTTTTATTCTTTTAGTAGACTGTAAACTAAGCCTGAATTTAAAAATATTTGTTGCTTTGAGAGGAGTGGTTATAGTGGTTAAAGAAAAGATATAGTTATCTCAGCTTAACATTAAAACGGACCATGACCTCCATGGGCCCCCCATCTGGATGTTCCCCAGAAAGCTCTCCCCTTTATTCCCCCTTATGGGCAACCTTGCTGTTCAGTGTAGGAATGAGCAGTTGCAAGTAGGATTTTGCATTTTTCTTACGCTCTTGTTCCTCTTAATGAAGCTCAGCATAAATTCATGCAGGACACAGTAGTCATACACCCAGCCTTGATCACCTGACAGCCATCTGATCCCAACTATCGCCTCCCAGCTCCCACAGCCAATCACATGTCTTTCTCTCAACACAGGGGTGTATTTAAAGATGAAGCAGCTCCCACTAATGCCTGCTTACATTAATGCTGATGCACCACGATGCTGCTGCTGACAAAGCTTAACCTCCTCCACCCCAGCCTCCTCCTTTATAACATAAAGCTTGTTGCACCCTCATATTCAGATTCATGCTATGTATCAACTGTTTTTGCACTAATTTTATTATATTTAGTACGCATTGTAGTTAGTGTATCTGTCCATATGGGGGCTTCTAGCGATGCACCTCCTTGAAAGTCAAAGCAAGCTGCTTTGCAGAGCCCTCTCCACCAAGGAAAACTATATGTCCATTTTGGAAATAAAATAGTTAAATTCATGGTGGGAATGTTATTTGAGTTTTATTTGTCGAGCCAGTTGTCAAGTGATTTTAAATAGCAGGATCAGACGGGGAAGATGGGTTTTTTTTATGCCTGGCGATGCTTTCCTTTCCTTTTCTGAAGCTAAGATACAAGCACAAACTTCTCTGCTCAGGCTTTTTCCCTAAATCAGACCCAAAGATATTTTTTCTCAAAGCATCCTCTCTCGTGTTTGAAAGAAATCTGCAGGCTTGTGTTGTAATTTTTTGAGCCAGCCTTTCTCTCTTTTGCTTCAAAATGTGAGGATTTGCTGCATTTTTGTCAAATATGTGAAAAAGCATCTTTTGGGATTTGGACTGTTGATTAGATAAAAGAAGGAATTTGAAAAAGCTACCTTGGCCTGTTGGAGCCTTCAGTGAACCTGACATATTATAGGTAGAAACAAGAAAATATTTACAGAATAATGGGTTGCAACATTGGCTATCTGCAGTCGGATTTAGAGGTATAAATGAAGAGGATTGATGGATGTTCTGCAAAGAAAAATATGGACTGAAAGAACCATAAAGCATCCAAGCAGCTCAGGTCGTGTCCTCTTACAGTTTTCAGACCTGTTTTCAGACACTGGAGTACATGTCTGTCTGGACTTCTTCCTGCAACACGACTCTTTATCTGCAGCTGAATCAAGCTCAGAATTTTCCCTCACACTGCAGAGATAAAGGAGACAAAATGATGGATAATTGCAGTGTTTTTTCTTTATCAGACAATCATGCCAATAAAAGTCAGTGCACTTACTTTCAGCACATAAACAAGCTGATTATTATTCTACCTGACACACCATAGAGGGCAGAGTTTCACTGCAGGTAATGACTGCTGACAGATACACAGTTTTTCACACCCACACCTGAACAAAGCAAATCTCCGTGCTGTTATTTCTGCACTTTTCTGAGAACAAAAACACTTCCCTGTTGTCTCTTCCAAACTTTTTCTTTTTCAGGCATATCCGTTCTGCCAGGTGTCTCTGCTAGAAACGCGTTTACCCACCCCAGCCCTAAACGCTTATATCTCCCAGCTTTCTCTGACGGTTGTCGGCGTGTTTTGATGTAGAAATGGAGAAGCTGCTGCAGTTTATCTCTGCAGTTCAGAGGTGGGGTTGGAATGGGAAATGGCGTGTCTGATTGTCAGGTTGCTCGGAGTTGAACATAGCAGTTCTATATGCAACTGTGACAGAGAGGGGTGTGATGTGCATTATTAATGCGGGCGTTTGAAGAAAACAAAATGTTGAAATGGCGTACAGACGGGGAAGGAGTGTGAGAGTCAGTGTGGTGCAAGTGGAGCATATAAGAGGAAAATGATGGATTTATTTTCCTCTGATTACTGTAAAGGAGAGCTTGTCATGTCGTATTCCTATCATATTGTTTTGTGTCAGGCCGTATAGTATCACATCAAATTGGTTTATATCGTATTGTACCATACTGTTTATTGTAATATTGTATTGTCATACCTTATATCATGACACATTGTATCCAGTCGTTTTTTACTGTATATGTCATACATACCTTTCTGTACTGTATCATTTCAGATCTTACTTGTCATACCTTTTAGTCTTAGACTACGGGTGTCAAACTCAAGGTCTGGGGGCCAAACCCGTCCTGCGGAACAGTTAAATCCGGCCCGCAAGATCATATAATATTTCTGTTATTACTGATCCATCAGTATGAAGTCTGCAGATTTCCTCAAGTATAAAAATGTAAACTTCTCCTTGATGATTAAAAATATCCTTGTTAAGTCATGAAATCTGAAAAAGTAAGGAGTAAAAATAATTAGATAAAAAGTCAGGAATGTGGGAAAATATATTGATTTGTATTTTAATTTCATATTTTCAATTTTGCATCTCACAGCAAGGACTCAAAATTGGGATTTTTGCTTTTTTATTTTGTACTTTGAGCTTTTGAACCCATAATTTTGAATTCTTATACAATATTTTGAGCTTTTAGATTTAAAATTTAAAATTTTAAGTAATGTTTTGACCTTTTAAACTAATTATTTTGTATTTTATCTCATACTTTAACTCCTTACTTTAGCCGTTTTTACACAGAGATTCCACAATAAAGGTGAAAGGGAATATCCGTCTCTGTTCCGCAACGAGCAATTCACACAAAGGTGTAACAGAGCCGAGCTCACACACGCACCCGGCATCCCGTTATCAGATGGAAGCCGCTGCCCGAGCTGCTGCTTTCAATGAAACTCGAAACTCTGGATTTCTTGGTTCAAAACTTTGTATTTTATAAATGAAATACGGGAAAAATAAAATGAACATTCATTTTGATTGATTAGATCCAATAGACTTTTTTTCCTTCCATGTTTCTGAATTGGAGGTCCGACTTTAAGCAGTGTCAAAGCGCACATATTTACATAGGAGGTTGTAAACTTCAGAGTACCGAGTTCACTTGAACACATCATGGAACTTTTCAGACACTACTGTGAGCAGAGATGTGTCTGCTCTCTCCTCTCCTGTACAGAGTGTGATCAGCTCTCTAACCTTGCAGTATCTCCAGTTAATCCACATAAATCTTTGTTTTATCCCGCTGTTGTTTTCTGTGATGAAATGCCGCTCGATTAAACCGCACTGGTTTTTAAATCTCCTGTTTATGGAGACAGCAGCGCGCACTCGCCGTTGCGGAATGCCGTGACGTCCTTTCAGACTCGTTACGGAAAAGTCTGTTATGGCTCTGATACTACCTCTCGATCCGGATCAGAGGTGGGGCGAGATCGACACCCCATTGTGGAACGGTCGCTTTCATACAGAACGGCGTTGCGGAACGAAGGCGTAACAGACACAGAAAAGAGAGGCAGTGTGAAAGTAGCTTTTGACTTCATAATCCCGTAGTTCAACCTTTTAGACTCACAATTTAAAATTTTGAATCATGTTTTGACTTTTAATTTCATGATTACAAATTTTATTTCATATTTTGATATTTTAAGCTCATAATGTTGACTTTCTTTCTTGTATATTTGCCTTTAAGAAACATTATTTTTCATTCCGATTCTATGTTTTGACCTTGTTGAACTTTGCTTTTCTCAGATTATGAGCCTTTAAACTCATATTTTTTACTTTTTTAACCTCAAAATCATTTGTCATCAGTGCAAAGTTTTATTTTTAATCATATTTAATTACTGGTGAATTGAGGTTGACAGTTTATAGTTAAAAAGGTGACCCTGTTAGGCCCTCAGGTTAGAACTGAATCCTAAATCCGGCCCCTGCAGTGATTGAGTTTGACACCCCTGTATTAGACTGTACAGTACCGTATCATAAAGTGTGATACCTTGTTGCGTTGCAAATCACATTTTCCCACCTTTTTGTATCATGTTGTCTTATCATATCACATCCAATCAGATTCTGTCATATCCTCGTGTTGTGTGGTATTGTATTATTTCATACAGAAATACGTCCAATACTGTTTAAAATGCAGGTGTTGGTATCGGCAAACACGCATGTTTATGCATTGATCAGATAGATTTTATTTACTTTATATTTGCTTCCTTTAGCCATGTTGAATATTGGCATCATAAACTGGAAATCAGTTCTTCTTCACTGCAGGAAAAAAAACTGCATGCAAGAGCAACTATTTTCAGAGCAGCGAAGAAGAACCACTGCAGCAGCAAAGTTTGGAGACTGTGTGACAGTTATTCTCTGCGTGTGTTTGTTATAAAACCTTCAAGACTGGTGTCTTGAAGAAGTGACTCAGTTTATTAAGAGTTAAATAACTTAAAATTGTAAACCATAGCGTCTTACTTGTTTGTCCTCTTGAAGCAAGCCACTGTGCCGTACCACTGATGCCATCCATACCTTTGAATCGTTGTGGCAGCATTTTTAGCAAGCCTGGAACTCGGGTGACTTTTCTGAACTTTAAAGACAAAATTCACACCAGCAAACCCAATGTTCAACGTCTGTTTATCTATTTTTAATCTATTTTCGATTGTTGATTACGGCTATCTTGAATGCTAACGGTCATATTTTCCCTTTGTGAGGGTTTGTCAACCAATGGCAGGCTGTCACCGCTATCAGATCAGTACTCTATCAGTCGATCTCCATGTTCTAGTTTCAGAATCAGTATCGAGAAGGAAAAATTATTATTGGAACATCTCTGATTATCTCATATCGTAACGTGTGCAATGGTATTGTAAGCAAATAAGCTGAGATGTTAAATGAAGTTTAAAGACTATAGTTTATCATGCCTGTACTTCTTTACTTCAGTAAATAGTAGTGTGTTAAAGCAATAGTTATTATATCATACCATATTATGCTCTACCACATCATATAACATGGTGTGGTATCTTCAACTTTATTTTAACTCATTGAGTGCCAGCCCTTTTATAAAATGGAAAGTGGCTCATGCCAGCGTTTTTGGCCATTTTGAGTCATCTTTCAAGACCCACCGAATATTTTGTACTATGACTCTGAAAACATAGAATAGCTCAAATGAAAGAAGAAACTCTCTATTTCATCATGGAAAAAACGTTTGCAGCTTGTTCCGTTCTTTATTTATCTATAGTTTAATAGAGGCTAGTTTCACCAAGAAGACCACTTTTTTTCTAGAAAGCTGAGAAAAATGCATTTTTGTGAAAGAGAGTCTGTCAAGCTAAACAGTGGTTTGAATGTTATAATTTTGCCTTCAATGACATAAAAGACATCTGAAAATTGTATTACAAATGTTGTTTTATTGTAAAATAAATAACAATGCTTCCAGTCACTGTAATTCACACTCTGGAACTAGGACTGTGTTTCACACATCCATCTGGGAAAGCTTCAATAGGAAACGTTTGAGAAAAGGCAGAGGCTTTGAAAAAAACTCAGAGTATGATTGGGTGAACGTACTGTCAGTCACATCTCTACGGGCCAATCAGAGCAACAAAACACAGGACGTAGGGTGCAGCTGCTGATGAATAAGTACTCAACTTTTGTCTTTTTTGAAAAGAAAACAACTCACTGCTGTTCATCATTCTTCTTTTAATGAAGAAATGTGGTCAAGTTCTGATAAAAACTGGTGCTTTACAAGCATCCATGCTAATCTCTTCCTCAATAACTGCACCAGCTCTTGCTGCTGCTTGTTTACGTCACGTCTCTGCTGCACCTGAAAGTACTGCCCCTCGTCGCTGATTGGTCCTGTCACTTTCTAACCGGGCCCAAACGGTTCAGATGGGAGCTGTGCAAGATGGATTCGCCAGTGAAAAACAAGGAAACGGGCGTATCCATCTGCTTTGCAAGGTTACTGAAATGCTGCAGATTTCTTGAATTTTTTTGTCAATTATATGCTAAATCTGGCTCATAAATCAGGGAGAAATGTATCTCAGTATATATCACAGGGTTTGTAACAGTGCTGGCTGAACTAAAACCAGAACCTCATGTAATCTGACTATTTGAATGCTAAAGTCTTCTCACTTATTTTCATATTCTCTGAAGTGAAAAATATAATTTTGTGGGTTTAATTAGCACTTTGCTAGCTGTTGAATGGCCTCTTTGAATCTATTTGCATCTATTATCTATCAATGTCTTCATTTATCTGTGTCTTGAATGCCATTTAAAGCAATGTTATTCCTCTTCAACTTTTAATATTGCCTTTGTTTTATTCTAACAAAGACACATTTTGGCATAAGCATATTTGAATAACCACCCGCTTCATCTAATTTAAGAGCTACAGAGTTTTCTTGTATATTTGCTTAAATTACAGCCAACACCTCAGACATAAATGTCGACTCCAGCTGAGAAGTAATCCTGCAGTCACCCAAATAGAATTTACAGAAACGTGTCTTGCTCTGTTTCCTGTTAAAACGATACTGGGCAGCAGAGATGAGGCTCAAATAAGTGCTCACAAATCGAGTTTTGGTGGGGTCCATGCTGGCCTGGTCTATATTTATCCCGTTATCCATTACAGAGTCTGAGTCGTTTCCAGGATTCTTCACAAACTGGAATTGCCTTTTCCCTTCCACTGACCTGTTGAGAGCTTCTGAATAGAGTCAACACCCGTCTGATCATCACCACCGCCCCCGCTCTCCCCTCTCCTCAGATCTATTACCTTTTTTCTCCCATTTCCATCGTCTGCCTTTTTGACCCGGTCTCCTGTTGAACGGCGTCGGTGCACTGATGCGTGACATCACATCAGCAACCTTGTCTCTTGTCCCTGACACGGTTGGGCTCGGGTCACAGCTGTGTGGACCGAGATACACGTCCATGTGCCTGAGCTGGAATGAGTTGCATTGAGTGTAATGTCTCTGCTTAAAAGGAAAGGATATAAGGACACAGACTCTCGGTTTCAGAAGAGAAGCCAATGGGTGTGCTAAACCTGCATTCTTTCCTTTGGCCATTAGTGGGCAAGGGCAAAGGTTGCAAAAAGATATCTGGAAGGATGGAAAAAGACCAGAGAATTATGCTTTTAGATAGATTTTTTACATCTGAATGAATGCTCCAATGGGCCTTAGTACTCTTAAATTCTTGTTTCAGTAATGTATGATGTTACCTTGTAAACTATGAGTACCATTTACAGCCAGATCCTTGGTGTCGGGAGTAAGCATTTTTCACAGCAACCCAAATAGAGCTTTAGCACTTTATAACCACTAAGCAGTCTACATTTGGGTTCTTCTGGATCCACAGAAAATGATGGCCTCCAAAAAGCTAATTAAATATTACAAATATTGATGCACAAACAAATGGGTAATGTCCAATTGCAATTCCATTAGTATCCACTTGAGATTGGCTGCAAAAGGCCAGATAAATTGCATTTTTATGCCTTATCTGTGATGTTAGTCAGCACTGGGGGCATTATGTTTTTTGGGGGTTGTCTGTCTTTCCTTCTAACAGTAGGAATGTCTCTACCTATATCCATATGAGGCCATTCTTCTGAAGCAGAGGTCAGATGTCAAAAAACACCCCAGCCCTTGTTCTTAGATCCACTACTGCCTCGTTAATGTATATGCTGCAGGAGCATTTACTGCCATATAGTGATTCCAGTTTCAATAAATGTGGCAAAGTTGAACAAAAACAACTGTTTGCTGTATGGACTCAGAACGGATGGAATACAACATGGAGTTTAGAAATGTAACAGTGTTGTTAATATCACCGTTAATATTACCAAAAGGTACTGTATTAACCTGGCATGCACACACATCCATGCGCTCACATCACATATCCATCTGGGAAACCTCTCATAGACAGCGTTTGGGAAAGAGCAGAGCCTTTGAAAAACAAAACTTGGAGGGTGATTGGATGAGCGTTCTGTCTGTCACATCATTACGGGCCAGTCAGAGCAACAAAACGTGATGTAGCCGCTACCGAGCTGCGCCTACGCCCCTACCGAAGGAGTAAACTCCATGTAGAGCTGCATAGTGTGAACAATGGCGACTGTAGACATGTCAGTACACGACTTTTATCATTTTTGAAAAGAAAAAAACTCACTGCTGCTCTTTGTTCTTCTTTTAATGAAGAAATGTCATCAAGTTCTGATAAAACTGCCACTTTAGCAGTATCCACGCTAATGTCTTCTGCCATAATTGCACCGGCCTCTTGTTGCTGCTTGTTTACGTCACGACTCTGTCGCACCTGAAAGTACTGCCCCTCGACGCTGATTGGTCCCATCACTTTCTAACAGGGTCCAAACGGTTCAGATGGGAGCTTTGCAAGATGGATTCGCCATTGAGAAACACAGAAACAGGCATTCGTACAGTATGTCTTACAGGGAAAAGTGTATTTTTAAAAAAATTTTTTTTTTTTTAAGTGGAGCACAGCGAAGGGTTCCCATCGGCCCTTGCGTACCCATCATCCTTTGTCCTCCACCCACTAGCTTGATCTAACGGCGCAAAAATGATGAAATCCAAGGGAGAACTGAGTGACAACATTTTTGAGGTTGTGGAGGCTGGACCAGCTAGTTCTAACATAAATGAACATATTTACAGCCTGGTTGAAAAGAAACCTAATTGGGTATGAATTGCATGTCTTTTCAGCACACACTCTGCAGAGCTGGGTTTTTTTATGTCATCTGTTTTGGATTTATCGAGGCTAAGATAAGCGACTTGATTAGGGACGTAGTTGATCTGACTTACAGGCCAGTGTTGTAGCTGTTTGCCAGGAGTCTTAAGACTTCCTCCAGCTCCACCTCTCTGCCTGGTTTGTTGGTTATTTAGGTTGAGAAAGATTTCCAATATGGCGACTGCCTAGTTGGGCTTCAAAATGATTTTTCTGAAACCAGTTGACAATGCCACTGATTCTACAGCTTTATTTTATACACTTTTGACCTTAATATCAAGGTGGAGATGTCAACTTCCCATGTCCAGTCCATGGATTAAATTTGATCATGTTAGTTGAAGTAAGGCTTGGTAAGTACATTTTAGTTTTCAAGCTTTGGCAGACAGCCAGTCGTCACCTGGGTGTCTTAATCTCTTAAAGTTTGTAATCTACCTGCTGTTAAGAGGGATCTGCTGTACTGACTCTCAGTGCCTAAAAGCATCTGTTCCATTAAACCAGTGTGATTAAATGCATGAATCTACAGCAACCATGATGCCAAAGTTCATCCAGGACCATTTCAGTAAGGTGATGTTAAAGCTGTGAAGTTCCCACACTTAACTTTCTTTTAATTTTCTTTTGTTCCACTTTGGTTCAAGTTTAATCTCAACAAAGACCTGGCCAGAAGGGCAAGAAAGAAAGGTCTTACTGCTAACTTTGAACATTTTAAGACCCAGAGTGCATAGTTTCAAGAGCAAGGAGGATTATACAGTCTATAAAAGTTTAAGAGGTATACCCCGTTTAATCTCAGGGAAAACTGTGAGATTTCAGGAAGAAGGGGTTTTGAGCTCTACACAGAGATGGTTTGTACTCTTTGATTTGAGGGATTTTACACCGGTTTTATTTCTTAAATAGACTTCTATACTTTATATTTACCATGCCCACTTCATCAAACTTTTAGATTGTTTTGTTCCTCTCTCGTCTCAGACTGTATTTATTTCTTAACACACTTGCAACTGCAACCTTTCCATGCCCAAACCATTGCTTTTTTAGGAGCCCATTCTGTTGCATCTCCACAGCCTTACATCATACAATATTTGATATTTCATCTATAACATGATAATTTCATTTAGCAGTATTATCATTCAACATGGAAAAACATTTTGCTTGAACATCTGACTTTTTAAAATGATCCAGTCTTAGCTTTCTGTCTGGCAAGTGTGTTTCACTGCATCCTCCTTCCAAGTTTTGTAAAAATTCATATTTAACAGACGCTAGAACCAAATGCTAATCCCTCAGCCCTGGCACAGTACGGCAAGAGAGAAGCACATTCAGTTCTCAGCTGTTCGGTGTTTGAATCTTCTGTCTCTGTTTGCATGCTGTTGCCTAACGCCTTCCAAAAATCCGAGAGTCAGTTGGAACGGAGATGAGAGGTACACAGAAACATGTGGAGCACATATTCCACTGCAGAAGGGCTTAATGTAATTGGTTAGGTTTCATATACAAGTGATACACAAATGATGCACATGGAATCGTTACAGGCAGCTTTCAGATCTGATTTCTACTCAGAGGTTAAATAAAATTTGTTGTTTTGAGAAAAAAACATGACTAGATGTTGGGTAAACACAGATGGATTTCTGTTTGGCTGGCAAATAAATCCCAAATGATGGAGTGGGGTCACCGGATGCTGAGGCGCATAGTGCGCAGAGGTCGCTTCATGGAATGGGTTTCCATGGCCGAGCAGCTGCATCCAAGCCACACATCACCAAGTGCAATGCAAAGTGTCAGATTCAGTGGTGTAAAGCACGCCGCCATTGGACTCTAGAGCAGTGGAGACGCGTTCTCTTGAGTGACAAATTGCGCTTTTCCATCTGGCAATCTGATGGACAAGTCTGGGTTTGGCGGTTGCCAGGAGAACGGTACTTGTCTGACTGCATTGTGCCAAGTGTAAAGTTTGGTGGAGGGGGGATTATGGTTATTATATCTGCCAGCATAGGTTGATAAATACACAGCTATTCTAGGCAGATAAATATAACCAATATAGGCTGATATATATAGCCAATACTGGCTGATATATACAGCCAACATAGGATAATATATACAGCCAATACTGGCTGATTTATACAGCAAATTTAGGCTGATATATGCAGCCAATACTGGCTGATATATACAGCAAATATAGGCTGATATTTACTGCCAATACTGGCTGATATATACAGCCAACATAGGCAAATATATACAGTCAATATGCTGGTATATCAGCCAGCATAGGCTGATACATACACAGCATTTAAAGGCATATATACAGTGCTTAACCAATTTTTTAGACCACCCTAACCAAAGTAAGGTTTATGCCACAGCTGTCCTAAATTAACAGCATTGGTAATTATCAAAATCATTTTTTATGTTTCTGCAATGGTTAATACACCAATATGTAGAAGCTCTTTAACTGAAATAATATTTTTAATGCTAAAATAGAATTATTATTGTTATCCATGAATTTTCACATTTACTGATTTTCCAAAAAAATGAAAAATAGTAAAGCACATTATTATTTCTTGATAAATATGTCAAATTATAATTATTTACCTGCATTCCTGAACAGAAAAATGAGTTTTAGTGGTTGAATGTTATGCTTGATGAATTTCTGACTTCTCAGAGAAGCCCAGTGAGTCGGCTCAAATTTGGGTATAAAAGGTGAATTCAGTTTGAAATTCCTCATTCCTGTTCAAAATGGTAAAATGTGGAGAGCTCACTGAAAATAAAAGAGTCTGCATTAAAGTACTACATGATGCTGGATGGTCTCTGAGACAAATATGACAGGTGGTCTAATACATTTGTCAAGCATTGTATATAACAAATAAAGGCTGATATATAAAGCCAATACGCTGGTATATCAGCCATTATAGGCTGATATATACCAGAATTGGCCATTATTTACAGTCAATATAGGCTGTAATACAGCTGATATAAGTAAATATTTGAAGGCAAAAATTGCCAAAATTTACTGGTGATGTAGGCAGAAATTTTCAGCAGATATAGCTGATATATCGCTTATGAATATCAGATGAAATGTTCATGTGTACTGAAGCTAAAGAAGATCTTTTTTTTTTTTCTGCCAATACCACTATCATTTTGATATCATTTATCCCCATTGTTTTCTCATGATAATATATGGGACTTTTGGTCAATCTAGATAATTAATTGGTCAGATGTTGGTCTTTTTCTTTTTCATACTGTACTTTGTAACTCTGGGATTTGAGATAAGCTGCACAGTGATGCAGTGGTTAGATTCCTGGTTTGAATCCCCATCACATGGGAGCCTTTCTCTAAAGGGAGTCTGCATTTTCATCCCCTGCATGCCTTCTTTCCTTCTGGGTATCCAGCTACCTCCAGAGACATGCTCATTAGCTTAACTGGTGACTCTTGCCCCTAGGTGTGAGTGAGAATATTTGTCTGCCCTTCGTCCTATGGCTGCTGGGATTGGCTCCAGCCTTCTTGCAACTCTGAATAGGAAAAGCAATAATGCATGTAAAAATTGCATGGTTTGGATTTGAGATAAAGAGGTTAAGATCTGAGGAGAACAGCAAAATTACTGCTTATCAAGGAAAATCAGAGTAAATAAAAGGTGTGTTTGCGTGTCAGCTTAGGGCTTCTGTAGTATTTTTTCTCTCTTGTTTGGTAAAGAACACGTCTCACCTGTGATGAAACGACCTACAAATACAATTTATTGAAGCCGGTGAGGATTTTTCTCTTATATCCTACACTATGGCAAAACAATGATGTAATATTATTTTCACATTTGCCCCAGTCATCGATCAAGATCTTATCAAACATTGATTTTGCTTCCCGTGTTTCATTCTCTGCACCCTTGAACCAGTTATTAATATAACAACAGGATGACGAGAGCTCCACTCCGCTCTGATATTCTTCATGTGTTCCTCATCCTCTGCAGAGATCAGACAAAGCTCCTGTCTACACACACGCACACATACATGCCACATTGAGAGCAGGGACAGGCATTGTGCAGCCGTGCCTGTAACAAACGACCTGAGCTCTTTTTATTTGTTTTGAATCCATACAGCCATTACAGGACGCGGTGAGGCCGTGACTGGGCTCCAGACAAACGCACCTCCCTGTGTGTGAAGAATTACTTTCAGATATGAACCGAAAGGAACGGAAAAAAATGTTGGTTTTTATTTTCAACCGAGGAATATTGCTTTTCTTTGGCCGTGGAGATATATGTGCAGAGAGAGAGGCTGCTGGGAAAAAAAGGGACTTTATTTGTACAATAGGAACAGAAAAATAATTTTGTAGAAAGGTAGACGGCGATGTGAAATGAGTTCATTTTCTGCAAAGGACTCCTGGATGCTGCATGTGAAATCAGTGAAAGCAGAAGGGAGGGGATGATGTAGATTCATTCATTGTGTGTAAAATTCAACAGCGGTGCTGCAGTATTGAAAAGATCTAAGAATAAAAGCTATTCATCCGTCCATCCAAGATGCTGATTAGCTGGCAACTAATCATTACCAGCCAGTTTTCATTGAAAATATATTATTGGTCAAACAGATCAAGACTAGAGTTATGCTTGGTGAGCTGGCTACACGGCTAAATTCAGACATCAAATTAAGCAGCGATTTATGAGTCTGTTAAACTATCATCCATCCATCCATCCATCCATCCATCCATCCATCCATCCATCCATTCATCCATCCATCCATCCATCCATCCATCTTCTTCCGCTTATCCGAGGTCGGGTCGCAGGGGTCTTAAGCAGGGAAGCCCAGACTTCCCTCTCCCCCAGCCACTTCGTCAAGCTCTTCCCGGGGGGATCCCAAGGCATTCCTCGGCCAGGTGAGAGACATGGTATCTCCAGCGTGTCCTTGGTCTTTCCGGGGCCTCCTCCTGGTGGGACCTGCCCGGAACACCTCACCAGGGAAGCGTCCAGGAGGCATCCAGGTCAGATGCCAGAGCCACCTCATCTGGCTCCTATCGACATGGAGAGAGCAGCGGATCTACTCCGAGTCCCTCCTGGATGGCCGAGCTTCTCGACCTATCAATTACATTATTTTTGAAAATCGTTCAGACCTAGTGTTTAGCCAAGTAGGGAAATAATTGCCTGGGAGCATCCTCAATCAGAACCAAATCTTTTTGATAATTGGTGCCTTTTCAGGTGTGATGCTGGCTCGACTTTGCCATCAGTCCATGATAAAGTTGTTTGAGATCATCGTCTTGAACTGTCCGAGGGAAACAGCAGTCAGTCTTGACATTGAGTTGTATAGTATTTCATGTTTTAGGGCAAAAGCTAAAAGCAGGTCATTAAAATTCAGTGTAATTGTGTGGGACTTGAGATATGATGGTCAGTAGAACAGAGGTAGAAAGTATCTTTTTTTTTTTTAAAGATTTATTTTTGGCCTTTATTAGATAGGACAGTGGATAGAGTCGGAAACAGGGAGAGAGCAGGGCGAGACATGCAGGAAAAAGTGCCACGGGCCGGATTCGAGCCCAGGTCGCACGCCTTAACCACTCGACTACCGGCGCGCCGGTAGAAAGTATCTTGTTGGGAGACTGGCTCAGTAAGGAGACTAAGGCTGAATCCCAATTCTTCCCTTAACCCTCAATCCTACCCTCAAGCTCAACCCCTCAAAACCAAGTGTAAGGCCATCTCGTGATTTAGAAATGTGACACCGCTTAATACGACGTTACGATTTCAGACTGTAGAGGGCAGTAGTGTGCCAAAACTGCGTAGTCTGTCGATTCAGAGGAAGAAGAACAACAAGAATGTGTTAATATTCAACCAAATAACATGTATAAACACCACAACCACAGACGTATTCAGCTGAAAGTCACCGTATAACACGGCCATTAGCTAACGCCAAACACCAGTTGTAACTCATAGGCTTGTCCATGATGGCATGGTTACAGGCTGATGATCGTAAAAATAAAAGTAAATGTTATGCTACAAAAAGGCAAATAATCCATAAGATAACATTAAACTAAGATATTGGAGTGGTTTTCATAATTTTTAGATCTGTATTAACAAAGAAATACTTACATTTGTAGCCCGATTTCTTCCCCGCATTCGCCGCCATCTTTCTTTGAGTGATAACCCTCAATACCAAAGGAGCTCCAGGAACATCTCAAAATTGAGGGAGATAAAGCCCTCAAACTTGCCCCTCAACTCAACTCTCGGGAGAAATGGGACAGTCCTTGCACTTCGCGGGAAAGCGCATTTTGAGACTGAAGGTTAAGATTGAGGGTTAAGGGGAGAATTGGGATTCACTTAAGTCGTCATGCAGTTGGTAGGTTGTGGGTCCGATCCCCAGCTCACACATGTCGATGTGTCCTTGGAATGTGTCTCTGGACTTTGCTTTGCTTTGGAGTCAGTAGCATGTAAATGGTTAGAGTTGCTGATGAATGAGATCAAATAATATTGATGGCTGACTCTCCATAGCAGCCTCTCTCCACCGCTGCTCTGTTTTGCACCTGAGCATACTTGTGTATGTTCACAGTTCGATACAGGTGGTGGTACTTCATTTGAAAATCTGCCAGGAAGAAGAAAGGAGTAAGATACAATCATGGCAACCACACGGGTTGACATTTGTTCATGCTCTGCGCAAACAACAGAGTCCGTTCTGCAGGCTATTATGGATGTTCAGCTTGCTTGCTACTCCAACATCTGCGGTGCAGCTCGGAGGATTAGCGGGCAGTTTAGCATGTGTTTTGGCTCCCAAGAGGGCAGTTTAGCATGTGTTTTGGCTCCCAAGAGGGCAGTTTAGCATGTGTTTTGGCTCCCAAGAGGGTACTTTTGCACGCATTCTGGCTCTCGCGGACACTTTAGCACATGTTTTGGCTTCCAAGAAGGCAGTTTAACGTGTCTTTTGGCTCCCAAGAGGGCACTTTAGCACGTGTTTTGGCTCTTGAGGACACTTTAGCACGTGTTTTGGCTCCAAAGAGGGCACTTTAACATGTGTTTTGGCTCCCAAGAGGGCACTTTAGCACGCGTTCTGGCTCTTGAGGATACTTTAGCACGTGTTTTGGCTCCCAAGAGGGCACTTTAGTGCGTGTTTTTCAACAGCTGGGCCACGAGGGGGGGCAAATTCCCCCCCCCCCACTGCAACCACCCTGAAACATTATCATGACACTAAGAAGGACAAAATGATGTTTTCATAGCACGCTAAAGAGAACAGAAACCAAGTGGAGTGTTAGAAATAGGCATAAAACTAGGGCTTTATGTCTGATAACAGTCTGCATTAATGCACAGCATATCCAGACTCTGATCTCGGTATATGAGTCACATTAAGGAAGGAGTTGGATGCTTTCCTCTTGTAGTCCTCATTCTCCATAAAGGTCAAATAAGTTGCAAGATATTGCATTTAAATCCCTTGCCGTGGAGGATTTGAGGCCTGCAAATGAGACAGTTATTAACCGGTTATAACATCCTGCCTGTGTGGTGCTGGGGGCATCGAGGGATGAGGATTTTGTAAATGAGCTTTGTGCAACTTGGAGCCGCAGGAGTTAGATCATTACACTCCTAAAACTCCCGTGTGATGGGCGTGCGATTTGTGTCAGCACAATCTGCAAAGCAACACAGCGTGAAGCACACAGGGACATGTGTGTACACAAAACCTTCACAGGCTCCTGCTCAGAAATGCTCTCTGTCTTTTATTCGAATACGCTTTGAATCCATGTTTGGCCTTGAGGATGCTGCTCCCCTGTCACCTTTGATCTGAAATGAAACACAGAGCATTAATGTCACCCCATGAACACTGCGGCATGAGATGTTTCTGAGGTATTTTGAGGTAACGTCACAGTGAGCACGCAGCATGTCTGTCTTGCCGGGCTGTTTGGGGGAAAATTCATCGACTGCAGCCCATCGTCCCAGTGGATTCTTCTTCCCAAGGGCCTCCAAGCTGAGCACTCACTCGACCATTCCCCTAAAGTGCCTCTCAGTCTTTGAAAGTGTCACTTTTTTGTGGCTTCCTATTCATCCTCCCCTCCTCTGCCCCGTCCTCCCTGTCCGGTATTGTGTCCTCTGTTGCTCTCTCTTGCTAAGCCCCATTCTCTATTACTCTTCTCTCTCTCGAGTCACACAGACAGGTTGCGGCCTCCCCAGCATGCCTGCTCTCGCCCCCCCCGGCGGTAGTTTGTCTTTTTTGCTCTGTCTGATCCATTAGTAATCCATTTCAGGGGCTGTCAGCCATATAGCAGCCCAAGAATGCAGGCTGCATGGTTTATCTGTCACTGTTTGTCAGGCCAGCACTGACCGGTGAAGGCCTTGGATGAGGCTGCAACAGTGGTTGGACACAGTTTGAATTATACACACTGCTGATAAATAGGCCCAGTGATATCCAATATGTCAGAGTTAAAGAGATGGAGAGGGCTTTCACTGGGGTTTGTTAGTGGAACAGTATACTAGAGGTGCTAAAACAGGTTAGTATGACCTGTTGTTTAATCAAACCGTGATCGTTCTCTCAGCCCGGCTCTAAGCTACCGTATTCTTCTCAGACAGTTCACTGCAGATTAGTTAATAATGAGTCATAAAAATGATAGATTTTACTATTTTTCTCAATAATGAGACCATCACATTACAGAATGCATGATAATATCATGCAATGACTATGAGATCAAAAAATGTGGTTTGAATGGGAGTCAATGGGATGTTTTTGTCCATAAGTGACTCAAAAGGGTCGTACATTTAAAATCAGATGCTACACAGAAACTAATAATGCATCAAAGGCAGTATTTTTGCTAATCACTGACATACCCAGGACTGATTTAAAAAAAAAAAAAAAACAAACCCCCCCATCCCCCCCAACATTAGTTTTCTGGAAAAAAATTACTGTTTTGTGTGTTTTTTTTTTTTTTTTTTTTTTTTTTAATATGACCATCCTGTAATCAAACTGGCATTTAAGGGGTTAAAATCCTGAAAATTATTCATTATTCGATTGTTTTGATCAGAACTGAAGTTGGTCAAAAGACTTGAGCCGAAAAAGCAGAAAAAATATTAATGTATACTATTTTTATTGCCATTTTTGTCCTTAATGACTCGAAAGGGTTGTAAATTTCAAATCAGATGCTACACAGAAACTAATAATGCATCAAAGTCAATATTTTGGCTAATCATTGACATATCCACACTGGATTTAGAAATAATGTCCCAGCTACCCAACATTTGGTTTAAGGAAGATATCACTTTTTTTTTGCTTTTTGTTTTTTTTTATTTTTCAGATTGTATTCAGAAGGGTCTTTTTTTTTTTTTTAGTAATTTATGATCATATTGATTAGATAGAGGTATCATAAAAGTATGTATCAATCATGATGCAGAAGGGTTTAAGAGGTTAAATTTATAGCTGCAAAAGCAAACTTTTGATGCATAAATAGTCTAACACATAATAACAGACAACAATAGAAACATACTCCTAAATGAAGGAAAATAAAATCTGTTTACAGCCTCAGAAAAGAGTTTTGGCTATAGCTCCTGCTAACAAAAAAACAAAGGCAACATTTTTTTCAATAACCTGCCCATTTTTATGATATGCAAGCTAAACGTAAAAGTAGAAGTATCTGGAAATTACATAGCTCCACAAGTCATATAATGTAAGTGCAATGGTGGGTCAATAAGACCTTGCGCCTCCAAAATCGTATCAGTTTGTATTTGAATGGAAGTAAACGGAAATTTAAGGAAAATTCTGAAAAGTATTCTCCAGATATTAGCCTCAAAAGCAAAGGGAGCAACATTAGGTCCAGTAACCTCAGTTCTTCCTTGAGTCAGAGCAAAATTTTGAGAAAAGTTTGAAAAAAAATCTGCAAACATTTTCATGAGATATTGTGGTTACAAGCAAGGGATGAACATGAGGTCTGATTTGCTAGATCTTTAACCTACGGCCTTCAAAATGTAATCAGTTCATTCTTGAGTAAAAGTAAATTTTGGTGTTAAATCTGAAGAAAATCCCGCAACGCATTCTTGAGGTAGCTTCTTCTCAGAGTAGCCTAAATTGGATTAGTGGACATAACTGAAAATTCAACACCCCCAGCCTCTGCCATCGCTGGTACACATAAAGCAACATTTCCAGTTTGTTGAAGACTTTCAGGAGATTATGTAACTGCCACAGCTTTGTCGTGATTTCATTAGACTGATTACTTTCTCTCTGTAATTAAATGGGTTTATTTAATTATTGCAAACTGATTAAAATGTGTTTATTTGCTATTATAAGTCGCTTCTAGGCTAGACGAACCTCTGATAACATCCATCTCTAATCGCATCTCCCTGCATTTACATTTCATTCTGTTGGTACTGGATTAATAATATCCAGACTCTTTAAAATTAGCAGCACAAGCTTTGATGATCGCTGGCACTGTTGTAAATGTTGCATACACACTTAAGTAAATGTATGTGTGCGTGTGTGTGTGGGCAGATGCAAATCAGATGCTCTGAGTGAATGACTGCGTGGGGTTTTATTATTAAAGTATGATCAAGTGGTCCCCAAGTGGGCGAGTAAAGCAATTGTGTTCACACCCACAAAATTGAACATAAATACTCACTTAACACAGGTGTACAGCACATGCAGGATAAAAACAATACTCTCTACGCTCTCAGAAAATATGAAGAGCTTGATTTGGTATGCATGTGGGCTGTTTAATGATGATTACAGTGGACATCAAAAGAAGATTTGTCATTTTTTATTGGCTCTGTCATTGTGAGAGATCAGCTCCTGACGAGACTGAAATTAAGCTTCTGCCCAGGAGATTAATCATGTCTGCTGCAGCTGGATGGAGGGAAAACTGAGAAATAATGATGAAGTTACAGATTAAACAACAGTTTTACTGAGTGTTTGAGATAGCAGAAGTTTTACTTATCATTTGGTATATGTTTATAAAGTAGGGTTTTTTTTTTCTTTTAGAAACTTGTGTGTAAATTAGGGATTTAATAACACTGTTAAATACAATATATAATCAGTACAAACATGGACAATTTACATAGATGAGACAAAAAAATCTTTATTATTTACCAGCAGAGGGAGCTATCTGCTTCTGTTTTCTCTTGTTTGTCACCAAATAGCTTCAGAAGAAGAGAGGTGTATGGACCTGGTGGAAGTCCGAAAAATTTGTGGAGAACACAAAACCATTTTGGTTTAAAACAAGCCTTTATAAAATCATGAAGTTGTAAGACCAGCGGTGTCATAAATATGAGAAAAAAGTGCATTCACTCCGAGAATTATACTCAAATACAGTGCAGAAATATCTGGGATTTTTAATGTCTGACAAAAACTAAATTACTAGTGAAGCTTTTATTAAGATAAAGAGAAAGACTGTGTGGATGACGTTTTAGCTTTTAGCTGTATCTCAATTCAGGGATGTCATCTTAAAGGACCTAGTTACTCTAAACCGTGTAGACTGCTCCAGCCAAAGTGAAATGAGATGGTCATCTTCAGTGACCTCATCACTAGTTGCCCCGATCCCTTATTAAGCACTGCTGCTATGGTCTTGCAATCTTAGGCCGGCCACACACGAGAAGATTTTTAAATCTTAAAAGATTTTAAAACCGTGTGGGACCACAGACATGAGGACAGTTTTTAAAGATTTGTCATCTTTAACCGTCTGAATGCACACACTAGACGACTCAGCCAGATTGTCAGATCACTGGAGACCACACACCTGCCGACCTGCCACCCTCGGTGATCACGTGACTTCAAAAAAAACAAACAAACACAGATGTCTGTCCATACCGTCTAGCTGTCCCTCCACAACAAGCTGTCCTGGCATGAGTTACAGGTGAAGCAAAAATCATAAAACAAGGGAAAGACTCAGGACGAAATCGTACGTATGATCTGGCTGTGACGCTACCCCGTCTGCTTGCTCTTTGGTTGTTGTTGGTGCATTACGACCTAGAATCATAAATATCAAACATGTTTGATATTTACGATTCCGACTCTGGGATGCTTTGACCTGATTTGGAGCAGTAAATGAATCGTGTTGACACCACACACGTGCACACTACTCAGACAAATAATCGTTTGCGACGAGGCTCAAGTCGGGATATGCCCCCACAATCGTTGGGGGATCAAATCTTGCCTAAAATCGGGCTTAAAATCTTGTAGTGTGTGGCCGGCCTTAGTGGCTGCACTACTAGCTAATGAGTTGAGACCAATTACTTAGGTTTAAAAGTGTATTAATTGGCTGCTTGAGTGCTACAAAGTTATTATAGTTAACTAAAACTAACTAAAAGACTAAAACTAAAATTCGAAAATCCCTATAGTGAACTGAGGGACTAAATAAAACTATAAATAATAAAACTAAATAAAAACTAAGCTTGGCTAATCTTGTAGTAACAAGTTCCAAAAATGCTATATCATTTAGCCTACTGTTGGTTAACATGCTATACCACAAAGCAAATTGTGAAGCTATGATTTTAGCTAGCAAAACACACCAATGCGATGAGCCCAACTTACTCAACAGCTAATCAATATCAATGTGGAAATGTCTGATATTGGTTTCGGGGATTCTTAGAAACATATTACATGGATAAATAGTACTTTTACCAAGAAAAAGGGACTTATTTTTGAGTATGGTTATGAAATAGCTTACCCTGGGGACAGCACAGTGCAGACTGAGTATAACACATGAAGTTCAGTGTGCAATTCTGCACGTGCACCCATTATTTACACTACTAAAATAATAAATAAATACTAATCATAGCAATTAATGGCTAATGGAATCATCAGTACTGCTACAGATGCAGCCCCTGAATTGGGACACAGCATACAGACTGATGTAAAAATACAAAGATACGAAACAAAGTGGTTCTGGGATATCAATGCCTTTGTTCTATCTTATAATCTGTAGAAAATGTCTGTAACTACGGCTAACCGCCTCTTGTTTATCTACAGTGTCTTTAATAAGGTCTTGTTTGGTTAACTTTCTGACTTTCTGTGCACTTTAGTGATTTTTGTTGTACAAAGACTTTCCCACTGCTGTCACTAAAGCTAGCAGTAATCCTAAAAACACAAAAACCCACACTGTAGCATTGTTCCTCCTACTACACAGTCATTTATTCCATTGCTGAGCCTCTGTGCACGCCTCCACTCCAAACTGCCGACTTATGATCTCAAATCAGCCATTCACCTGCCGGTACACCCCGCCACGCTGCGGCTCTAATGGCTGAATAAACAGTTTAGCACTGATTGTTCCCTCAGTGGCATCTTATACGGAGGTGTTGAATTACTTCTGTTCACCCTCCGTCACCTCTGCACATTCTCGCTGCATGTGCATCTGAACTCCTCACTCATTAGCTTAAGCCCTCTAATCTCATTGTTTCACAGATAAGGCAAAGTATGATGCACTTTCAATCAGTCCAGTTCGTATTTATGAATTCTCTCCTGGTGTCAGAGAAGAAAGCGAGAGCTAATCTTGGCCGTGACCGTTTCCGGCCTCCATTAGGGGCCCGTTAATGTGCAGGACCAGTGTTTGGAGACAGAGGGACTGGTGGTTTGTTTTTGTTTGCATGCATTTGCCGGGAAGTACACAGTGTAATGGTTCTGGGTGTGGCAGCTGCCTCTTAAATGGGGAAGGCTGGACTGGTGGGCCGTCAAAGCAGACAGAGATTTGCTCTCGGAGAAGCTCTAGCCATCAGTGAAGCTCAGCGGGCAGCCAGAAGCTAACAAGCAGCTCCAGGATGATGTTCGATCATCCTATAGGGACACCGCTGGGCCTCGGCAGGAAACCCTCAAGGGTGGAGACGGCAAAGAGATTCTGGAGGGTGAGTCGGAGATTAAATGATGGAGAGGAGAGCGCTGCTGCATGCATGTTTGAAGCTAAAAGTAAGGCCTCTTTGGGAATAGTGCATCAGTTTAAACTACGTTTAATATAATTCCATGGACTGAAACTATGATTACAATAGCAGTCGACTTTTCTTCCATGAGTGAGACGAGACTGAGACAAGCTAGAAATAGATCTGTGCTGATAAAACTCTGACGAAAGTAAGTTAAGTTTTTATCAAGAGGACTTTAAAGAGACTAAAATGTTTAACATAAATAATCTCCAATATTTCCCCGCTGTGTGGATAATCCCTAAAATCTCCAGGAGTGACAGGCTACAGAAGAGTCAAAGAATGTCAGTGTTTTCCTCAGTATTTAGAGGAGTTAAAGTGTTGATGTTACACCTGTATGTATTTTCCATGAGATTAGCTTTACAATATCGCTAATAATATACAGTGCTTAACAAATTTATTAGACCACCTGTCATATTTGTCTCAGAGACCATCCAGCATCATGAAGTGCTTTAATGCGGACTCTTTCATTTTCACTGAGCTCTCCACGTTTTACCATTTTGAACAGGAATGAGGAATTTCAAACGGAATTCACCCAAATTTGAGCCGGCTCACTGGGCTTCTCTGAGAGGTCAGAAATTAATCAAGCATAACATTCAACCACTAAAACTCATTTTTCTGTTCAGGAATGCAAGTAAATAACTATAATTTGACATATTAATCAAGAAATATTAATGTGCTTTACTATTTTTCAGTTTTTTTGTAAATCAGTAAACTTGAAAATTCATGGCTAACAATAATAATAATTATATTTTAGCATTAAAAATATCGTTTGGGTTAAAGAGCTTCTACATATTGGTGTATTAACCATTGCAGAAACATAAAAAATGATTTTGGTAATTACCAATGCCGTTGATTTAGGGCAGCTGTGGCATAAACCTTACTTTAAATTTGTTAAGCACTGTACGTTCACAGTCAATAAAGTTTTGACTAAAAAACAAAGTCTAAAATGTAAGGACTTTTTATGAAAGAGGATAGGGACCACTGATTTTTCTTTTCTTTTAAAACATTTTTCAAATTCTAGTTGAAAGTCAAAATTTAAAAAAGTCTGAATTCTGACCTTAATCAGAAAATAAGTCAGGATTCTGACTTGAATCACAGAATTCTGATGTCCTGCAGGTACTTCTGATTTTAATCCATATTTCTGATGTTTCCCCAGAATTCTGATTTAATCCCTGAATTCTGATTTGTTTTACTCAAATTAAGAGATTAATCTCAGAATTCTGTTTTTTTCCTAAGAATTCTGAATTTAATATCAGATTACTAATTTTTTTTTAAAACTTATTTTTTCTGAGTTCTGACTATAATCCTAGAATTTTGATGTTTACCTAGGATTTTTACTATAATTTCTGGTTTGGGACTTTTTTTTTTTAACTCAAAATCTAAATCTATCTAAATCCAAAATTTCTAAATTCAGTCTCAGAGGTCTGACTGTTTTTGTCAGAATTCTGACATTAATCTCAGATTTCTGACTATTCTATAGACCACAGGTGTCAAACTCAAGGCCAAATCCAGCCCATGGAACAGTTAAATCTGGACCGCAAGACGATCTCATGTTTCTGTTATAACTGGTCCATCAGTCTGAGGTCTGCAGATTTCCTCAAGTATAAAAATACAAACTTATCCTTGATGATTTAAAATATCCTTGTTAAGTCACAAAATCTGAAAAAGTAAGGAGTAAAAGTATTTAGATAAGAAGTCAGGAATGTGGGAAAAGAAATTCATTTGTGTTTTTATTTCACATTTTCAATTTAGCATCTCACAATTAGGACTCAAACTTAGGATTGTCTACTTTTAATTTCATACTCTGAGCATTTCAACTCATATTTTTGACTTCTTATATAATATTTTGAGCTTTAAGATTCGTAGTTCTAATTTTTAAGTGATATTTTGACCTTTTTAACCAATTCTTTTGTATTTTCCTTCATATTTTCAACTCCAGACTTTGACTTCATAATCCATTAGTTTGACCTTTTAGACTCACAGTTAAAAATTTTGAATCATATTTTGACGTGTAATTTCATGATTACAAATTTTTTATTTCATATTTTGACCTTTTCAACTTGGGATTTTGACTTTCTAATATATTTGCCATTAAAAAAACATTATTTTTCAATTTCAGTTTCATGTTTTGACTTTTCTGAACTAATAAATTTACTTTTCTCAGAATGTGAGCCTTTAAACTTATCTTGTTAACTTTTTAAATGTCAAAATCATTTGTCATCAGTGTTAAGTTTCTTTTTTTTTTCATATTTTATTACCTTTGAAATGAGGCTGATAGTTTATGGTTAAATGTTGATCCTGTCAGGCCCTCAGGTTAGTCCTGAATCCAAAATCTGGCCCCTGCTGTGACTGAGTTTGATACCCTGGCTCTAGAGTATAATCCTGGAATTATGACTTTTTCTCTCCAAATTCTGACTTGAATCCCAGGATTACGACTTTTTTCAGTCAGATTTTGACTTTGATCTCAGAATGCTGCCTTTTTGCCCTCAACTTTTTGACTTTATTCTCAGAAATCTGACTATAATTTCTCTCTTGACTCAGAATTCTTTTTGCCTATAAATCAGACTTTATTCTAAGAACTCTGATTTAAATCCCATAAATTGGCAGTAATCTCAGAATTCAACCCCCATAATCTGAGGTTTCCCCAGGATTCTTAATAGTAATTTGAATTCTGATTTTTATCCCAGATTTCTGACATTTTCTGAATTCTGAATCCTTGCATTCTGACTTTGTTCTTTACTACAAATATTTACTTCAATCCCAGAATTTAGACTTTTTTGAGTCAGATTGGGACTTAGATCTTAGAATTTTTACTTTTTATCCTCAATTTTTTTTACTCTATACTCAGACATCTCACTTCAATTTCAGAAGTCTGACTCATATCTCAGATTTCTGATATACATATATATATTTTTTTTTTTTTTTTCTTTTTCTCAGAGGTCTGGCTTTAATCTCAGAATTCTGAATTTATTCCCATAATTCTGACAATTATCTCAAAATTCTGGCCTTTATCCATCAAGTCTGCTGATAATCTCTGAATTCTGACTTTGAAATCAGTATTTTGATTTAAATCTTAGAAATGTGGTTGCATTCTTAAAATTGGGGGGGGGGGGTTTGTAAACAGAGATTTGTAAGTGGCCCCAATCCTCTTGTGTGCCTTTCTGTTGTGTCAAACTGGGATTATTATTATTTTTTAATTTCTTCAACTAAAACTAGACAAAAACAGAACTAAAAGGAATCTTAATCTATATAATATCTATAAATATATATATCTATAAATATAATATTTAAAGGAATGGACCACTGCTTTACTTCATTAAAATCCAGTTAAAAGCTTCTCCATGTCCAGAGTTTCCCGTCTTCCTGGTAAAGACTTGTCCTCATCGCTCCCAGCACATCAGTCTAATGAGCCTGTAAAAGGGGGACATTTTGTCCCTTTGAAAAGGAAAAGGAAAAGTATCCCTCAGATCAGACTCCCCTCACAGCCTTGCCAGCCTCAAAGTTTGTCCGTTTCTTTAAAGGTTAAGAACCTAATGAAAGTTCGTGCTGTCTGGAAGAATGCAACCCAAAAAATGTTACACAGGGTGTTTGGAGCACCTGCAGGATCCAGTCAATATTGCCTCCCCAGGACGATGGCGTTAAAAGGGTAAAGACTGACTCTTTCTGCTCTAGAGTCGGGCCCTGAATACAGATGCAGGGCTACTTGGCGGCGTGTCTCCTCGGAATGAGATCTGGAGTTAAATCAGGAGTGTGTCTTGATCCCCTTTCGCCTCCGTAGCTTTGTTTTCTTTTCCTCCAGCCTGCATCAATCTTCCCAAAAGCCCAGGAGCTTTCCCTTCACTTTAATCTCGATCACTCATCATGTGTGCGCAGGCTAAACTCCCTCCGTCTCATACTGTCGACCTTTACTCTCCACTATTTGGTCGGCACTGTGTAGCGCTCCACCTCACTTGACTCCACTCTGTTGAGTGTCAATCAGGACAAGTCTGCACGGACAACCGGCTCAGCTTTTGGACTCAGGACTCTTTAGCACATTCACAGACCTGCTGGAGAATATTTCAGGAGATTTTGCCAGTACTTTTTTTCAGTTCTGGAAGATAATAAATTTATGTATTTTTTTTTCTACTTTTTCTCTTTCCCCCTCTTTACTAATTACAAGCTCTGGTCTCTGCAATTTAACAATCTCTGCACATGATGGCCCTGGACTGGCCTGCATGTTCCCTTGACAATGTCAGATGTAAGAGTATGCTTATGCAGTCTCCATTTGCAAACATTTCTGATCAAAATGGGTCATTTTGAAGAACTCAGTGATATCAGTCATGTTACTGTGATGGATGCCACCTTTGCAATAAGACAGTTTGTGAAATTTCATCCTCCAGTCAATTGTAAGTGACATTGTTAGAAAAGTGGAAGCATTTAGGAACAACAGCAACTCACAAAGCGGAGGACCAGCAGGGTCAATGACTGCTCAGGCACATGGAGTGTAGAAGTCGCCAACGCTCTAATTCCCACAGAAACACTCCAAAATCTTGTGTGAGGTCTTCCAAGAAAAGTGTGGCAATTCCATGTTTAAGTAAGTGTGTTTAATGGTCAGGTGGCCAAATATGTTGGTCCATATTGGGTATATAGTGCTTCTATTTCCATTTAAAATCAGCTATATTAATTCACAATTTGAACATATCTCAGTATAACTTAAATTCGATATATTGCCCAGCCCTGATTTCAACATAAGGCTTTTCATTGGCTTTATTCCCTATCTTAGGGCAACACTTGTTCAAAGTCGATGCAACGGGCCCATCTCCAACATCCTCTGGAGCATCTTTCCCTGTCAAATCATATTAGACTCCAGCTGTCATCTGCTTAGACTAGAGGCTGTATTAATGAGCGATTAGCAGAGTTAATTTTTCTGTTGTCAGATGGAGCATCATCTACATGGTGTTTCTGATCTACCTGCATGAATTCAGACAATAAAACCTGACTTTTGCTGATCCAGAGAGTTTCTTTGTCTCCCTCGGCCGTTCGTAAAGTCACTCAGCGAGAGTACAAGTCATTTCAGGGTCAGCCGAATCCTCTGCCTCTGAACTCCATCCCCCAGAGCAGTTTCATCCACCCTCCCTTCATGTTCGTTGTGATGTTCTTGGTTGTCAAGGCAACATGCAAGTCACTCCAGGGTCGTCTTAACTTTTCTGTTCCTTTTTTTATCAAAGGGAGCTTTTGAAGCAGGCTTTCCCCATCATTACCTCAAACGAGTCAACAGCAGTTCTGTTTACGTGTGCACTTTTCACTGTTTCTCTTGTCTTCTTGAGGAAAAAGCAGCAGAAATGTTCAGTTTGTCCGGTAAAACCAATTTAGCAGACTTCTTTCATCATTCTTTCTGCAGCCTTGTCATGTCAGCACTTTATGTTGAAAAAAAGCACTGAGGGCTGCCGTGTCCCAAAACAGAAACTGCAGTCCCTAGAGTAGATGATCCATCAGTTAAGATCAGGACATGTTGGGGAAATATGAAGGAAAGCTCTTTAACTGATTTAAAAGCTTAAAGGATTTTTGGATAACCTTGGTTTAATATCCTTTGTACAGCTTCTGCTTCTTGGCTCTTTACTCATTAAACAGATGTGTAGCTTGTGATGAGGGCTGTTGGGAGCAAGCAGCAACCTCTTAGCATTAAATATGAAACCAACTCAAGAACTGACCGCTGACTGTGAGGCCAAGATCAGCCACAGACTGGGAGTCACCCATGGGGCGATGGGTTGGCTGAGCAAGACAGTGGCGTTCCTGGTATCTGACAAAAGTTCAGTCTTTCAGTCCTTGGTCCTCCCAGTCTTGCTATGCTCTTGAGAGGCCTGGACGTTGACTGATGGCCAGAGGCGCCAGGTTGGACTCCTTTGTGACAACATCTCTTTGGAACATTTTTAGGTATCGCTAATCTATTTAAATGATTTTTAAAGAAGAAACTATACAGACATCAATAATTCATAAACAACAGGGACGTGCAACGTGGGGGTTGCAGGGGTGGTCAAAACACGAACACTGACGGAGGTAGCGGGAATAAAAAAAACCCCGCGGAGGTAGGGGCAGACGTGGTAGAAGCAGTGGTGGTGGAGGCCGCGTGGTGACGTCAGAATATGCAAATTAGTTGAGTGAATTTACTCTCACCACAAACTTTGGGTCATACTGAAGATTTTTCTCATTTACAGTATGACTTTATCTCTAACCACTTTCAAGCTACTGCCTTTTGAAATCTTGGTATCACAATAATATATATTCTTGTAATACTCTGGCGCCTAAAGGGTTAAGACTGAGGGTTGAGCTTGAGGGTAAGACTGAGGGTTAAGGGGAGAATTGGGATTCAGCCCAAGGCTGACACAGTAAACCCTGATCCGGCATATGCTCCCATACCTGACCTGGCGTGATGTCATCATGAAAATGTTGAATTCCTGCCACCACAAGTAGACAAACCATTCCTGGATTAGCAGATAAAGCATGGCATTTGATGACTCTTTGCAATGTAAGGGTTGGAACTCAAAAAAGAGCAATCCACAAACCAGTGGCATCATCCTCCATTGTATCCAGCCTGTTTTTACTTTGTACTTCCAGCTTGTAGTTCTTAAAAGAAGCCACTTGAACTCCTGCAGAGTTCATCTGAAGCACAGATTTAGTCATCAAAGCCAGCATCCACATCCTTTTTTGAATTTTGTCCTACTTTATGTACCATTTCGGTTTCTGTTTCAGCCACATGGAGCCAGTGACTGGGAGCAGATAAAAGTGCTGAGTGTTGGTCCACCTTGGTACAGTTATTTTGGGTGAAGAGAGCTCACCTAGAATTGCCCTTACCTAACTTCATGACTGTAAAAGGAAACTCCAGAGTTCAAGAAGTCCTGTCCAAACTTGCTGAATGATGTATGAGTGTGTAAGGTCAGTAGAAAAAGAGAGTGTGAAAGTCTTTGCTGAGGACACTGATAGAGGAACCTGAGTAAATGCAGCTATCCAACATGTTACTCAGCTAAACATAGCATCAAAGCTGGGACTCTCCTCACCACTCTGCCTCTCTTACTGAGGCCAAAGTGCTCACCTTTAGTGACACTGTTACCGTACTTCTGGGAATTTCAGGCCCTGCTGAGTCATAGCTTGACTTTGGATCAGAACACTTGACAATTTCTAAGATCACCAGACTGTTAAAACAACTTTTTATTCTGCGCTCAAACAGAGAAAAAAGCTTTAGAAACACTGATTAATATTCCCTCAGATAACCATTGTATTCAGTAGACGATCCAAGAGATACTGATTTGAAATTCCGACTTGTTTTTCACCCTTTTTCTCCCAAGATGTGAGCATTTTATGCATGGCTGCGCTCCGTTATTTGACTGCAGCGGAGTGCCTAGCAGTCCGCCTTGTAGCTCGTCTTGTCTTTTTTCATCAGCTCAAAAAACAGGAACAATACATTTTTCCTCATTTATCAGCGCCTCCCTACACCTTCCTCTCACCCTGAACCCCCCCTTTTACCTTCCTGGCGCCCTTTCTTTGTATCTCTCCCCGTATCTTTTGTCGGAGCAGTGCAGCTGACAGGAGGGTATTGTGTGTCTGATTGCAGGGGATCTGTAGAAAAAATGCCACTTTAAGATCACTTTGGTTGGTTCTTCCTTTCCCAGACAGGTAAAAAAAAGTCAAGTAAAACAAAGTTTGTCAGCATTTCTTCAAATACAAAGTTTAAAAAAACAGATTATACAACAACTTGTCAGCTAATTGCCTTGGTTGTTGCAGCGAAAAGAAAAGCTTCCATTAAAACAGCTATCATGTCTCAAAATCTCAGCTTGATCCCCATCAAACGCCAGAAAATCTTGGGCAGTTCTTCTAATCTTTTTGACAAAAGTCCTCCAGCTTCATCAGAGTGCAGCACTAAATCACTCAAGTTTCCTGAAGTCATTAATCAAGCTAAAACACAAAGAGTCTACAGCCCACGCTAAGTAGCAGCTTTGTAAGGCTGTAATTATGCACAGTGGTCCTCCCAGCTAAGTGGTTATGTCAGCATATTGGACTTCATGCTCACACTGATAACTGTAACATGCACATGGATTTTTTTGTACTGCCTTTAATGAATAAGTTAGATAATCATCTGCTAAGAAGCAGAAATAACACATTTTATAGATACAGCCCTAAATACATCATTTGACTTTTTCAACACAACACCCTTTATAATGACATTCCTGACCATAGCACATCATATTGCATGGTGTTGTACCCTATAATGCAGTACCCTATCATCTTATCATGCTGTATCTTGTCATTTGTGCAGCATTGTGCCTTTCTGCATTGTATAATTTCATATTTCATGGTGTTGTACCACATTATATTATTTTGTCTCTTATGATATCATATCATTTTGTATCTCACCATATCAAAGCATATCATAGTAAATGGTGATATACCACAGTATCATATACCGTATGTTATCCTGTCTTATTGGAATACATCAGTTTGTGGGGTGTTATATCCCACTGTGTCATACTATATCATGCAGTATCATATTGTAACTAGGGATGTTCTTGGCGTCTGTTACCCCATTCAGCTAAACACTTTCACTCCATTTAACCGATTACTCTTAAGAGAAGAAAATACTTAAGAAACAGTCAAATTCATCACAGGGTCGTTGTGTGAGCGAGTGTGATGTCAGCCTGATATACAGTACTGTGCAGGGGTGTCAAACTCAGTCACAGCAGGGGCCACATTCTGGATTCAGGTCTAACCTGAGGGCCTAACAGGGTCAACATTTAACCATAACTGTCAACCTCATTTTCAACAGAAATAAAACAGGAAAAAAAAACATCACTGATAATAAATCATTTGGAAATTCAAAAAAGTAAAAATGATAAGTTCTCATATCCTATCTCATCATAGGATTTTTGTGTATCATATTATAACAAATCTTTTCTTATCACAAATTACCAAATGATATAGTGTGGTATCAAACCATAGCCCATTGCATTTTTTCAGGTAATATCCTATAGCATCTTTTCTTTTAACCTTTTTTTCATACTACTGTGTTGTATGGCATTGTTTTGTATCATATCTAATGTATCTCATGGTATGGTACTACATTGCAGCCTGTGTTGTATCCTATCATATACTGTTGTGTTGTGTCTTATGATTTGACCAGTGATGCAATGAAAGGATTGGTAATATGTCATGATTCAATTCTAAACTAAACAACTAAATATTAATTTTCATTTCACATAGTACCTTTTTCAATCTGGTGGTTTACCTTCCAACATTAAAGTCTAAACTCCTCCATTCTCCTCGGGGGTGCAGGTTGTAGGGAGTTGTCCTTTCCCCCATATTGAACCAGAGGCCGTAAATCAGCTGGTATGGCTTTGAGAATTAATGTGTACAGGTAATTTATGACCCACTTAGACAAGGTTCTTTATAGCCTCATCCAGTATTTATAAAGCCTGAATAAACCCACCAGTATGACAGGGTCTGTGGGTATTGATGGAGCTGCAATGAGCAGGCAGCATTTTAAGGTTTCACCTCTGGCTGAATGCATTGTTGAAATCTCTCTCTATATATCTGAGTGTCTGGACTTTGCTTTTATGGTGTTCTCATACAACATGGAGTTCAGTAATTAAATCCCACATGAACACTTCTTAAACCCACAGAAGAGTCAAATAAAGCTGAAAGGAATGCAGAAGATACTTAAAAATGCCTAATGCTCATAGAAACGGTGGAGAGTTGAAGCTGCTTTTTCAATATCAGTGTAGCCTCCCTTTAAGCGCCGTGTACTGTCTGAGTCATGTAGAGAAACTCTCAGATTCACAGTATGCTGCTGGGTTTCTTTTACTAGGAAAGTAATCTTATTCACTTTATAATTCTAGTTAATTCTGATACAGCCCTTTTCTGTTTTATTCAGGGTTATCTCAAATCAAGAATCCCATCTTGCTTTTTCTGTTAAATTTTGCACATCCTCAGTACAAACTTAGATCAATCAAGAAGAAAAGCAAGTTGAGTTTAGATATTTGCAGGAGAGGTAAATACTTAAGAGGGCTTGCATGAGGACCCTCACCTGGAAAAACATCAAAATAAAGTTGCTTTTTTTAAGGCCGACAAAAACTGAGGAAATAAATCAAATATGTACCACATATGGAACTGGCCATGCACTTTGAAGTTGGAGCAGGAAATCTTGAACAAAGCCAGCTTGACTATGAAAGATGTGAACCTTCTGATGTGAGTCCCTGGAACTGTAGGGATGCATGATCCCTGCAAGGGTGCAAAACACATTTTTGAGAAGTGAAATCATGATTCTGTCACATGGTTCGTACTTTTACAACATGAGGAATTTATAAAACCATACTTTGTAGGTTCTAGCAAAAGAAATAAAAATACTATCAGTGGAAATGATTCGCTGCAAGACGCATGAATCATTTCATTTCCCAAATCTAAACCCTTGGCCTCCAAACTGGGAACCTGGAGTCTGAAACCCCCTAAGAGGGGCACCAGAGATCGAATGGGCGTTACGAGGCTTTGTCTGCTTTGAGGTTGTCAAAAGTAGATTTGCACATAATATCTAAAATTCCAAATTCTTTTGAAATCAGATTTCAAAACTCAGCATTTGGGCTAAAATAACTCTTTCTTTTGTCCTGTAGGACAAAAATGGGCCTCAGTGAGCATAAAGCTGAGATTGTCCTAAAAATTCTGATATAAAACACTTGGATATTGTGTTATTTGCAATTACCTTAAAAGGGTGAATTAAAAGAATTATGTAAAATCAAGGAAATACCCTTAGGCCTTAGCCGGTTCATGTGCTCTGTCCTTTTAAATTAATAGATAGATAGATAAATAAATGAATGAATGAATGAATGAATAAATAGAAAATGACCTGAGCTACAACCCAACTAGTCAAGGTTGACTACACATAATTAGAAAATTAACAAAATAAAAATTGCAACTAAAGGCAGCCTTATACCTCACGAATTTTCCTCCAATTTCAAAGTCACAGACACAATTCGTAACCTGACACGCTAGATGGATTTGTTTCATACATTCATCTGGAAAACTTCAATACTGTTTGGGAAAGGGCAGAGGCTTTGAAAAAAACTCAGAGTGTGATTGGGTAAACGTTCTGTCTGTCACATCTTTACAGGCCAATCAGAGCAACAAAACACATGACGTAGCTGCGACCGAGGTGCTTGTACGCAGCTACTGAGGAACAACGCGAATCATGGCGACTGTAGACATGTCAGTACTCGACTTTTGTCGTTTTTGAAAAAACAACTCACTGCCATTCTTTGTTCTTCTCTTAACAAAGAAATGTCATAAAGTTCTGATAAAACTGGCGCTTTAGCAGCATCCACGCTAATGTCAACCGCTATATCTGCACCGGCCTCTTGTTGCTGCTTGCTCACCTCACGACTCTGCTGCGCCCGAAAGCACTGCGCCTCGACGCTGATCGGTCCTGTCCTTTCTAACCGCTCCCAAACGGTTCAGATGGGAGTGGCGTGTTCCTAGAAAAGTATGAACTTTACTGACTAGTGTCTTTAACCAGAGTGTAAACATGTTTATCCCTGCAGCAAAAGTCTGCATTTTAACATGGGTGTGTACGTGACATCTGGTGTTTTTACAGCCAGCCTCAAGTGGACACTTGAGGAACTGCAACTATTTTGTATTTTTACTTTTAGACGGCACTGGTTCATTTTTTAACCACAAAAGCTGCCACATGAGTAAAACACATGGTGTCTCACTGACAAGTATCAAAAATTTGACATTTTTTTTCAACCTTTATTTATTGTTGTAAAGACTTCAGTCATCTACTGAGTGACATGTAAATTAGTCACCAAATCATCTATTTTGGGCTTGATAAACTTATTAGATTTATTACAGGCTATATTTTCCTTATTTCTGATCTTTCATGCATCAGTTAAAGTCAGTGTGTGAGGAAAATTTCAAACAACCCATGCAGAATGTGTTGAGTTAAGGTGAATAAGTCTAGAAACACTTTTTGTCATGCAAGATCAGGTATGCCTCATTTTTATTTATGACATTTGATAGGTTTATCTGTTGTTGAAATGACATAAATATTAATGTGCATTCTTTTGTTCATGCTTAAATTTGGATCAGCATTACAGTCACTGATTCTGATATTTTGCTGAAAACCCTGTAGAGCAGGGCTCATCAACTACATCTGTACAAGGGCCAGCTTTTTCCTAAACAGGCACTTTGGGGGCCAAACTTTCAAATACACTAAAAAAAATGTTTAAAACGGTCTAATTAACTAATTTTGCATTTTCATTTTTATTTTCTTTCACATGTATGTATTTTTTAGGCTCCAACATTGAGATCAGTCCCCATTTCACAGCCAGCCACTAGGGGGTGGCCGAGATATTTTAGCTAAATACTTGAGCAAGCAGGAAAATTATACTCCCAGAACAATTTGAGCCGAAAGTTTCCATAGAAAGTGAAAGTTTTTATCAAGAAAGAACTGATAAATATGTGTTTAACGTAAATTATATTTGCCAATAATGGCTTACAGATGGATCTCTGTAAAAATGGATTAAACATAAAGTCATTCCCGATTAAATTGTTTCAGTCTCAGTTGTTTTGGAGTTGTTTTAATAGCTGTAGGGAGTTTGTTAAAATATATACTCAGATTATATATCAATGAAAGGTTCAGATATAGTCTACATCAGTAGCTTTTAATTAAGAGATAATGAAACCAAATCAAATCTATTTCATCTTTAAATTCAGGTATTTGTGTCTGTTCTGTTAAAAATGTAAATGAAATCGTTGCCCAGCATTACCATCCCTGACTTCTTCTGTTAGTTCATCACAAGCCTTCTCTGTGTCCAGAGCTGCCAGACTGACCTCTTAAGAGTAAATGAATTTACATTCACTTTGTCTGTAAGTGACACCGTGATGGAAACCCACCTGGATGTGACTCCATTGTGTGCAGCGCTGAGGCAGCCGCTGAGAGTGATGTTGTAGCGTGAGCTGTTAGATGAGGTAGATGTCTGGATGAAGAATAGGATCAGTGCAAGCCTTTTATTATTCATGAGGAGGAGAGTGTGGTCACTGCAGAGAAATTTATTAGAGGGCAACCGCTCCAACCTTAAAACAGAGTAGGAGAGATCCATTCAGGATGTGAATCATGTCGAGGCGCTGTGTGCAGAGCCAGACGTGCATTTATAATAGGATGCAGGTGAAAGGGTGCTTTAGTCCAAGTAAATATGAGCATCTTTTTTAATAGTTTGGTATATTTCAGACCGGGGTCTTTACTCTGAAAACATTTGTTAAGCAAAATTATAGTTTTCTATTATCAAGGCCTTTTCTCAAGGTGAACCCCAACACTGAAGAGCTTCTGTGTGGTCTCCTGCACGACAAATGAACTTTAAAACTTGGTTTAAGATTTACAGAGTTACAGTGAGGGGATGTGCCTTATCCCAGTGGTTCTCAACCTTGGGGTTGGGACCCCCTTAAGAGGAGGTCTCCAGTTGCCCTAAAAAAACTAAGACTAAAACTAAGAATATTTGTTAAATGACACCGTTGCCACTTTACACCAATTTCGTCGTGTGTTTTATCCCTTTTCAACATTTTTTTCCTACAGATTATTACACATTTTTGCCATGTTACCTGTTTTTGCCACTTCTAAACCAATTCTTGCCACTTAAGCCCAATCTTACCTCTGTTGACCCATTATTGCCTTTATTAACCTTTTTACCACTTTTTACACTCAATTTTTTCCATTTTAACCACAATTTTTCCACCATTTGATATGCCCAATTTTTGTAGTTTCACCATTTCTGCCAATATCTGCCTGTTTTTTTCTTTCTCAGTTAACAATTTCTGTCAATTTAAAGCAACTTCAGCTACATTTTAACTCCCTTTTACCATTATTAATGCACATTTTTGCCACTTTAACCCAATTTTTCCTTTTTGCCATTGTTATCTAATTTTTGCCACTTCTAACCCATTACAGCTACTTTTAAAATCCAACTGCAACACCTTTTTTACTTTTTTTTTTTTTGCCACTCTGCAATTTTTAAACCATTCTAATCCTTTTTTAAGAAAAGGGTTTTACGTTTTTAAGAAGACTTTTTACCACACAAATAAATAAAGATGTTTGTTTCTTTGATAAGAGTGGTTATTTTTTCTGGTTAAATATGAAATATGGCTTAACTTTACAATGGACCATGGTTTTGCTGACCTCCATGGGCCCCCAGCTTGGCTGGGCACCAGAAGGCTCTTCCATTTATCCCCATTTATGTTATTGTACGCTATGTCACTGTTATATTTGATAGTAAAAAACACATGCTAAACAGATGAGTCTATTGGAGCAAAAACACACCAGTTTTACCATCCTTTCCTCCTCCTCTACCAAATCATATGCGAGCGAATGTATTTGTTCATGTTAAGTTGATTTTATATACAGGCATAAAAAAATCAGAGGATATATGTATGAAAGGAATCACGGACAAGTGTTTTCCCCCTCTAACCAAAGTATGACCGCGATTACGCTAATTATGCGCATGTTTAAATTTACTGCATATTTGAGATACGATATATTCTCTCCTATTGAGCAGAAAGACCCGTGCATCCTCATGCATGTCCATCCACTTGCTATGAAGTGAGGGAAAAGTTGAAATTGTCCAAATGTCCCCCCTTTCTTAGTCTCAGACTGCAGAACTCGGAAGTAGCATTTTGGACTGTAAACACTCCACTTACGGCATGTCTGGCTGTCAGCATAGACGCAGATTCACATCCGAGCACACACATAGGAGCACACAAACTTTTCCTTACACATGAAGCCCACTCTCAGACATCCATATCTAGTGGCACGAATCGTTTCATTTAATTCTGATGATGTTTAGTGGGTGAAATAGCGCTTCAAACACTCTGAGTCCATGGAAGAAGTCCAGCATGCGCGTTGCCGAAGGTGTTAAAATGGTGCGCTGGCACCATCTGCTGGATCACTGTGGAATGGTGAAATTTAGAGCCCCGGTGATCGAGTGACTGCATAGAAAAGGTTGCGATATGTTGTTTTGGTGCCATAGACACACAGTCAAAAAATGTGTTTTTAATGGAAGTCTATTGTCCAGATTTTGGACAAACAAGGCTGGAAGGAGCTATTTGGCGTCAGTAGAGTTCTATGGGCAACGCTTTTTTTTTTTTTTTTTTTTTTTTAATATGAAGAAAAATAATATTTTTGGTGAAATTTGATGCATCAATCTATAAAAATGTGACTATAAACTCAAAATAATGATGATAAAAATGATGAATGTCCTCAAAATGGACATACTAGGATCTGAGGGTTAAAAGCACTTTACACAAAGAAACATCCACACTCATATCTGCGGGCAATTTAGAATCACGAGTTAGGCCAGGAGTGTCAAACTCAATCACAGCAAGGGCCGGATTCTGGATTCAGGTCTAACCTGAGGGCCTAACAGGGTCAACATTTAACCATAACTGTCAACCTCATTGTCACCAGTGATAAAACAGGGGAGAAAAAAACAGCACTAATGATAAATCAGTTGGAAATTCAAAAAAGTAAAAATGATAAGTTAAAAGGCTAAAATCTGAGATTAAAATTCCAACTTATTAGTTCAAAAGATCAGAAAATGATATTAAGAATAGAAAAATAATGTTTTTAAAGAGCAAACATACTAGGAGAAAAATGAAATCATAAGTTTGAAAGGTCAAAATATAAGATCAAATTTGCAATTACAAGTTTAAAAGTCAAAATATTACTTAAATTTTTAAATTGTGTCTGATAGTTTAAAATGTGGGATTAAAAAGCCAAAATTCTGAGTTGAATATATCAAAATATGAGCTAGAATTCAAAATGATGACTTAAAAAGTAAAAAATATTAGGCTATTTGAATTTAAAATTGGGAGTGTAAAAGGTCAAAATATGGTATATATAGTATACCATAATATATAAAGTAAAAATTAGTCCTTTAAAATGTCAAAAATGAGAAAAAATTGAAATCATTTGTTTAAAAGTCAAAAATGGAACTAAAAAGCCAAAGTAAGGAGTGTAAAAGGTCAAAATCACAAGTTTGAGTCATAATCTTGAGATGCAAAATTGAAAATATGAAGTAAAACACAACTGATTTTTTTCCCCACATTCTTGACTCTATATGAAATCTTTCTTACTCTTTACTTTTTCAGATTTTTATGGTTTAACAAGGATGTTTTAAATAATAAAGTTAAAGTTTACTTTAGTACAGGAGGAAATCTGCAGACCTCATACTGGTGGGTCAGTTATAGTACAAATATGATATGATCTTGCGGGCCGGATATGATCATTCCATGGGCCGGATTTGGCCCCCGGGCCTTGAGTTTGACAGGCTAACAAGCATGTCTTTGGACGACCCAGTGAGAACCATCACATTAACTGGAAGAACATGCAAAGTATTTTTTAACTAATGTAGACACTTCAGTGCAAAACTTCTACATATTGCACCTTTAACGACTTCAGATGAGTGCTTTCTTATGAATCTTCTGACCTTTAATACCACCTGCTGGAAGTCTCTTCTCCATCTGTTTAAAGAAAGCGCTGTGGTGCATAAAAATGATAAATTACATCCCCATTAGCCAATGAATCTCCATAATAACTTAGGTAAATATTAAAGGAAAGTCTGTCGAATAAGCAGCTTTGGTAGAAACTTTAATGCTCAGTTTCATCTACTCTTTGGAAACTTTTCTAAGAGTTGTGTTAGCAGTGATTTTGTAAAGCTCAGGGTCATAGCTGATAAAAATGATGGACAAAAGCGTAAAAATAAGATGCAAGCTGTTAAAAATGACATTTTCTTTGAGCCTTTTCTGCCCTGTGATGGTTTATTCTCCTTTTTGTTAAAGCGCTAATGAGATTCTTTGTGAACATGGCATGATAATGATGAGTGTGAGTTTGATTCCATCTCTCCACTAATAACATCCTTTGATCAGTGCGTGTTAAACTTTGTGAAATTTGCCTCGCTGCGTGTTTTATTCAGATACTCGTAAGTGTGTATTCTCTTTCATTGTCCAGTCACAACACACGCACGTGAGCATCAGTAATAGATGAATACTTTTTAACTGTTCTCGAACCCTCATTAACGGAGCTCTTGCACAGATTTCAAGGATCCGCACAGCAGTAATGAGTGTAGATTATACGATTTGGAAACAGCAGTGTTAATATTAAATGAGCACCAAAGAACACATTGGTTTTCTGGCGTTCTAGAAAAGTTTGAGCTGCTGTGTTTCACTGCCTCGCTAAGATTTAAACGGCCTCTTTGTATGCATCACCAGGCTAACTTACAACAGAGACCTTTATGCTGTGATCAAATATTGATGCTGTAATGGTTTGGATGACAAAGCCTCTGTCTTTACGCAGCCTTAATGGCACATTTGTCTGTTCCCGCTCCTGCGTTGTGTAGAAAGTTTGAGAACATATTGTCAGACCAGAAGAGCAGCACTCCAAAGTGTCGAGTTTACGACGGCTACATGGTGTTTTGATCGGAACAATATTAAGAGAGGGACTTGGTAAACAGCACCGTCTGTCCTGATCTTCACTGAAGCCATGAAGTGTTTGGCCATGGTTTTGGATCTGACTCTACTGGCTCTGTATGCTGGTGTCAGAGCTCTGTCATCGAATGCCAGCGTCCTCTGGGGTGAAATGGATGCTAGTGCAGATTGGGGATCTGTAGGGGGTTGTTTTGGACTCATTAGGGCTCCGTTTCAGTGGAAATTCAGCCTCTGATTGAGCATTTGTGTTCCAGTGAAATGTCACTGTGTTGATTGGCTTGATTTTTTCGCCCATTTCGGACTCTGGTTTAAAAGAGTTTGTTTTTTGCTCCCTAATGAATCCCAACAGGTTCCTCTGACCAGTTTGAGTCAGAACAAACAAACATCTGCGTAAATATAACACAATATGAGTAGGGGTTTATCAGCTCCATCACCAGCATGCCCATTTTTATGCCTCCACATGGGGATAGCGAGGGTTGAAGGCATCATGCTCTTAGGTCGCCCATCTGTCCATTCAGGAATCCATCGAGGCCATTCTTGAGAATACAACCTGCCAAAAATAAACAAAAACTTTCAAATATTTAATGCCAGAGGCCACTAGGCCACCTGGGGCGCAGGTGGCCTAGTGATTTAAGGCGCGCCCCATGTACGCGGACGGCCCGGGGTCAAATCTGGCCTGAGGCCCTTCACCGCATGTCTCTCCCCGCTCTCATCCATGTTTCCGCCTCTATCCACTGTCATCCACTATCAAATAAAGGCACAAAAATACCCAAAATAGATCTTAAAAAAATATTATTCTACAGTGTCTATTTTACAATGCTTGTGATGGTTCTGTCTGAACAAATAATTTCTTTTTTTTTTGTAGACAAGGCTGATAGGATTCTGGAGGTCGTAGGTCAAAATTTAAGGCCACTGGGCCTCATGTTCATCTTTTGCCTTTAAGTTTTTTTTATCCTGAGAAAGCTTCCAAAGGATTGTGTTCAAACTTTGCACAGAGGTTGACTGACTCAAGTAAGACCAAACGCCAGTATTATCGGCCTCATGTTCATCCGTGGCCTGTGAACATGAGAGTGGAAGGATGCCTTGTAGGATTAAGTTCTTTCTTTCACTCATCATCTCATTGATGATCTGACTACAGTTTTAAAGACCCTGTAAAGTGAAAATAAATCTCTAAGTTTACAAATTCAAGACTCAAAATCATGAAAAATGAGGCAGTAAAATCTGCTCGTAGGATGGCATGGGCGTGTCTGTTGAATGAGCTAAAGCCACGCCCACTCAGGAGAAATACGATCCAGGAAAACACTCACACGATTAGTCTGCCTCTTGACTTTTGTTGACTTGAGAAAAAGAGACAGTCTGTTTTCTGGTTTAAATCTCTGTTATGATGCTTTCAATGATCCATAGAACCCTGTGGCTGATAGATTTGGCAAATTTACCGCACAATGAATAAAAACAGCCTTTAACTGACTTTTAACTTTCAGGCAGTGACATCAGCTAACAACAGACTGACTTTTTAATGGGATATTTCAAGAAACATTTGAGGGATTTCCTTTAAACTTGGCATATATTTCCATGATGAATTAGACTCTTGAGGTCTAAGGTCGAAGTCATTGAGCCTTATGTTCATTTTTTTTTTTTTTTTTTTTTTAAATAATCATCGGCATGGAGTTTGTTTAGTAGCAGGTACTTAATAATCTGACATAATATTGACTCATTTTAACATAAACCTTATGTTGGGTTGACTACTTTTTCAAGTTAAACTACACTGAGGAAACTTTCCTACACTTACAAATTCTAAATCCAACTCAAAACAGCCTGTTTAAGTTTGTTTTCATAGCTGAATGCTCTTCATCTGCAGCAGTTTACCCTTACATGTCACACATTTTAATCTTGAACATTCATGCCACTTAAGGTAAAAGAGACCACAAGGTGCAAACTGAACCAGGAAGTCCTCTTCCATTATGCTTAGTTTACTAGCTATTGTGTATTATGGTTTCTGCCCTCAGGCCAGACTTATCTAACTTAGTGGGTAACTTCACCCATGGTGCAAATGTGTTGAATGCCCAAAGAAATTCCGGGAAAATTGTAGATTATTGTCAGATCATTTGACAAAAAATACTTGATGATTTAGTACTGATAACTTAAAACTAAATAAACTTAAAACACAAAGTAAGGCAATTTGTGTTTGGTACATTATTTCTTTGTTGTAACAATGCTTCTTGGTAATAAATTTTATACCGTTGGAAAGCCTGTTTATTACCCTTTTAAGTGATGCCTCATTTGTAAGGAACATGCATTTGTGGGATGAGCAGCAGAGCTGAGTACACCATGTCCCAAAAGTGCATGCACCCCAATCGGCAACATTTTTCTGGGTCTCTCTCCAAAATGGGTTGCATCTGGTCAGCCAGATGTTGGGAGGTTGTTCAATTAGTGCATCTGGTTGTGAGAGGCCTATACGTTTCTTAGCTGACCAAGGAGCATGTCACTGAGAGAACCTTGGTGGTGGCACTCTCTTTCGATCGTCAGTATAGATGCAGTCGTTTTGGCTTTTGGGAGATGGACATAAGTAGAGTGGGCACTAATCAGAGAAAACCTAGTTTTCCCAGTCTCTTGGGGTCATTTTGGCATACTTCTTTGCAAAAGCCATCCACTTCTCCTTTTGCTGTTTGGTAAGGTAAGGAATCCGCTGTCTTCTTTATGCTCTGAGACCCAGTTTCTTAGTCAGAAAACAATGGATGGTACTTTTCGAGACTGCTTTCCCAAGATTCTTCAGTCTTCGACGTAGTTTGAGGCAGGATTGTTGTCTCTTTCCCTTGGCCTATTTGAATGAGGTCCTTGGCTCTCGAACTCAGGACAGAGGGGCGACCTGCACAGGGCTTGTCTTTAAGGGAGTCACAACTCTGGTGTCTCTGCCACCACTTCTTCGTCCATTGTATGCTTCTGCCAAGGTCCTGAGCTACCTTCCTGCAAGTTTTCCCTGCCCTGTGCAGGACAATGGCTTGAGCATGGACCTGAGCCTTTCCAGATTTTTGTTTGGCCATTTTGGCAGCGCTACCAAGAAGGTTCTCTCAGTGACATGCTCCTTGGTCAACTAAGAAATTTATAGGCCTCTCACAACCAGATGCTCTAATTGAACAACCTCACAACATCCGGCTGAACAGATGCAACCCATTTTGGAGAGAGACCCACAAAAATGTTGCCCATTGGGGGTGCATGAACTTTTGGGACATGGTGTGTTCCAAAGAGATTGGTGTGTGCCTTTTATAACATGATGGATCCTGCTGCCTCATTTTTTTGCATATCTGTTGTTTGCAATGAGGAATGGTTTACTACAACAAAAGTTAACTTAATATTTAATATTCAGAAGTATTACAGTAAAACAAAGCATTATCCTCCATGCAACTCTTAAAACTAAACAGAATAAAACAAATCAGATAAAAACAAGTACCAGACTTTTTTTCAGTCATATTTTTTTCATTTTTAATTTTTCAATTAAAATCGTCAGTAGATTTTGGTGTAAAAGAGTCAGGGATTTTCATAGGCCTTATCATCCAACTCCCACAAACAGCAGAATTCTTTTGTTCATTAGATGTTCATAATTGAAGACTGCTGATGAACAATATCCCTTGAGGGCTTCCAAGAATTTTTTTATGCGATACTTATGACAAAATCTATTTGGAAAGAGGCAATATTATTCAAATAGTTATCACTGAGTTGATTAGTTTGCTTTATTGTTTCTAGGGTCTGAGAAAAACCTCCTCTGTCTACTTATATTGAATCAAATCCCCTTAGTGGCCTCATCAGTGTGCAGGTGTCTGCAGCGATCCATCTCCCAGTGAGGGTAGGTGTTCACGCGTGCGGTGAAGGTGTTAGATCATGCCTGCTGACTGTGCTGCAGCAGATAACAGAGAAATTAGTGAAGGCCAACAGCTGTAAAGGCCTTCTGATGAAACTGCTGAGAGGTGATAAGAACGGTGACCTCAAAGAGATCGAATGAAGAGAGGGAGGGCTGCCGATCCCGAACGCTCCCCTGATAGAAAACAGGATGCATGACTCACTGCTGAATGCTTCTGTCGAAAATGAAAAAAAGAGACAAGTCTGACAGATTTGATGCTCCCTTTCATGGCGTCCTTGGAGAAATTAAAGCCTCATGATGGACAGAGTCCTATTGGATTCCTTTTCATTCATTTACTTTGAGTTATCTTTTGCTTGCATCCATATGTTATCATGTTATTGCAGCGGCAGTAAGGAGGGTATTTTTACCTGCTCTCTATTCTGAGAAGTGTGCACACAGATCATCACTTGTCATCTGAGAGCTAATCCACTGCTGCTGTTTATTCTAGGAATCCATTTCCCCTCTGATCCTCTTGCACAGCTGCAGCCCAAGCATCCAGGGAATAATGTGTACAATTGGCACGAAGCCTCCCGACAACACCATTATGCACTCTCTCTTTGGCTCCGATGGCTGCTAATTATTGCTCTCTCAATGTAGCTTTGCATCTGCCTGATGGAGAGGGTTACAGAAGGAGGGGGAGGTGGACTTCCTGTTTCAGCAGTGTCACTGAATCAACCTGGAAATTCTGCCCAATTACTCCTCTTGAAAACCTACACTTTGGCAGCAAATAGGATTTTTTGGTCTTGATTATAGTATCACAGCTGCCTAATGGCATTTTCATAATAACATCAATGATAAGTTGTGGTTGGCCCGGGCAATCATTGAAGAAACCTTTCCAACCAGGCGGAGGGAAAGTGTGATTTGTATGTCAGAGCATGATCGTGTTGTTACTCTGGGATTTAAATGGAATCCATATTTCCATCGGCAGGTATGAGATAGTAGTCCCCTGTGCAGGGACGAACAAAACGCTCCCATAACCATTTTCACAAGTGCATAACTCAGGGACTAAAAGAGACACAGAAACCCTCTTTGTCACTGTGTCTGTTTTATTTTACAGGTGATGTAGCGCTCAGAGACACATGGATGAGGCAAGAGTTGTTATAACAAGTCATTTGTCTGCATGTGGTTGTAGATGGATATGGGATGTGTGCACAAGGATTACCAGTTGCTCAAATGCCAATAACCAACATGCTTACAAACATAGGGATGGAGATCGAAACTCAGCTTTGATCCAGAGATCCACATTGCTTTAGATCACAATATCAATTGCAATTGCATCTGTTTGAAGTCATTTGGATCCCTTTGAAGTGTCCGCTCATCTGTTTTTATTGCTTGATCATTTTGATATCTGTATTGATGTTTCAAATGTCTTTGTAGTCATTTTTGGTTAAGTTTCATGACTCTTTTTGTCTCTTTGAAGTAGTCCTGGGTGGCCTTAAAGGGGACATATTATGTAAAAATAACTTTTTCAGGCTTTTCTGACAAAATTATGTGCCCCTGGTCCGTCCACAATCTCCTCAAATGCCTGAAGAATCTGTTCCCTCCTCCCCTCTCTTTCTCCACCTTTCAGGAAATGTGTGCTGAAAAAGGCCATTCTCAGATTTTAACCTTTGTGACCTCACATGGGGAGCTGAGATGCTGGATAGCTCAGTGGGTTACCCTGCTAACAACAATCTGGGAGATTGATGGTTCAAATCCTAGTCAGGTCCTAAACTTTGGATAAAAGCGACTGTAACATGGAGTGCAACATCCATTTCCTGAGAGGGGCGTGGTCATGGGGCGGAGTCCAACAGCTCATTAACATCTACAGACACAGAAATGGCTCATTCTGAGCAGGGCTGAAACAAAGGGGGTTTGTAGACATGCAGAAGTCCAATACTAGAGTGTTTCAGCAACAAACTTCACAGGCATGTTTTGGGGACCTCTGAGAACAATATAAACTTGTCTTAAAAAGTTAAAATATGTCCCCTTTAAGAATATAGACATTTAAACTCCAACATTACTTTGACAGCTTTGGAATATCCTTGTTCAATTTTTATTTAAGTTAAGGTATTTACGCCCCCCACCCCAGGGAATAAAAACATCCGATTCATTAATGAATTGAGAAAATAATCATCCAATGAATCGATTTTTGAAATCATCAGCCCTAGTGGTTGTTCTGCGTCTGTTTGCAGTCACTCGGATCCCTTTGAGGTGGCTTTTTTTTCTACTTGGATGTTTATAATTCTTGCCGTTTGGTCATTTTGTTGATGTTTAAAATGTCTTTGTAGTCATATGTTTCACTCAGACATTACCTTTTGTCTCTTTGAAGCACTTTAATGCCTCTAATTAGTGTTTATAGTATCTTTGTGGTTGTATGGGTTTCTTTGTAGCTGTTTCATATCTCTCCTCTTTCTTTTTCCTTTTGAAGTGGCTGTCTTGGTTTTTTTAATTCTTGTTTTAAGTCATTAAAATATAAACTTTGAATCTCCTCACAGTCGTTTTGCATCGGTGTTGTGGCTTTTTCTGTCAGTTTAAGCTCTTTTCTCCTCTGTTTTTGGCAGTAGTTTACATTGTCTTGTGTTTGTTTTCTTTGTGCTTGTTTTGTATCTGCTGTCGTTCTGAACCACCTTGGAGTGGCTTTTGTCTTTTTTCGTAGCTCTTTAGTCCCATTTTGATCAAGTGTTGATGTTCAGAAACATTGTAGTTAATTTGCATTGGTCTGTGATGACTTTATTAATGATTGTTGGTGGTAGTTTACACGTCTATGTGGTGTATGGCTCTCTTCACACCATTATGTTTGACCTCTCTGACATGGCCCTTGTCTTTTGGATTCACATAGTTTCATGATTTGAATCTCCTCTGTTGATTTGTTCAGTCTCTTTGTAGTGGTTATTTTCTTTGTCGTCATTTTGGCTCCCTTTGTGGTGGTGTTCTCATTTAATCCAACAATAAAATAAACTGTCCCTTCATACCAAGGCTCCAGCCCAGGGGCTACGGGCCCCATGGGCAACGTGGACATCGGTTGGCTGGTTTTGAAATAATTTTATGCAGATTCCCCTACATCAGACGAGGTGTTTCGAGTAGCTAATTTCTCCCACTCTTACAAAAATCGTCTTATCTCTCGCTAGCTGCTCTCTCTTTGGATTTGAAGATGTGGTATTAGTTGAGGTGTTAAATCAGGATTTATTTGAACATTAATTCCTCTCCAGGAGCTGAAGCTAAAACCAAACACTCACAGAATGTTTCACTCATTGTTTGCGCACCAAATCATTTTGCTGCAGAAAATACCTAGACAGCATATGACTATGATTTAATAGAAAACACAGCTGCTTCAAATCTAAGCCCTTCATGTGATAAATAATACACATGAAGAGTGTAATCTTTTTCATCTGCTCCCCAGCCATTATTCTGTATTGTCTGCAGAAAGCATTTATCTGAAAGCTTGTCTTTCCTCCCCAGATGGCTGCCTCTTCCTTCCAACAGCGTGTATTTCTGCTCAGCACGAAGCGCTGGAGTCTCACAGGTCCTCATAGACACTTTGATCAACCGACCATGCTCTGTTTTGATTTCCCTTTGATTTGACAGTCTGAGTGCACCACCGGCCCCCCAGAAGCACACCTTACTCACTGACATGGGTGCTGCATTGGTATTTCCAGCCTGTCACTCTCCTCAGTTGGTAGACAGAGCTGTCCAAATGCAGCAGAAGTTGTCATTTTAGTCTCAAATACTAGTTTTTGATTTATGACTATCTCTTTTTTTTAACATTTGAAAGCTCAGACCTGCCAGACTGTGATGAGTGAACCGGACTGTGTCATCCTGTCAGCAGCCCAAACGCTCACGAAACCGTCCTGAAAATGCTTCAAATTTCTTATAATGTGTGAAATACAATGCCAGGGGCTCATTTCTGCCTTTATTTACCTTAAAAGCATCAAATGTATGCATTAGCTTGGCCTTGCTTCACTGAGCAAAATAATTGCTACAAAATCACCCAGCTCATTCTCTTGTATTTCATTTCAAAACATGAATATGAAGTGAGTATTTACATAAAACACCCATTTCTAAAAAAGACGCAATGATAGCAGGTGTAATCTAGCAAAGAAATTACCTCGGATTCCTCATTTTCTTTCAATTTCTGGCTTGTTGTTTGACAAAGCTACCCGTCTGACCTCTCTGCTGTTGTTATAAAGGGAGCTATGAGAGCAGAATTTTGTCTTCCAGAAGTAAAAATAGAAATTTAACAATGGTAAGACAAGTTTAGTGGGCTGTAAAATATGCTATAGGCCAGTGTTACTCACCCTGCTCAAACAAAGAGCCAAATTGTTGAAAATGGCCATTGCAAGAGCCACAATCTAAATGGTGAAAAGTGACTAAAGTGGGTAAAAAAGCTGTAAAAAGGTGAGAAAATGGGGGAAAGTGACATTTATTGGCAAAAGGCGGCTGAAATGGGCGATAAACTGCATAGAAACAGAATCAAAGTGACTAAACTGATAAAACAGGGCAAAAATGGGATAAAAGTGGCAAAAAATGGTCGAAAAGTGGCCAGAAGAAGTGGAAAAAATGGGCTAAAAGCAGCAGAAATGGATTGAAAGCGGTAAAAAATGGGGTTAAGGAGCAAATTAGGCACTCAGTGGAGAAAACTGGGTGAAAAGTGGCTAAAATGGGTACAAAGTCACAAAAAATTGAGTTCCAGGTGGTCAAAAAGCAGCAAAAATGAGTGTAAAGTGACTAGAGTGGGCACAAAAGCTGTTAAAAGGTGGGAAATTGGGGGTAAGTGGCATTTAATGGCAATTATGGCAGCTGAAATGGGCGAAGAATTGCAAAGAAGCAGGATAAAACTGGCTAAAACTGATGATAACAGGCAAAAATTGGATAAAAGTGACAAAAAGTGTTTGAAAAGTGGCTAAAAGAAGTGGTAAAAATGGGCTTAAAGCAGCAGAAATGTATTTAAAGCAGCAAATAATGTAAAATTTAAAAAAGGGGAGAAAAATAAAGGTTGACAATTAAGTTTGACCATTAACCATTAACCCACTGTATAAGTGTGGGAGACAAACTGGTGAATGTGACTTGCAATGATAAATTTTAGAGGTCAACGTTTAAAAGAATAATATTTCAAATTAAGACATAAAAGAGCCACAAATCAAAACAAAAGAGTCACGCATTGAGTATCACTGCTATAGGTTATATAGGCTAAGCTATAACAGCCTCCACTCTTCCTGGAAGGCTTTCCATAAGATTTGTTTGTAGGAATCTGTGCCCATTCATTCTTTAGAGCATTTAGGACAGGGGTGCCCAAACTAGGGCTCTGGTATCAAATGCGGTCTGCAGCCCAATTTTGATCGGCCCGCCAAAATTATTGAAATTAGATGAAATATGGCCCTCAACAGAGCATGAAGCTTGTGCTTGACCGTATTATTGCTCTTAGTTTCGGCACAGGGCAGTGCTGCCATGCTAACACTGTAAACAAACATTTTGACAAGTTTTTATGCTGTGTTTTTTCAGGAATAAATTGAGACAACACTAAATAGTAAACACATTTGCAACCAAATTAATAAAGATATCTTGATTAATAATGCCCTTATGGAGTATAGCAGCAAATAGCAGTTGCAATGATGTTCTGGGGTGGAGCCAGTGGTAGCCAGAGCCCACCAGGGCCCCCTGAAATCTGATTGTCCTCCCCAAAGCCCTTAAAATGACTGGCTATTTGCCTTGTCAGCCATTAACTAGCCATTTAAGCATACCAAATCACTGAGCACATCTTTACCTATATTAGATTGATTTTACAAACTTAGTATCAAAGTGAGGTCTATGAAATTAGCCCCACCATCCTTATATATTTCTGTATATGGCCGCCAATGGAAAAAGTTTGGACACCACTGATTTAGGAGGTCAGGCACTGATGTTGGACGTGAAGGCTTGGTTCGCAATCCCAGTTTAAGTTCATCCTAAAGGTGCTTGATGGAGTTGAAGTCACACCGGATGCATCAAACCATACCTGTATAGGGTATGTCTTGGTTTGCTGAATAGAGATGTAACGGTATTGTTAATATCACAATATCGTGGTCACAGAAGCGTCCAGTGTTATCGTGGTCATGTGACAGTTTCAAATGGTTGGTCTTAAGTGAAGAAAGTGTGGACTTTTTTTTGCCACTGGCCCTTGCATACTCGTCATTCTAGTGGAAAATAATGGACAGCTAATTAAGCAGTTCCACCATCTTTGGCTCTGACATTAATGAGTTGTACCAGATTTTGGTGACCATCCCTAGTTGGGACAGTGAAGAATAATACAATTCTGGTTAAGCCACTTGATTGTTTTTCCATGTTCAGAAATGATATTATCAGACCTGTACACAGATGGGTGTCCTCACTCACTTTAGGCTGCATCAGAGATATAACCATCCTGCTGTTGGAACAACTCTGCTGTTTATGGATCCTAAATCATGTTCGGGAACATTACCATTGAAAACACTAACAGGCTTTTTTCTACTATTGCCATAAACATAGAAACCCAATAGGTTGACATTTATACCATTAAATGTTGGAGCCTGAGTTCCTCTTTATTGGTCTTATGGGGCTTTGAGTCTAGACATCAAAACACAGCCTTGCATCATTAATATGTGGAAGGTCTATTTTTATTAGACCACCATTTTACTGGGTATAATATTTGACATCAGGGTGGAATATAAAACAGAGTATAAAGCAGCCTTTCCCAACTTATGTAAGCCACAGCCCCATTTGAAACATGAAAATCTTCTGGGACCCAACAAAACCAGATTTTTTTTTCCATTTAAAACAATGAAATTGACCTTTGAGTATGTAGAGGTGCAGACCTTGATCCTACATGTGAAATTTGAAAGCAGTCATATGTTTGGTATGAGTTGCACATACTTCCTGTCAAATTGGCAGGATATTGAAATGTTCGCCATCACCAGTTAGACAACCTATAATGAACATGTCTGTGTTGTGGCCAATTATTGAGACCTTTCTTTCAAAATCAGAGCTCAATAGGTTTAGCAAAATAAGAGGAATGAAGATATGACCCATTCATGTCACTTCCTGTTGCCAGTAGGGGGTGCTATGATGAGATGTTTGCATGTGAGCATGCTCAGTGTGATACCAGTGAATTGCATGAAAGAGCAGAAGATTGTCTACTAAAGTTATAATACATTAAAGTCATTTGGCAACATCAAAACTGCCTTATTTTGAAATAGAGATTAAGCTAATGGACTTCCTTTTGAGATTAGGGCACGGCTCAAGGAGGCTTTATTTGTAGGTCTTATGATGACCCATATGCAGACTCAAAATCATAAGCATTGGCTGGATGATGTGCAGGGACTGAATATTTAGCGGGTAAATCTAAAAAATCAGTAATATTCAATATTCAGTTGCTATAAGGGGGCGCTGTGACAAAGTAATGGTATTGATGTATGAATGTATTCAGGACAATGTGTGTTCATTCCCTCCAAGTTTAGTTATGATTGACAGAAGCATTAGGAAGTTAAAACGCATTATTGGTATATTTTCACTTCAGCATGTACAAAAAAGTAATTTGAGTTTGGACTCCGGCCTCTCCCCCGCCCTGTGGTGAAAACTTACAGTGCGCACAATTTTAGATTTCCAGGTTGTCTAGTATGACCGAATACACTCTGGAGTCAATTCAATGAAATTCCTCATATAAGTTTTTCCAAATATGTATCACCCCAAAATGCCCAAATTTGACCCTTATCTGTTCGTAGTGCACTTCCTGTACATTTAAGACTTTTAGACTTTTGTTTTCATCTAATCATGAAATATATTTGTTCCAATTTTCATTCACGTAGCTCTCGACTTGATGGACTTTTCCACCAAAGCACGAAGGTCAGTTGCTCAGGCCTAATAATAAAACTTGCTATGGAGAAAATGAATAAAATTTTCTAGATTTCTAGAACCACACTGTTGAGCTCAATTGTCAACTCTTGATCCAAGACAGTTGTCTTCACAAGTGACTTTGGGCTGCTGGCGAGGTTTGTTTTGGCATGGAAGTAGGACAGGTGCTTCCTCCTCTTAGCTGGGATTACTTCACACCCTGCCAAAAATGTAGTGAATTTGGGTGTTAGGTCAATGGAACATTTGGATACCACAACTTTGTTAAATCCCAAGAAGTAAACTCTTTTGTTCTTTGCTTAAATGGTAACTTATATAACAATAAAACAGAGGAAGGTACTATTGTCAACCAAAGATCACCTGTTGGCTGGTCATTTATTTAGTTTATCAGGCAACAGTCCAGATTTTGTAAAAACTTGCCAAATTAAAAGATTTGAAAATTGTATTGCACTGAAACAGTGTTAATTTCGTCAACTAAAACTATGACTAAAACTATTCGTCCACAGGCTTTTTTTCCTTGACAAGCACTGGACTAAAACAAACAAAAATAGATGTGATGACTACAACTGACAAAAACTAGGTTTAGTTTTCGTCAAAATGACTAAAACTAGACTAAAACGTAATGTAGTTTTCATCCGACATTCAAAATCTGTGATACTTCTCCACTGTGGGTAAATCTGTCAAAAAACAATGCAACTGTATCAATTCTGCCTCTCAGCTGTAGAAAGCAGTGACCACAGGTTTAACAGAGTTTATAGAACACGCTACCATGATTTGGTAGCAGATTTAGGCAGGAAAATAATTGCTTGGACTAAAATGTGACAACATTTTAAAGACTAAAACTAGACTAAGATGTTTTGAGTTTTCGTTGACTAAAACTAGACAAAGATGTTTTGAGTTTTTTGCAACTAAATCTAGACTAAGATGTTTTGAGTTTTTGTCGACTAAATCTAGACTAAAACTAAAATGTATTTCGTTAAGAGACTAAAAATTTAAAATAGCTGCCAAAATTAAGACTGCGCTGAAATAGTATTTGTACTTGGTATTCACTTTCACAAAGTCTATTGGAGCTTCCCCAAAACTGGGATGTTTTTTTTCCCAGTTTGGTTTAGAAGAACTTTATGTGTCTGCCCAGAACTCTGACCTCAAATCGGTCCAACACCATTGGGAGGAAAACCAACAGCAAGCCAAGATGTGTTGGCAAACATCAGTGTTCCACATTGGTAATGATTTCAAGGAAGATTTCTGCAGAAAGGATCCAATTTCTTGTTTTGAATATTTTAAACCAGTACAAGCTGTTCTCTCTGAATATTACTTCCCATACTTTTTGAATGGAGGTTACGGCATACAGCAGTGGCTCTTTATGTATCTTTTCCACACTTTCTTTTACCGTGTTATCTTCTGTTTTTCTTCTACAAGTTTGTCTTAGATAAATGCTGCTCTCATAATTTCACAGCTGTCCCACAAAGATGAAGCCGACTATCGTCAGGATTAAGGGAAAGTTTGGAAAACAAAGCAAAGCCCCATCTGCTTCATTTATTTTTCATGAGCTCTATGTGGGACCATAAAATACCTTTATCCTTATTGGAAAGTCAGCCCATGAATCCACTCCATTTGCCATTACTGCCTCTCTGTCCCCTGTCTGGTTATCAGTCCTTTATTCCCTATCCAGCCTCCTGATGTCACACTTTCTTCTTGTCCAGACTCTGGAGCATCCTCACCCTTTGCCTCGCTGAGCCGTGCCTGCCGCCACTGATATTACTCGCTGAATACATTTGCTCACAAATCTGTTTCAAGTAAATTAGTTAGGCAGGTTTTTGCCCCCGCCAATCTGAGGTCCTCCCTGCAGCTCGTGTCCCTTGCTGGGGAACAGAGGAAGGTCAAGTCCTCTACCCGAGGCAATTGAGCAGCTTGGCTGTTCCTTGATAGGAGGATGAGTAGAGCCGGAGAAAAAGAAAGCGAAAGAGAGAGAAAGAAAGAGAGGGAGAGGTGGCTTCTGGCTGTAAGGCTTCCTCTCACCTCTACCTCCTGTTCTCTCTGCTGAAAACAAGGCAGGTCATTATGGTCATTTGTGTCTGACAACTTAACACCAATTAATAATCGGAGCAAATGTTACTTCACAAAGAAGTTCCTCCCGCCAGGATTTTATCCTGCAGCACTCTGAAGTCACTAATTAGGCTGTAAACCTTTATAACACAAATCTGAAACCAGTTTTAAAGTATCACTGCCAACATCCTGAGTATTAATGCAGCAACACTCCTGGGTTTGTTGTTCTCAGCTCTGTGTTGACACTGATGGGACATTGCTTTTTTATCCCTTTTTAGTGGGCTCTTTGAAATACTTGAAAATTGAACATTTAAATCCTAGAATATTACTGGTCGACATCGCAATACTTTCAAAAAAATTTTTGTCTCTCATATATATATATATTGGTTTCATCGTGATGGCAGAAATCAAGGTCATCAAAGTGACCACATATGGTCCCTTGCCTGTTTATGGTTTAAATAAATAAATAAATAACTTTTTTTTTCTATTAAGTGTATGCACATTAAGATGTCAATAAAAATAAGCACATACAGAGTCCAATTCGTATTTACTTGTGCATTAAAAAAAAAATCATTTTTTGCCTTTTACCCAAAACATTTACCAGTCTTATCTTACAGTAGGGCATGCAGGTTATTCTTTTAACACTGGTATTGGATCAGTATTGGTATCGGTCGATACCCAAAGCCCAGGTATCGGAATCAGTATCGGGACCAGAAAAGGTGGATCGGTGCATCCCTAGTTGTCTTTGGATTCTGACCTCTTTTAGGGGCAAGTATGACTGGGTACTGGTGGTGTAAGCCAGCAGGCTTCGTCGGTGTAGGACGCCATGACAGAAAAATGTAAACAACACACAAGGATTGTGGGAAATGTAGGATTTGATGGAAATTTCACAGGAAACTACTACGCGGCAGTGCGTTCGACTATGGAAGCTCTGATGACTGCAGACATTCTGTGTGGAGTCCGCTCCACTCACAGTACGCTCGAGTATGTTCGGGCCTTAAAGCTGGCCTTTGTACAAATAGAGTTGTCGACCCCTGACATACAGTACATTCTCTGTGGGGTTAAGGCCAGGCTAGTTGGCCTGCCATTCAAACACCAGGTTAGCAAACCAGTTACTAGCTTTGGCTTCCCCGTGTGCATGTGCAAAGTCCTGCTGGTTAAAAAAACAGCATCTCCGTATCGCGTCAGCAGATGTGCATCGACTCTAGACTCGATAAAACATTAGCAGTCAGTATTAATGCAGTAATGTAACAAGCAACATTTCACTGCTTACTTAAACTGCACCTTTGGTTATGTTTTCTTCTTATCCATAACAACTGGTCTTATAAATATGTATGTGCAATACAACCCCTTCTTCTTCTTTTGTTCAGAAGCAAATTTCACTTCAACTTGCCAAAGCTCCATTTACTTTATAAAAACAGACTGTCTAAAGGACTCAGGCATTCATTTCAAACAGTGAAAAATTCAAATCAGGCTCTGTGTGTGCTTATGTGTGCAGCTAGTCATCTTAAGGGTTGTTTTATTTTCTCTACTGAGCCTGAAACTAGCTTTCAATAATTCTGTCTTTGTGTTTTTAATGTTTTCACTTCAGGGTTAATACTTTATGTCAGAGGCCTTCCAGTACTTGACATCCTGTGGGCACACATCCTTCACTAAATATACTTCATAATCAGCTCCATTCAGGTAAAAATCCTTGTTATTGAAATCCACATCATTACTGATACCAGGGGCTTTGACACTGAATCAGAAAAGCTCGATAAGGTCTGATTTGATAATGAATCATCACTGTCGAGGTGATTCAGCTGTCTTTCTTTCAGAATCGGCCCTTCTCACCACATTGCTTATCTTCTGTCTTAGGAGACGAGAAGTTTTAATGAGTTATTTTATTGCCCGCGTCGAGAAGGAATCCCCCTGCTGGCAATCTCCACCTTTAATATTTCAAAGCAGCCTCACCTCATCCTCACACAAAAGAATACTCGATGGGTACGAGCCACGTTTCAGGAATACTTGTGCTTCTGTAATTACCTTTTAAATCAGCCTGTGATCAAGGCCCATTGTCCCGTCTTCAGAGCTCCAGATGAAGCCGTTTTCTTTATCGTTCAATGTATAGATCTGTTTTAAGTCTATTCGATGCATATTAAACTCTAGTTTCAAGCTTTGCTCCATTCAATTCAAACAAATGTGTTAATCCCACTGGGGCTATTTGGAGCAGCTGGTAGATAAAAATCATAAAACACAGAAGTACAAAAAAGGAGTTTAAGCTTCTGTGTCTTTTTAGTTGGTTATAAAACAGGCTGAAACAAAATTTAATGTCCCTTTATGACCCAAAATAACAAACAAGACTATCGGCAACAAGCTGGACTGTTTCCATGTCTGAAAATATTTAGCCAAGACTCATTTTGAATGCATTCTTTAATCCCTCTGTGACCATTATATCAGTATTTATACCACCAGCATCACCCACTGCATGCAGCTTATTATGACTGAACATTCGCCCCTACTAGTGTATCGCAAGCTGCTGCTTCATGTGCAAACCATGCTGGGACACAGCAATGCAGACTAGGGTGGTGGCACCACTATAACAGCTTTTCTCCCTAATTATACTGTAATCCTGTAATTAAGGTAAATAGTGGTAAACTGTTAAGTGAATATACCTTGTGGAGTGCTGACTGATTTAAAAAACTGCTCAATTAAAGGCAGTAGCAAACGTGAGAATGACTCATGAGGCTAGGTGGTTGCAGACTTTGGATCCTCACTGCATGGTATAAGTGCTTAAACTACCGTCCTGCTAGCAAGCAGATCTGCAAATCTCACAGGGAGAATATTATGGTACTAGAGGAGCAATATGGATGCAAACAAGCTGCACATTGTGAACTTTGCCAACGCAATGAACAACTTTAGTGTCACCTTTTTGTCCTTCTGGGAGACCCACAAAAATATATTTATTCATGCTGTCACACAATATAGCATTTTAAAATCTGAACACATTTTCTTGAAAAAGAATAACCTTTTTTTGTAATCTTAATAATGTAGATGGGCACACTGAACTAAACCTCTCTGACATAAATGTCAGAATTTATAGCTAAGCCACAATGTGCTCATTACCTATGTCAAAGAATAAGGTAGAAGGAACTAAAACAACTTTAATTAATTTTAAAAAGAAAGTAGTGGTAAGTAGTGAAATAGGGGCAATAAGGGTTAATAGTGGCAAAAAATTGTCCATAAGTGGAAAGATGGGCAGTAAAAATGGTGAAAAATGGTTAAAAGTGACAACAATGGGCATAAATAAGTGGAGAATAAGAGGGTAAAGAGTGCAAAAAATGGTTTAAAAGAGGTATAAAAGCAATAAAGCAGCAAATTTGGGTAAAGTAAGGAAAACAGTGGTTAAAATGGGTTATAAGTGACAAGAATTGGCGGAAATAAGAGGTGAAAAGTTGTTAAAAATAGCAAAAAATGGTTTAAAGGGACAGATTTAGGTTAACAGAGGAACCAGGGATGAAAAGGGATAAAGCAGCAAAAATGGGTTAAGGGAGGAAAAAAGTGGGAAAAATGGGTTAAAAGTAGGGCTGAATGATTTGAAAATATAATCTACTTAAGTTTTTACCCTCTGGTATTGCAGTTGCGATTTAATATGTGATTATTGTTAGATTACTCAACTTAGTTTTACTTGGCAGAGAAGGCCCTGCTCTAAAGATGCTCCCTGAGTTAGTCGAGCTGCATGCTTTGACTTTCCAGGGACCACATGGCTAGAAACCCCCATATGGATGGATACATAAATGACAATATGTATTGCAGAATATGAAATTATTTCAGAAGCAATTAATCTACAGTAGCATGAATCTGAATATGAGAATGCAACAAGATTTAAGCTATAAAGGAGGTGGCTGGAGTGGAGGATGTTTAGGCTCTCTGCTGAAAAAAAGGCTGTATTAAACTGCTCTTTTGACATATTTCAATTTTAAGAAATATTGCAACTTCTGCGATTTGTAAATTGCAGCAGGCCATATTGCAATTTAATCTAATTGTGATCAATTGTCCAGCCCTAGCTGAAAGTGACCTTTTTTTGGTGGTCCCCATGCCGAGGAGCTCCCAGATCAGTGTTTATTAGCAACCAAGTGATGTTTGGTGAAGTGGAAAGTGTCAAAAATGGGTGGTTGAATGGTGAAATGTGGCTAAAGAGTGGCAAAAAATTGACTTAAAGTGCCAAAGATGGGTTTATACAGGTAAAAAGGGACAAAGCAGCCAATATTGGTTGATAAAGTAGCAAAGTTGTAGAAATAGGTGGTAAAAATGGTGAAAAGCAGTTAAAAAGTGGCAAAAATGGATTAAATGTGGAAACAAATGTGTCAAAACTAGGTGGAAATAGTGATGAAAATGGTTAAAAAGTGGTACGAATAAATCATTTGAACACAACCCAAAATAGCTTGATGCAGTGACACAACAGATTGGTTGTTACAGTCAATACAGCATGGCGGTGACAAAGTTTTGAAAAAGAAAACTCAGTTATCCACATCTGCACAATGTCTCATTGATTTCAAGGCTACAGACACGTCTGTTGAAACAGCAGAGACAAATGAATTCCTTTTCAGAAGTCAAATTCCATCATTCAACAAAGTAGGTCAGATCGGGAACAATCAATGGGTTATACAAAAGGTACAGTGCTTTATTATCTGATGAATCTTATTCTTTATGTAACAGAGCAATTGTTGTCAATACAATACACAAAATACCAACATTATAACCTTACCTTACCCATGACCTTCATGCTAATAAAGCAATCAGTCTTAAAGGAGATTGAAGGATCAGTCTTATTGATCCCTCAATGGCAAACTTGAGTTTTAGCAAAAACATGAAATGGTCATCAGTCATAGGAGATGCATCTCTTTGGGTTAGTTTTATAAGCGGGTAAGCATGCCTATTACTTAATGGCAACAGGGAAATCTGAATCGAAGTCCAGAAAGAGCTACAATTCATGAAGGTTTCTGGGCGATTTTTGGCAACAACGCTGATTCAAAACTTTACCTTTGTCCTCACCTCTCTCCTGGAGTATTGTTTCTCTGCTGCTCTATTCTGAGGTGAAATAACATGACATGAGCTGTATATCTCAGTGAGACTGGCTTTTTGTTAGCTGTTCTTTTGTAGGGATGTGTCAAGAAGAATGTGGGTACCAGGTCTGTAAAAGAATATCCAATTACTGTGTTTTCCTCCCTGGGCGCCATATTCCAGATTCATTGTTGCACGATTTTTATACATCCCTTTGCAGTGCTTTTGCCCTCCTTCCACAGCTGTAGCAGCACATCATTGTGTCATATATCCATAAAGTTTCTGTATTCAGATTTCCCCCCCTGTGGTACCAGAATCCCTCATGTTAAAACCCTTGCCACAAAAGCATCCACTTCTTCTCCCACCCTGAGTTAGAAAGCCCCCCACCAAAGCTTCTCTTCTATCTCAGTGCCACCATGCACCGCTGGCCCCCATCAGGAACCCAAGGGCAAGGCTAACGCAGCATACAGACCCGGGCGGTGACAAATTCACAACAAAGCTTTTCTGTGAGGAATGGAGCTACCATGGAGGTTGAAGGAGTAGGACTGAGTGAGGCAAAGAGGGAGGGGGAACCTGGTGTGATGAAAGGACATGTGGCCCACTGTGACAAATGTTCCCCCAACTTGTGATTTATCACGGTCTGCAGACTGAGGGAGCAACACACGCAGCAGCTGCAGCTCAACCTCTGCAGCTGGGGATAATACAGATGACTTCTCTAAGAAAATAAGAAGCCTTCTCTGCTTTAGTGTGCCATTTATGGGACGAATTTGAACTCCACTGTACTTACTCCCACTGAACTCTCCAATAGGAAACTGTCCATCAGTGATATCATACGATACCATACACTTTAATGGATGCATTAGTGGTTTGGCTTTTTATGTGATCTCATTTCTTAGAGTGTTGGAAATTGGCAGCCTTTACTTACTCCTTTTAAACTATGAAGAGAATGATTTACAAGTAATGCAATACAACATGATATGATCAACTTTATTACATTAGTTTTTGTGTCATTTCTAGAAGTGTTGGTAAAAGGCTCACTTTACTTACTCCCGTCAAGCTTGTCACTATAAATGTCCCATTTGAATACAATGTTCAAATTATCATATGACACAACACTTAATCGTATCATACTATACCATACCACAGCTGTCATACAGTAAGATGGGATCAAATACGTAATGATACAACAGGATCTCATCTGATCTAATCAAATACAGTATGGTACGGTACAATACGATACCATGCCATACCATATGACACGGCACAATGCGATATGATACGATACAATGTGATACAGTACAGCACACTACAATACGCTATGATATGATGTGATACGGTACGGCATGGTAGAATACGATACCATACCATACAACATGACACAATATCATGCAATGCGATGGGACACCATAGGATACGACACGGTATGATACAATACATGGCATGATACGATAATATATGATATAATAGGATATGATACAATGTAAACCCACTCATGATCATGTGCAGTATATACCAGCACACTTGCACTTTAGCACTACAAGACTTTACCATCTGCCTTATACACTTTATCTACAATGGTCACCTTATTCCTGGTCAGACTTTAGCAACGTCATGCTGCCACCTACTGTATCATTTTATCTGGGTCTTTGTATGTTACTGTACTCTTTATGTTGTCTGGCCTCTTGGTGTTGTCTGATTTTATGTAGATTTGTTTTTTGTTTTCTTCATCATTTACAGTGCTTAACAAATTTATTAGACCACCTGTCATATTTGTCTCAGAGACCATCCAGCATCATGAAGTGCTTTAATGTGGACTCTTTCATTTTCAGTGAGCTCTCCACGCTTTACCATTTTAAACAGGAATGAGGGATTTCAAACGGAATTCACCCAAATTTGAGCCGGCTCACTGGGCTTCTTTGAGAAGTCAGATATGAATCAAGCATAACATTCAACCACTAAAACTATTTTTTCTGTTCAGGAATGCAAGTACATAACTATAATTCATGGATAACAATAATAATTATATTTTAGCATTAAAAGTATCATTTGGGTTAAAGAGCTTCTACGTGTTGGTGTATTAACCATTTCAGAAACATAAAAATGATTTTGATGATTACAATGCTGTTAATTTAGGGCAGCTGTGGCATGAACCTTACTTTGGTGGTGGTGTAATAAATTTGTTAAGCACTGTACATTTTTAATGTACTCTTTGTTGTATAAACCATCAACCTGCCAGGGAATACATTTGGAAATTAGCCTATGGCTACAATCTGGACAATGCACATGTCTGTGTTCATTCATGTGCATTGTCCTTTGTAATAGATAAATAGATAAATAATATGATACAATATATGATATGATACCATATGAAATAATATGATATAATATATGATACAATATGATAGGATACGACAGATACAAAATGATACCGTACAAAATTATATTTTACGATCCAATATGGTACAGTAACCCTAACCCTAGCCCTACTGTGCAATACTATATGATGCAGTACAATGGCACACTACTGTATAGTTCAGCATGATACAATACAGAAGGATAGGGTATGACAGGGTTTGGTACAATACAAAACCATACAGTATAATACTGTGTGCTACAATACAGTCAGTAAAATACAATACAGGACAGTACAATATCATACGATACAATACAACCTGATACCTTACCATACAAAACCCTTCCATACAGTACTGTGCTGTACCATGCCATATAGTACAATGATACGGTATGATATAATACAGCGTACGGCCAGTAAGATTAGATACAATACAGTATTTAATACAGTACAATACATAAATACACCATAGTACCATAGTACAATTGGATATGATGCGGTACTGTGTGGTACAGTAAGATACGATACAATATGGCTCAATATAATATGGTGTGACATAATACAGTACAGTCAGTAAGATATGATACCAAGATCTGATTATTCTACAATAAGGTATGATTATTTATGGTTATGATACAGTATGGCAGTGGTTCCCAAACTGTCTCCCCTTCTCTCAAAATCTGTCCCTTATGTTCAAGCTCAACTGTCAGTCAAGTTTTACCAAGCTTTATTATATAGATTTTTTTAATTTTTAAGTTATGCTAATTTGATCTGTATGAGAATAAAGGTCCTGCATTGCTGTTTTTGTGTACTAGTATGTCATTTTGAATCGTTTACCCTCAGGTAGTCTAACTTTCTTAATCTGTAGTCAAGCTGTAGCTGTTTTTATAACTGACTGACAATTTTGAAAGTTTCCTGGCATCCAGATAATGTATTCAACATATTTTATGTCAAGTGTCTAGTAACTAATGCTGTCATCAGCAAACAAGGGTATGCTGTTAAGACAGATGGACGTTTTAGATGTCAGCTTAAAAAAATGAATTAATAATTCAGCTGTTATAGATCAGATAAAGGTTGTGTTGTCTTCTGATGCTCTTTGGACCTCTCTAAAAATCACTGATTTAAATTCAGAGGCAGTTTCACCAAGGTTATAATCTATTATTTATTTCTATAGCCAAGTCTGTCAGATTTAAGCCTCAGTTTCAGCATTCTCTTAACTTCATAGTCACGAAAGTTGCAGTCTGTTTCCCCTCTAATGCATCATTAATACCTGCTAGATTGAAGTTTGCTGGCAACTTTAATAAATGTCTGATAATGCGATGTAAGCAAAAAGTAAGAAGTAACAATTAAGTTGAAAACATGTTTTTATTCTAATGGTTACCTTCCTCACCTCCAGATAAACTGTCATCCTGAAGACTAGAAAATAGTTCCTCTGCACTGCAATTAAGAATAATGATGTGCTATTATATAAAAAAAATGTCACATAAAACTGAATCTTCACCAGCTGTGTCCATTTAGAATAATAATAATGGTACCCTGATGACATTTGATGTCCATTTAAGATCATTTTCTCCTGACTTCAGCTCTCACCACTTTCTGAGAAGGGTAAAAGAGTCCATTGTGCTGGTATTTATCCCTCCAGGTTGCCTCTCTCTGGGTGAAAGGAGCTGTGGTTGTAGTGGTGAAATGCACTGTAGGAGCTGTCCATTAAGTGGTGCTGAAATCTGTTTCAGCTCAGTCAGGCTTTTTTGATGGTGTCTGGGATCAGTATCGGGTGCTGTCCTTTCTGCCTGGTGCTGAAATGTGTAACAGTGCGCTGGCCTTTTAGCGAGGCACCCTGAATGTGTTAGCAGGTGCTGTTTGAAAGAGTGCTATTATTCTAGCAGGACGTGTTAGCCCTTGAAGGAGCGATACGATGCCAAATCAGCCACTTGTCATCATCTCACAGAGAGTGTGAGATGTTAGTATTTGTCATGGGTGTTGTGATTGCTTTGCTCTTTTTAAAGCATCTTCATGGCTATATATGATGCTTACTAAGTCACTGATACATTCAGATATTTTTCCTTAATAGGCTTGAAGATTATATTTCGAAAAGCTATTCACAGTGGGCTTAGTTTTTAAAGCTCATTATGCAATGAAAGCAGTGACTTAAAGCTATCCTGAACAAGCCCATTTAATGCATGAGGCAACCACTGTTGTCATGACAACAGAGCCTTTTTAAAACAATATGATGCCCAATGTGACACCTGTTTAGAGTATGTCATTAGCATTTATTAGCAGAGGGAGAGAAATAGGAGTGAGCATGGAGGGCACAGTCCACATAAGGGATTTTACTATCCAATAAATGCAACATTTATTTAGAGAAATTCAAAATTTCTAAGAGAAAGACCAGGATGCACATCTGACTTTGTTAGCTTGATGCAGATTATCTTCCCATGGCCTTGGTAATATGCAGAGACATCCAGAGCACAACTGGGGTTGTATCGATCCTCCTTCCTGCCTGGTGGTGCCCTCAGGAGGGCTTACTCGGGCTACATCAACACCTTACTTCAGGCCCAAACGTGCCTAAAAGATCTGCACAGTACTGTAGATTTGGATGGTTGAAATAAAGCAGTCATAAAGCAGTCTCTCAACTCTAAGTTCCACATACCAAAAGCATGATAGTATGCAAAGACTTGTTTGCACCCATCTCCACTTCCTGAGTTTCAGAGTAGCTCTACAGCTGGAGGGACAAACTGTTCTTGGAGAGTTTTCTACACTTATTCCTAAATTGGTAACAGAACATAAAGTGCCTGGGATACAGCCTGAAACAGGATATTGGGTATTGGCAAAACACTTGTGTGAAATAGTCCAATATATATGATAAAATGTCAGCCTTAATCTGGCACTAGAAGGAAAGTCAGGGGATTATAAGAGTTAAGAAGCTTCCTTCAGTGTGGACAGCTAAAATCTTACTCTGTAGTTGTTAAGATGTTTAAAGACTGTTAATAAAAGTGGGTACAGATTCTTGGCACCGAATCTGTGTTTTTAAAGTTGTCAGTGGTTGCAACACCCCTGCTAGTCAAAAAGATCAATGTGGTGCTTGTAGAGACTGCAGCATTACTCACAAATACGGGTTTTCCAAGGTACCAAGAAATACAAATTGAGTTAAACACACATTTTAGTAATGTTAGGTTGACTGTTCTAAAGTTAACAAAATCAGAAAAGAGTCAAAATTCAGTACAACTAAAGTTACATAGGATAATGCTTTGTGGAGTGTGGCTAATGTTAGCAGTGCTAGCATTAAGCTTTTGATCCCCCTTGCATTTAACGTCGATATTCTCGTGCTGAATCGATAATCATGACTTAAGATTCTGAGTTAAATGTGTCACAAACTGATGACATCATTGTTGGTTTTAGGAAATCCTCTTTTCCACTAATCATTATCAAAGCAGCTGATGTTGAGGTCATGGAGGGCTTCACATATCTGGGTGTTGTAACTGGTAATAAGCTGTGATGTGAACCCTATGTTGATGATACCTCCAAAAGGTTCAGCAAAGATTGTTCTTTCTAAGGAAAATGAGAACTTTCCACATTTCTCCTGAGATGATGACTCTGTTTGAACCTTTTTTTTTTAATTGTTGCATGGTTTGGAACCTAAATTTGACCATTAGGACTCATCTTGGTAGTCTTGTAAAATCTGCTGGAAAAATCTTAGGATTTCAGCAGGCTGGGTTAATGGCCATTTCTAACAGGCAGATCTTGATGAGGGCTAATGCTGTACTTGATTATCCATCCACTTCAGAGCCAGTTTGAGCTTTTGCCCTCAGGTTGTCTTTTTTGTGCTCTGATGAGGAAGTCAAAAAGACCCCAGGTCTCATTTACCTCCAGTGCAATTCATTTACTTAACAGCAGTTAGTCCTTAGGTTGCTCTTCTTTGCACTATTAATGCTCATTTGCACATATTCACATTGCACTTGGTAGGAATGTTTCCATCTGTCCATCCTGCTTTCTCTATTAGATGCTTTTGATGCTACCTGTTCACTGTGCTTGTTTACTTCCAGGTAACAGAGCTGAATGGTAGCATAACAAACTGCAATGGCTACCGGTGGTGGGTGTTTGTGTTACAGTTTAGACCAAGCATATTACAGGATATCTCACCTTAATTGATACTAAAGATTAATAAGGAGTTTAAATGACTAATAATTCCTGTACTGACATCCTAGGATGCTGACTTGTATCATTTAGCCAGGCTTCTCACAACTAGCCAAGTTTAGTCATCAGTGTTATGCCAACTTACATTCCAAGGCTGTTTTTGTTTTCAGCAAATTGGAGTAATGAAAACTGGAAATGGTATGTGTGGTCCACAGTGTCTCAACAGTTTAATCTGACAACTTCAGAGGCAGAATATTAAATCTCAATGACCTGTTTATCTTCCTCAAATGTTCTCCGTTAACCTCTGTCTGTCTCTCTCTCTTTGTCTCCTCTCTCCCCTGCATACCCGCGTTCCTCTCTGGCCTGTCTGCCCTCCCTGCTGGTTGAAACTCTGAACAACCCAGGTATGTAATTTACATATCAGTCTTTCTTTTTCTTAGTTTGCTAACATAAATCACCTTGCATGCCCAATAACAGATAGAATAGAAATACAGAGCAGATTTGAATCCACAAACATTAAAACAAGCTCTGAAATTACAACTCAGTTCAAGACAGTGAGTTTTGAAGGAGTTACGCTGAGTTTTTTGTGGACAAACTGGTTGTAAGAGCTGGTTGCTTTTGTTGATGATGGCTACAGGATCCCTTTCTTTCAATTTTTGTGATTTTAAAGATATTAAAAAGGTGAAATGGTTCCAAATGAAGAGCTGGGAGTCAAAAGAATGACTCTTATTAGTGATCTGGATCTTTTTACAGAGCTGCACTTCCCATCAGTCTAGAAAGACATAACTAAAGCCATGCTTTTGTTAAGCAGCAGGTCATATCACTTGTCAGGGTGGTCTTTAATTACACTTGCAGTGTTGGGGTAGTTACTTAAAGAACCTTTGAGTAACTTGTCATTGATGTTAACTGGGATTTATTATAAATGTGCTCCGCCAGAGATAGTCTGCAGTCAAGTATGTCTGTCATGTGTTATGTTAGGTAAGTTGTGTTAAAAGATATTTGCTAACTTCTGGCAACATTTCCTCCACCAAATCTGCTGACACAAGCCTATTTATCTCAGCTTTTGTGGTTACCTGTTAAAACTGATGAAAAATGATGGTTTTGCTCCTAGCTTTGTGTTGTGCTGTCTTTGCAAGTGGAAAGATTGGATGTGGAGTTCACGGCAGTGGAGGGTTGTTTCCAACCTTGGAGCAGCTTACACTTCACCGTCGCATTCTTGTCTTTTCTTTACAACAAATTCAAGTAGTGTTCATATCTTCACCTACCTAGAAATGTCCTTGTTTTAACCACTTCACCGTTTCCCTCTCCCTCCTCCATACACCTGAGATAATGTGTCAGTCACCTAAATCAGCAAGTGCTTTTTCTGTGCCTGTTTTACACGTAGTTTGAAGATTTAGAGTAATGCCAGTGACGAGATTGTTCTGTCACATTAGTAGTTATTCCATCCCTAAACTGGCAGCAGTAATGTGCTACACTGCTGCATTACACACAGATGTTATGTGATTACACCAATGTGGTACAAAGCAATGTGTTACACCCAACACTGTCTGCCAGCAGGCCTGACCACAGAATTGGCTGGGCCCCTAAAAACCCCAGTGGACGGGCCCTCCCCATTTGGGATTTATTGATGATATCAATGCATGTAGGTTGGCTCAGTAGCTTTGGTGCTAGCATCTTAGCTAAAAGCTACCTCGCTTTGGAGCTGAAAATGTGTCAAGCCGTTCTTGGGTCTAATGGATACTATTCTGCCACTTTTTAACATGTTTTCACCACTATTTCCACTTAGTTTCCCTCTTGTATCTTTTTGCCACTGCCTATCACTTGTAACCCATTTTGTCGACTATTTTGCCGGTTTTAAACCATTTTAGCCCATTTCTGCCCCTGATAACCCCTCTATTACCACTTTTTACCCATTTAAGACACTTTCTGCCACTGCTAACCAATTCTAGCCACTTTTTCTGCCACTTTTAACCCATTTTTTCCACTTCTTTTCCTCTTTTTAACTTGTTTCAGATACTCTCTGCCACCTGTAACCATTTTTTTGCACTTTTTTTGCCACTTTCAAACCATTTTGGACACTTTTTTGCAACTTTTAACCCTTCAAACAATGTTTTTTTGCCGATTTTAAACCATTGTAGCCTATTTCTGCCATTTTAACCCCACTTTTTTTCTGCCACTTGTAACCAAATTTTCTACATTTTAGCTCATTTCAGAATCTTTCTGTGACCTGTAACCTGTTTTTTTTTTTTTGCAAATTTTGTCACTTTTTAACCATTTTGGATACTTTTTTCTGCTACTTTTAACCCTTTCAAAGTTTTTTGCTTATTTTAAACCAATTTAGCCCATTTCTGCCCCTTTTAACTTCTCTATTACCACCTTTTACCCATTTAAGACACTTTCTGCCACTGCTAACCAATTCTAGCCACTTTTTTCTGCAACTTGTAAGCAATTTTTTTTTTAACTTTTTAACTCATTTCAGAATCTTTGTTACTTGTAACCTGTTTTTTTGTTTGTTTGTTTGTTTGTTTTTACTTTTTTGCCACTTTCAACTCATTTTTGGCACATTTTGGCTTTTTTAACCTTTTCAAACTGTGTTTTTTTGGCACGTTAAAATGATGTGAATTACTTATTTGCCAGTTTTACCCATTTTATCCACTATTTGGCACATTAAACCTTTTCTAACTACATTTTTCTGCCTTTAACCCACCTTTGCCACTTTTTTGCCAATTGTAACTTCATTTTGACACTTTTTGAACATTTTACTTTTTTGCCACTTTAAACGAAGTTTAGTCATTTTTTAAATTCACCTTTAACCTATCTGAAACCCACCCACATGCTATCATTACCTTGAAAAAGGTCATTCTGTTTTAAGAAAAGGGGTTTACATCCCCAGAATGCTATATTGAACTACAGTTGCTCTAATAGTAGTAGTTGTTACTCAGGTTAAAATAAGATAATGTTATCACAGCCTAACTTTACAATGGACCATAATTTTCCTGACCTCCATGGGCCCCCTATTTGGCAGGGCCCAGAAAGCTCTCCCCTTTACCCCCCTTGTGGGCAGCCTTGTCTGTCTTGTGTCTTTCTACACAACTAATCCAGTCCAGATAAAGGCATCCCAGGATGCAATCTGAGCTATCAGATATTGAACTGTTTTCATCATGCAATGAGTTGCATCCACATAGAGCAGTAAGGATTACCACTTGGTCTATGAAAGCCCTAATCAGAGATAAATTCCTGTTCATGCATTGTTTGAATGAGGCTTAAAGTGCAACTGTATCCTGATCTCACAGGTTATGTATTAACATCTATCAGACTAGTGTAATAATCCGTCTTTCCTTTTGTAACACACTGATACTGGTGGTTAAACCACGACTGGCCAATCCTCAAGTCAAGGCATCAGAGATTTCAGATTAATCTTTAAAAAGTCTGTAAACTAAATCACACATCGATGTTGAAAATAAAGGCATGGTTTTGGAATCTGACTCTGTTGACATTTCACAGCTGAGTGGTGTGAAGACTGATGAGTCACACCTGGCATAAAGTGCTGTATGCAGGCAGGAGCAGAGAGAGTGCATCCTGATGCCTGCCCTCTCTGTCAGGATGATGGGTCCGAGCTGTATTTATGTAAGGACCTCACATTGAGTATTCACAGGAAGAGGGAGCTGGAGGAGGGAGATGGAAAAGCAATTACTTTTTTCTCCAATATCCCGATGCTCGCCATCATGTGTCAGACAAATAAGAGCGGAAAAAATTGAGGCTTCCAGTCCCGCGGCGCACCACCAGCTGGGAAGCCGAGTCTCAGAGTGTGAATCCTCAACCTTTGGTCTTCCTCTGTGTCAACGCTGGAGTAATCACTTATCCATCCTCAACCTCTCCTCGGGGAGATATTGGTCTTATTTTGTGGGTGAGCTCCCTCCATCATACTAAGATTTGCTCATGAAAAAATGTTGGAAATAACACAGCAGCCCACGAGGAATTGATCACTCCTTTTGGTATTTAATCAAAACGAGTCATGGGCCGCTCTGGTGCTGAACAACTTTTGTTTTTGAAACATCCCATTACACTTGTTCCCCTGGCTGTTCCACTTGCTGGGGGCTCCCAGCTTTGATATAGGAGTTAATGTTATACTGATAGATGGCTTCAGCCATACGCAATGACAGAATATGTTCTGGAAGAGCGTAGCTGAAAATGCATTTTTTAAGCTTCCATTTTCTCAACAAATGGGCATGTTGGGACACATTTTATGGATGTGAATGTGTGCATGCATTAGCTTAACACCAAGCAGGGTGGTTTTATGAACCTGGGTGCTGACAGTGAATATTCTTGGTGTAAATTAGGAACTTATTGTTATTTCAGTACTCGAATACTTAGACAACCTTTTGAAAAACCAAAACTGGTTGCTCTGCTTTGCTGAAACGTGTTGCAAAATTGCAGACATTATTCTGAGTGACCTGACTGATTTATTCTAAATCAGGCCTCTTTATAAGGTTCAGATGATCCCGGATAAACCCTAGCCATCCACTTTGCAAGGAGTTCTTGCTGCTCTTGTGTGACCTTGGATATATCCTTCCAACATGTATGACAAACAGACTTGAAAACTCTTTTGTCCTGACTACAGTTAGCTTTTTGGACAGCTTGATGTGATATTTATACTGTCATTGTTCTTCTTCTTTCTGATGGTTTTTACTATCCATATATTTTGTTAAATTGTTTGTGTGTACTGCTGTTAAGCAATCTGTCTTTTGGAGGAACAATAATGATATCCTTGATCCTGGAATACCTAGGCCAGGGGTGTCCAAACTTTTTCCACATACAGAAATATATAAGGATGCTGGGGCCACTTCACTATCCACAAGATGAGGTTTGTGACACTGATTAAGTCAGAAGCAGAGTAACGGAGGAGCTGGGGTGGAGGAAGGCTGCAAGAGCAGCTTGTAGGGAGAGCGTTGTAAGGCAAGAGCAATGTAAATGAGGCAGCATGAGAGTGATTGGCCAATAGCCTGCAGATCAGATCAGCTGGTCGTTAGCTGATGAGGGCTTGCGTTAGATCAGCTGACTGGGACAGAGCTTGACTCTGTGGCCTGCCTGAACTAACGCTAAACACTTGATTTAATGGCTGACAGAATAAATAGACAATCATTTCCAGGTTGCCGCCTCAGACGGCCATTCGAGTTGATTTTAGTCTTAGTTTTATTCTTTAAATGAAATGCCTTTTAGTTACAGTCAAATTTCAGTCATTTCTATCCTTTTTAGTTTTATCCTAGTTTTAGTCAACAAAAATTCAAAAACATTTTAGTCTAGTTTTAGTCCATAAAAATCCTCACATTTTAGTCTTTATTTTTAGTCCAAGCATTTATTCTCTTGCCTAAATCTGGTACCAAATCATGTTAGTGTGTTCTCTGCATCCTGCCTAACCTGGGGTCCCTGCTTTCTACAGCTGAGAGGCAGAATAGCTACAGATGCATTTTATTTTGTCAGATTTACCCACAGTGGAGAAATATTATGGATTCTGAATGTCTGACGGAAACTACATTACATTTTAGTCTAGTTTTAGTCATCTTGATGAAAACTAAACTTAGTTTTTTCAGTTGTAGTCATCACAGATCTATTTTTGTTAGCCTAGTTTTTGTCATGAAATAAAGATTGTAGCTGAACATTTTTAGTCATAGTTTTAGTCGATGAAATTAACCCTGCCATGTTCAAATGTGTGCCATATTTCATTTTATTTCTAGAATTTGCTGACCTTGCAAAGCAGATGGACACGCCCATTTCCGTGTTTCTCACTGGCGAATCCATCTTGCAAAGCTCCCATCTGTACCATTTGGGCCCGGTTAGAAAGTGACAGGACCAATCAGCGTCAAGGGGCAGTACTTTCAGGCGCAGCAGAGTCAGGACATTAGCAAGCAGCAACAAGAGCGCCAGTTTTATCAGAACTTGGCGACATTTCTTTGTTAAAAGAAGAACAAAAGAACAGCAGTGAGTTGTTTTCTTTTCAGAAACAACAAAGTCGAGCACTGACATGTCTACACTCGCCATGGTTCGCGTTACATAGTTCTCTATGGAGTTCACTCCTTCGGTAGTGGCTACGTCATGTGTTTTGTTGCTCTGATTGGCACGTAAAGCTGTGACAAACAGAACGTTCATCCAATCACCCTCAGAGTTTTTTTTCAAAGGCTCTGCCCTTTCTGAAATGCTGTCTATGAGAGGTTTTCTAGATGGATGTGTGAAACAAATCCATCTGGTGTGCCAGGTTATCAGGAAGTTAGAAAACAAGAAAAGGTAAATATTTTGATTGCCAATAATTTTACCTTGTACAGTATTGTCCTAGTTTATTCACAAATTAACATCAATAAATTCTTCTTGTTGAGATGTTTGTTTACAGAATTAGAATGAAGTACAGTCAAGCACATGCTGCATGTTCAAATATTTGCCATATTTCATTTTATTTCTAGAATTTGCTGCAGAACAATCAAAATTGGATTCTTGACCTAGCCTCTGCATATGGGTACCTTCTTTGCCTACTGAGCAAATCCAGCGCTTAAGAAGCTCCATTTTTAGTACGAGATGTGACATGGTATCTTACTTGCACATTTACAGAGGGAAAAACCAGTTTATGTCTTTCACAGATGCACAGATGGCGACTAAAGTGGTGACTAAGGTTTATTTGTAAAGTTTCTGTAGGAACTTGTCGCTCCACCTGGTCTCTCTCCGCTTTTCCTCCTCCTACTCCATGTGTTTGTCTGTATGTGTGCTGCTGTAACAGGGCTGGACCATGTGCTATGTTTGGATTCAGAACATGATTCAAATACCCAAATAAGAATTGAAATTTAGATGTATGTGCATAAAAAGACACTGCATTTATCTGGTATAATTTCCCTATTTATATGAAAGAAATCACAATAAATATCACAGAATAAAAAAGATTGCAATGCAAATTTTCTCATTATTTCTCAGTCCTACCTCCTATTCATCTCTGGTTTAAATAGTCATATATTCAGAAGTTATGAGTTGTTTGAGCTTGTCTTTCAGAACATACTGCTTCTTTCTGCTGGTTCCAAACTTCCTAGAGTTTCAACAAGAGACTTAATCAAGAAAACACCAGATTTCCATGTAATGTGCATGATCCCCCTCCTACCCGGTGGTGTTAACAGGGATTTAACGCTTTACTTCCCCAAATATCTCAATTAAAACTCCGTGCAGCTAGAGCACTCGAGGAAAACAACTGTTTGCTTTACCAAAACTAAAACCCTTGGACAGACTTTGCTTTTGTCTGAGCTTCTAGAATTAAATTGAAGAAGGAAAACAGAAATTCAATTTATGAAACTATTTTTTTTCTTTATAGTGGCTCTCAGAAACGCAGCCCTTCCTTTTTTCTTTTACATCGGCTCAATTTGAAGAATCAGAGAAGTGTTATCAGTGCATTTGTCAGAGTTTCTGTTTCATTGAGTCTTGAATTTTATCTATTTTCTTTGTGTTCTCAGCTTTTGGTGTGACTTTTAAAAGATGCACATGAAAATAAGCTTCAGAGCCAATTCGTTGGTGCTCTTCCTGACTGCATCAAGGCGCCCTTATTCTGCAGTGTTTGCAGGTTAATTGGGGGCACTTCTTAAACATTTGCAATTATTTTTATCTGCATCATTATCACCTAGTTTTGTTTCTAGTAATTATGGAAGGAGATTCAGTGCCAAATAATGCATCAGTGTGATAATGGGGATTATGGCATGTATTGATTATGTTCTATTAATGAGGCAAACACAGCTTTCTGATCATTAGATTGGCTGTTAGCGTAGCATTAGCGGTGAGATGTTGTTTCCCATTTGGACAGATTGTCAGTCACTTCCTCCCTGACTTTTCAGGATTGTGTATTTAAACAGAGCCACCCCACAGGAGCATTCATCACTGCTCTCTCTAGTCCATTTGTCAACATCACAGACATGAGGTTTGTTCACTCACTCTGTAACTCAGCCACAATAAGGTGCTTATTGTGTTCTCGGCTGCTGCAGTCCGACCACACTGCATCCGTCTTCAGCCAAGAGGGCTTTGGCCCAGAGTGGCCGTCATTACTTTGGAGCTGATTGATTGGATGTTCAGAAGCTTTTTCAGTTTCATACATCATCTCATTGATAGTAAACACAGACAGAGCTGTTAGAGAAGGAGGCTAATATTGTTTTAAGACACAAGTGGGTGGCTTAAACCGAGAGGTGGCTTTCCTGCTCTGTCCAAAAGGCAGCACAAGCATTGGGGTACCACATTTTTTTGGAAGGAGTCCCAACCCAAAGACGGCTCATCAAGTTGGGCATAGACTTTGTGGATTGGAGATGCCAAGACGGCAATAATGGAGGCTAGCAAATCCATCTGCTTTGACAGGTTAAGACAGGTCAGGGGACAATGTAAGAGTCATCTGCACCTTGTCAAATTAAATATTTACCTTTTTTACTGTTTCCTTATTTTCCTTTTCAGTCCATAACAAGTTGCTTTTACTGTGGGTAATGTCATAGTCTTAGAGAGTTCTTGGAGATTTCCTTTTTTTCTGTCTTTCTCCTAAATAAAAGCAGGTCTGTATCCCAACAGGAAACACAGCGTTTGGGAAAGGGCAGAGCCTTTGAAAAAAAAAACCTCTTGAGTGTGAATGGATGAACGTTCTGTCTGTCACATCTTTACGGGCCAATCAGAGCAACAAAACACGTGACGTAGCCGCTATTGAGCTGCTCCCCAATCAAGGACTAAACTCCATATAGAACTGCATAACGCGAACTATGGTGACTGTAGACATGTCAGCACACAACGAAGAAACGTATTCAAGTTCTGATAAAACTGGCGCTTTAGCAGCATCCACACTAATGTCTTCCGCCATAACTGTACCGGCCTCTTGTTGCTGCTTGCTACCGTCACGACTCCGCCGTGTCTGAAAGCACTGCTCCTCGCCACTGATTGGTCCTGTCACTTTCTAACCGGGTCCAAACGGTTCAGACGATTGTTTGATAGCCATAGTTTTATTTTATTGTGTAAATTTCTTACTTGTGCTTGTTTTTATTGTAAGAGTTGGCATATTGCTCAATTTGAAGGTCTAAGTAGTCTTGTAATCTGAAAAGTTATAATTACTGATAGGGATGCACGCGGCCAATCGGTAAAACGGTTAAAATCATTTATCAAATTAGACGGCACGGGATTTACTAGTCAGGTTAACTAATTACCTACCATTTTTTGATGAACACGGGCTTGAAATCCCAGTCTATAATGCTCTTTTAAACTGTAACGAACCTCCTGCCACTAGAGGCCGCAGCTCAGGGGTGGCTTAGCGGTTAGCGTGTCGTAGGAAGACCGCGGTACGACAGTTTTCTAAAGTAGTAAATGGAAATAAAGACGTATGTAGGCTGTCGAGGTTGAACTCACATATAACTACTCACCTAAAGTGAAAAGAGGCCAAATATCAAAGCATGATATCAATCTGCAAAGAGGAACGAAGGTGGGAAGCGCTAGCTTTTAAAGCTAGCCATGCTGTAGAGAGTATATCAGGCTAACATCACACCCACTGACACAATGACCCTGTGAGGAATCAAACTGTTTTCTAGGGGTTTTCTCCTCTTTAGACTAATCGATTAAACGAAATTTAAGTGAGCAGTTAGCCGGATAGGGAAATAGACGAATTAGCTCTCTTAAAGTATCATCTATCTTAAAGATTCAGGTATGGTTAAGGCGACAGCAGTTTTAAAAATGATTGGTTCAGCACTTCAATCAGAAAAACCCAAATGATACCCAACCCTACTAAATATTTCCACGGTTCTAAGTTGAGTTTGCACAGCAGGAATGGAGAACATTGGTATGGCTTCATTGTCTACTTCCAGTAGAAATGTCAACCATGCTGCAAAAATCCTCTGTCTGCTGCACCCATACATCTAACAGCACTGTGAAATAGAGGCTGTGGTCAGTGATGTTGAAAGCATTTAGAGAAATCACTAACCAAAATAAATGTCATAGCCTAAGTTTTAGTGAAATTAAAAACAAAACAGTAACATCTTCTCCAACGTTTGTCCAGCTGTTCTTTTTCTCTCCTGGGCTGCATCTTAATGGACAAGGCTTTTCTTTACCACCGCCTGTGGTGTCCACACCATGCTGTCCACATGTAGCAACCCTGCAGACACTCATATGGGAGTCCAGGGTAATTGACTTCACCGAGCTTCCACCTGATGTTAATTAACGGTGCAGCACATTTGTAGCAAACCTGTAATAGAAAAAGTCAACCCTGAGACTAAGGTATTAATTAACATTAAGTACATCTCAGAGAAAATCAAAGTGAGTCGTTTCCTCATGGTGTTTTACAGAGATTGTGCTACGCTTTCTCTAGATGAAATTAATGGAACCAAGCCCATGAAAGAAGTCTGGCCCTTATCATGAAACGGAGATAACACGAGGGACTCCTTTCACAGCGGCTGCAGTAAACTGAATATTCTAATTATGTTTCCGTTTCAGGATTTTGAGGAAAATGTCAGGCTGACTGATCTTTATTGAAAGCAGGTTTTTTGCCTCAGTTCTAACAAGTTCTGTTTTATTACAGCCATTTCATCCCCTGGCTCATAACTTTTTACAACTGCTCTTGTCTTTAACATAATTTTAGACATTCTCACTACTGACTCCAGTGCTATAATGTCTGCAGCTCCTCTATGGGTGTGATATTCAGTCCTGTTCCAGTACATTCAAACTTTGTGGTGTTTATGCACCATTTATGAATGCAGCAGTGCAAGAATTGAAGCAATGTTTGGGTTCAAATTATGGCAAAAAAAGAAAATACAGCTTTGGAGAAATGAACAGACCAATGGAAAAATACACTCACTGACCACTTCATTAGGTACACCTGTTTAATTGCTTGTTGATGCATATACCTAGTCAGCCAATCACATGGCAACAACCAATATATTTAGATATTTATATTTAAAGAAAATTACACCTAGCTAAGAACAAAATATGATAAATTAAATTTCACACTGTGAACGATGCTGTTAAAACAAGCTCCTGTTCATTTTTTGACAACAGAACACTGTTTTGACCCAGGAAGAGTACCGAAATCAGTATCAAGCAGAATGATAATAATAACCCTGAGTTTTTTGCAGTGGTCTTGTATTTTCTGGAACTGTTAAAATAGCTTTTTTTGCAAGAAGACATCCACCATAAGCCTTACTTAATACACATAAAAGCACACAAATCTTATATTTCAATGCAAGTTGATTGTAAATCTCGTCATTTGTTGATTTAAACCTTCTTAACATTTGGTTTTGGTTGGACATAATTAAGCGTGGGTGTTTATTATGCAACATTTAATCAGTGATTCCAGAAATAGTGCTGTGGCTACCAAGTGTTTGTGACATCTGGTGGCCAATTTTTGACGGCTAGCAGATGTTGTCATCCTCAGTTGTTTACAGCCAGAGTCTGATTCATCTGCTGCTTAAGCCGACACCGAGCCGTCTCTTAGCACTGCATTCATAGCTATGAGAAGAGTTGGTGCCATATTGGCTGGTGTGGCATGTCTGTGCTACCTGTTAACTGTGGTAAGGCTTTGTATGTTAAAGCATGTTGTAACTCACCTGTCAGTGACCGGTTTGGCATGACTTCTGCTTCTTCCAAAAACTCTAAATTCATTCACATTGTTTAGAGCTACAGTGTATTAATTGTCACATACACAAGCAGATGTCAATCAAGTAAGGGTTAATGCCTGACAAGGTGCATAATTATCAGGGATTAATGGACGACGCGGAGGCCTGCACCGTCCAGCGCGCAGCTGGGATTTTTTTAAAAAGTTCTGCCCTTCTCAAATGCTTTATGTGGGAGGTTTCCCGTATGAATGTGAAATATATGCAATGTAGCAGCAGTCTGGCATGTCTGGAAAGGTCGGAGCAGCACCACATCCATTTAAGAATTGAAGTATTTCAAAATGTGTGACTGTTTTTCAGTTTATTTTAATAAAGACATCTTGCTTGTGTCCTCTCACTTGTGTGCCTTCTGTGTTTGCACACTGCCGTGCAGTCTCATGCTCTTATTCAGGCATAAAGGGACGTTTAATTATTGTTTGCGCAATGCCCTTCAGTCTCATTTCCTTATACAAGCATAAAGCAAGCATTTAAGTATTGTTTGCACACTGCCCTTCAGTCTCATTTCCTTATACAGGCATAATGGGGGCATTTAAGTATTTTTTGCACACTGCCCTGCAGTCTCAGGCCCTTATACAGGTACAAAGAGGGCACTTAAAAGTTGTTTTACACAGTGCCCTGCAGTATCATGCCCTTTCCTAGCCATAAAGAGGGCGTTTAAGTATTGTTTGCACATTGCCCTGCAGTTTCATTTCCTTATACAGGCATACAGGGGACATTTAAGTATTGTTTGCACACTGCCCTGCAGTCTCAGGCCCTTATACAGGCATAAAGGGGACATTTAAGCATTGTTTGCACACTGCCCTGCAGTGTCAGGCCCTTATACGGGCATACAGGGGGCATTTAAGTATTGTTTGCACACTGCCCCGCAGTCTCAGGCCCTTATACAAGCATAAAAGGGGACATTTAAGCATTGTTTGCACACTGCCCTGCAGTTTCATGCCCTTATACAGGCATAAATGGGTGTTTAAGTATTGTTTGCACACTGCCCTGCAGTGTCATGCTCTTATACAGGCATAAAGGGGTGTTCAAGTATTGTTTGCACACTGCCCTGCAGTCTCAGGCCCTTAAGCAGGCATAAAGGGGACATTTAAGTATTGTTTGCACACTGCCCTGCAGTCTCCTGTGCAGGTGCAAGCAATTCAGCAGTTAAAGAATGTGTCATGAACTTTCGTCATACATTTTAGAAAAATCGTTGGGAGATTTTGCTGAATGAGGCCCAATAACTGTTGGGGGCTTCACAGAGCAGCAGATACCCAAAGGGGCTTATGGTAATGTTACCCTGGCTAAAACCATTTAAAGACCCTGAGACTACATCCATGTGGTGACAGGACAGTCTAGGAAAGACAACCTGAGTGTCATACAGATATTTAACAGATTCAAGCTCATAAACCTAAACTTTTAAAATGTTGTTGTCTAGTTAGCAGCAACTTTATGAAGATGTCTCGGTGGGATGAACCTTGATTAAACTTTCATCATTTTATCTGGTTAACACTGTAAATGATTGAAATAAGAGTATTGGAGCCTCCGTTTCTGCTCATGAATATTTGATGACCTTATATTCCTTATGAATTCTGCATTAAAATTTCAGCACTTAATTTCCGCGTGCATTTTTAATTAACATCCACTCACGCTGTTTGCAACACAGATATCCCCACAGCTGCAAACCGAGCATGTGTATGTGTGCGTAGGAGCGTAGCGCGCGCGTGTGGAATATTGAACGGCTCACGCAGAGTCCCGCATCAAGCGTTTAAAGAAGTGATCCGCGGCTCCTCTCTCTCCCTCTCTCTCTCTCTCTCTCTCTCTCTTTATTCTGTCTCCTCCTCCTCTTTTTTTCGCTTCCACTGAGAATCTTTCGCCTTTTTCTCATCCCGAGCTGCGCGTCCTTCCACCACTTGTTATTTCACACCTTGGCAGCCTGCAGGCGCCGTGAATAACCCTCTTCCTCATCTTTTTCTTCTTCCTCTTGTTCCTTGTACCAGACGATTATCCCTTCTGCACCGGTGTGTCTTTCTCTCTTTGCATTTTTTCTTTTCTTCCTCCTGCCGGGGAAACAACAGTTTCTCCCAGCCGTAAAGGGGAATCATGACCACGGCGAAGGAAGGCAACGCTCCATCGAAAGCGGCTCAACAGCAAGACCAGGTACCGATGGGCTTTCCTTTCACTTCTCTCCCCCTCACATGTGAGCCTGTGTGGCGCTGGTTTTGGGATGGATGGGGTTTGCATGCAGCGCTGCGGTGACTTTTGTGACCGCTTGTGTGGAAGAAAAAAAACGCCGTATTGGGGCCAAAAATCATAAATTGGCTCAACACGTCCGTAATGCACGTTCATATTTGGAGAGGAAAGCAGCCTAGCTGGTTCAGGAGGGTTTCACAGCCTCGTGCTCGGCTGTGATCATCAATAATAAGCAGCGATCAATATTCAGTGACTTTACGCGCAGGGACACAACGAGCAGTTTGTGTTTTCCATTACAGCCAGTGCGCGTCACCTTGCAGTAGGACACGCAAATTAGCCCAACTTGGGTTCGATTTTGCACATGTGGGCCCTCAGATCTGTCACATCAATGCACATGGATGCAATTTGAGTCATCATGTTGTGATTATGTTGCATTCAAGGCGCGTGACCTCTCCTGAAAAGCACGCGCTCAACTGTCCCTCCTGTGTGGAGGCTGCTGAACACTGTTGCGTTTTGAGTGTGGTGCAGGGTGGCTCCGCTCTGTTTTCTTTGCAACCTCCAGCAGTCTGTGAGTGATGATGGAGGGTTTTTGAGCCATCCAGGAGCTACAGCCTTAAAGATTTGTCAAAATAATACGAGAACCAGTTTCAACCAGTGACAAAAAAACATACCTCGTTGACAGCAGAGAGCTCAATGGCAACAAAACAGTCAGATCTAGCACCCTGACTCATTCCCAACCACATCAGGAATGAATGGAAGTTTGTGGGTTATCTGAACAATAATCTAACTTTCCAAACATTTAAATTAGGCTGAACCATGTGGACCAAAAATCCTGTGTCAGTATTTTTCAGCTCCTGTTACGGTAGTCACAATAAACCAGTCACCAAAACCAGTCAGTACTAATCTATGCAGTTATCAGTTGATTTTGGTAGCGGTTTTACAGCAGCCACAGCCAGGCAGGACTCAACTGGACTTTTCCTGCTGCTGATTTTTCCAGAAAGAAATTCCAGCCGATTACCCGGCATATTCCTTGGCATCACACACTTAAGTCTGCTTCTAAATATCCTAGGCAAAAAAGACAAATCGGTCTATGTTTCAGAGGACAAAAAACAAACTAAAGCTATGAAATACTCTGAGACTCTTATACAAGCAATGGGAAGACAATTATACTGCAAGACCAGTATCAGTTATCAAATGTTTTCACAGTACCAGGTTTAGACACTTTGATATTATTCTCTGAAGTCTGCACAGCGACGTAAGGGTTAAAGCTGTAGCTGCCCAGTAAGAAGGTTCCTTGGTCAAATTCATTCCCCCTTTATGCATACACAGGCTTTCTCCACAAAGTGAAGACATGCTCGTTAGGTTAATTGGTGACTCTAAATTGCCCGTAGGTGTGAATGTGAGCCCTGTAATTGACCAGCGACCTGTCCAGGATGACTCCAGCTCACCCAGTGACAGCTGAATGGGTTAAGCAGTGGTGACAGTGGATGGTTAAATGCTGAGAAACTTGTACACCCTGTCTAAAGCTGTGCTACGCAACCCTGCTTAACCCTTTACCTACTGACCCGGCGCTGGCGATGTGTTTTATATGTCCGTAGTATTATTACCATAACTCCGTCAAAGTCTGTCCGATCAGAAAAATTCCAACATTGTTGGAAAGCTGAGAATTGTGGGCATGCGTACATATATGGCTCAATACGGTACTCACAACCATATGATGTGGGCATTCATAACAAAACACCAGTTTTTTATTGTTCTTCTCTTAAACTGCTGACAATTCCAAATATGTGCAATCATCAACCAGATGTTGAAAAGTCAAGTTCAAGTACTCCTGGGAAAAAAAGAGACCAAAACTTTCAAACTTCCAGCCATAATTACAAAATATGTCCAAATCGCCATTTTAAACTCAGTAGGTAAAGGGTTAACCTAGGAGCCAGACTGTTGAAAAATACCATTGTAAGAGCCACCGGAGTGTGAATGTAATAATTTCTTAAGAAAAATAAATCTCTATGGGTGTAAATCAGAACAGATAGGTTTCACCTTTCCGTTCTATCATTTTTCTTTATCAATTGACAGTTAAGGTGTATTTTTTGTGGTTTAAAAGCTGGGTTAAGCAATCATTTTTTATCCCCAGTGTCACCTCAGTTGATGATTTTGTTAATTTACCAAAAAATTGATTACCCCATGTTCATTTTATCCCACCTCTTTGCTAAAGGGGACATTTTTTACCCTTTTAAGACAAGTTTATATTGCTTAGAGGTCTCCAAAACATGCCTGTGAAGCTTGTTGCTACAAAAAACACTCCAGTATTGGACTTATGCATGTCTAGAAACCCCTCTGTTTCAGCCCTGCTCAGACTAGCTGTTTCTGTGTCTGTGGCTTTAAATGGTAATAATCTGTCTGACTCCACCCCTCTCAGGAAATGGATGTGGCTGTCCTGATGTTACAATGTTACAGACACTTTTATCCAAAGTTTAGGACCTGTCTTGGACTTGAACCATTAATCTCCCAGACCAAAGTCAGCAGAGTAACCCACTGAGCTATCCAGCATCACAGCTGGCAGTTGAGAGGAAAATCAGGAGAGGAGGGCGGCACTTTCCTCCAAGTGGGGAGGGCCACCCAAACCTGGGGGCGGGTGCTTACTCCCCATGTGAGGTCATGAGGGTAAATTCTGGGAATGGCTTGTTTCAGCACACATTTTCTGAAAGCTGGAGAAAGAGAGGGTGGAAGGGAATGGATTTTTCTGGTATTTGAGGGGGTTGTGGACAGGCCAGGGGCACATATTTTTGTTAGAAAAGCCTGAAAAAGTGATTGTTGCACAATATGTCCCCTTGAAATACCATGTAAACTACATGCAGTAATAACTAATTTATTTTAAAAGATTAGTTTGGTTTGGTGAAATAGAACAAAGTTAGGAAACCAGGCAATTGAGAGATAAGATACTTTAGATGAGTGGGAAAAAAAGTGAAAATAGTGCATTTTATAACTAACTTTTAAGACTAAACACCAGTGTAAAACCAGTGAAAACTTGACATTTATCGTGAGTTAATAACATGAAAATGAAATACATTTTAGTGGGCCTACACACACTTTCACTTAAAGTAATAAAGCCATGCATTGATTCATACAGGACACGCTTGTCATACGCCCAGCAATGACCTGCCGACGGCCAGATGATGCAACTATCGCCTCCCAGCTCCTACGTACTTCTCACTAATCCCTGCTTGCATTAATGCTGATGCACCATCTGCTGCTGCTGGCAAAGCTTAGCCTCCTCCACCCCAGCCTCCTTCTTTATAGCGTAAAGCTTGCTGCACCCTCATATTTAGATTTATGCTACTATGGATTAATGCTTTTGAAGTTTTTTTTTATTTTATTTTTACTCCATATGCATTGCCATAAATGTATCTATGAATATGGGGGTTTCTAGCCATGCTGGAAAGTCAAAGCATGATGCTTGACTAACCTGGGGGAGCATATTTTGAGCAGAGCCTTCCCCCGCAGTAAAGCTGTATATCCATTTTGCAGTTAAGTGGTAAAACGTATGCAGAGTGTTCCTGATTGAATTGTAGTTAAACAGAACTACAAAGTTAAGTTCAGAACCTTTCCCTCCCCCTTTCTCAAGAATCAGTGATATTTATCTTACATGTTCTTTCTTGCACACATCCAATGGAAAAATACAGACAAAAACTAAAGGTTGACAGTTTAATTTGACATTAAAGCCTGCTGTATGAGTAGGAAACAACCTGATTGATTTAACATGCAATGGATCATTTATGATGTCAGAATTTTCCTTTTTTAATGATTTCTGGGGTGATTAATTTTCCAAGCCAGCTGAGACCACAGGATATTTTTATCCTCCAGGATGGCAAACTGTGCAGTGAGGCGCTTGTCCTGTCTTGGCCGATACGAAGATAAAAGCTCCCCTGTTGATTAGCATCAAGATTCACGTCATTGATGTCAGGTCAGGGTGTCAAACTTGATGATGAAAGAAAAATTCACACATGCTCCTCTTGTAAGTCCTGTTTGTAGGAATTCTTGGACGTGTTGTTGATCACAAAAGAGCCATGCGTTGAGTATCACTGGTCTAAAATGTACAAAACCATTTGCAAGTTTTGTCATTATCACTGTCAAACATTTTCAGACTCTTTAATACCATGTACATCCATCAGTCCATCCGTTATCGAGTACTTATCTCATTCAGGCTCACGGGGGCTGGTGCAAGTTCCAGCTCTCATTGGGCGACAGGTAGATTGTACCCTGGACTTGTGGCTAGCCAATCACAGGACACCATATTAATTAGAATGATTAAATCCCAATTACTTTAATGAGAGGTGATGAAACGGCACAATATTCAGGCGTATTTTTTACCAAGAGAGAGTAAGCACTGTCTGAATAAGGCAATAATTCTGAATATATTAGCAACACTTGTAAAGATGGTTGAACTGGTTTAGAGCAAAGGTTTCTCCATGTTTCCAAATGTTGCCAACATATTTGTGCAATTAAGACTATGTGCATGAGATCCCCTGCATAAATTGTCCAATATTTGTTGTGTAGGACTTTTTTTTTGTTGTCAAATGGGTATAAATTCACCTAAATTAAAAAAACATAGAATTAAAAAAAAATGAAATGAAATTATAGTTTCCAATTATATTTATTTTCTATTTATTTACTTTTACTGTTGTTGGGTCTTATCTTATCATAGCTCTTATTTTTGGATCACCACACGTTGACAGGAATGGCATCATCTTTCCCTATATCCTCTCTAAAGATGGTCCAAAGTACTTCTCTAAAATTTGATAATATATTTGTGCAATCAAGACTGCTATGTCTCTCTTTATTGGTTAAGCTCTTGTAGTTCTTGTTACCACTGATTATTAAAGACTCTGTAAAGTGAAATCCAAAGTTTGTGTCTTAACACTCTAGATATGTTGGAATATGGTTGCTGTAAACATGTGGAAACACTAAGATCTACAGTGACTGAATTCAGGATTGAGATAAAAGTTTTTCACCTCTTTCCTGGCGTGGTTTCACGTGGGCGGGGCAAATATGTGGGCTCAGTGGGGAATGACCCCGCCCCTCCAACACTAAGATATAAAATCACAGAGCAGTTCATGTCAGTCCAGTCTGCTGCCAGCTGATGTCACTCCCTTTACTGAAAGTTAAAAGTCAGATAAATGCTGTTTTTTGTTCATTGTGAGGTAAATTTGCCAAATCTATCAACCACAGTGGTCTATGGATCATTGAAAGCATCATAGCAGAGAGTTGAGCCAGAAAATGGACTTTGTCTCGACTTCTAAGGTCAGCGTAAGGTCCAGGGGCTGGCTTGTAGTGTGAATGCCTTCCTGTATTCAGATTGTAGCATTTTATTGATTTGAGAGGATCGTATTGCTCCTGAGTGGGCGTGGCTTCAGCTCATTCAACAGACACGCCCACACCATCCTGGAGCAGATTCTACTGCCTAATTTTTCATGATTTTGAAGCTGAATTTTATAAACTTAGAGATGTTTTATTTGATTGAAATTTGAGCTGGGGGTTCACAACACAGTGACCTGTCGTACAACAAACCTAAACACAGATCTGTTTTCACTTTACTGGGTCTTTAAAGTAAAAGCAATTTTTATCATTTTGAATTATATTAAAGTGTAGGGCTGAACAATTTGGGAAAATAATTGAATTGCATTTTTTTTTTTACCCAATTTTGTGTTTTAGTATGTGATAATTTCTTAAGTTTCTCATCTCATGTATTTTCCAACAAAAACAAGCAATAATTTATTCTATACTATAACCAACACAATATTAGATTAAATTAAATTTTAAAAAATGGGTAATTGTGATGATTTTGACTCATTTTGCAAATTGGACATAAACTGTTTTATTGAAGGGAGTGATCATTTTGATATAACTCTCATATTTAACAGAAAAAAACATACAAAAATGAGGAAAACAGAATTTTTTTGTCCACTATTCCAAAAATATGCCACTAAAATGATTGTATGATATGTAATGCATAATGTCTCTGCTGCAATAAAAAAAAAAAAGTTTTAAACTGGTATTTTGTCACAAATTTCAGGTGCAGCAGGCCACATTGCGATGTAATCTCATTTGCGATTAATTGCCCAGCCCTATTTGAAAGTGTAGAAAATGTTGACATCAACTTAAAGTCTTTACTTCTGCCAGTATGACAAGCATTTTTTTTCCTCACATAAAAATATCTCAAGATGTATATCCTGCATCATCTTTCAGCTGAAAAATATTAATCTATGATTTTTGGTGGGTATCGCCCAGCCCTAGTGCAGAGAGACTCTGTCATTTTTCTTTTCATCCTCCAGCAGTCAGTGAGCAATGAGGGAAGATTCGTTGAACCATCTCCAGAGAGCAGAAAGAGCCTTATATGTGTGAATAAGTAATGCAAGAATCAACATTTCTTTAGCTTCGGTTCTTTAGTAAAACATATTTTTGCTCTGTTTATTTCAGTGTTTGACATGAAAATTAACCTCCTCTTACAGCTGAGGGCAAAATAACAATGCACTCAGTGACACATGCCGGGGTTCTTCAAGGCATCAGAAATCTTTAAAAGTTTGTGGATTAGTAGAAAAAATTCCAACTTTTCAAACTTTGGAATATGACACATTGCTTTTTTAATATATGGCACTATAGCACCTAAAGCAATATACCTGCACGCCAGGGAAATCCCACGACTGATGTTTGTGTTAATATAAGGTAGCAACAGCTTTCATTTCATCAGCCAAACAATTTCAGCACACTGGAGGGAACAACAAAACCTGAAACAGGACTGAAGTTATGTACAGTCGGGATTTTCAAGGGTTTGAAGAACAGACTTTAAATATCATGAATTTTGCAAGCTTCTTCATGTTTCTTGATTTTCAACCTGCTTTGTATCATCGCATGCAATCACAGGCTTTTATACTGTTGCCTTTTCCTGCTCTTATCATTAGAATCTCTAACTTTAGAAGGCATGTGTCACCGTGGCCTCCCCCTGTGTGCTGCACCTGTCTAGAGATGACAGAAAAGGTGAGAGGGACACTTTGAATTATGGTGCCAAACAGACAATCTTCCCCCGCTGTGAATCAGCAGCAGACTGTCAGCCGCACCCTCAGAGCCAGACAAAGGTCCACCAGTACCCTGATCATGTATGCATGCAGTACTGGCAAGGTGGTGGAAAAACTAACCCAGGAAATCTGTCATGATGCTTTCATAATCAATACATGATGAGTCTAACAAAAATAGCTGATAATTCACTGGTTATTGTCATTGATTTCAGCGATATTGAAAAAGAAAATGATGCCGTCAGGTTTCAGCTGAGCAGATTTTCTGCCTTTTCTGTTATTTTTAATACAGTATTGCTTGTTAAAGAGTGTTAGTTTAGGAAAAACAGACAAATGATTGTCACAAACAAGTTCAGGAAGGTTCAGGAAGTTCATTGACTTTTTTTGCGGAATCGTCAATGACTTTTAATTTTTAACTTTGCTTGAAATGACCATCCCAACAAAATACAACTCCATGGGAGTAGGGTTGGGTTTTGTTTGTTTATTTTCCAATACCGTTGCTAAGTCAGTGCTTTAAAAAAGGTGCTGGTGCCTCCGGGTGCTGAAATCGATATTTTTAAGACAAAATAGTGGTGTAAAAGACAGCTGAATAAGAGCTGTCTGAGTATCCTAAATAATAATAGGGTACCAAATGAACATATAACTAAAGGAAGCAGGTGTAACTTCTTCACATAACATGCTGTATTTCTTGTTTTTTGTTTGGAGTGATGGGATAACGTTGGGGTAGTAAGGTACCAAAATGAAGCAACAAAATCTGTCTTTTAATTTTGTATGATTGGTATCAGATATGTTGGTGCTGGTACCAGATTTGGATACCCATCCCTACATGGGTGAGGAGCAGACCCTAAAACCACAGGTTTAGTTCTAAGCTACATACTGAGACCTGGACACACAGACTCGGTGTGGTTTCACGTTAGAGGACCCAGGCTTGGATCCAAATATGGTTGTCCCCAGCGTCTCGTTATGTTTGATGTCCAGTAGTCCAGTGGTTCTCAACCTTGAAGTCGGGACCCCTTTTGGAATCACGAGACACTTAGAGGGGGTCTCCAGTTGCCCTAAAGAAACTAAGAATATTTCTTAAATTGAACTGTTGTCACTTTACATCAATTTTGTCAAAATTTACCCCTTTTCATAATTATCTGCCTGTTTTTGCCACTTCTAAACCAATAATTGCCATTTAAGCTTAATGTTGCCTCTGTTGACCTATTATTGCTACTATTAACCCCTTTTTCACCACTGCTCACGCCCAATTTTCCCTTTTTTAACCACATTTCACCATTTGATATGCCCACTTTTGCTAGTTAAGCCAATTTCTGCCGATATCTGTATATTTTTTCTTTCTCAGTTAACCCTCTTTGGCCGGTTTATATAAATTTTCATCCCATTTCACCAAATTTCCGCAATTCCAGTTGTATTTTAACTCCCTTTTACCGCTATTTGTGCCCATTTTTTCCACTTTAACCCTTTTTTTTTTTGCCTTTTTTTTTGCCATTTTTATAAAATTTTTGACACTTCTAACCCATTTCAGCTACTTTTAAAATCCAATTTCCCCACCTTTTCCACCATTTTTTGCCATTATTAACCAATTGTAGCAATTTTAACCCATTTTAATTCTTCTTTTTTGTCTTTTTTTCAACAAAGAGAATTTACTTCTTTTTTTTTTTAAGATTTATGTTTGGGCCTTTTCATGCCTTTATTTGATAGAGGAAGGACAGTGGATAGACTCAGGGATGAGAATGGAGGGAGACATGCGATAAAGGGCCACCGGCCAGATTCGAACCCAGGCTGCCCACGTACATGGGTAGCGCCTTAAACCAATCGACCATCTGCGCTCCCAGAATTTACATTTTTAAGACTACACAAATGAAAAAGATAATTTTTTCTTTGATTTAAGATTAATCACAGCTTAACCTTACAATGGACCATGGTTTTGTTGACCTCCATGGGCCCCTGGTTTGGCTGGGCACCAGAAAGCTCACCCATTTATCCCCTTTATGGACGGCCTTGTCACTACATGACTATTCTTGAATGTGCATGGCTGTGTTCAACCACCTTCAGGTACAGTGGGGGCCCCCAGTCTCTGGCACCTTTATTATGGGGGTTGCAGGCTGAAAAAGTTGAGAACCACTGCCCTAGTCCAGGATACCTGTGTGGGGGTGTCAACGGACTTTGAGAAGGAATAAGGTGTGAAAGTAGGAAGATGGTCGTCTCAAAAATAAGGAAATCATCCTCAGTATGGACTCCATTGCTGCACAAAGCATTAAAAAATGTCGACCCTATTGGCTGCTATGGTTGCTTCTTCTTATTTGTTCTTCTTGGTGGATTTTCAAACAGACTTGGTGCATCCTATCACCTATTGTATGGGACAGAATTTAAATGCAAGTGCGCTCAGGGATTAAAAAAACTGATGTGAAAGCAGAGCAGCAAAGGAGAGGGGATGGGGAGCAATCACTGCTGGTCACAGTATGAAACATCTGTACCAAATGTTTCTTATTAGAGCATCTTTCAGTAATCGTATGCATAGACAGGAATTAAATATGGCATCAGGCTTACGGTTGTCACCTCCAGTTAAATCTAATCTGTCACCTAACACAAATAGTCTAGGACTGAGAGGAATTTGGGTCCTTGGAATCAGTCAGAGATGATCACGTATCCATTGCCATCATTTTGTTGTGTCTTTAAACCCCAGCTCTAAACATCTAAAATGCAAAAAGCAGAATTTAAATTGAACAAGGCATGAACAAGGACAGACTTTTAATTTTTGATGAGATTAGCAGTTTGCCACTGGTGCTGTCACTCCAGTAAATAGTAAATGTTGGCTGTCCGAGGCTTTTCCTGAGGCGTGAAGCTCCAGCAAAGTGAGAAATTGCTTTGAGCATATAGGGCTGTAAAATCAGCTGTGTGACATAGACATGCATGCGTGCACACATTGCAGCTTCTGTATGTACACACACAAACATAGCGGGGGCAGTGTGATTACGTGAGGTCCTGTTGTGGCCTCCTGATTGATGGTCTGCCGGCAGGGCTTATGGTCCAGGGACAGAGGACGGAGATAGAGGGCAGCTCACCAGAGATAGCAAACAGCAGCAGCAACAGTCTTCCGGTAATCAGCAGCACGCAGCACCAGAGAGAGAGAGAGAGAGAGACCTCTGACCCTCATTACAGCAACAGGGTGCAGGTTCTCGAGGTGTGAGAGGTGGGGTCAGGGAGGGGGGCAGTAATGCTCTTACAGAGGCGAGAGTCTTTGGACTAATTTACAGCTAAAAACAGGCTTTTTTACTCTCAAATACCCCCATCTTTGTCTCATTACAAGGATTACAACTGAGGATTTCTATAGTCAAATCTGCTTGGTCAGACTTCCCCTATCATTGCATGTCTCTTCTTTGATGTTTTTTTATTATTACAATTATTAATTTATTATAGGGGGCAATGCAAAGTGATGAACATAGGTATGTAAATGTGCCAGATTTTAGCCTGAGGCTGGTTTCCATCTGTAGTCCCCGGCAGGGACAAAGAATTGAAAATAAGGCAAAAAAAGGAGCTAAAAATACCATTAGAGTTGGAAAAAAGTAAGTTTGAACATTTTTGACCTCCAGAAGCTGCCATCCTCTCAGGATTTTTGTCTTTTTTCAGGTATGAATTCGCCAAAAGATTCACACTATCAGAGCTCATCAATAAAGGTTCTCAGTCCATATCTGTACCGGTGTAGGAGTTCTTGCCTGAAAAAAAAAACAAAGTGGGGGGGCATTATCATATGGATGTTAGCTGTTAAATGGTGTCAAATTACATGAGTACTTCTGATTTCCCAAGTCCAGATTCCTCAGTGGCTTTTAAGGGCCATTTGGAGCACAGAACAGCTGTAATACAAGCCCACAGCTCCCCACACAGTAAATGGGAAGAGTTTAGAGGAGACACCTCCTCCAGCTAGTCCAGTAATTGTCCTCTTTACTGTTTATTTTTTCTCTGTGTCTCTAGAACTTGTTAGACTCAGAGGCTCATGTAGTTGAAGGGACGGGCTTCGATGCTAGGAGGGTTAAGCTGAAAAGAACAGTCTGTCCAGTTAAGATTGATTTGGTAGCGTCCCATAGCAGAGCGGGGGTGGACTCTTTTGAGGGATTCAGAGCCAAAATCAGTGATCAGTTGAACCTGTATTTCATTGATGGCTAAGGCAGCAACCTAAAGTGTTCTTCACAACTTGAGATTGTAAGTCTGGTGGTACATTTGTGGGTTTTTTTGTAATTTCCTGATTCTACTTTGAATCTTCTACCTGGATTGACATAGCTACCACCAAATAAAGACCTATCAGTGTGCTTGCATTCAGAGCACTGTGCAGAGTTTGTTGAATTTAGGGGGATAAACTCATCTGTTGGGCATGTGCTTTCAGCTGAACATGGCATGCATGCATCACAGCAGACCCAGAGTAAGCAGAATTTGAGAATAAGACTGATGCATAATTGAAGATGTGGCTGACCTCACTCTCAAGCAGGGATGTTGTTGCTGAAGGCTCTGCTGTGAACTTTGTTACTAGAGTTTCCAAAAGTTATGGCATGGCCCCACTCAGTCCGTTCAAGCTACATAGAGAAAGGCCATCGTGCTCCAGCCACCGCCATCTTTACTATGGAAACTACACCAGTGGTTCTCAACATCTGGGCTGGGACCCAAAGGTGGGTCACAGAACTGTTTCCAATGGGTCCAAAATGTTTGCCAAGAAAAAAAAATGTCAGAAGAAAAGAGGTCTATGAATTTTTTTTTTTTTTTTTTTTTTTTTTTTTCCCTGTATTTTTGGGTTTTGTATGGAAGTCCATTTCTGCAATGTAAATAAAATGTGAAAGTTAGGCAATGCAAAAAATAAAATAAAAAAAATACATCATAATTATGAGATAAAAAGCTATCTCATAGTTTTGACTTTTTTCTTATAATTTCAACTTTTTATCTTATAAAAGGTGGTGGAAATGGGCTTCCATAGTTTTGGCAGCAGGAAGGAAACCAAAAAGTCCTTGAAATATTTTTTTTTCTGAGTTATTAAGGATTTTTTTCAATTAGTTTATCCGAAATGTTTGAGAAGTGTTCCATGTTATTTTTATTTAATTTTTATTGACAGTTTACTAATTCTCCCACCATTTTTGGAGTTTTTTGTTGGCATTTTTCTGAGAAACTTTATTGATATATTCTCTGGAAGAATGAAGTGGGACTTTTCTATCAATCTAAAGAAATTCGTTTGATTTTCACAAATAACTGTTACTTTCTGGACTTTTCACAGGGGATTTTTTTTTATGGAAACTTCCCGGGAACTTTCTGGAGTTTTATCCGGCATGTGTCTCAGAGATTTTTGGGAATATTCCAGGGTACTTTTCCTGGAAACTTAGGGGAATTTCTTCAACGCTGTCCAGTCACGTTCTGTGCTGTCAAGGTCCAAACTAGGGCTGAACGGTTTGGGAAAATAATCTAAGTGTGATTTTTTTCCCCCAATATTGGGATTTGATATGCAATTATTCCTCAAGTTCCTCATCTTATGTGTTTTCTATTATACAAAAGTAATAAATAACTATATCACAATATTAGATTAAACAAGGGCTGAGCAGAAGAATGCCTCACAGCAGTAAGGTTCCTGATTCGCTTTCTGGTCAAAGCCTTTCTGTACCGAGTTTGCATGTTCTCCCCGTGCATGTGTGGGTTCTCTCCGGATACTCCAGCTTCCTCTGTCCTCGTTGGGTTAATTGGTGAATCTAAACTGGCCGTAGGTGTGAGTGTGAGTGTGCCTGGTTGTTTGTGTCATCCCTGCGATTGACTGGTGACCAGTCCAGGGTGTGACACGCCTCTTGCCCAGTGCCAGCTGGGATGGGCTCCAGCCCCCAGATTTATATTGCAAGTTTTGGAGGATAAAAAAACTTTTCAAACTCAAGAAAGTGCATGACTTTCTAGTAGCCTGTTTGTTTATTGCCTCTTCATATGTTTCTTCTAGGATAGGATATGTACTTAGCAATCTGAGTTCGCTCAGTGTCATATAAATCCAAAGTAAGGTTTCTGAGGATGTGCTCTTGTCAGAAATTGATCAAATGTTTATTTAAAACTCTGCCTGTCTGCTCTGAGCTGATAAATTCAAGCATGAAATGTGAAGATGCTGACTTGAAAGTCAAAACAAAATATCGACGAGTGGAAAAAGTCTGACGAGAATGTGCTCTTTCCAGACGGGGAACGGCTTTTAATATTGCAGAACTGATGAAACTTGGTGAGGAGATTTTAATGCATTTTGATTTTATAGTCTAACATCAGGGAAACAAGTGTGTTTTTAATCAGCCGTGTTTTGTTTCATTCACCTCGCTGTGGTAAGGCTGCTGCCTCACTGGCCTGCTGATGAATTGCTGGAGTGATAAGTGTCTGAACAGATGTTAATTAAAGACGCAAAAACTCAATGGGATGTCAAGGAATCATCTGTACAACACCTGCTAAGATTGTTTTTGTCTTGAAGTTCCCAGCAGTTTGGGTGATGGTGTTTTAGAGCCCTATAATTTCCTTTCTGATTCTAAATAAAAGCTGATTTGATGGAGTTCTTCGTGAAACAGGCCAAAATGTGTTGCCAAAACAGATGTCAAGGTCGCGTGTTGATCAGCCAGGAAGTCTAACAATGGGATGGTCACAGATTAGACCGTGGAGAATGCTGATTGTCTGCTTGTGTAGCACGTTTAAAGGTCAGGTCACACAATTAGTGTGGAAATAATCACTGCAAGATCAATTTTTTCCAGCATGGCTTTTTTTTTTTTTTTTTTTTTTTTTACCAATTAGGGTTCAGTGTACTGAAAGTTTCTGTAGAAGTTGGTAATTTTCTTGGAAATGTATGTCTTTGACCACTTTAATACTGTATTCGAAGTGCCAACCTCTCAGCAGCACCACAGAATCAGGGTAGAAGAAGCTAAGGTTTTTAACCTTGCTCTTTTATTTTGCCTCCTTATGGAGATTTACCAGTGAGGAACTGTTTGCAGACAGCTGAGAAAAAGGCTTGGGAGATATGGCCTAAAAGTCGAATTCTCGATTTTCTTTTTAAAAAATTTGATTCGTGATTTTAAACTATTTTTTCTTATCCTTGTTTAAAAAACACAAATGACCAAAATAAGTAAAAGCATGTTTTTCTTTTATTTTATGAATTCGATGTAACAAATGCCAACTGAATTTCTTCTTGGGTAAGAGCAAGCTGCACCTTTTTACTGCAAGGAGAGTTTACATCAACACAGAAAGGCTGCAATTATTTGCAGAAACCTGTGATGGCATACAGAATTCATGTCTGAGTATAACATGAAAAAAATATTTGGGTTTTTTTCATCTCTGTGTGGTCAATATTGTGCTACTGCTCCTATAATTTTAGGTTTCACTTCTGTAATGCTGAGGTGAGTCAAGCTGCAACTGACAACACCTTATTTCCCACTGGGGGCTTTCATAATAAAAGCCCTCAATTAATATTAACAGCTATGGACTTTTATTGTGAAGGAATTGTTGGACGTAGCATTTCTATCATTGTTCAACTAAGTTTCTGCAGCGGCGACTTTCTGCAAAGTGCAGCGTTTACAACTGCATTTCTTCATACATCTCTGTCTCATTTAACACGACAGCTCACTTCTAGGACTGAACATGGAATTATTAAGTGAATCAGGAGTTAAAACACATTTCAAGCTGTTGTTTAAGCCAAATCCCTGCAGTGCTGAGCTAAAAACAAACCGAGGCGACCCAGCTTGTGTTAAAGCCCCAGACAGACCGACAGATAGGCTCTGCAAAGCGAACACGGTCCTCATTATTACAGACATTGTGGAAAGCCCTTCAAGAAGAGTAGTAGTTATAGCTGCAAGGGGGGGGGGGGGGGGCTACATATGACTAGAGCCCGACCAATATGGGATTTTTGGGACTGATGCCGATACTGGGGGCTAAAAAAAGCCGATAACCGATATACTGGCCGATATATGTAATACTAACATTGATATACACAGGATATATAGGCTACTGTACATGAACACAAATTCTTATATTTATATTATTTTTGTTTATTTTACAAAGATGCAACTTAGATGACTTTGAAATGCTGTATAATAGTCTTATCTTAGATAACTGTGGACATGTGAATTAACAGTTGCATTTATCATTGTTTATTCTCTACTTCTGTGTCTCTACCCCTCTAAGCAGTAGAGACATAACTGGTCAACTACAACTCCTACAATGCTTTGCATGTCAACAAATATGGCTGCCCACTGAAGAAAGTTAAAGTACATGATCGAAAATGGATTAAAAACGGATAAAAAGACACTTATTATGGGATGTAACGCTGTGGATTTCATCTCCAAAGACCCCGACAAGTCACCAAAGTCCTTTAGAGCTACGGAGACATCGATGGTAGCAAACAAGCAAAATGGTCAGCTTTCAGAGGTAAAAAAAAAAGAGTAAGTTTCTATGACTTACGTTTCAAAAGTTATCAACGTTTTATGAACTGTGTCACGCATTGTTGTATAGGACAAGACTTTCCTCAGAGACTCTGAAAAGTTCTGGGCTCACGAGAAAATGTTGAGCTACCAATGCTTGAAAACATGATTAGAAAGGCACAACAGGGAGCTTTCACAGATCAGTGCCACGTGAACTCTAAGGGTTAATATATCGGCTACATACTGGCCGATGTTGATTAATCTGTGACACGCTATAATCGGCCCAATTAATCGCCCTGCCGATCAATCGGTCGGGCTCTGCATATTACAATATATATTTGAATATGTCATGACAGTCCCTGTTAGTTTATTGGTAAGGAGGCCGGATACTTTTGTCCCTTCCAAGACTTACATCTCACAACCCAGTGTGAAACAGGCTTTAGTCTGACTAAAATTGTCTGGCAGACACCTTTGACTACATCTGGGAAAAGTGCCATTTTAACTGAATGTGAAATGTAGATAAAGGGACACAATTAGCCTACTTAGTTAGCTTAGGATGGAGTCAGACTCCTACTCTGATTTATTACCCTAGTTCACCCCTGATTATGTGGATAGAAAGAAAAGGTGTGCAAAGCTAGCAGCAATGATGGCAAGATAAATCGATAGCCAAGTAGAGTGGAAATAAATGGAAGTAAGGAGAGCTGTCTAAAGATAGCTTCTTAGGTGGTAGCTCACTGAATATGATTACCATCCAGCCATGAAGCCATTTTTACCTCTTACAGTCCAGTATGAACCTGGAGGTTGCAATAAGGACGCTGTCACTGCTTAATTTTTCCCCCTAATGACCAGTCAATTGATCACTGTGTGGGTCTATCAAGTTTTTCTTGGTTTAGATACTGTCCTGTGTACCAGCAATACAGATTTTACTTTAAACTTATCAGACTTGTTTGGATTCTCTAGCACATCTGTCTTTCCCCTGGTGAATGTGGGGCTAACACAGTGGCACACAGTGTCAGGTTATTCACCTCTTCTTTCTCTTTTTCCTAGAATTGTGTTGTACCTTTCCAGCACAATGTCTTATTAATAACTTAGATAAGCTGTGTGGCCAAAATGGGTTTTGGAAAAGCAAAGAGTGACAAGATAATTCACTTTCGGAATGCAAATAGATGATAGGCCAATTCCTCGTGTTTGCAGAGTGCCCTTGACTGATAAGAGGCAATGGGAGATTGATTTAGAGGAGAATTGGATGCCCCCGATGTTTTGGCCATAGTTCATCTTAAGGGCAATTATGAACAATCGAGCGGCGTGATGTTGGCGTCAGAAGTGGAGATTAGAGGCGAGCCTGCCAGGCAGCCACCACGGCGATTCATCATGATTGTTGTCATGATTTAAACGTTCTTTTGCCGAAATGGCTCATAACGTGTGGGAGGTAGTTGCTTTAATAAAGCAATAAATATTCAGTGTTCGGAGCAACGGTCAAACTAAATGTCACGACAATCCTCCATCTCGCTAATAGCTGGTGTTGAAAATCAGATGTGTGTGTTTGTGTGCCTGAGTGAAAACAACCGCTGAGGAGTTTCCAAACCAAGTGTAAAGGAGCCTCGTTTAGGGAAAAGGTCAGCATTTTCTCCGCAGGTATTTTGCTTTGTTGTACCCTAATTGTGTCTGTAAGCTGTGAATGTCAGCTCAAAATATGCACATAACTTCCTGTTAAGCTGTGTCCAGCTTATCTATGGTCATATTTACATAAATGAGGCAACTCATGAAGAAGTTCAAGCTCATTTTTTCCAGTCTTTCCTCTAAGCAGTCAGGAATAGTTCTTAAAAAGCTCAAACCTTTGAAAGTTATTCTGTTTAGAATAAGTTGTAGGTTGCATTCAGGTGGCTTTTAAGCACATATATCCAGTTTCTCTAGTTAGTATTCTTGAAGAGAAAGAAAAACAGGTCAGATTACTGTGGTTGCAAACTTGAGGAAGCTAACATAGCTTATTGGCTTGTTTGTCTTCCTACTCTATTTGATTTTACAGTTGGGGAATTAACATTCACATCTAAACAGCAGACTACAGTTTTGAAGGCTGGGTAAGAGGAGATATACCTAAAGCCCCCTCAGCTGTAACAATGTGGTTTGGAAACTAGCTAACCAGCAAGCTAGCTGTTAGGTTTCGCCCTCATATTTGAAAACAAAAATGACTGAAATGGTATCTAATGTGAGGGGGTATTATACCTTTTTTCAAGGCTTTACACCATCTCTCTGATACCCACGTAGTAGCTTCACGTGGTTTACAGCTCAAAAAACTCCTCATGTTCTCACACTGGCGTCCTGAAAAACCCTTATTTTAACCTCCGTCTGAAACGCTGCGTTTTCGCTGCTGTCTCTTTAACACCCACCCCTCCACGGACCTGCTTTCCTCATGATTGGCCAATTTTCCGGAGGCTGGCCAGTGGCAGGACTCAATGTTTTGTGCCCACCCCCTCCAATGTGGCTATGTTTGTGGCTACTTGTAAACTTTGAATGAACCGGTCTGACTGAGTAAAATATGGTGGATTTTGATATACGTCCGGACGTGTTAGACCCGGAGTCTGATCCTGATAGTTTGGAGAGAGAGGGGGAAGAAAACCAGCAGCAGTGAAGGATAGAGCAGGATGTATCTGTTTGGTAAGTGTTTAATTACTGTGTTAATGGCTAAATGGCTAAAAGGCCTTGTGGGGGCGGTCTGTTCCGCTTTGCCGGCCTCACGGATGAACCAGTCAGGAAATCCTATTGTGATGACCTCATCAGTTTGCTCCATCAAAATCTCGTCTCGGGAAGATCTCGGAGAGATTCCCAACAAACCGTTTTCATCAGTTTACACTCTAATTCCAAGATTTCTGCCACATATGTTTATCTTGCGGTTTGAAAATTTGCATACATGAAGTATGGACACCCAACATTGTGACTTTATATTTATGTTTTAAAAATCGGAGAAGTATAATACCTCCTCTTTAAAAAAAGAGAAAAATATTGACATACCAGGGGATTACTTAGAGTTATTTACTAAGAGTAAGAAAGTACTCCTAAGTTTTGAATGGCTAGCCTAGCTTCTAACTGTTATGCGGTATAAATTATACCAGTACTGATTACCCGGGCCCACAGTAGGAGGGGGGTCGTTGAGGAGCCTGTCAAGAAAAGTATATTTTTATCTATTTTTTTTTCTTAGTAATTAGTGTCATTATTGAATCAAAAGCAACAAAATGAATCAGTCATCAGACTGAAAGTCATATCAAATGGAATAAAATATATACTGGGGGGCCTCTGCTCCTCCCTTAAAAACGTCTAAATGGTGTAAAAATGCAAATAAATTCAGTGTAACCATAGTAAAAACATTGCTCATAAATGGGGAAATTATCCTTCAAAATACATTAATATACATATATATTTGCAAGAAAATGATGCAACATTTGTTGCTTGGCTAGCCAGTTAAAGGGGGGCTGTGTAATATTCTTTTTGGGGGCCCAAAATTCCTAGCTACGTCCCTGGGCAGAAAAGTCACAGCTGCATTGTTTTTTGACAGATTTACCCACAGTGGATAAATATCACAGAGTTTTAATGTCTGACGAAAACTACATTACATTTCAGTTTAGTTTCAGTCATTTTGATGAAAACTGAAGTTACTTTTAGTAAGTTTTAGTCACCAGAGATCTATTTTTGTTAGTCCTAGTGTAGTTTGCCATGGAAAAAAAGGCTGTCAAAGAACATTTTTACCTCTGCCAAGGAGGTTATGTGATCGGCAGGGTTTGTTAGTTTGTTTGTTAGCAACATAACTCAAAAAGTTGTGGATGGATTTTGATGAAATTTTCAGGAAATGTCAGAAATGGCATAAGGAAGAACTGATCAGATTTTGGGACTGATCTGGATCACCGTCTGGATCCAGGAATTTTTTAAAGGATTCTGTACTATTGGGAGATAGGGCTAATGGTGGAGGTCTGCGCTGTTACCACTTTACACCGGGAGATGGCGGACATGAGTAACTTCAATCCCAGCAGCATTTGTGGGTGTGTTTCTCTTCAAAATTTTGGATTTTATAGAGTTTGAAAGACACACGCCCGATTGAGGAGATGAGTCGGAGCATAGCAAAGAGAAAGACAGCGAATTGTAGTGAGAATACTCACAATGCTGGGAGGAATAGAGGAATATTCACCCTCTGCCATGACTTCCAGTCATCCAGTGAGACCATAGGTGAGACTGTCAGTGCATCTGTTGGCACCAGCAGGCAGTGTTTCCACCATGACAGTCCACCCGTAGCGAAGCCAGTGCTTTGCCTCACTGTGTTTCCACACCACTGGGGAGGGAGTAATCAGTGAATGCGGTGTTGGGGGGCACATGGGGACGGATCCAGGAATTTTTTAAAGGATTCTGCACTATTGGGAGATAGGGCTAATGGTGGAGGTCTGCGCTGTTACCACTTTACACCGGGAGATGGCGGACATGAGTAACTTCAATCCCAGCAGCATTTGTGGGTGTGTTTCTCTTCAAAATTTTGGATTTTATAGAGTTTGAAAGACACACGCCCGATTGAGGAGATGAGTCGGAGCATAGCAAAGAGAAAGACAGCGAATTGTAGTGAGAATACTCACAATGCTGGGAGGAATAGAGGAATATTCACCCTCTGCCATGACTTCCAGTCATCCAGTGAGACCATAGGTGAGACTGTCAGTGCATCTGTTGGCACCAGCAGGCAGTGTTTCCACCATGACAGTCCACCCGTAGCGAAGCCAGTGCTTTGCCTCACTGTGTTTCCACACCACTGGGGAGGGAGTAATCAGTGAATGCGGTGTTGGGGGGCACATGGGGACGGATCCAGGAATTTTTTAAAGGATTCTGCACTATTGGGAGATAGGGCTAATGGTGGAGGTCTGCGCTGTTACCACTTTACACCGGGAGATGGCGGACATGAGTAACTTCAATCCCAGCAGCATTTGTGGGTGTGTTTCTCTTCAAAATTTTGGATTTTATAGAGTTTGAAAGACACACGCCCGATTGAGGAGATGAGTCGGAGCATAGCAAAGAGAAAGACAGCGAATTGTAGTGAGAATACTCACAATGCTGGGAGGAATAGAGGAATATTCACCCTCTGCCATGACTTCCAGTCATCCAGTGAGACCATAGGTGAGACTGTCAGTGCATCTGTTGGCACCAGCAGGCAGTGTTTCCACCATGACAGTCCACCCGTAGCGAAGCCAGTGCTTTGCCTCACTGTGTTTCCACACCACTGGGGAGGGAGTAATCAGTGAATGCGGTGTTGGGGGGCACATGGGGACGGATCCAGGAATTTTTTAAAGGATTCTGCACTATTGGGAGATAGGGCTAATGGCGGAGGTCTGCACTCTCCGAATGCTTTTCTAGTTAGTCCTAGTTTTGGTTGATGAAATGAACACTGCTTGACACAGCCCAGGTTCATATCTGGCTTCTTACTTGCATGTCATTCCCTGCTCTCTCTCCCTCCCCAATTTCCAACTCCATCCCCTGTCCTGTCTTAATGAAGGCAGAAAATATTCTGAAGGCATAATCCAAAGATAAAGACTCTAGAATGGTTCACTTACTGGACATTCATTTTTAGATAAAACTATGGCTTTGGTTTCATTTTATGAACTGATAAAAAATACAAAACATGTCAAATTAATCATGCTCATACTGCCAGGAGTTTGTCAGCCTGTCTGGAACCATTTAAAGCTGAAGTGGATCTGTATATCCTCCATGTCTTTGCATTCTCATCTCTGTTTTTCTTGCGTCTACCAGTACCTCGCCTCGGTCCATTCAGGCCGTCTTTTCCGCCCTTATCGACCCGCAGTAATTAGGGACCCGGCGCCTTGGAGCAGGAAGCCGATCAGGAGCCGCCATGTTCCGCCGAGCCTCTAATTGAAACGTTGAGCATTGCCAGGTTCACTGTCGGCCCCCTCAGGTCCCGCTGTCATCTCTACGCCATTTCCACGTCGGTGACAAACATTCAGAAGAGCGAGTGCTAGTCACGAACGATAAGCAGGTAATTGCCTGTAGGCTCAGATGTGAATTAGCAGACACGGCTGCTGCAGCTTCATTGGACATGCTGCTCGCGGTTGTTTGTGCCAGAGTCGGAGGAGTGTGACAGTACAAAGAGATACACACATCTGAGGTGAGCTGGGAATGTCATTAGCTTTGTCTTATTTAACTCTTTGAACGCTGCACAAGAACAGTGGGAGCACCATCAGATGTTTATTATCCCTGAATCTGTGCAGATGTGAAGTTGAAGGCTGTTTGAGTCAATAAACTATGGAAATTAATGAGATCATTTAAATTATGCAAAAACAATAAGAAGAATGGGACATGTTTTCATCAGAATAAAGGGAGAAGAGGGGCGCAGGTGGCTGAGTGGTTTAAGGCATGCCCCTTGTACACTGACAGCTCGGGTTCGAAGCCGGCCTGAGGCCCTTTACTGCATGCCCCCCCCCCCGTCCCTGTTTCTGACTCTATCCACTATCCTCCCCTGTCAAATAAAGACACCAAAAAATGCCCAAAATTAACCTTAAAAAAAACTGAATAAAGGGAAACAAGACAGAATACACCGATCCAAATTATTCATGCAGCGTGTCTTGTATTTGAAAAGGTAAAAATGTGTTAAAAGTGGCAAAAAATTGTTAAAATGGGTTAACATGACAAAAAGGGGTCGGAAAGGGGTTAAAAGTTGAATCAAAAGTAGCAAAAATGTTCCAAGAGTGGCAAAATTGTTTCAAAAGTTGTTGAGAAGAGGCAAAACCTGTTAAAAATTGGTTAAATGTAGCAATCAGTGGCAAAAGAAGTGGTTGGATAAATCAAAAGTTTAGAAAAAATAGGCAAAAATGTTCCTAGAGAGTCAAGATATTTGTGTGAGAATTTGATAAAAATCTGAAAATCTCACAAAAAAGGGAAACATGTAAGAATAAAATATGTCAACGTGGCAATAAGGGGCAAAAAAGTTGTGAATATGGGTCAACAGTGGCCTAAAGTGACATGAAAGAAGTTAAAAGTTTTTCAAAATGTGGCAAAAATGGGCCAAGAGTGGCAAAAAATGTGGCAAAATTTGGCTGAAAGTTGCAAAATCTGGCAGAACGTGGTCAAACATGGCAATGAGTGGTAAAAATAAGTATTATGTGACAATAAGTGGAAGAAAAAATTTAAGACTGGGTTAACATTGGCAAAAAGTGGTGGTAAAGGAGTTAAAAGTTGCAGAAATTTTCCAAAAAAAAGTGGTTGGAGGAGTCAAAAGTTTAAAAAATAATTGGCAAAAGTGGGCCAAGAATGTAAAGATATTTTTGTCAGAAATTGATAAAAATGAGAAAATCTCACAAAAAATGGTAACACGTAAGAATAAAATATGTCAGGGTGGCAATAAGTGGCAATGAGGGGCAAAAAAGTTGTGAATATGGGTCAACAGTGGCCTAAAGTGGCGTGGAAGGAGTTAAAAGTTTTTCAAAATGTGGCAAAAATGGGCCAAGAGTGGCAAAAAATGTGGCAAAATTTGGCTGAAAGTTGCAAAATCTGGCATGGCTGGGTTAAACATGGCAATGAGTGGAAAAAATAAGTAAAAAGTGGCAATAAGTTGAAGAAAAAACGTAAGACTGGGTTAACAGTGGCAAAAAGTGGTGGTAAAGGAGTTAAAAGTTGCAAAATAGGCTGAAAAATGTATCACAACTTGATTAAAAGTGGCAAAATGTGGTGAAAATTGGTTACATGTGACAATAAGTGGCAAAAATGTGTTATAAGTGGGAAAAAAGAGGGGGGATTGGGTTAATTTTGGATAAAAAGCATTTAAAGTTGAATAAAATGTGGTGTAAATAGGTTTTGAGTGGCAAGAAAGGCTGGAAAGTGGGGTGAAAAGGTGTTTAAAAGTGGCTCGACTAAACTATTTCAACATCAGACCTGTAATTGGTTGGCACTTTCCAATTTCACAATGAGGTTAACTGTTAGCACCAAAGCTACTGATCCAACACACATGCACTGATATTGAAAATCAATTACAATACGGCCCAGAAAGGGGCACAGAAAAATCAGTGGGCATCTGCTAGTTCATGCTAAAGGTATAAAGACCTCATTCTTATAGTTGTAACAAGATGGTTCTGGAGCACTGCAAATTTCAGAAATAATTCGTATTGATGCAGAGATTTTTAGATGATCATTAAATGCCCAGAAGGTAATAAGACATATCTATTTAAGTATTTGAAAGCCAGGCAAAGATGCAGATGTTGTACAATCAATGAGGAATCATTGCTTTATAATAGAAATTGTTGTGATTATGGTTTTTGTTAGCATCAAGCAACCCTACCCCAGGTTACATTACCATGTTCATGGTTGAATAATGGATGGTGGGAAATGACAAATTCTTTAGTGGAGTAAAAGTTTGAATTTGAATTCTTGTTCTGTACTCAGAAAACTCAAAGACATTCTTCCACTCTGTATTTCTCCTCTGTAGTTGTATGCCGTTGTCGTTGCATTCATTGCATTTTAGATTCAAATAAGTCATGCTACTCATAACTAAGGAATTTTCCAATTCTATGCCTTACAATGGAAGAGGAAGAAACAGGAGAAAGGCTCTGTATTAGGTTGAATTTCACCTGCTCAAACTGAGTTTTCAAAGAAAAACAGCTCTAAAGTTTCAGACTTTGCACTTCACAGATTCTGCAGGGTGTTATAATCTGCAGAGTTGTATCTTCTCCTTATAAATAGACTCAAATGATCCACAAATTCCTCCCCTCTTCCTTTATTGATGCGGATCACTGGATGAGACAGCACATAAAGCCACTCAGTAGCCTGCGGGGAGCAAAAGGCTGCACCCAAATCTTGGCATCTGGCTGCTCCGCCTGGCACCAGCCTAGAGGAATGAACTTGCTTTTCAAAGCCTGGCTCGGTCTTCCAGCCAGTGTTCCTGCTGACATTTATCGCCTCGAACCTTTAGTGTTATTGTTATGGCTGCAATAATTCTCAGTGCAGACGACCACTGATGGCGCCCTGGATTGACCAACTCCAAGATTTTAATGTGACAGCTCATCACATTACGGTGACGGGAGCGTGAAAGTAGGCGGCCCTGCTCGCAATATCCTCCCTCCACTTGAGGAGCTGGTGTCTGTGTCATCAGTCTGACAGGCATGTTGTCAGCTCTGTCCTGAGCTGGCATCCATCCATCCCCTCCTGCCTCCTCTGGTTTAAAAAAAAAAAAAAAAGAAAAAAAAAAGGAAAAGAGGGGGAGCGGAGGGGAATTGGTCAGAGTCGACACAGTCAACCCCCTGCTGATTTTCCACGCTTGAAATATTGGCAGCCATTACATGTCTCCTCAGTGGTGTTTAGTGCCCATCCCTGATATACTGACTTTCATCATGACATTTGCTGGGTGCACTCCAAGCGCCCAGCGGCAGCCTGGTTTCCATGGAGACGCTGTAGCTGCAGCCTTGTGCAAAGAAAACACACATAGATTAAAACAGACAAAGTGAGTGGGGGTGAAATAATATTAATCTGGTAAATAGTGTCACCATCTTGTTTATGCGTTTCTTTTGTTAACAGCTGACTGCAACTGAATCAAACGCCTCGGCTAATGTTTGTCTCATTCTGGTAAATGAGCATGGAGCTCTAATTCCACAGCGTTCCAGCAAATGAGCGTCCAACAGTTTCAGACATCAAACACTGCAGGGAGCTTCATTGGAGCTTTGATTTTGGGTTTTATTCTGCTGATATGGAAATGTGGGATTTTGGCACTTCATCTTCTGAAAATACTTAAATTCAGAGCCTACTTGATGCAGACGATTTAAAGTCAAACCATTTTAAAAATTTCACTGGCAGGGACCATCATCTGCAGGATGCAGTTGGACTTTTTTATTCATGAGTGATACCGGAATGATTATTTCAGTTATCAGCGATGTTCAATGTTCTGTTGACATTAAGTAGGGGAAACATAGGGGCTACTTCATAGTCCTGAAACATGACAACCCTCTTCAGGGTTAGGAGGAGGAGATGGCCAGGTTTGAACTTATGGAGTTACTCCTGTACCTCTGCTTTGAGCACACCTTATTTCTGCACGTGAAAGTATTTGGTACTGTTGCATAGTCAGAGATCCAACTTGCCATCATTTGCAATTATTTGGACTTTTTTTCTAGGTTTTCTGCAAATGACACGTCATAGCTAAGAACTCCAGATTGGGAGCAAAAGTGGATTTCGGCACTGAGAAGAGCTATCTATTCATGGCTGTGCCAGCTGCTCAAACTTGGAAAAAAAAAACCTTGAACTACTTTGGAGTCCTGAAAGTAGTGACTCATTAAAGCTAAAAGTACAGTGTGTAGCATTTAGTTACATTTAGCAGAACAAACTTGGCATAAATGCAACATGCAGTAATATTTAAATTAGAGTTCATTCACCCAAATTTAAGCATTGGTTTATTTTCTTTCTCTTAGAATAAGCCTTTTCTACATACATAAGGAGGATCCCTCTCCATGGACTCCACTGCCTTGCACTGCCATGTTTCTACAGTACTAAAGAAGGGACAAAATAAGAGTGACAGAGTTTTTTAAAATTCCACAGGTTTCCCAACCTGGCACGCCAGATGGATTTGTTTCACACATCCATCTGGAAAACCTTCCATAGTGGGAAAGGGCAGAGCCTTTAAAAAAAAAAAAAAAAAAAATCTGAAGGTGATTGGATGAACACTCTGTCTGTCACATCTTTACCGACCGAGGAGTAAACTCCATAGAGAACTGATAACTTTGGGTCTGATAAAACTGGCTATTTAGCAGCATCCACGCTAATGTCTTTCGCCATAATTGCACCGGCCTCTTGTTCCTGCTCTGCCGTGCCTTAAAGTACTGCCCCTCGACGCCAATTGGTCCTGTCACTTTATAACCTCGCCCAAACGTTCAGATGAGAGCTTTGCAAGATAGATTTGGGAGTGAGAAACACGGAAACGGGCAAATCCATCTGCTTTGCAAGGTTACAGGTTGCCATGTTTGCCACCAGAAGTGAGCGTTTGAAATCTTGAATCTGGCAGTTAGATGTCCTAATATTCCTGATTTTACACACTGTACCTTTAGAAAAATCTCATAGAAAAACAGGCATGTATTAAAAGCCTTCATCTGAAGAAGTCAGACAATACTCATGTAGCATCTGTTTCCTCAGAGTGGTCCAGTTTGGTTCAGTATAGTTTGTAATGGTTTGGCATAGTAAACCCTGATCTTGCCTGTTCCTCCATATCCTCACTTATTGTGATGAGGATTCCATCTCTTGTTAAAGAGCCAGATCATTTGGCTCAGCTCAGTTCTAAGAGCAGACCTTTTAGCTTAAAGTTTGGCTTTATATGCAGTCATGTTCATAAGTTTTAGACATGCATGGCGCCAAAAATTAATCATGGGATTGATAGGCCATTACAGGGCTGGACTGGGGGCAGCTAGAGTCATGTCCACACCAGTGTGTCGCTCTGCAACCAAGGTCAAGCTCAACAGCATTGATTTTGTGCTACCTTTGGTAGTACACCTGAGACTACTGGTGGTTTTCGGGCCCTTGGGACATCCACAGTACAACCAGGGACTCATGGCAACCATATTTCCTGCCTGCAAGGTACCTTAAGTTGTTCTTACTCAACACATTCACCCCTTACGCTGCCCTAAAGGTGTATAGCCTATTTTCCTTTTCCCCTGGTTAAATGAAAGGACATCCAGGGGGCAAGTGGGGTTGTGTTAATCTTTCCCTACTAGTAGACTCACTCACCCTTGCTTCAGTCTTAGTTTTTGGCCCAAACATGCTTTATAGTTGCACAGTGTTTTGGATATTGATCTATACTAGGAAAAGGAAACCATCTCCCAAACATGAATAAGCCATAAAAAGCATGTAGGACCTTTTTTTTTTTTTTTTTTTTTGCAAATGCTAAATTTTTTTCTTGGTTGCTTACCCAACAAGGTTTCTTCTGAAGACTCTCTCCTCTGATTGGCCAGTATCAAGAAAGCAATTACATGTTAAGGTGGTTGAATGCAGCTGTTGCTTGTAATGGAAGACGTTTTTGATATATATGATTCAGTTGGAAGTGTGCATTTATGCTGTATTGCAGTGGTTTTTTTAAACTTTTTTGCTCAAGGCAACCTGACACTGAGCAAAAATTTCAAGGCACACCATATTCATATCCAAGCAAAATAGCCTCTTTACAACTTGATATAGCATCTTTGGTCAGTCTGTAGATGTAGATGGATGGTTTTACAAACTCTCAAGACGCACCTACACTTGTCTAAAGAGGCTTGCTACGCCATTTAAAAAACATTGATGTACTGAATTGGCAGATATATCAGAGCACAAAAACGAGTGAAATATTTTGGTTGTTTTTGTGCACTCATGCTCTTTTTGCTGCTTTTAGGCTGTAGCTACACTGTATTGCCAAAAGTATTCGATCACCTGCCTTGACTCGCATATGAATTTAAGTGACATCCCATTCTTAATCCATAGGGTTTAATATGACATGGGTCCACTCATTGCAGCTATAACAGCTTCAACTCTTCTAGGAAGGCTTTCCACAAGGTTTAGGAGTGTGTTTATGGGAATTGTGGACCTTTCTTCCAGAAGCGCATTTGTGAGGTCACACACTGATGTTGGACCAGAAGGCCTGGCTCTCAGTCTCCGCTCTAATTAAAGGTGTTCTGTCAGGTTGAGGTCAGGACTCTGTGCAGGCCAGTCAAGGTCATCCACACCAAACTCTCTCATCCATGTCTTTGTGGACCTTCCTTTGTGCACTGGTGCACAGTCATGTTGGAACAGGAAGGGGCCATCCTCAAACTGTTCCCACAGAGTTGGGAGCATGGAATTGTCCAAAATCTCTTGGTATGCTGAAGCATTCAGAGTTCCTTTCACTGGAACTAAGGGGCCAAGCCCAGCTCCTGAAAAACAAGCCCACACCATAATCCTCCCTCCACCAAACTTTACACTTGGCACAATGCAGTCAGACAAGTACCATTCTCCTGGCAACTGCCAAACCCAGACTCGTCCATCAGATTGCCAGATGGAGAAGCGCAACTTGTCACTCCAGAGAACATGTCTCCACTGCTCTAGAGTCCAGTGGCGGCGTGCTTTACACCACTACATCCAGTGCTTTGCATTGCACCTGGTGATGTATGGCTTGGATGCAGCTGCTCGGCCATGGAAACCCATTCCATGAAGCTCACTATGCACTGTTCTTGAGCTAATCTGAAGACCACATGAAGTTTGGAGGTCTGTAGCGATTGACTCTGCAGGAAATTGGTGACTTTAGTGCAAAATGCACCTCAGCATCCACTCTGTGATTTTAAGTGGCCTTCCACTTCGTGGCTGCGTTACATTCGTTCTCAATGGCTTCCACTTTGTTATAATACCACTGACAGTTGACTGTGGAATGTTTAGGAGTGAGGACATTTCACGACTGGACTTGTTGCACAGGTGGCATCCTATCACAGTACCATGCTGGAATTCACTGAGCTCCTGAGAGCAACCCATTCTTTCACAAATGTTTGCAGAAACAGTCTGCATGCCTAGGTGCTTGATTTTATACACCTGTGGCCATGGAAGTGATTGGAACACCTGATTTCAATTATTTGGATGGGTGAGTGAATACTTTTGGCAATATAGAGTATCTTTAACTATGCTGTCAATAGCAGGTTTACTGCTAGGTTATGGAAGTGAGCTTCCGCTTCCCTCGGCAGTGACCGTTAAGTCTTTTTTTAAGCACCTCAGTGTGCATGATATTTAACTTTATTCAAAGCTAATTTGAGAATATAAACATCAAATTAATATATATTAGCATTGTTGATGGTCAGCAAGGGGGAGCAGGCTACAAGTGCGGCATTTACCTAAAAGTTGAACTATTTTTAACAATGTGAGTGAATCAACAAAAAACAGCTGACACCAAGAGTGTTTATGCCCTCGGGACGCCGAACGCTGAAAAGCTGAACCGCATTGATTTTGTATTGAAACTGGGTGCTGCTAATGCAAAAAGCATCTCTAATGCACCCGCTCCCTTCCTCTAAAAGAGCAGCCTAATAGTCACCTTCATAAAAACACCAAATATCCCTCTTAAAGAGTGATTTTACAGTTTGTGGCAGTTACACAGCATGATTCAATCTTCTTCGTTACCCTTTCAAAGATTACAAGTCCACACAGTCCCCTTCTTTGCACTCTGGAGTTTATTATCTCGTTCCAGTGATCCTCAGGGTGCTGTCAATTGTCGCTGAATTATACTCTCCAGACCTGCTTACACCATGAGATACAGCTCTTACACCACACTCAGTCACTGGCTTCTTTTTTTCCCTGAGACAAAGACAAAAAGAACTGCACTCCAGGGTAACCTTTGAGTCTGATTAAATCTAAAAAATCTTCTCTCTGACTTTTTATCACACTTTTTATAATCAGCTGTAACCGAGCCTGCATGTGCTGTAGGCTAGAATCAAAATTTAGAGAAATAATAAGAGATGAGTGATTCACATTGAGGAGAGAACACTTGTTTTATAATGATAGCAGCTCTCTGAGCTGAGAGACCTCATTATAATACTTTCTACATTTTACCTGCATTCTTCAGAGTGGGTTCTTTTAAGTCTATGGGAGTAAAAATAAAACTTCATGAGATCAATGGATCATAATTTGCATAGTTGAGGTACAACACTTTCTTTACAGAGGAAATTAAATGAATGAGCATTATTAAAAATCACTCTTCTTTTTGCAAGCTCTCAAGTACTTTATGCATGGAAAATAATAGACAGCTTTTGTGACACAGTTTCATATTTATAATTTGATATAAAATGACTAAGGTGGCTTTCATACTAGGGGCCTGGTCCCGGATCCGAGTGCACTTAAGCCCAAAGTCCAGTTCGTTTTGGTCAGTGTGAATGCAAATGAACTGCACCCAGGCCCGGGCCCACTTGGGGTGGTGGTCTTGGGTGCGATTCGAGTGGAGTCTGGCACGGTTTGGATGGGATGTGAATGCAACTGCTTTCGGATGTCATCATAAAAACTAAACTTCTTCCCACAGGGTGGAAGTTTGTTCACATTTTTCCTCAATAAAGGGCGAAAATCATCAGAATTCAGTCAATAAATGGTCTGTTGTGACTCACCTTACAGATGAACACAAGTTGGAGTCAGTGAGAGGAGGTGCAAAGCCAATAAAAGTCTCCTGTCACCTCAGAAACCGCTGTATCTGTGCAGCGCGAGCCCATTTAATCCTCTGAGCTGTAGTAGATGTGGAGATACAAAGAGCAAAGTTGGTGGCATCTTAAAAAGTGATTTTAAATCATCCATGGCTGCAGGATGGACTTTTTGCCAAGTTAAAACAAAAACAGTCTACGCTCATGGCTCGAGTGGTTGCCATGGTAGCTTCTTCTTCTCTCTCCTCCTTGTTGGAGTTGTAAAGCTGCTACGTGCATATCCCCACCTGCTGTTCCAGACTGAGTACATGCGCAGGTGAGCCCGGGCACGGATCGATGTTGCTAGTGTGAAAGGAAGCCAGCGGGGGAAAGGAGGAGGGGAAGGAATCGCAGCGCAGCGCAGTTCGAAACAACTGGGCCTGATATGAAAGCGCCCTAAGAATCAGGGCTGCATGGTGATGCAGTGGTTAAATCTGCTCATCTTTACTTGTCTTTGTGGAGTGTGCATGTTCTTCTGTGCATGCATGGGAACTCCAGCTTCCTGCCACAGTCCAAGGACATGCACGTTATCAAGTGACTCCAAATTCTCCAGCATACTGGTTCTCTGTCTCTGTATTTTTTTTAGCCCTGTTTTTGACAGCAAACAACCCGGGGTGGACCCCACTTTTGGCCCAGTGACAGCTGTATAGCCTCCAGCGCTGAAATTCAGCGCTCATTAAACTACCCCAGATGCAAAACAAGCAGGACATAGGTTCATACCCAACTTTAGTGGATTAACCAGTTGCATTGGAGAACTCTCTTTTATGAAACTGAGTCAAAGCATCCCAGCACACATGCGACCCCAGCTCTGACACGAGGAGGAGGAGGCGGGTCAGTGAGCGTGTGGTTTACTCAGCTCTGCTTTCAGAGTCAGAAGGAACAAGCAGAGAACCAGGAGGAAATTACATGCATTTGTATAAACAAGACAGATAACATAAGGCTATTAGTGTGTTTAATAAAGGGACAAGGTAGAGAACTGCTCTATAGGAAAGGTTTCCTTAAATGACTTCTGTTGTGATCTGGTGCCATATAGAAAATACAATTAAACAAAATTAACTTGACCTTTGTTGCGCACATTGAAGGCGGGGCGCCCCTCTGATATAATGGTAGGGGAAACACTGTGCGATGACCTTTCTATACATTTTTAATATTTTAAGCATCCAGCATTTGTAATGCCTCCAACCGTGCGTGTTCTCATATCCAGAGACTTTTAAAAAACATCGTGGAAAAGCTGAAGAAAAGGATAACTGTGCATGTACCTTTTTATCTTTATGTGTCTTGTTTTGCCTGTTTCTTCTCCATTTGTTTACTAGCAGGGTTGTGGATTCTGTTCTGAGGCTCTGTATGGCTGCCTTTTTTTTCCATTGAAATACTGTGTGTTTGTTGAACGACTGCTTACACAAACCATGAGGTCTGACCTGTGACAGTCAAGGACGAGTACATATACTGTTGCACTTCTTCTTTTTCATATGTATACCTTGGTGTATTGGTCTTCAGTGTTTTGCTGCATCTCCGTTGTAGATTCTTACCTGAGCCAAACAGCAAAGGATTCTCCACTGCAACATTATTTATTGACAGTTTTTTAACACTCAGCTTAAAACCTGCAGAAAGTCAAATTCAGGCTAAAGGCCAAGCATTGCAGCTCATGTATTTTAAGAAAAATCAACCACTTTTACTTTGAAGACTGTGTTTGTAGTCCTGGTTTTATGGCTGGACTTCTGGCCTGTCTTGTGGTTTTGTGGTGCTGGATGGACAGCTCCTGTAAAGTGCACTTAATACACAAGCATGGACGTCTTTGGAGTGCTTTTTGACCTCCGTCTCTGTGGGTGTTTTTCTCTCTGTAGCACCCGTGTCTCTTTTTCACAGTCTGTGTGAACACTGCGTCTCTTTCTGACACATGAGAACATATTTCAGTTGAGAACTGTGCTTTGAACTTGTACTTTTGAATATGCTCTGAGGGCAGCTGTTGACGTTTTTGAGGTGATAATGTTGGTCTGCGGCCATGAAAGGCTTCTTTTTTTCTGCTGGGTGGTTTATCTGTTTAAGGGGGTTTTACACCTATAGCTTGTTTGCTTTGCTCTGCATCAGATGATAAAATGACGCATTTGAGCATTTTTTTTTTCTTTCTCAAAGTACTCATGACTGAAGGGCTATCCTAAGGCCATTTTGTCACTGCCTGCTTCTCCCTTTGTAAAGGTTAACTAATGGCATGCTTACTAGTCTCACTTTGCTTTGTGGGATGGCCCCAAGATGCTAGTTGGCTAGTTAACCTCCCAATAAAAAGCACTAAAGGCTGCGTTGGAGGTTAAATGTCTCAGTGATATTCAGGGAGTTGACAAAATCATTAAAGAGGCTTTCATTGTTCTGATGGTGTTATGGTTTAATGTGCGACCATGTTAAGTGGTGCTAACATATTGTGTCGTAGTACCCAAGAACAGTTGAATGTCTTGGTCTTGTCCTAACCTGACACGCCAGATGGATTTGTTTCACACATCCATCTGGAAAACCTCTCATACACAGCGTCAAGAAAAGGGCAGAGGCTTTGGAAAAAAATCAATTTTGTTTTTGAAAAGAAAACAACCCACTGCTGTTCTTTGTTCTTCTTTTAATGGAGAAATGTCATCAAGTTCTGATAAAACTGGAGCTTTAGCAGCATCCATGGTAATGTCTTCCGCAATAATTGCACCGGCCTCTTGTTGCTTCTTGCTTTCGTCACTCTGCTACACCTGAAAGTACTGCCCCTCAACGCTGATTGGTCCTGTCACTTCCTAACCGGGCACAAACTGTTCAGACGGGAGCTTTGCAAGATGGATTCACGAGTGAGAAACCTGGAAACGGGCGAGGTTAGTCTTGTCCCGGACTCAAGAGCATTTTTACTCAGTCTCGTCTCGGTCTCGGACTGGCCAGACTCTGGATTTTCCATCAAGACTAGTCAAGACCAGCACTGATCCGCCATTCTTCAGCTTCATTAATATGATCATAAGGAGAAGCCCTTGCTGAAACAACAAATAGCTACACCTGCAAAAACTCTGACATCAGTCCATCTTATTTCTAGTCAGAAATACCTCTGAACTCTTACTTTAGGCCTCATTCACCTGACAAATCTAGATTAAAAATCTCATTTTCAGATATCTAAAATAATTCTGGACTTGTCAGTTGCTTTTAAATACATACAAGAATTTATTTTTCACAAGAATTTAGTTGAAAAAATTTGTTAAGATTTGAGATTTTTGCATGTTGTGCTTTTAAAGAGTTGCAGACACTTTGTTTTTAAATGTATTAAAAAGAATACTAAACTCAAGAGAGAATGCTCTTTAACTGTTCAACCTTGTCATGTTTTTTTTTTTTTTTTGATTGACTGGTCCTGGTCTCGGTATTGAGTCAGGCTCGACCCCCAAAAGTCTTGGTCTTGTCTTGGTCTCGGGTAGGGTTGCGGGGTTAATCGGTAAAATGATTAAAATCGTTGATCAAATTAGCCAGCAGGGCGTTTACTAGTCGCTTAAACTAATCGCCAATCATTTTTTATGAACACGGGCTTGAAGTCTCGGTCTATAAGGCTCTTTTAAACTGTAATGAACGTCCCGCCACTAGAGGCCGCAGTAGCTTCAGTCAATGGCCGCTGTTTTACTCTCTGGCATTTCACCGGATGTAAACATGAGAAGCTCAGCGGTGGCTAAGCTGTTGGTGTGTAGCAGGAAGACCACGGTACGACAGCTATCTAAAGTAGTAAATGGAAATAAAGTGGTATGTAGGCTGTCGAGGGTTGAACTCACATGTGACAACTTACCCGAAGTGAAAAGAGGCCAAATATCAAAGCACAATATTAATCTGCAAAGTGGAACAAAGGTGGGCGGTGCTAGCTTTTAATGTTAGCCACGCTGTAGAGAGTATATCAGGCTAACAACACAGCCGCTGACACAATGACCCTGTGAGGAATTAGACTGGTTTCTAAGGGTTTTCTCCTCTTTAGACTAGTCGGTTTGGCCGAATAGGGAAATAGACGCTTAGGAACATCCTTAGTCTTGGGCAAGTCTTGGTCTCGGATGGTGTGGTCTTGAGTACAACACTATTAACAGGTGTTCCTCATGCTTTGTGATTTAGTTTTTCATCTAAGGCTTCTGACTGGCTAGCTTTGATATAATAATGAAAATTAAAAGCAATGAGGCACGAGCGGAAAAGTCTTGCTGTTTTCAACATCTGTTGTAACTTCAGCAGTCTCACAATGCTTGCCTTTTACCTTGGAAGTGCATGCTGGGAATTACATCTCAACAGAGTTGACTAGCTTCCAGTCATGAGTTGGCACTTAGGTACTGAAGTTCCTGAAGTTTCAGGGTTAGAATATCAACTTCAGGGGTCGTCCAGGATGCCATCTTTGAATCCCCCACTTCCGAGATCAAATGGAATGCACAGACAGACACAGGTGGCTCAAGGTCACCAGCTAACATGGTCACTAATTAAACCATCACACCTGTTAGCTGTGTCGGCAGAGAAAGTCCAACAGTGATGCATAAAAGTAGAGACCAGCTTGTCAGAATTGGGGGTTAAGGATGAGAAGGATAAATTCGACTAGTGAGTTGGGGAAACTAAATGAATTGTCAGTGAAAGGTGACACATGGGAACCAACAGAGTTAAACTCAGCAGGAAGAGCTGCAACAAGGAAAGAAGATATGGCTGACTGAGAGGGTTATGATGCAAATGTGAAACTGAGCTCTTCAAACAATTAATGCCTCACAGAGATGCTTCCTTATAAGAAGAGCGAGATGATGTAGATCAGGGGTCAACATTTACACAAAGGCCAGATTTAGTCTTGGCAGAAACTCTTTCAAATAAACAAAAATTAAATTTTTAATTTTTGCCACTTCTAAACTGATTTTTGCCACTTTTCACCTATTTGCCACTCTTTGCTACACTGTGCTACTTTTGCTATATCTTTTGCCAGGATATTTTTGCTATATCTTTGACACTTTTTGCCCCTTTTTGATACTTCAACCCAATTTTTGTCACTCTTTTCCTGCATGTTTTATCCCCTTTGTGCCACTCTTTCATCCATTTTTGCAACCTTTCCTGTGATTTTATCACTTTTTAACCTCTTTTCACACCTTTTCCTGCCATTTTGTCCCTTTGTGCCACACTGCAACCCATTTTGCCACTTATCACCCATTTTTTCCCCATTCTCTAACCCTTTTTTACCACTTTATCTGTCAATTTTGCAACATTTCTGCCAACTTTAACCCTTTTTGAAAGAGTATTTACTAATAAAGGCTGGCAAGTAGATTTCTATAAAGAATGAACAGATGTTAAGTCATTCTAAAACTATTTCAGTGTTAAAAAATTTTTGGGACAGATTTAACAACTGCATACATGTAAAGCCAACACCGTCTTCTTTTACTCCTTTTCTGAATTTAATGACCTTCCAGGGGCTGGACAGGAAGCTTTTGGGGACCTGATATGGCTCCCGGGCCGCCAGTTGATGATTAGTGATGTACACTGTTCACTATATAATTTTTTTTTTTTTTTTTTTTTTTTTTTGCCCCTATCAATACAAGATAACAATGGATGGAGAAGGATGATAGACTAGGATGGCATGCTGGAAAGGAGCCACAGGCTTCACTCAAACCCTGCTGCCCATGCATATGAGAAGCAACCAAACTGCTAGGCCATCTGTACCCCGAAAAAGCGAATCTTGGCTTGGCTATACCTCAATAGATTATGTTATCTTGGGTTTTCTGTGGTTGTTAGGTGATGTGAACATGTGTTGTTTTGAAGAGATAGAGAATATAATGTTTGAGCTGTGGTTCCAAGCTGTGTTCAACAGTAGCTGCCAATGTTCTTAGCTCTTTTTTCCTTCCAGGCCTTTGAGTAGTCGCATGACTGAAAGCTATGACTTTGAATTTAACAGATTATTATTCTGTTATTTTAATCCAAATAGCAATATTACTACTGCTACTCCTGCTGCTGCTTGATCTACTACAGAAGTTTGATGAGTCAGCCAGTTATTTGTTCTCCAGGGTTCAAATGGAAGTGAGCTGAGGCTTTATTTGTTCAACTTGTTTTTTATATGATTTCTCCAACTGATCCAGGTGTGACAACAGCCAACATACCTGGGAACATTTTCGTGATTTTTAGCTATTTCTGGGATATTTTCTTCCTCTTTTATGTCATGGAGGTACCATTAAACCGTGTGCTCTGATATCTCAGGAGGATGTGGACTGGATTGCACACTCTTTCAAGCAAGGACAGTTGGCATCAATAAGTGAACACCATCTTAGAGCATCTCTGATGTGTTTTTGCCAATAAAGAACAAAGAACATGTTGAAAATCAATCTTTCTGATGCCTGCTGTGTGGCACTGTGATACATTAGGGAGCATTAGGTGCATTCAGGCCATTGAGCGGGAGCTTTCACGTTGCACAAAAAGGCCATGCCAACGATTTTCAATGGAGCTTTAAAACACATATTTATAATCTGCGATTGTTGTGGTGCTCTTTGACAGTTTGCATGTTTGATGTGTGAACAGAGCTAGGCTGCATGTAGCTGAAGCCGTGTGCCAAAAAAATGAGCATGCAGCGAGTGTGATGGTATGATGGCAAGCACGCAAGTGTGAGTCATAACTGTTTATGCCCAGACTTAATGAATATGTTTCAGAGCCAGAGGGAACATGGAGCGTGACGCTTCCGTAACAGAGACAAAGGAAAGACTGGAAACAACAAAAGCTTAACTTCCTGTTTATCAGGTCCTGGGATCAATTTGAGGATGATAATAAGAAAACAGCTCTTTCATCTCTCCTGTGATTACACAGTATGAACGCCTTCTTCATGCTTTAAGGCAAAGTCATTAATTATGCAAACACCTACACTTGGGGCAAATCAGGGAAAATGAAGGCATAATGGGCATGCAAAAAGCATTATCTATGCGACCTGTGACGCTGAACTACTTTGCATTTTAGAGTTTCAGTGCTCTTTTACTTTTAATTAATAAATTAATTAATATGAAGTTAATACAAACTGCATTTGATGCCTTTAATGGATTTACACTGGTGTTGTTACAGTAAGATAACTTGCTTTTAATTTCACCATTGCTAACAATTATAAAGATGCAAAAATATAGCAGGTGGAGGAGTTCACAAAAACGTGTTCAAGGAGTGTAATAAGAAGGGATAGTAACTCTTTTAATCCTGTCCTTTTAACCTTTTTGGGGGCGTTTAATGTCTTTTAATCTTCCATGGTTGTCTTGCAGTATGTAGGTTGTCACAAAATAGATAACATTGAATTACATAACAATATGTAAGGAAACATGACGTAACCCAACATTACCCTGCAATGCCAATCCCATGTTCGTTGTTGTTTTAAGGTAGTAGTTTTACACAGAACGTGCAACATGACATATGTAACACATGTAACATTACATGAAGAAACATTACATGACATAACGTGACATGATGTAAATTAACATGATGTAACAAAATGTGGTGTAACATAACATGGTGTAATGTAACATGACAGAATGAAACATGATGTAAACATGACTAAAAGTAACATGACAAAATATGTGAAGTTACCTTGTAACACCCATCCCCCGTTCATTGTTAAAAGGTAGTAGGCTGTCACAAAATGGGTAATGCAACATTACATAACATGACATAACATGACATAGCGTAACCTAAGTAATTCTGCAATGCCAATACCATGTTAATTTTCTAAAGTTAGTAGGTTTTCACAAAATGAGTAACAAGATGTAATATAACATAACTAAACATAATATGTCGAAACGTGACATGATGCAACATTAACATGACTGAAGATATTTGATGTGACGGAGCATGACGTAACAAAATATGACATAACATAACAAGATACAATGTAGCATGGTGTAACGTGAAAGAGTACAACATAACATGATGTACATAACATGATACAACGTAACATGATGTAACGTGACATGATACGGCATTACATGTTGTAACGTGACATGATACAATGTAACATGATGCAACGTGAAATGATACAATGCAACATGATGTAAAGTGACATGATACAACATAACATGATGTAACCTGAAGTGATACAATGTAACATGATGCAACGTGAAATGATACAATGCAACATGATGTAAAGTGACATGATGCAATCTAACATGATGTAACGTGACATGATACCATGTAACATGATAAACGTGACATGATACAACTCAACATGATTTAACGTGACATGATACAATGTAACATGATGTAACATGACATGATACAACATAATATGATGCAACGTGACATGATACAACTCAACATGACGTAACATGACATGATACAACATAACATGATGTAACATGACATGATACAATGTTACATGTTGTAACATGACATGGTACAGCATAACATCTTGTGTTATGACTTGATACAACGAAACATGATGTAACATGACATGATACAACGTAACATGAGGGAACGTCACCTTAGTTACCCTGCAATGTCTATCCCATGTTCATTGTTTAAAAGTTTTGACATAGGAGTAAATTAGAAGACCAAGGCCAAGAAACGGGTAAAAGAAAGAATAAGCTGTTAAGTTGTCAAAACTCTGTTTTTGAAGCCCTTATTCTACTCCTTATGTATTCTTAATTTTATCTGGCTAAAATATAATTTGGGTGCCTGATAGTCTAGCAGTTACTGTATTATGAGGACCTCATGTACAGTGGCTTTAGACCTTGCTGCATCGGCCCTGGGCTCAATTCTAAACTTGCCCTTTGCTGCATGTCATGCCCCTCCCTCTAGTCCAGTATTTAACTTCACTCTTTGGCGCTACCATCCAAACATTGCCAACCTTTAAAAATAGTGTAAAAACATGAATGCATGTTGAAAACTCAGAGATAAGTTGGCTGGACATATTCTATGCTCAAGGATGTATGGCTTAGAGTTGAGAAGCAGAGGAGAAAAGAGTTCAGAGTTCAGTTGAGTGGTAGATGTATTGCATGTAGATATCTGCTTAAAGGCATACATTGAATCTGAATTATTAACAGGGTATAGTCACTGGGTTCCAAGATTGCATTTATGACTGATACTTCTTCATACAGATGTGCTTTTTTTTCCTGTGTACAGATAAAAGTGACAAATAAGCCATGGAACAACAAACTGACAACACGTTTTTTTTTTTTTTTTGTACTAAAAATTGAGTCATTTGTCCTCTGATGCTGCATTTTTATGCAAAATTTGTGAAGAGAAATTTGTAAAGGACAGATAAATGGAGTCCAGTGAAAATCCAATAGACAAGTCATCTCTTTATGGAACAACTAAATATGATTCAAGTCAGAGTCAGTGCCCTCTATTTTAGAAAGTACGCTAACATCATTTTCTGTGTAACTACAAATTTGCCAAAACATGTTCTTTTAAAAAATATATGAGGCAAAGTTCACATTTTTCATATTTTCTGACGTTAGCTTTCCAGCGTGAACCCACCTTGTAGACATGGCAGTGTTGCTGGCAGAAGCAGCATTATTTGGCCTTCTTTTTAATCACTGACTTCAGGAGGAAAGCTTATGACTTCCTCTCGAGGTTGAGGGGTGTTAGGGCCGGCGTGCTTTAGCCAAAGCCACCCTAAAGCTCCACCACAGCCTGAGAAAATTTCCACGATAAACCCTCTAACTCTCAGTTGACTCCACGCTGATCACACTGGGGATGAACCCACCGAGAACCTGAGCTACATGTTAATGGGGCTGCACTTATTTCAGCCTTGGAGGAGAAACAACCTTATTTATATGGGGTTGTTCAGAATCAGGCTTGATAACAATAAATCAGCACTTTTTGTTATATGGTCTTGTTGCTTGAAATATTCAATTCTATAACAGTTGGGTTGAACAAAGATGAAATGACTTGTGCCTCTTTAAAATGAAGCAATGAAAAGCAATATATTTTCTAATCTGATGAAGCTTCCCTGCAGTGTAACAGCGCTCTTATTCGATGATAAGCCCCTGCGGTGCAGAGTTACACTCTCTGTGTCCAGCCCGCATATCAGACCAGGGTCACCGCTTTTCTGCCGGGGGATTCTTATTGGACAATAATAGTGTCTGAGATACCCAGCAGGTGCCTGAATAAACCCTCTAATAGAGCAATTATTCTCAAACAAAAGGTCACCTCAGGCATGACGACAGGCCCGGAAATCAATAAAGCGCCCAATTACGACCGAAGCGGCGGGCCTATATTTGGTCTCCGGCCGGCAGCCATCCAGAAGACGATCAGATTTCAAGGGAACCTCATTCCTTCAGTTCGTCTTTGAGATTAAGTTACCAATTTTTATTCCAGGAGTTTTTGCTTTGTCCCCTTTTAAAAATGCATAAATGACTTCTAAAGCAGTCCCCTTGATAGCAGACACCCAGGGAGTCGTGTGGTCCTCCTTTTCTGAGCTCTATTAAAGATTACATTTCCCTGTCTTCAGCAGAAATATTTAAGCCTTTCACTTTGTTAGGGCTCTCCTGTAAAATGAAGCATGGCTGTGAATAAATTCCCCCAGGCAAATGAACACTAATAAACACAATCACAAATGTTATTGATTCATAGGTGTGCAGATGACCTCTAGATGCCAGTGATAACCAGCAGACCTTGTTCACATTTCACACAGGCCTGGGTTTGATAGCAGTGCTGTGCATGAATCAAACGGCACTGTGGTAGACTCCTCCAGGAGTTAATGTGCCATTAGATAACAGGGATGTTTAACGGAGGGATGCACATTATTTTTGTGTCTGTGAAATCATATGAATGTCAAACTGGTCAACATTTATGGCTCTGAAATACAGATGTTTTGTCACAGCAGCCTTTGGGGGTCATATGATTGTCTGCAAGATTCTCTTTCACGGTATAGCACCAACGTGTAGTGAGATGTGCTCTGAGGTTCCATTTAGCACCTTGTAACTTCTCCTTTTAGGGCTTTTTTTTTTTTTTTTTTTTTTTTTTTTTTTTTGCTGGGGGGGGGCATGGAGGTCTGTGAAATCATGATCCATTGTACCATGTACATAAAGCTGTGATAAGTGTATTTTTGTATATCTTATAGGGTTTCCTTTGGCATTGGATTGCTCCTTCAGTTAACCATGTTTGGTGTGTTTTAAAGTACTCTTCACTCCAAAAATCTTTGTCTTTTGGCTCTTTCTCCCAACCGGGTCTGGTCTGTTTGTAGGAACCTGTTGGCGTCTGATTCCTTTTCCAGAAAGACAAAGACTGTGTCTAGGTTCAGGGCTGTACATTAACTTTTTTGCCCATAGCACTTGTGCTACAGCAGTTGATTTTCTTGTAGCACAAACATATAATGTCTGTTACATCTTTAAAACCACCTGATACCCTGTGCTATGTTAAGTAAGTGAACATACACTATATTGCCAAAAGTGTTCACTCACCCACCCAAATAACTGAAATCAGGTGTTCCAATCATTTCCATGGCCACAGGTGTATAAAATCAAGCACTTAGGCATGCAGACTGTTTTTACAAACATTTGTTAAAGAAAGAGTCACTCTCAGGAGCTCAGTGAATTCCAGCATGGTACTGTGATAGGATGCCACCTGTGCAACAAGTCCAGCAGTGAAATTTCCTCACTCCTAAATATTCCACAGTCAACTGTCAGTGGTATTATAACAAAGGGGAAGCGGTTGGGAATGACAGCAACTCAGCCACCAAGTGGTAGGCCATGTAAAATGACGGAGCAGGGTCAGCAGATGCTGAGGCGCATAGTGCACAGAGGTCTCCAACTTTCTGCAGTCAATCTCTACAGACCTCCAAATTTCATGTGGCCTTCAGCTCGAGAACAGTGAGCTTCATGGAATGGGTTTCCATGGCCAAGCAGCTGCATCCAAGCCATACATCAGCAAGTGCAAAGCGAAGCGTTGGATGCAGTGGTGTAAAGCACGCTGCCACTGGACTCTAGAGCAGTGGAGACACGTTCTCTGGAGTGACAGATCGCGCTTCTCCATCCGGCAATCTGATGTATGAGTCTGGGTTTGGCGGTTACCAGGAGAACAGTACTTGTCTGACTGCATTGTGCCAAGTGTAAAGTTTGGTGGAGGGAGGATTATGGTGTGGGCTTGTTTTTCAGGAGCTGGGCTTGGCCCCTTAGTTCCAGTGAAAGGAACTCTGAATGCTTCAGCATACCAAGAGATTTTGGACAATTCCATGCTCCCAACTCTGTGGAAACAGTTTGGGGATGGCCCCTTCCTGTTCCAACATGACTGTGCACCAGTGCACAAAGCAAGGTCCATAAAGACATGGATGAGAGAGTTTGGTGTGGATGACCTTGACTGGCCTGCACAGAGTCCTGACCTCAACCCAATAGAACACCTTTGGGATGAATTAGAGCGGAGACTGAGAGCCAGGCCTTCTGGTCCAACATCAGTGTGTGACTTCACAAATGTGCTTCTGGAAGAAAGGTCAAAAATTCCCATAAACACACTCCCAAACCTTGTGGAAAGCCTTCCCAGAAGAGTTGAAGCTGTTATAGCTGTAAAGGGTGTACCAATGTCATATTAAACCCTATGGATTAAGAATGGGATGTCACATAAGTTCATATGTGAGTCAAGGCAGGTGAGCGAAAACTTTTGGCAATACAGTGTATGAGAATACTTCAACTGTTATCAATTATAAAAGCTGAAAATATTTACATTTATGCGCCTCCTTTGTTGTCCATAGTGCCATTTCACAAGTGAATGCAGTGCATGGTGGGAAATTCATCATACCCCTTGGTTTTAAGTGTGATCCTGGGAAATCCTCATTTCTATGTAGCCCTAGCCCTCGATTCAAAAGAGAATTGGGACACCCCTTCGCCTCACGTGATCGCGCAAAACCAAGGGGAACTCTTTAGGACACACTTCATGGCTTGGGTGAAGATAAAACTGAGTTTTTGTCTCACATAGGACCTAAATCCAGTCTCCTGTGGAATATCTGGTATTGCATGGCCTGTCAATCACCCTGTCTGTCATCCCTTGCAGACTTAAGTCTTCCAGCCCATATATCCAGCTGCCTCACGCAACACCTCGAAACTTAGAATTGTGTTGGAGTCTTAGTGCACTACTTTTTACTGATGTATAAGTAGGAATAATAATGAGACCAGCCTGGTTGTGTTATCTGAAGCTGGAGAAGAACACATAATATATCCATTTTCCATTGGTAGAAAGTTTGGTGGAATTCACATATTTCCCATTCAGTGGAACGCTCAATCTCTGTTGAAGAATTTACTTGGTTCTTAAAAAATTGAGCAAGTTGTATTGCTTGAATTTTGCAGGAAACCTTGCCATCTAAATGTAGTCCTAAAGTGCATTTTTTCTAGGAATAAAAGGCACTGCTATAACTTGAATCATGCAGCTCCTGAAACATTTTCCTTTTGTCAGAAAAGATCACAAGTTCATGCTTTAAAATGTTGTCTAAAGTGGATGATGGGCTCTTTGATGGCACACAATGGCTCCGGGAAACATTGTTTGCCTACGTTTTGAGAAGAATTGAATGTCTGGAAACATAAAATAACATCAGCCGTGTTCCTGGAACTTAATCTGCACTCCAGAGAGACATTCTCCCGCTGCCATTATGAGGAGCGTGACATCGCAACAGTCTCTCTTTATTACCCGTTATTCTACCGCAAGAGTGCTGAATGCAGACAGCATCCTGATGGTAAAACAAGGTGTATTATCTACCTGAAAGGTACGTCTCCCCCTGAACACATCACGGTGTGTGTGATTGTGTCTGGACATAATGTACTTTCCCTCCTGTTGGGGAGGCAGCATTGATTTTGAGAGAATGGTTTGCAGGCTGCCTGGTTGAACAAGCCATTAGAGTTTAGTGCACGTCTGTTCATTCAAGGTCATGACCAAACTGAATTTGTACCAAGCTAAGTCAGAAGAAGTGCTGCAATTACTGCAAGGATATGTCAAATGGGCACAAGATCATTACGCTGGTAACCAGCGGTCCCACTTGGTTTGTTCTTACGAGCAGGATTCATCTGTGAGCTGTGATCTTATTGGGACTATTGAGTACTTGGGATGTATAACACAACCTTACCATGAAAACAATCATGAATTATTTAGTCCAACCTTCACTCCTATATGTTGTGTGCACCTCGTCATTTCTTATAGACTCAGATTAAACCAACAACACCTCTATGAGGTCAGTGGTTTTTTCCTAGTACTTTTAGTTCTCACGTGCCAATGGTTTGACAGTTGTCCAGTGAGTAGTTTTCTGGTTGACGCTCTCACAAAACCTCTCATAATATGATGCATTACGAAAGAATGATATAAATTGCGGTAAAAGATAAAATAAAGTTTGCTGTAAGTTCTAACGCAGAATCAGGTGATAATATAGCATGCTTTATGAAAATAGAATGGGATCAGCTTTGATCGAAAAGGAAAATAAGTGACATTTTCGTGTTTTATTTTCTATGTAGTTTGTTTGTCTGGTCTTTTCAGTAGACTACAGCTTTCATTTGTTGCTGCAAGATCATTTTGACTAGAAGTTAGACAAATGCATGCCAAGATCTGAGATTTTTGCACTTTTGTTTCAGACAGTGCAATAACTAGACACTGCTGGAAGCTTTTGTTTGCATTTGATATGGGAAAGATTCAAAGTGAGCACCTTATTTGACAGTTAAAAAGAAGCGGGGTGATATTTAACTGTGTGTTTATTTACAGGTATGGTAACAAAAATCTCCACATCATTAAAGTTTCTTACTGTAGCTTGATAGGCATGATATTCAGTGTTAGTTAAACTCTATTTTTGCTTTATCCCCCAAATGAACAAACCTCTAATGAAGTCTCCTCCTCTCTTAGTTAGAACAGTGATGTAGTCTGGTATAATTAGATGACAAATTGACAAAGCAGCATCGATAGCCTTACCCTCTAGTAATTGACATACACTATTGACTCCAGTGCGAGAAGCATTCAGCATGAACAAAAAACCTTGTTAACCATTTTTTTTCAGTGCATATTGACATCAGCATACACATGAGCGCGTACGTTCCCCTGCCAGCTTCAATTTAATTGAACGGCATGTGCAAAAACTCCATCTCAGACTCTTTTACACTGGGTTTTCTCTTTTACCTGCTGCCGCCAGACAACTTCAATTCATGACCTGCCTCGCAATTCTCCCCTCACCTTCTCCTGCTCTTGTTATTGTAGTAAAGGAGGAGAGGAGGAGAGTCACACAGCCCATGCCAATGACATCCAATTCCAGCTGTACGATTCCAAAAATACATTCTTGTAGCTGCAGTGTGCTGTTTACCACCGAGGCTATTTTTCACTGACAAGGGCTCGTGTTGGAGACAGTAATACACATGATGGAAATGTCAGATGAGCATTTCATGGATAGTGACAGCAGCAAATACAGTGGAAAGCAGTTTTCGTTTGGTCTTTTATATAAGGGTTAATGCCCGACAAGGTGTCCAATTATCAGGGACTAATGGACGACGTGGAGGCCTGAACCGTCTTCTGCTGTGTGTCGGACGGTTGCCTCCGTCAAGTCCATTTAGTGGATCATTGTACCATTGTTTATAGCAGTGATTCTCACCCAGGGGGTCCCGAGGCACTAAAAGGGGGTCTCCAGATTCCCTAAAAAAAACTAAGAGTATTTTTAAATTCCACTGTTGCCAATTTACACCAATTTTGCCAAATTTGAACCAGCTTTCATCATTTTTTTCCCACAGATTTTAACACATTTTTTGCCATTCAATGCTTATTTTTTCCATTTCCAACACTTTATTTCTGCCTGTTTTTGCCACTTCTAAACCAATTCTTCCCACATAAGCCAAATGTTGCCTCTGTTTACCCATTATTGCCATTATTAACCCCATTTTACCACTGTTTAATGCACAGTTTTTACCATTTTGACCACATTTCACTATCTGATATACACATTTTTGCCAGTTTGACCAATTTCTGCCAACATCTGCCTATTTCTTCTTTCTCAGTTAGCAATATTTTGCCAGGTCATAGCAATTTTTCTTGTCATTTCACCAGATTTCCACCCATTTTTGCCAATTTAAAGCCTTTTCAGCCACTTTTTAATTCCCCTTTACCACTATTTCTGCCCATATTTTGCCACTTTCCTTTTTTTTCTGGCTATTTTTGCAAATCTTATATAATTTTTGCCTCTTCTAACCCATTTCTGCTACTTTTAAGATCCAATTTCACCACCTTTTCCACCATTTTTTTGTACTATTATTAACCCCTTTTAATTATTTTTTAACAAAATAGATTTACATTTTAAGAAGGCTTTATACTACACAAATGGTTTAAAAAGAAATTTGTTTCATTGATAAGACTGGTTATTTTTTCAGGTTCAATATACAATGTGGCTATCATATCTTCATTGTGCAATACACTGTGATTTTGTTGACCTCCATGGGTCCCCAGTTTGGCTGGGCCCCAGAAAGCTCTCCGCTTTATCCCCCCGTATGGACGGCCTTGTCTTCACATGACTATTGTGTTCAACCACCTTCATGTACAGTGGGGGGCCCTGGTCTCTGGCACCTTTATTTTGGGGGTCATGGGAGAACCACTGGTCTATAGAGAAGTGTTGTGACATGCTGTAGCAGTTTTTAAGTTAGCATCTGCAGAATGTGGTGACTTCCTGGTCTTTTCTGGCATCACAGTGTGATTGAAAGTAGTCCCTACAGCTCAGTGCACTCTTTAAAGAAACTCTATAGAAATACACAAACTGCCTCTCCAGGAAAAATTACAGCACCTACGTCTGCTAAAACAGTGGTTCTCAAATGGTGTGGCAGGGCACACTAGTGTGCCTTTGGGCAAGTCTAGGTGCCTTGGGAACTTGTACAACCACACACGTTATTACTACAACTTTATGGCAGTTAGCCTACTGTAACCAGGCCTGCCCACAGATCTGTCTGGAAAAAAACCCAGAGAATGGGCCCTCCAGAGTTGTGGTTTATAGATATCAGTGTATGTGTGTTGGATCAGTAGCATAGGTGATAGCATCCTGGCTAACAGTTGCCTCATTTACAGCTGAAAAGCATGACAAGCTGATTTTGGGTTGATTGAACTGATTCTATTGACAGCTTAAACCACTTTGCTGCTTTTTTTTTGCAATTTTGCCACTTCTTTTTACCACTTTTGACCCATTTTTGCGCCTTTTTTGGAACGTTTTGCCACATTTGACGCATTTTTTGCCACTTTTCCGTCCAATTTTGCTATTGTTTGACCATTTTTTACTCCTTTTGAATCACAACTCATTTCAACTTTTACCCCTTTTTGACACTTTTCTGCCAAATGTGATTTATTTTGCCACCTTTTGACACTTTGTACCCCTTTATGCCACCCTTTTTGCCAATTTTCACCCACTTTTGCCTTTGTTTGACTCCTTTTTGCCCAATTTTGCCCTTGTTTATCACTTTTGACAAATTTTTTACCACCTTTTTACAGCATTTAATCCATTTATGTCACTTGTAACCCATTTTGCCACTATTTTGACACTTTTGACAAGGTTTTGCCAATGTTAACCCATTGTTTGACCACTTTTTTTTTGACCAATTTTTGCCCCTTTCTGACTTTGTTTTGCCACTTTTTGGCCAATATTGCCATCTTCATGATCCCCCTATTGGCTGGGCCCCAGATAGCTCTCCTCTTTATCCCCCCTTGTAGGCCATCTTGACTGTAATTTTATTTTAAAAGTCTACTTTGTATCAATTTAAATATGGTGTGCCTTGAGATTTTGGCCTAACCTTAGGTGTGCCTTGGGCGAAAAAAGTTTGAAAACCACGGCACTAAAAGACAGCTCCCACTAAAGCTATACTCGGCTAAATTGCTTCCAAAGTCGAGCACTGTCTGAAACAAAAGTAAAAGTGGTATCAGTGTCTTCTAAAGAGTTTCTCTAGTCTCCTAAAACCTGAATGTGAGCTTAGCCTCATTGAATTATGGACACATTATCCTTGTTATAAAGCAGATTGACCATCGCTTCTGTCTCTCTGATCAGATTTGATACACCCAGGGAGGCCAATGCTCACATCTCTCTTCTCTCAGACACACTGGCAGGAGACACGCCGTCGACCTTTCCTTCCACTGTAGGTTGACAGCAGAGCAAACCGCTCGCAGCTTGTCAGGAGAGAGAGCATTTTCTCTGGTCTATTTTCAGGTAAAGACAGCAGCAACAGCGAGGTAGAGAAAGGAGGCCAAAGAATGCATGTTTTTCTTGATTGAAAAATCAATTCAGCTTTGGTCGTGTTTCCACCTGATTCCTCTTGATATTTAATGAAAGAAATAGTGCATCACATCTGTAAAACCCTGCTTTCTTTGGTCGCCTCTTCTGAGCGTGTCAGTTTGGAGGGATATGTTGTACAGTGGATAACCATATCCTAGCGATTATTCTCCCTTTCCTGTTGCTGAAGAACAAAATGAAAGGAACTTAAGGCCAGTGTCTCTCCATGTTTGTGTTATCCTGTGCGGTGTCATCCCTCTGCATCTGGTCAACTCTGCAGCATCACCCACAATCCGTGAGCCTCGGCATCAGGGCTCATTAGCCGCGGCTCAGTGAGCATGTCCGTTGGAGCTGACTGCCTCCTCGCTCTCTGTTCGATTGCTGTGACTGTTTTGGCACACCTGAGGATCCGTTCAGGATCACTGACTGGTTCACTGGTGGCTGTAGTTGGAGAGTTATCCTTATTTCAGTGCATCCTCCTCGCCAGTAATTGCCTGCTCTGCAACGGATGCCGGGCTCAAATTGAAATATCAGGCTTTCTATGGAGAGAGATGGCGCCAAAAACCACAGATCTATTATGATGGTGGCTGAGCAGCTGAAACCCTGTGATGTGACTGACTAATGGTCCTTAGTAGGGATGTAACATTACACTCAACTCATGATACCATACATAACATAATACTCTGTTTACTATACAGCACAGAAAGCCTCTAAAATGTCCAAGCTTGTGTCACCCAAAGTATGGTTTTGATGACATTTTTAAAGATCAGTCATCATCACTCACTCCAAATAGCACAGTTTTCCAAAAAGTTCCATGTACAGATGATCCACAGATCATTATTTCCCAACCTTTCTTTCCTTTGGACCCCCTACTTGGATTCAAAAAAGCTAAGCCCCCCTTAGACCAAACACAGAAAAAAATAAACATCAATTTTAATCATTTTCCTTGATAAAATCCCAACAGCATTGGTATTCAGACACTTGTTCTTGCCAAAAGATCCATGTATAAACTATCCATTATTTGTCTAATCATAATCTGATAAATATATGGAGAACTGTGCAGAACTTTATCAAATGTTTGGGGCAAAAACTGAGGCTGAAGCAAGGCCTGTAATGGCAGGTAAGGCACACCTAAAGGCGCCATCAGGCAAAAAAGGAGGTTTGACACAACCCAAGTCTTGCTCTGGATGTCCTTGCATGTTCCCAGGGGCATGGGGAAAACAATTGGTTGAAAAAATAAGAAAGTCAACACATTTAGGGTGGAACAAAGGGTGGACGTGGCAAATAAGCACAGCCTAGGGCAGGGGTGTCAAACTCATTCACAGCAGGGGCCGGATTCTGGATTCAGGACTAACCTGAGGGCCTAACAGGGTCACCTTTTTAACCATAAACTGTCAACCTTGTTTCATAGGTAATTAAATATAAAAGAAAAAAACTTAGCACTCAGCACAAAAGTAAAAAAGATCAGATTAAAGGCTCACAATCTAAGAAAAGTAAATTTATTAGTTGAAAAAGGTCAAAACATGAAATTGAAGTGGAAAAATAATGTTTTTTTCAAAGGCAAATATTTTAGAAAGAAGTCAAAATCATGAGTTTAAAAGGTCAAATATGAAATAAAATTTGTAATCATGAAATTTAAAGTCACAATTTTAAATTGTAAATCTAAAAGGTCAAACGATGGGATTTTGAAGTCAAAGTTTGGAGTTAAAAATATGAGGTAAAATACAAAATAATTGGTTAAAAAGGTCAAAATATCACTTAAAAATTACAATTATGAATCTCAAAGCTCAAAATGTATGAGAATTTAAAAATATGAGTTGAAATGCTCAGTGTATGAAATTAAAAGTCAAAATCCTAAGTTTGATTCCTGATTGTGAGATGCTAAATTTAAAATCTGAAATTAAAACTCAAATGAATTTCTTTTCCCACATTCCTGACTTCTTATCTAAATATCTTTACTCCTTACTTTTTCAGATTTTATGACTTAACAAGGATATCAGAAATCATCAAGGATAAGTTCACATTTTTATACTTGAGGAAATCTGTAGACCTCATACTGACGGGCCAGTTATAACAGAAATATGAGATCATCTTGCGGGGCGGATTTAATTGTTCCGCGGGGCGGATTTGGCCCCTGGGCCTTGAGTTTGACACCTGTGGGCTAAGGTAATGCCCAGGAAGGTAGTAGTGTTGCCCAAGCCCCTGGTAATTCTGCAAGTGTATGTTTTTTAATGTTTTTGGTGCTCTGAGTTTTCTAAATGCCACCGTTTTAGTGTGTTGCGTGGAGTTGATTTTGTTATCTGGGTTGTCACTCTCAGTTGCACTTGATCTCCTGATTTGAATGATTTTACATTTGTATTCATTGTATGCCGAGGTATCATTACATCCCTATCCTTCTGCAACAGTCTTCACATTATGGATGCAAACATACACTGTCTTCAGAGTGTATTACTGTCAACACATTGTTTACATGTAAATCTCTCCTTTTACCTTCAGAATTCTCCTCTGATGCCCCTCTTTCAGACCATGTCATTGTTAATCTTGTGCACTGAAAAGCAGCTTTCAGCATGTTCGAACATGGTTTCAATAATAAATAGCATATTTGCTGATCGTTGATGGGATCATAAATGGGTGCTGAAAGGCTGATTTCTCTGCAGGATTAATTTTCTAGGAAGTCTTTTTAAATTCCAAGTATGAAGCCTTGGTTTCTCAGTGTGGGCTATTACTGCAGCCAATCTTCTATTTTATTATATGCTTAAAAACACATGCGAGGCCTTCTTATCGATGGAGTTCAAACAGCCTTGTTCCTTTATAACCCAGCTTTTATTTGTATATAATTTCATGCAGGAGAGATAGCTTTTCACAGCAAATATTGAAAAGGTTATTCAAATTTGAAAGTGGTAGAAATTCAGCTGACCTGTTGCAAATTGAATAGCAAGCTTCTTAAGGAAGATATTCAACCCTGGAACTGAACATCACATCTGGTTTCCTGCCGTTCATCTTTGTAGTAATTCTTATGTGCACTATTTCTTGCACTTGTCTTTATGTTTCAGCCTTTATTTAACCCCTGAAGGTAGACATGGACTGCTCTGTCAGTTTGCCAGGCTGTGATTCACATTCACACAGTTACACTCTCCATACACCTGGGAGCTGCTCGGTTCGCTCCTGCAGACTGAAGCTGTTCTGCACTGAGAAGACGGTGGGAGTTGTCAGAGGTTAAGGTCTCTGCCTCCCACTTTCTTTGCTGCAGTTGTTGAAGGTGAAAAGGTCAGTTTTAATTCACTGTCTTTACTGTTGTTTCAAGGCAGTTTGGGGATTTAAGGCAGAAAAAGGCAGTTTAAATCCACAAACAGTGAAAGTAGATACATGGTATGTGTAACACATTGGTTTACATGCGGGTGCAAGGCTTTGTCTACAAAATTAACCCTGAACATACCAATCTAAATCATGGTAAAGGATATTTTGGTAGGCCAAAAGTGTGTTAAGGCTGACGTGGTTGTGACTTTACAAGTAAAATCAATTATAATCTGTTTATTTTTTTAGTTTGCTTTCTTTTCAATTAAGTTCCAGAGGGAATTCAGGCTTTTCTGTGAGCTTCAATAGATGAGAAGGTTGGAAACCACTGCAAGTTGTCTTTTAATGCATCTTCTCTTGTTAGCAGAGCATTTCTTCATAGCGTGGTGAACGTACAGGTCACAACTTGTCCACGAGAGCGTTTTGGAGTTGTTGGATTGTGTATTTGATGAGTTTAATGAGGGAAAGCCAGAATTGCCATAAGACACCACAGTGTTGGCTTGAGCAGCTCCTATCTCAGAACTGCTGATCTATAAATAGCTTGCCCTGACAACTAAAGGTAACGAATGTATTACTAAGACTATAAGGGATTATGGCAATGGGCGGATTTGCCAAAATGTTGAAGTATCCCTTTAAGTGAAGAGTAGCCTGTTATAATATGTTTTTAAAAATGTGTGATGCTCACTCAGTCCTGAAATCTATCTGTTAATAACTAAAACTAAAACTAATAAAAACGAAACTAAAACGAAGCATTTTTGAAAAATAGAAACTAAACTAAACTAACAGAGCAACAGGAAAAACTAATAAAAACTAAACTGAACTCGAACACAGAAAGTGAAAACAAATGAAAAAACTACTGAAAAATTCAAAACTGTTCTAACCTTGGTCTGAATTAAAGTATCTGTTTAGTAGCCTGCTCATAAACCAATGAGCAGCAAAAATTAAATAAAAAATTATCCTAACAAAAAAAGACTCTTTTTCTATTTTTCAGTGGGATAAAAGTCCAAGACTGCAATGATTGGTGTATGATTTTGAGTTGAACCTTGAAGCAGACCGGAAACAGTAAAAGCAGTTTAACAGATTCATTTGTGGGGGATTTGGAGGAGGTTAGGGGGATCCAGGATCCAGAGTAAGTGAGGAGTGACTCCAGCAGATCGTGAGGGCGTGAGGCGAGAGGTTCTGTGCAGGAGGTAGGTGAGAGAGTCCGTAGTGAGAGTGTGGCAGCATGGCAGAGATTGGGCTGAGGCACTGGCGGCACGGGAAGGCACTGGAAAAGGCGGAGGAGAACAGGATTAATCAAAGGCACAGGAGACCACTGGCAAAACTTGCAATATTCAAGAGTGAGTCACAAAATGCACAAGCGAGAGGCCGATGCCACATGAGATGCAGGAAAAATCTGGCACCTGAGGAGCCTCGCTGCAGAGCTTAAGAGGAGGTGGTGATTGCGGTGATTGAGCGCAGGTGTGAGAGTGCCGTGAGAACCAGTGCAGGGAGGCGCCCAATCTCTGTGAAGATAAATCAAAAACACCAAGCAGGAAACAGACATACGGGAAATTTTCAAAATAAAACTGAAGAGTGCCACAATCGCCACACAAGACATGATAATGCAACCAATGAAATCGCTGTGAAGATCAGAAAAATAGCATTGGTATGCATTGCTTCAGTAGACATCTGTCTTTGCCACCAGTTCAGTGGATTTTTATGTATTTAGATCAGGGGTGTCAAACTCAAGGCCCGGGGACCAAATCCGGCCCATGGACCAGTTATACCTGGTCCGCCAAATCATATCATATTTTTATTATAACTGGCCCAGCAGTATGAGGTCTGCAGATTTCCTTCACTATAAAAATGTAAATTTAACCTTGATGGTTTAAAATATTCTTAAGTCATAAAAAAACTGATTAACTACAAAGGGAAAAATTGTTGTTGTACATTTCATACTTTCAACATTGCATCTCAGAATAATGACTTAAACCTATGATTTTGACTTTTTATTTCATATCTTAACATTTTCAATTCATAATTTTAACTTCTATCACACATTATGAACTTTTGGATTCACAATTTGAAATTTTAAGTCATATTTTGACCTTTTTAACTATATATTTCAAATTCTATCCCATGTTTTGACCTTCCAATTCCTAACTTTGACTTTTGATCTCAAAATCTATGATTTAAACTTATATTTTGACCTTTTAAACTCATTTTTTTACTTTTGGTAATGTATTTTTACATTTTTAACTCATTCATTTAGTTTTTTAATTTCAGAGTTTGAGCTCCTAAACTTGTTAGTTTGACTTTTTATAAATTTCAGAAGGTTTTTTTGCCCTTAACCTTTTAAATTCTGAGTTTCTGGACTCTTTTCTTATTTTAACCATAAAAGGCCCAGAAAATGTCCTGTGAGTACGTGCTTTTGCCCATTTTTCCACAATACTTACAACTTTTAATATATGGCAGTTATTTACATTTTACTGCATGTTAAGAGTGTTTTAACAGTTTAAAAATGAAGAAACACAAAAAACTGAGAAACTTTATGCTAGAATCTTAGTGAGAAAAGGGGAAATTACAGTAATAACCGCATGCTGGCTGTGAAGCACAGTTTCTCAGCTTTCAGAAACTGTTTGAATTTTTTTTTTTTTTAAGATTTATTTTTGGGCCTTTTCATGCCTTTGATAGAGGAAGGACAGTGGATAGATTCAGAAACAGGGAAGAGTGGGGAGAGACATGCGGTAGAGGGCCACAGGCTGGATTCGAACCCCGGCCACCCACGTACATGGGTACCTCCTTAAACCACTCGACCATCTGCGCTCCCGTGAAATTGTTTGAATTTTTTCAATAACACAAACAGTCATGCAATTATGGACATGCAAAGTGTGCTTCAACAGCACGCCGTCTGCAAGGCGCTAGGATTTAAAGGGTTAATTTATCACTGGTGAATATGAGTTGACAGTTAATGGCTAAATGTTGACCCTGTTAGGCCCTCAGGTTAGACCTAAATTCAGAATCTGGCCCCTACTGTGATTGAGACCCCTGACTTATATGTGTCTTCATGTCACAGTAGAAGCAAGTCAGTGTATTACAACACATTTTGGCCAAAACACAATTTTCAAATCCATCAAACCCTCAGACGGGTTGAGTTTTGCTCATGGAGACATTTCTATGGAGTATTTTTCCCATCTGTGAAATCTTATCATTAGTTGAATCCTGTCTAACTGCTAGGAACCATATCTGACTGGAGCCTGAACGCTCTGTGATGAAACACACCAAAAACTTTGAACAGCCACCTTTTAACTCTACAGGGGGTGAATGTTTCAAACACACAAAAGGGAAATCTTTTCACTAAAACACAGCTCTTTCATTATTTGTGGTTAGATCAAAGAAGTCTTATCAATCAAAAGCTTTGGAAGAACTCGGTATGTGGCAGAAAAATATACTTTCATTGGTTTAAAGTTACCCCACACAACTTTATGCCTCATGGCAGCTGTAGCTTGGTTTCTCTTTCGTCCTTCTCCTCTCCCCCTCAGTTGGTAAGGTTCATGCCCTGAAAACATGATGAGCTGTCTACCTTCAAACAGCATGTATCCTGAGACTGAGGGAACCAGCAGCTATAAAACCTCCACAGGCACAGAGAAGCAGCACACAGATCTGCCTTTGTTGATGCTTCCCTCCACTGTCCACCATTTTTACCTTGCTGTACTACAACCAAGAAACCAGAAATGTCCATGGCTCAAATGAAGACAATGCCAAAATAAAAAAAAAATACCTGCAGTTCCTTCAGTTTTCACTGCCAGGCTGCAGTTCACTCCAGAAGTCACATATATACACCCCATATCAACAGCCCGTTACAATAGAAATACATGTTTACAGCCTGGTGCGTAAGTAGTTTAGGTCTTAAGAGTTCTTGTCTTTTTTATATCATGTTTTGGTTTTATAAAGGATAGCCTACCAGTTATGCATAACAAGTCGGGTTTTTCCTCCGAAAGTACTGCCCCCTCGTCGCTGATTGGTCCTGTCACTTTCTAACCGTGCCCAAACGGTTCAGATGGGAGCTTTGGAAACGGGCGTATCCATCTGCTTTGCAAGGTTGTAGTGTATTGTAATTTCAGAACAAATTAGCCTTATGTGATTATGGTGAAATTATTGTGAAAGTGCGATTGTTCAGGAGATTTTTACTCACCTTGTTTTTATTATTTATACACTTTTGCAAGGCTAATTGTAAACTTGGACCAAAATATTGCTGGAAGTAGTTGCTAGGCAATTAGTGACTCAAACGCATAGATGGTATGTTATGTAGAAACTAACCAGGTAGTAATTTGCCATTAGTGATGGTGCTGAAGGCAACACATACAAAGCTATAAATGAGCACAGTACAAAGAGAGGCTATTAAATCTCTCAGCAGTACATGTGCATTCACAATGGGTTGAGTGCAGAAGGCCACAATCACAAGTAAGAGTCCAGTAATAGCCCGTAATGGAAAAACCATACAGCATTTCTCCCATTTTAGTCGCACATGCAGCACTTAAAACAGTGCTGAATTAATGATGTAATGTGGAGCTATATGGTGAAGAAATTTAGAGCTCAAAGGCCTTAACCACTAATTATTAAATGACCATAGTACTTACAAAGCTGTTGAATCATTCAAGGCCACTCTTCTATGCAAAGCACGCTCACAAAGCCCATTTTCAGCTGAGTAGCATAAACAATCGGGTTGCGGTTTTGACAACAGGTGGCTTAATAGAGGGTAAGCGGTGCATTGGGTATGTGCTTTTGACAGGGTTGCTGTGGAAACAGAACAGGCCACACAAACAGAGTAGATGGATGGAAAGGTGGAAATGTACACAGTGGCGTTTATATTCTGTTCTGAATAAGTTCTTTTTTAACCCTTAGGGGCTTTATGGGAGCTGGCTGAGTGAGTTTGAACATCCTGAGGGTGCTGTTGTGTTCATTATATATAAAAGTGCCCATCTATGTGCTGCCTTTCTATCCCACAGAGCAGCAGGGACTGTTTGCAGGAGAAGTACCTACCTGCCCCAAGCAGTTTTTTTTTCTTTCTGCAGAAAGTAAGAGGTGAAGCCAGGAGATTTCTTTTTCAGCAATAAGAAAAGACCTCTCTTAACTATCAGACATTTTTCATCATGAGAGCACTTCAGCCAAACATTATGGCAATGATAAGAGGCGTGAATGTTCATATTTTTGGTGGGGAAAGTAATAAAAAAAAGAACAGCAGGCCAGAATACATTAGCCTGAGTAAACATCAACAGGAGCAGAAGCCTCTTTTTATTAGACCCCTGCGCCTGGAAGCAGTCGGTTGTGGGGCATTTCATTTCCAGGAAGCGAGTGCAAGAGTCTGCCGATGCATATTGTTTCCATGACGGCAATTTATTTTTGCAGGAGTGGCACGTCAAGTGCGCGCTTCGGAATGAAGGCTGATAGATAAGAACAGTAGGAAAGATACTTTTCAATTCCTAATGTTCCCGTGGATGCAGAACTTGTTGGCAGTGCCATGCGGCCGCGGTGCATACCAATGTCTCTGGGTGTGGGCCGAGGGGACACGCAGCGCTCTGCAGTGGAGTCTTCCTGCCCGCCTTTCCTCCTCTCTCTTTCTGCACCCCTCTCTGTTTCCTGTTTTCTGTATTCTCTCTCCATCTCTCCACCTCCACAGCCACTAAGTTGACGTTCTAGTTGGTTAGCTGCTGGAAAGTTTCCATGCAAACACTATGCAGACTTTTTGACCTTGTCACGTCAACCTGAACAGCAAATAAGCATCTCTTAAAACTTAGGTAATTTGCATCTACAGAGTATAAAGTGATTTTTAAGTAGGAGTTATTTTGACTGAGAGACTTCTTGCAGGTTTATTTACTTTCCTGGAGACGAAGAGAAAGACAGGTGACACCTAAAGCCATACAGTACTGTGCATAAGTTTCAGGCATGTTTGGGCTAGGGCTGGGCAATAAATCGCAAATTACATTAAATCGCAGTATGGCATGCTGCAATACACAAATCGCAGACAGTGCAATATTTCTTTAACCTGAAAAGTGTCAAAATACCAGGTTGATACAATCTTTTTTCTTTTTTATCCTTTATACCAGTGTTACTCAACCCTGCTCAACCAAAGAACCAAATAGTTGAAAAATACCTTTGCAGGAGCCAAAATCTAAGAGGTGAAAAGTGGCAAAAATGGCTTGAAGTAGCAATAAAAATAAGTTAAGAGGGGTCAGGCTGCAGACTGGACATCTTTGATAGCCTCTTTCACAGACAGTTCATCTGAGATGCCATATATATCAGAAAAAAAAAACATATTTTCCAGTACAACATATTTCCAGTTTTAGATCTGGTTTGGAAGTTTAATTCATGAAATTACCAGACTGTAAATAGAACAAACTAAGAAACATTTCATAAATAAAATAGAGAAAAGGTCAGAGGTCTAATCTGGGAATCAATAATGTATCCCATTTTAGAAGTAGTTACACAAACGGTACCTCTTTTTTAGCTATGTGAGCTTTTGCTAAAGCTAAAAAAGCTACATTAGCAACTCAAAGCTAATACATATCCTAATGTAGCTAAGTTAGCTTAAGCAAGTGAGCTTTAGCAAACTGAGCTAAAGCTAACAGAACTCTGTAGATAACTGACTATGTAGCATACATAACTGCTTTGTGAGCTTAGATTAAGCTACTTTAACTATGTCGCTAATTTATCTATTGCTAGGTTAGCATTAGCAGCATGAAATTTTGCATATGTAGCTTGAGCTAACTCAGCTACACAGATAACTTAGGTACAAAGCTTAAAAAGCTATTTTGTGAGTTAGCTTTTGCTATGTCAGTTATGCTCCTACATTTGCAACATTAGCTATGTAGCTACGTTAACTATCACTAAGTTATCTTTAGCAGTTTAAGCTTTATCAAATGTAGCTACGGTGAACATAGCTTTGAGAAAACATAACTATGTTGCATAAGTAGCTGCTTTGTCAGCTTAGCTTTAGCTACATTAGCTATGTTATCTGCTAAGTGAGCTTTGACAACATGAGCTGTAGTAAATGTAGCAAAAGCTAACATAGCGCTAACATAGCACTATGTAGACAACATGGATACGTAGCTTACGTAGATGCTTTGCGAGCATAGCTTTAGCTACATCAGCTACGTAGTCCTGTTAGCAATGTTATCTGTCTTTAAGTTAGCTTTAGCTACATAAGCTTTAGCAGATGTAGCAGAACCTAACAAAGAGCTATGTAGATCACATAAATACATGGCTTACGTAGCTGCTGTGTGAGCATAGCTTTAGCTACATCAGGTAAGTACACTCTAAACCCAAATTAGTTGACATTACTAATAAGCATGAGTAAACCCATTGCCTTATACCACTTTAGTTTTTACACAAGCTGATATGAAAGAGGTTAAGTTGTATTAACAGAACCTTAATTTTATGCAGTAGGCATATTAAGTGTATATTAGTAGTCTTTACTGAAAATCATTAGTTCACATAAATGAAGTCTAAGTTGTATGACATAACAATGCTAAGTTTAACTTACATAAAAATATATTGTGGCAATCCAGGAAGCAGTCACCTGGAGCAGGGACTTCTGGGAGTGCTTCGTGTGTAAGAATTTGTTCTTCTACTGTTTGCATAATGTTCATTTTCATTGCAAAGTTGTAATTATGCATGTTTAGTTTATTAGTTTGTGTTTTAGTGAGAAGTGTTTTTTGAAGTGTGACACCATGAGTGAGGGGGTCAATGTTACAGACCACCCTGTCTGTATGTGACTGTATCCGTGGCTCAGAAAAAGTCATAGCTGCTCATGCTTCCTGTGCGAGAGCTTGTCAAACTCATTCAACTTGTCTGGGAGCCATTCCTCATCACTGCTTGCCGCAATATGGAACTAGAAAATCACTCAGAAAATGCAGACTTCCGCCATTTGCCCTGTCTCCCAATAGTGAAGAGCCCTTTAAAACCATTCTGGATCCAGACGGTGATCCGGATCAGCCGATTACTCCCTCCCTGGTGGGGTGGAGAAACGGTGAGGAAAAACACTGGCTTCGCCACGTGTGGAAGTCTTGATGGAAGCATTGCCTGCCGGTGCCAACAGACGCACCGACAGTCTCACCCATGGTTTTTTAAAAATTTTGCAATAGCCCCTCCCCTTAAGGAACTAAACATATTAAGTTATCTCAGCTTAATATGATCATTGCATTGCATCTTTCAGCTGAATAATACAAACAACAAATTTGATTTAGTAATGTCAACGTTTTTTGACAAAACATAAAAGAATAAATAATGATTGCTAAAAAGTTTATGTAGAAACAATATGCGGGTTTACAGTGTAGTCCTGTTAACTATGTAGCTACGTTACCTAGCTTATGCAGCTAACGGAGCTAAATAAACTATGCTTGCTGCGTTAAAGTATTTTCACTGAGGATGACCTTTTTCCTGTAAGCAAGTGGTTTACTCAGCTTTATTAGATGCTTTGTCATCAGATTTTGCAGGTCACGTTTCCACTTTGGTACACTAACGCCAAGTCCAATTTATTTTTTAAGTTGTAGCGTGTGTTTCTGTTTTGAGGTGTACGGCATTTCAGATGAACGGTCTGCAAGAGTGGCCCCCATCCAGCCTCAGGTTGTGGCACATCGAGGTCCATGATGAGTCCTTTGACCCCTACATGTCTAAAACTTATGCACATGACTGTACATTCCAATAAGTTGGTTTTCTGACAATCAGCAGATACCTGCATTTTTGAAAAAGGACATAAAGAGCATGACTTTTCTCTTTTAGGATAAGACTGTGCTGAATGGTTGTGTTCACCTTGTTTTCATCTGTAACTGTAGATAAACATCTCTGGATGGGTAAGTGTGACCTGTGGTTGGATCTAAGGATTTGTTGCCATTCTTGTCCCTTTTATTATCTATGTTGTATGTTTTCTAACCAGTTTCTCTTTTTTGTACTACTTAGTTTAAAAAGAAAAAATGGAAACCCCGGATTTAAAGAAAAAAACACTGATATACAAGACAAAGTCTGTATGTAAGAAAACCTCTGCACTAAGTTTAGCTACGAGGGCACAGGAACAACTGTGAACTTTGATTTAGAAATGTTCTGTGTGGGATGTGCTGCATCAGTCTGTGTCTCCAGTTCCCAATGCAGACTCTGCTCTGAATGGTCTCTAACTATGCTGCACTTTTGTTCATGCTGTGACAGTCTGATAGCCTTGGCGCTGAAACTTTGATGAAATGTATTACAGAAAGTTCCACAACTCGTTTGGTCGTTTTTTCAAAAGTTATTCTTTAGTACTTGAGCAACTATTCCTCTGATTACGCCGGTATACCAACGTCTTTGTACAACTTTGATAAACTTGCCAGTATGAGAAAAGTGCGTGACTTATAGAATAATGTTCCTAGTAGACTGTTAGACATGTTTCTACAGATGCTTAATTAACTCTGCAGGGTTCTGACATGTATGCACAGCCGACTCTTGGTTATAATACATGCATTACTTTAGATTTAACATGCAGCAGACCCACTCTGAAGCCGTCTCTCTACTCACTGTAAAGGCGATGCTATTGATTTGTACCACGCAGTTTATTTTAGAGTTTGTCAGTGACAATTCATGCAGATCCAATTTAACTCTAAGCTCTTGGACTTGTTTGTGCCTCACGCAGTCAGCACATCACACATTAGAACACAAGGGTACGGCTTCAGATGCTAATGATATGCTGGAAGAATTCCCAGTCTGTCATTAAAGCAACAGCAGCCTGCATCAGTCGAAAGGATGACCACGAGGTGCATCTATTTCTGCCTGCAAGACACGCCCTCTTTGGGTCATTTATCTTCGACCTGTTTCTGTATTTCTGCTTGAATTAAAAGATGAAGGTAAATCTTTCATTTGGCAGAGCCATAGTATCATCTGAGGATACGTTTTGCCTCCCCTGACAGATGTGCAGGCACACCGCCATCGGAAAAAAGTGATGAAACGAAGAGAAACTCTGCTGTTTTCTGTGTTGTTCTTGTGTTCTAAAGAAGGTGTCGAGGCTGACAAAGACCAGGGAAAAAATAAGTTGCTTGCATGCATTATGCATGAGAGCCAGGCAGGAAGCAGTTCTCCCTCATGTGTTTGCCTCATCACTCATTTGGCCGTGTCATAACGTACGTTAACCCAGCAGAGGAGCTGCTGCTATAGGGGACGCTCACTGATAACAATGCTAATCATTCTTTTTCTGTTTAAACACTGACAGGAGGGGAATAATATGCAACATGTGTGATTAATTGGCTGTGCAGAATGTGCAAGAAAATTGGCACTTTATGTAGCTATCATATGGGAAAAAAAAAAACATTTTCAGTTCAGTCAGGACCACTGTGTCAAGAAACACACATCTATTGCAGCAATAATGTTTTTTCTTTATTAGCAATTCTTAATTTTGCCCTCATTGCTGTTATTTATATTTGGCGGTGTGGCTGCCCTGTCCTTCAACAAGCCTGTGTGGAGAGCATCAAGCAAGAACAACTTACCTTTCTTCTCTTCCTGCAAAGAAAGCCTGAAGCAGGGAGAGAGGCATCAAAACACCCGGAGCAGAGCAGACATCACTGACAACAGAATGACATTAATTAAGTCAATAAAGGAGGAGCTAGGGTGGAGGAGGGTTGCAAAAAACAGGTTTCAAAAGGAACAGCAAAGTATAGCCAGGTTACATTATACGCTTGATTTATGGAAGTTTTTTGTCAGTGCTGCAGCAGTTTCAAAAGGCTCTTTGTCACATGCAAATCAAATTTCAGTTGTGTCCATGACCTCTTGATTATTAACCACTTGTAGGGTACACCCCACAGACAATGAGCCAACTTGTCTAAGGAAAAACATTTCTTTGACATGCACTGCAACTCTAATCCAAACTTTCTATCTCGCTATTTTCCTGGATAAGCTGGAGGGTCTGACGACCAAGAGGGCAGCAGTTGCTCAGTCTGTCAGAATTTAGTTTGGAATCAATTAATCACACATATTCTTGTCAGACCAAGTCTGGAAATTGGTCTGGTAGCTGGTTAGGTCCTAGTTCACTTCCTGGCACCTTAGCTACCTCTAAGGTGCCCTGAGGCAAGGTACCTAACCCCTCGCTGCTCTGGGTGAATGCACTCCTGCTGCTTCTGCCCGTCACTCTGACATCTCTCCGTTGGTTCATGTCCCTTCTGTTTGTACATGTAGTCCAGCCTAACAGAGAACTGAATCTCCTTGAAGAGGTAGTAAAGTATTCTTCTTCTGTGTGACTGTCAGTGAGGAAGTTCTATACCTGGAAAGTCATTATCATCCTGTAAGTTGCTGATGTATCAGAAACTTGAAAAAATAACCAGTGAATGGAAAGATTTTCAATATTCAACTTGCCACTGAGAGATCTTTGTGTTGGAAAGCCAGCATACCTAGCCTCCCCCTGAAATGCTCTTTGTAGAAGCTAACTGCATGCTAGCTTGATTAAAAGTTTGTAAATGTTTGTGCTGCTACTCAGTAAATAATTAAAACATAGCAGTATGGCTGTACATAGACACCAATGAGTGAAGGACCTACATAGGGGAGTACTCCTGATGCTACAGCCATTAGATAAACAGTGCATAACATAAAGGCAGTGGGGCAAATCCCTGCACAGCAGTGCTGAGGTGTCGTCAAAATTCCCTTCCTTTTCCTTTCAGTTTCTCAGTTCTGAATCTCTTTGTGCACCCCTTTCATCAGTACTGCATGTCTGTAATCACATTTTCTAAAAGGTTAAAGCTGATGTGAAAGTCCGGCCTTGTAATAAGATGTTAACTTGAAAACATGCTGCTTCATTTATGAGATAAGACGAGGGTTTTGTCCCATTTTCTTTGGTTTCTCATTTTAGATCTGTGCAGCAGCATTAATGTTAAGGATGAACGATTTGCAAAAATAATCGAATTGCGATTTTTTTCCCCAAATATTGTGATTGAGTTTTAATATGCAATTATTCTTTGGATAATCTTATGTGTTTTTCGACAAATTCAAGCAGTAACTAATTCCATATATAAGATCATGTGCAGTGAAAACAATGAAATTATTTTGAAGCAGTTAATCCATAGTAGCATGAATCTGAATATGGGGGTGCAGAAAACTTTAAGCTATAATGGAGGCGGCTGGGGTGGGGGAGGTGAGTCTGGCTATCAGCTGATCGCAGCTCAGGTATGACTTTTGTGAAGTAATGCTAGGCTTCATCAGTTTTAGATAGAATGAGCTAACTATTTTGGCTCGTATTGCAAATGTGATGTCATTTGCTTTGTTTAAGGGTGTTAACTTTTTTATGTCACTCATTTTGATTAAGAAAAAGATACATAAAACACGAAAAGGAGGATTTTTGTATAAAAAAATGACATTTGAATGTTTGCATAATGTGCATCAAATCTCTGCCGCTGTAAAAAATTGATTTATTAAACTGGTATTTTGAACCATTTCAAGTTAAAGAAATATTGCAACTTCTGCCATTTGTAAATTACAGCAGGCTGTATTGCGATTTAATCTAATTTATGATTAACTGTCCAGCCCTTACTAATGTAGAAGTTTATTTAAAAGAATTTCTAGGACACCCAGCAGCCAATCAGGATTCAGTTTTCACCCCGACAGTTGTATAAGAAGGTATATTTCACATTGCACTCAATGCCACAGCAGCTCTGTCCATACAAACTGACTCTGACTGTTGGTAGTGATATTTTACCGGGATGTGATGCAGTGCAAACTCTGCAGAGAGGTCTGCTGGCGGTGGCACCCTCCCTCCCCCTCTCTCTAATGGACTGGAAGAGATTCACTCGCAAATCAAACAAACCAGGCAGAAGAAACTCAAAGGCAACACACTCACTCACACGTTGGCTGGTTTGAAATGAGTTCTCCTGCCGCGAGTAACAAACAAGACAAGTTGTTTATGTACGCCTCTACCGCTGCGTCCTGTGCTACGACAACAACAAGATTGTCCAAATGGGTCTGGATGCAATCACGCTGCGTTTATGTTCTCTGACCTGTGAAGCACAGAGCGGGAGGAGGAGGAGGAGGAAGAGGAGCGGGATTTTTGGACACATTTATTCAGAGACTAAAAGTCTGATCAGACGGGCAGGAGGAAAAATCCACCACTACTTCAGATCACTTAAACAATGAAAGAGGATTTGGATTTGAGATTTATCTGCTCATATTTTTGCAAAAATCAAGTCTGCCTGAGGCGTATGAAAGAACCAGAGACTCTAAATCCCCCTATTTGAGGATTCATTCACATCTCTGCTCTATAAAAACTACCCGTTTACTGCCAAATTTATTGAAATGATTCATACAGAGCTCAGAAAGAAGGCCAGTGCAGTAATATGTGCTAAAAATCATGCAATATTACAGTAAGGAGGCATTTTTAAACATTTAACTTATGTAGCCAAGGTTCTTCTTCTCTTCTCAGAAATGTTGCATTTAGTTAGAGGACTGCCTTTTTTTATTTACTTGATATAAAATATTAGTTTTTCTTACCATATTTCATTCAGCAAATGCCTGCTATTTGATATATGCATCAGTCTACACAGGGTTTTTATGGGTGTAATAGGATACTCAAAGGCTTTTCTGAGAGTACTGTAAACAACAGTTTAATAGAGCTTAGAAGTGTGCAAGTGTGAAATATTGATATATGCTCCTGTGGAAGACACAAATTTGTCACATTATCAACCTTGATTTTAGACAAATATGGTTTATTTGCAATCTCAGAGAAAAAGAACCATACTACCAACAATCCTTGGATTATCACAGCAGCATCACTGATTGATGGAGATTGCATTTACTATAAAAATATTGGTAACACTTTATTATAGTGGGCTCTTATAACCTAGTTATTTTGCAATAGTAAGTGTAATTATCTCTACCAAGGAGGTTATGTGATCAGGTGGGTTTGTTCATTTGTTAGTTTGTTTGTTAGCAACATAACTCAAAAAGTTATAGATGGATTTTGATTAAATTTTAAGGAAATGTCAGAAATGGCATAAGGAAGAACTGATTAGATTATGGGAGTGATTCGCATCACCATCTGGATCCAGGATTTTTTTAAAGGATTCTTTACTATTGGGAGATAGGGCTAATGATGGAGGTCTGCGCTGTTACCACTTTACCCCAGGAGATGGCGGACATGAGTGACTTCAATCCCTGCAGCATTTATGGGTATGTTTCTATTCAAAGTTTTGGAGTTTATAGAGTTTGAAAGACGCACGCCCGGTTGAGGAGATGAGTCAGAGTGTAACAGAGAGAAAGACAGTGAATTGCAGTGAGAATACTCACAATGCTGGGAGGAATAGAGGAATATTCACCCTCTGCCATGACTTCCAGTCGTCCGGTGAGACCATGGGGGAGACTCCTGGAATTTTTTAAAGGATTCTTCATTACTGGGAGAATGGCAGAGGTCTGCACTCTCCGAGTGCTTTTCTAGTTATCTAGTAGTTTCTTAAGAATAAGGCAGTAATGAGCTTGTTGTCATTTCACTAAGTCATAAATCAGAAATGTGGTAATATTAATGAAGTATTTACCCAGTAAGAATGTATTAATCATCAGTTAATTCCTTGTAATATTGTGGCAATGCAATATTGTTGCAGTACCTTAACACCCCAGCTCTGCACTGTGTAATATTAGCAGTTACTGGTCCTAGTTCACGTTTTGTTGATTCAAACTCAAATGAGTCTGATCTTTAAACTCTACTGTTTGTGTCGACCTTCAATCAGCTTCAAGCTCCTTCATTTTTAAAGGTCTTAAAGAATTGAAAGACCTTTAAAATGTGGCTTAATGAATGTGATTAATCAGCCCTGCCATGCTGAGAGTCATCACTCTAATTGTTTTAGGATTTGCGTCCGTTGTTTCAGAGCTTTCCCCCAGGTTCACATTGAGATTTTCATCCTGGGTTGCACCTCCGAACCTCTGTGTACTATCTGAGTCTCTGTGGATCAAACCTGTGTCCTTTATTACACTCTGGAGCTGAAGTTGGTTTGATTTAACCTGAATTCATCACTCTTCTTTGTAGCCTCTTTCTCTCTCTCTCTCTCTCTCTCTCTCTGTCTTTCATGATGCTTTCCGACTTTCTGTTCATCCCTGATACCTCCCTCCCCCCTTTATCTCCCATACTATTATGATGCATGCCTAATGACAAAGAGATATTCTTGGTAACATCATTAACTTCCTGTTTTGTATAATTAAACACATGAAAATATGCCTGCATGTATAGAAAATCTGCACACAATAGCGCACATGCTCTTAGATAACAGATTGCCTTCGTGCTATAACATATTCATTGAATTAATGACCTATAGCGTCACTAATGCTGGAGCCAAGAGGCGTTATGGCTTCACCCTCAGGGAGGGAACATGGAGACACACAAGATATTTTAGTTTGAGCTATTAAAGAGTCAGTGGATGATAGGCCGAGCCTTCACTTCCAGTTTAGTGTCCCATAAAGACAGAACAAATGGAGCACTGAGGCACTCTACAGCCTGGGCTGTCCCTTGTTCCTTGTCGGAATGGCCGCTTTCTTTTCTCTTTTATATTTTCGTCATGTTTTGCAAAATGCCACCATGCTGATTGAATTGTACCTGTCTTGTTTTATTTGGGAAATGGTTCAGTACACAAACAATTCACTGTTTTTACTGTGGAACCAGGCAATGAAGAATAAAAGTTCAGGAATAATTTGAAATTTTAGGCACCTCTGAGTTTAACTGCACTGCAGTAAAACCCTCATGGTGCTTTTACACATCCTCCTCATATGATGTTGTTAGAGGCCAAAGAAGCATGCAAACTGTAATGATACAGTAATATATCCAGATTTTGTGCTAATTTGACCCTGCTAGTGCCAACATCCTGTTGTTTTTTGTATATTATTCAGCTGCCCATCAGCATCACAGTCAGCTTGACACCAGACTTGCAACCTTCTGTTTCATGAAAGTCTCACCAATGTCTAAAAGCTTGTCCAATATTTTCTAAAGTTTGGCTTCTTGCTTGGTTATTCTCTTTCTTTAGCATCAGCCTGATTCTAAAGTCTCTGAGCTGAAGACCTGTGTAAAAGGTAGTGCTGTAAAGCTGTATGCATCTCTTATAAAAGTTATGAAGTGCTGAAAGCAGGTAACCAGGGCACTCTGTAGACACGGGGTGGACACCATTCTCCCTGACTGATGCTTCACTCACTATTTTAAGGAGGCAAAGTTGTTGCCTTAGATCAGGGGTGTCAAACTCAATCACAGCAGGGTCCGAAATCTGAATTTAGGTCTATCCTGAGGGCCTAACAGGGTCAAGATGGAACCGAAAACTGTCAATCGTGTTTTCACAGGTTTTAAATTATAGGGGAAATTAAACAGTGATGATAAATGATTTTAAGATTTCTAAAAAAAAAAGTCAGAATGATTAAATATCACAGAATTAATGTTACTGTGTGTCAGTGTGAAATAAATGCTAAATAAATACATAAATAAATGAGTTTAAAGGCTCAAAATCTGAGATAAGAAGTCAACGTTATAAGTCTTAAAGGTCAAGATACAAAATTAAATGTCAAAATAAGGTTTTTAAAAGGCAAATATATGAGATAGAGACTTAAAATCAGGAGTTTAAAGGTCAAAATAGAAGATAAAATTCAAAATTATGACTCTAAATGTCAAAACTTGACATCAAATTATCAATCAGGAGTTTAAAAAGTGAAAATATGGGATTAAAAGTTAAAGTCAGGAGTTTAAAAGGTCAAGATATTATTTAAAATGAAAAACTGTGAATTAAAAAGGTCACAATATGAGAGAAAAGGTCAAAATTATTCATTTAAAAGGTCAAATATAAAATAAAAAGTCAAAATCCTAAGTTTCAGTTATAATCTTAGGATGCAAAATAAAAATATGAAATGAAATTTGTGAATTTGTGAAAACTGCATGAAAAATCAACCACAACAGGAGAGGTTTTTTTTGCCACCCTTAACTCTGAATTCTCCTTGTGAGAAACTGGTATGCAGTAAGATTTCACAAATCAAAGTCCCATCTTTGTCCATGTCTACACATAAAATGTTTGGGCTCTAAAGGACAAAATGCAGAGAAAATCTCCCTCTGCCTGTGTGTGGACAAGGCTGAAGACTAAACTAGGGGTCATCAAGTGCCAGGTTTGTCTGGACAGAAACTCTGGGGGCCAGACCTTTGAATACACAAAAATTAAATACATATTTTAGTCTGGTTAACATATTTGTATTTTCTTTCAAAACGCAGGACATTTTAAGGCATTACCAGTGAGATCAACCCCTGTTATCTATCATGCAGCAGGCCACAGGGAGACAGGCCTGACAACAGAGTTGGCTGAGCCCCAGAAAATCCCAGAGAAGGGGCCCTCCACAAACGTGATTTAGCACCAGTGTTAACTCATTTTAACCCCTTTTTGCCTCTTTAACACAATTTTTGCCATTCTTTAACCCCTTCAGACCACTTTTCCTGCATGTTTCATCACCCTCTGTGCCACTTTTCCCCATTTGTGCCACATTTCTTCTAATTTTGCCACTTTTTAACCTCTTTTCTTTACATTTTTTTCAACAATAGTTGCACCTTTTAACCAATTTATGCCACTTTTCACCCACTTTTGCTATTCTTTAACCCCCTTTTGCAACTCTCCTGCCAATTATTTCCCTTGTGTGCCACTCTTGACCACCTTTTCACTAATTCACCAGGGTATTGCTGCTGGGTTTTTTTTTGTCACTTTTAACTCATTTTTGATACTTTTTGCCTCTTTAACCCAATTTTTGCCATTTGCTAACTTTTCCACATGTTTTATCCCCTATGTGCCACTCTTTTATCCATTTTTGACAGTCTTCTTCTATTTTTGCCCATTTTAACCCATTTTTGTTTCTTTTTTTTTTTTACTATTTTTGTCATTTTAACCAATTCATGATACTTTTTACCCCTTTTTCCCTCTCTAACCAATTTTTGCCACATTTTAACCTCTTTTCATTACTTTTCTCATCATTTTTGCAGCACTTTTGCCAACCTAAGCCTTTTCAAAATATCTACTAATTATGATTGTCAATTTCTGTAAAATAGATCAAATGTTAAGTCATTCTCAAACTACTTCAACATGAATTGTTTGTGGGGTGGATTTAACAGCTGCAGACATTTAAAGCCAAAGAATACTCTTAAAACCACAACATCTTTTCTGTATTAAATGATCTTTCAGGGGCCGGACAGGAAGCTTTGGGGGGCCTGATATGGCCCCTGGGCTGCCAGTTGATGATCAGTGCTCTAAACCCTGAGTTTTGCCTCTCAGAATCATTCAGATTGCCTTATATCATTGCTCTAGGCCAGTGAAATACTTGCTGTTGCTAGTAATCATCAAGTCTAGAATTGTAATCCTGTCTTTTTTTGGTTCAAGTCAGTATTTTTCAAACTGAATGAAACATTCTAATAATCCAGAATTGCTGGGCCCTTAGTTGCAGATAATTCAGAGAAGAACTGTTATTCCTTTGTGGTACTTTCCACATTATTGAAAGCACCTTCGCCCTTGCCTCTTCAGATGTGGGTGGCTGCATTTTGATTGAGCTGAAGCGACTGAAGAGCTTTTATGTTGCATTAACAACCAGCAATACAAGTTTGTAGCCCCCAGAGGAAAAGAAATCATTACTTTTTTATGTTTGTATTTTATATTCCTGAAATGACTGAAGGCTACTTTTGTTGTTTTGCCAGACCAAAAATAAATGGTTTGCATTGCTAATACATAACCAGGTCTGTACCTGTGTGAGGTCCTCCTGCGTGATGGCTCCTTTGTGTGCACAATCTGCTGGTTCTGCAGAAGATTTCATGAAACTCTGAAATGGTTTCCTTTCTTTTTTGTTTTGTTTTGTTTTGTTTTTCACTTGGACAGACTTTGGCGCAGTGTTGAGTTTCACACACTCAGGGGGAATCAGCCCTCATGATTCGTGTGCATGCTCTGCAGTTTTAAACATGACAGTTACTGAGTACAAGAAACAGCAAGAATCTTGTTTTTATTCCAGTTTGGACCTGAATCCATCCACAGCTTTATTTTTTTTTTCTACCCCCTCTGTCATGTTTCGGTCACGCCTCAAGCTTTCCTGTCAGTGAATCCTTCTGCAGACTCCAAAAACGTTATTTATTTACCGGCCCTCCTGCAAGCTCTGATGTCTTTCTCCTCACGGCGTGCTCTGAACCTCATGTCTCCTCTGCCACAGTCACTTGTAATCACCCCTTCATTACTCCGGCACATAAGGTCTAGCTAATTAGCCCAATCATTATTATAATTACAGATCAGAGAGGCATGATCAGGAAGGTTATAGGCAAGGTTTTTCGCCTGCGTCTGCACTTTTTGCCCTCTCGGAGTGAACGTTTATTCCTCCAAGGCCAGGAATAGAAAGGAAGTGACATCATTCCTCTGTGACGTTTGTGTCCTTGTTCTTTTTTGGGATGTGATGATTATTACGCTCCAACCCCAGCACAGCATTGGTTCTTTTTAATAAAACAGCTCACTGGCTCACTTGTAGGGAGCTTTAGAGGATTTTTTTTTTCCTTCTGGAGAGTTTCCAGTGTCAATATGTTCCCACGGAGATGGCGATCTATATGGAAATGCTGTTTGACATTGACTCTTTAGTCAGTGTAAGGGCGCAGTAGATCCTCCAGCCGGCCGGATGTTACTGATGCAGAAGCAATTTCAGCCACTGCTTCCTGCAGCATCTGTGCAGCACGGCTGTGTTTGTGTGTAGCAGAGCTGTACATTTACTGCCACTGGGCTCTCTTACTGCTGGACTGAGGCAAATATGAGAGCACAGACTGCCTTCTTTATGGTCCCAAATATTACTGACTCTTTACAAAAGTGTCTTCATGCAGAATTGGAGTGGTTATGCAAATGGGGAGCTGATAATTTCAAATGGAAGCATACTTTTGTTCTAGGATTAACTCTGAGATTTGAATGGTTGACTAAACTGCAGCTTTTTGCAGAGTAAAATTTCAACACCAATAATGATATCATTATCACCAACCACTATGAATTTTTTGGACTCTTTAGAACACGGGTGTCAAACTCAAGGCCCGGGGGCCAAATGCGGCCTGCGGTGCAGTTTTACGCAGCCTGCACGATCATATCTTAATTAGAATTGGCCTGCTGCCATGAGGTCTGCAGATTTCCTCCAGTATAAAAATGTAAATTTACCTTGAAGATGAAAAATTCCTTGTTGAATTCTAAAAATCTGAAAAAGAGGAGAATAGAAATAATTAGATAAAAAGTCAGGAAAGAAGGAAAGAAATCAATTTGTGTTATCATTTCATATTTTAATTTTGCATCCCAAGATTATGACTGAAACTTAGGATTTTGACTTTTTATTTCATATGTTGACATTTTAACTTCATAATTTTGACCTTTTGTCTCATATTGTGACCTTTTAGATTCCCACAATTTTTCATTTTAAATCAAATCTTGACCTTTTAAACTCCTAATTTCGATTTTTAATCCCATATTCTCACTTTTTAAACTCCTGATCGAGAATTTTAACTCACATTTGACCTTTTAGAGTCACAATTTTGAATTTTATCTTCTATTTTGACATTTTAAACTCTTGATTTTGTATTTTATCTCATATCTTAACCCTTAAACTCATGTTTTTAAGTCTCTATCTCATATATTTGCCTTTTAAAAACCTTATTTTGGCATTAAATTTTGTATGTTGACCTTTAAGACTTGTAAAATTGACTTTTTATCTCAGAGTTATTGTTGCTGTGATATTCAATCATTTTGCCTTCTTTTTTTTTTTTTTAGAAATCTTAACATTATTTCTCATCACTGATTAATTTCCCTCCAAATTCATTACCTGTGAAAACATGGTTTACAGTTTTCAGTTAAATCTTGACCCTGTTAGGCCCTCAGGTCAGACCTAAATTCAGATTTCGGCCCCTGCTGTGATTGAGTTTGACACCCCTTCTTTAGAAGAAGATAAAGTCCAAATTGATTAAGCCTAGCGTTAGTTCATGTAGTGATCAGCTGACAGCCAGCTGATCTGAATTATCGCCTCCTAGCTCCCACAGACAATCACAGCTCTTTCTCTCAACACAGCGGTGTATTTAACAAACTTCTCACTTATCCCTGCTTGTGTTAATGCTGATACAACACGCTGCTGCTGCTGGCAGCACAGCTTAACCTCCTCCACCGCAGCCTCCTCCTTCATAGCCCATCATATTCAGATTCATGCTACTGTGGATTCATTCCTTTTGAAATCATTTTGTTGTATTGAATATGCTTTACTATAATCCATTTATTGACCATTCTTCCAGAAGCGTATTTGTGAGGTCACACACTGATGTTGGATGAGAAGGCCTGGCTCTCAGTCTCCACTCTAATTCATCCCAAAGATGTTCTGTCAGGTTGAGGTCAGGACTCTGTGCAGGCCAGTCAAGGTCATCCACACCAAACTCTCTCATCCATGTCTTTATGGACCTTGCTTTGTGCACTGGTGCACAGTCATGTTGGAACAGGAAGGGGCCATCCCCAAACTGTTCCCAGAAAGTTGGGAGCATGGAATTGTCAAAAATCTCTTGGTATGCTGAAGCATTCAGAGTTCCTTTCACTGGATCTAAGGAGCCAAGCCCAGCTCCTGAAAAACAAGTCCACACCATAATCCCCCCTCCACCAAACTTTTCACTTGGCACGATGCAGTCAGACAGGTACCGTTCTCCTGGCAGCCGCCAAACTCAGGCTCATCCATCAGATTGCCAGATGGATTCATCACTCCAGAGAACACGTCTCCACTGCTCCAGAGTCCAGCTGCGGCTTGCTTTACTGCATCCAACACTTTGCATTGCACTTAGTGATGTATGGCTTGGATGCAGCTGCTCGGCCATGGAAACCCATTCCATGAAGCTCTCTATGCACTGTTCTCTAACTAATCTGAAGGCCACGTTAAGTTTGGAGGTCTGTAGCAATTGACTCTGTGGAGAGTTGGCGACCTCTGTGCACTATGCGCCTCAGCATCCGTCGTTGTATGTGGCGACCCATTCTTTCACAAATGTTTGTAGAAACAGTCTGCATGCCTAGATGCTTGATTTTACACCTGTGGCCATGGAAGTGATTGGAACACCTGATTTCAATTATTTGAATGGGTGAGTGAATACTTTTGGCAATATAGTGTATAGTCTTATTAAGACGGATAGAAATCCTAGATTAAGAAAGTTTTAGAGAGAAAATTCTAAATTCTGTAGATGCATTTTGGCATTGGCATTGGACAACTTGCAGCCATCTTTATGGCTGGGCAAATATAGCTCGAAAATCTGAATCTTTTATACTTTTAAGTTTATTTGTAGTGTAGAAGGCCGCTCAGCAGCTCTCCTGCGTCATGGTTCAAGGTCTTCTTTGTCCCTCAGTGGGTGGCAGATGTAATGTTTGTGGATGTTCCCCTTGATGCTGACCTGTATGTATCACTTGTACCATGTTCCACCTCACCCTGGCCACCATCTTTTTTGACTTTTCCCTTCTGGCAGACCAAACAAGTAAAAACCCCCATCCACTGACATGCATAGATATACTGGATTGTTGTAACTTCTTTTCTCCTTTTTCTTCTTATTTTTACATGAATGGAAGATTTGAATAAACCACAGTTCTACTTAAGAGTAGAAAGAAACAAAACCCTTGCTAAGATCAACAAAATTAACAATGCAGGAGGTTCCTCACCACAGATAGTTCATAGGTCACGATTTCAGACTCTGGAGACTTCTGGTAAGATAACAGCGGAGACCCAGCCAAAGATCACATAGATAGGGCTGCCAGACTCTGTGAAATGGATCTTCTCTTGAGTCTTTTATGCAAAAAAAAGAAAAAAAAAATCACTCAAGAGCCAAGGAAACCAGTTCAAATTTGACTTTCCACCATCCTTTAGCAGAATGACCTTTATAACTAATCCATTATAATAATATGATTCTTCTGGCAGCAAAGATGAGACCGTTTTCACTCATTTTTTTTTGCCATGTTTTGGCCTCTTTTAGACCATTTTTGCCACCTGTAACTCATTTTTGGTCACTCCTTTCCAATTTTTGCCCTTTTTTCTCCCCTTTTGCCACTTTTCTCTTAGTGTTTGTCACTTTTTACCCATTTTTGACACTTCTATCCTGCTTTTTGCAATTTTTTTTTTTTGCCTCTTTTCACCTTTTTGCCAGTTCTTGCCCATTAAAGCTGCCGTTTGCAAGAAAATGCCAATTTTTGTACATTTCCCCACCTTTATTGCTGCTTTTGCCCATTTTTCCCACCTCTTTGCTGATTTTTGCTCATTTTAGTCCCTTTTCATTCTTTTTTTTTTCTATATTTTTGCCACATTTTAACCATTTGTGCCACCTGTAACTTATTTTTTGGTCACCAACTTTTGACACTTTTTGCCCTTTTCTGCCACTTTTCTCCCAGTGTTTGCTGCTTTTAGACTATTTTTGTCACCTTAACTTGTTTTTATCAGCACATTTCACCACTGAGATTGTGGCTCTTGCAAATGTTTTTTTCAGCAGTTAGGCTATCTGGTTGGGGGGTTGAGTATCACTGCCCTACAGTATGCATCCTCAGTCATACCCATGTAAACTGTCAAATTCTAGTGTTACATATAAGATGCTGTGATGGAATCATGCCCAGCTTTACTTTGCATTATTGACAGTGCGGAGCCATTTGCATGGAGCACATAATAATCTGTCATTTGTCAGCATTGCATGAAGATTTCCCTCCTCTTTTATGGAACATCGCACTCACTGAGCACCATGTCGTGCTCACTTTACATCCCATTATTGCTCATAAGTAGTCACTCTTTATGGCACGTTTCGTCACCACTTTCCCAACTGTAAATCCCGTTCGCAAACACTGTGTGCAGAAGCAATCAGCAGCGGGCTCGTTTTACTCTCTCATAAAAACTCTCCGGTGGGATTTTCAGTTGTGCAGATTGTTGAAGAGAAATGGCTCAGCTCAGAATTAGAGGAAATAAATCCCATTGTATCGTCTCGGCTCATCGCTGACAAAATGGTGTTTTGTGAGCTGATGTCTGCCCAAGAGGAACAACTGTACTTATGACTGGGCATGTTTTTGGTTGATTTTTTTAACACTCTGGAAGGATTTAAGAGCATATGAAATGACTTCCAAAACACCAGCGCTTTATACCATTTCACATCTGAAACATTTCTGTGTATATGATTTTACAAAGTGTGTGCTGTGAGTGTGCTGCAAGAATAAATAAAAGTTAAAATCTGTTGAGAGGATTTCTCCTTGGGCTCCTGGCAGAAACTAAGAAGAAAAATAAGCAATGCTGATGAAATAGGAGTGGATTTTTGTGGTTTGCAGTGTCTACATCTATCTGTAAAACCATAAGAGTAGCTTCGTTAGCATAACAAGTTTACAGGATGATGATATTTACCTCCTACCTACATAAACTTTTACCAGCTTGCTGCAAAACCAGCAAACATGGGACTATTTACAACAAGAAGACGTGCCAACCAACCATGCATCATGGCACTGTTGCTAATCTTCATTTCTTCTTATTTTTTATACCTCCATGTTGGAATTAGTCAGGGCCATAGTGTTTACGGTATATTTGCACAAACAAAAAATGTACAAAATAACGTCTTTAATGTCAAAGTGAAAATAGATTTCTGCAAATTATACTTAATTAAATAAAAAATAAAAAAGGAACTGACCTAATTCAACAGAGGTGCAGCCAATTGTTGCTAGTAGTCTCACAATTAGTGCAGTGATTGTATTATAAAGACACCTGTGTCTGGAATCAGTATTCCTGGCTACCATTACATCAAGAAGACAAAAGAACATGCCAAGCAACTCAGAGAAAAGGTTATGGAAAAGTGTAAGTCAAGGGATGGATCTAAAAAATACAAGGCTCTGAGCATCCCTCAGAATTAAGTTAAATCCTTCATGAAGAAATGGAAGGAATATGGTACATGTGTGGATCTGCCTAAATCAGAATTTCCTCACAAACTGAGTGAGTGTGCAAGAAGGAGACTAGTAAGAGAAGCAACCAACACACCCATGATTACTCCGAAGAGGTTACAAGCTTCAGCAGCTGAGATGGGAGAGGCTCTTTGCAGGAAAGAGAAAGCCACTGTTGAGGAAAACTCATCAAATCTTGACTAGAATTCATCAAAAGGCATGTGGGAGACTTCATGGTCAACTGGAAGAAGGTTCTTTGGCCTAATGAGAGCAAAATGGTGCTTTTTGGCCTTCAGACAAGACGCCAAATGCTGCACATCACCACAAACACACCATCCACACCATGAAGCACGGTGGTGGCAGCATCCTGCAGTGGGGATGCTTCTCAGCAGTTGGTCCAGGAAGACTTGTAAAGGTAGAGGGTAAAATGGCCACCCTAGAGGACAATCTTTTTCAGTCTAGATAGGTCGAAAGTTGATAGATAGATAGTTGTTTATTGTCATTGCATTGTAAAAACACATCAAAATAACATTTGACAGTCTCCTCTGTAGCAGCAAACACAGTCGTCCAAGCGATGGAATGCGATTGATGGAAATTTGCCGTTCTTTCTCTCAGAGGTGTCCTGGACCATCCATCTTCTTTATTGTCATAGGTTTCAACATACAGTGCTTAACAAATTTATTAGACCACCTGTCATATTTGTCTCAGCGACCATCCAGCATCATGAAGTGCTTTACTGGGGACTCTTTCATTTTCAGTCAGCTCTCCATGTTTTACCATTTTGAACAGGAATGAGGGATTTCAAACTGAATTCACCCAAATTTGAGCCAGCTCACTGGGCTTCTCTGAGAGGTCAGAAATTAATCAAGCATAACATTCAACCACTAAAACTAATTGTTCTGTTCAGGAATGCAAGTAAATAACTATAATTTGACATATTAATCAAGAAATATTAATGTGCTTTACTATTTTTTCCATTTTTTTGTAATTCAGTAAATTTGAAAATTCATGGATAACAATAATAATGATATTTTAGCATTAAAAATATCATTTTGCTTCTACATAGGCTATTGGTATATTAACCACTGCAGAAACATAAGAAATGATTTTGGTAATTACCAATGCTGTTAATTTAGGGCAGCCGTGGCATAAACCTTACTTTGGTTAGGGTGGTCTAATAAATTTAAGCACTGTATGTTGTCAACTTAATTGTGAAAAAACACTACAGGTCTAAGATATAACTCAAGAGTACATCTTTCTTGCTGCCAACTGCTCTGGTTGCCTGTGGCAATAGAACACATTAGAATTACTTTACTAGAATTACCTACTACCCAGAATTACTTTGTAGAAATCTGTTTTCACTTTGACATAAAACATGTTTTGTTGTAATTTTTGTAAAATAAATGAATAAAAATTGACCATGATTGATTTATAAATCTATAAAAGAGTAAAACATCCAAGGGGGTGAATACTTTTTATCAGCGCTGTAAGTTGTATCTGCTGATAATATTCCTAATGATATCATGCATCCCTGTTGGGCAGCGCTCTCAGATTTTGGCTGGAGTGAATCTCGGTAGTCATGATCTATTTCCACTTAAAACTTTTCTTATGTCAACGTTTTATTTGACTGTTGTGAGTGGAATAAGACCACCCTGAGACATCTCTGACTCTTAAACTAAATGTTTGACATGACAGTTGCAACTCGACTCAAGAAATGCCATCATGGAGTTGTGTGAAGTGCAGTCGTGGGCGTCTGCTGACTTTTAGCTGAGTGTTATCAGCTGGAGTTTAGCGTGTCTTTTGTGCTCCTTCAGCCTTGGCTTATGTGCTTCCTTTTTTTGGAGAACTTTTTAACTTGCACTTCAGAAAAGCACTCTGTAAAAGGGTAAAGCTGTTAAAACTTTTTTGCTGTAATCTTTTTGGATTAGTTTCATGAAATCATCTTTTTGTACAGAGTGTGAGAGGTTTTTGATAACAGAAGGCTTTTTTACTTTTATTGTTTGATGACTAACAGCTGGAGCAATTTCAAGCTCTTTCAATTAAAAAAAACTCTGGCCCCTCAATAAAGAAATGTCACAATTGAAGGGCTTTGTGCCAGAAAACTTGATGATGGGAGACATCTACAGCTCATTGGAGCCTCTTTACTGAATACCATCCACACTCTGCTATTGTGAGCTTAGAGATTTATTAAAGAAAAAACAGATCACATTCATCAGTAAAGACCACTTCACTTTAGAGACAGGGTGGCTGGCTGCTCGGTGAGTTTGAAGTGGAAGAGCTGTAAAACAAAGAAAGGTGCTCTTGGAAAGCGTGAGGAAAATTTAAGACCAATAAAAAAAATTTTCATGCCTGGAGTGCCTGCATTTCTCTCTTTACCAAAACTAAAAAGATGCACAAAACAGTTTAATTGGAGAGGATAACTCAAAAAAGGTCGACTCAAATGGCTTAACATATTTGAAAAACTCAATATTCATCTCACATTTACATATTCATAGTAACTCTGACTGTTAAGAGGCCATCTTAGAAACTCTGTGACTGCTAGATGGTCATCAAAGTGATTCAGTGAAAATTGAGAGGTCATCAGAGTGACTCTGTGACTGTTGAGAGGTCATCAGAGTGACTCTGTGACAGTTGAGAGGTCATCAGAGTGACTCTGTGACTGTTGAGAGGTCATCAGAGTGACTCTGTGACAGTTGAGAGGTCATCAGAGTGACTCTGTGACTGTTGAGTGGTCACCAGAGTAACTCTGTGACTGTTGATTGGTCATCAGAGTGACTCTGTGACTGTTGAGAGGTCATCAGAGTGACTCTGTGACAGTTGAGTGGTCACCAGAGTGACTCTGTGACTGTTGATTGGTCATCAGAGTGACTCTGCGACTGTTAAGAGGTCATCAGAGTGACTCTGTGACTGTTGAGAGGTCATCAGAGTGACTCTGTGACAGTTGAGTGGTCACCAGAGTGACTCTGTGACAGTTGAGCGGTCATCAGAGTGACTCTGTGACTGTTAAGAGGTCATCAGAGTGACTCTGTGACTGTTGATTGGTCATCAGAGTGACTCTGTGACTGTTGAGAGGTCATCAGAGTGACTCTGTGACTGTTGAGAGGTCACCAGAGTGAATCCAACACTCTTTCTGTGTTGGGTTGTTTTGACATGCAGTTCACTAAAATGTTTGCTAGAAGGGAAGAACTGAAACTGTGTCTGTGATGTGTGGTTTCTGCAGTGATATTGCCTGATATTGCAGACTGGATTGCCCGTTGGAGTCGGTTCTTGTCCTGTTTGGTGGCAGATCAGAACTAGACAGTGATGGACTTGCAGACTGGATGATGGCGGTGTAGAAAATGATCAGCAGTTCCTGAGTGGCTGAACTTCCTGAGCTGTTTCTTCAACACATTAATCAGCATTGACCTTAATATACAAAATATAGTCAAATAAAAGCTAAAAAATACAGATTTGGCCACATTTAAGTAGCGGAATCCAACAAAGACTCCTGCTTAGGCTGAAGTCTTTTCTAAGATTGCTTTCTCACATGCAGAATTTCTGAAAAACGAATGGCCTCAAACCTTGTACATTTCAGATTAACCTTTTACTAAGCCTTGAACTCTTCACACTAATATTTTTGGGGGCACTGAACCATCTGGGGCCTTTTTCAATCCACAAAACTCTTATATGTTGGAAAATAATTCTTCAAAAATAGGAAATAGATTTAATTATAAGACTGAAAAGCAGTTAATATTGATTTAACAAAACATTCAGTAAACTGCAGCAAAGCTGCTCAAATTTTGCCTTTGTGTACTTAATTAGATCTTGTCAGAAGTCTCATGGTCTGCTGCAGCTTAAGCTTGATTAGAAAAAACTGAATTACTTTGAAAATGCTGCACCCAGAGGAAGAAATAAAGCCCCATGACATTAAGGACAAAGCAATCCCTGAAAGGTTTCCACCTCAGCCCTGATTGGTCTGGCTAGCACACAAAGAAACCATCACCAAAACCACAACCAACAGGGACCGGCTCAGAAAGGGTCCAATGCTTGTACTATTAGTGGAGGATTAATAAGTTCTTAATTAGTTTATAGAGGACAAAAAGAGCGAGGCAGAGCGTGCGCTTTGGGGATCTGTGGCTGGGGCATTAATGAAGATGCGCTAAGACTTTAATGAAGCTGAATGGCTGAGCTATGAAGGAAACCCTTTAGTGACCTTGTTCTTACCTTAATTGAAAGGAGCCCAGGACATCATTAGCCTTAAGATAAGAGCAATCACAGCTATTTACCTGACTGCCCATTACCCACGTTCATTAAAATACGAACAAGTTAGTTAGCATTGCTGCCGTATAGCGAAGCCGCGGTGGCAGCAAGGAAGAGATGACAAGAACATGTCCATTCAGTTTGGTAGTGAAGCTGGCAGGTTATTTGTTCTCAGTGAGAGGGCTCACCAAGCTCCTGGTTCATATTTAAGAGGGTAAACATGACACATCCAATATGGAAGAGCATATCCTCTTCGTACAAGTTCCATACCCTGAATGTTCATCACAGAAACACAGCAGTTTAAGGATTATTCTATCAGACAGCAATGTTTCTGTTTCAGCACCAAGTCAGTTTATTTGAGTAGAACGAGTATTCCAGGAAGGCCAATCGTCACACCTCAGATACAGAAGGAACAGTGCAGATTCCCTCTTGGCTTTGGGACAGTGGACCAACTCTTGACCCTTAGAGAGCTTATTGGGTGCATGGGAGGTCGCTCATCCAGCCTGAGTTTTTTAAGGACTCTGAGAAGGCTTATGATCATATCCCATGGGGGTTGTGTAGGTGTACTCCTGGAATATGGGAATGTAGGGCCATTGTAGTGAGCTATCAGTTCACTGTGTAGAACCAAAGTGAGAGCTGTGCCCACTTTCATGGCCTCAATGTTCAATTTGGGCAGCTATTTTAAGTGTAGACTTTGTCTTTAGATTAAAATTAATTTTGTTATATTTTAGTCATTCTCACTCTCAAAAATTTTTGTCTACAAAGATACCTCCCTTTTAGTCTTTACCTTTAGTCTTAACAGTATTTTCTCCAAAGTAATTATATAGCAGTATTGTACAATTAATATAGGTGTAAAGCACTCATATGGATGCAGTGTGAATCAGTGTTAATTTTAGCAGCGATTCTAAATTTTAGTCTTAGTCTTTAGATACTATTTCTTTGAGTTTTCGTCACATTTTAGTCTTTCTGCCCTTTTGAGTTTTAGTCTAGTTTAAGTCGACAAAAACTCAAAAACATTTTAGTCTACTTTAAGTTGACGAAAACTCAGAAACATTTAAGTCTAGCTTTAGTGGACGAAAATTCCAAGAAAAATTAACATTCCAGTCTAGTTTTAGTCGACAAAAACTCAGAAACATTCTAGTGTAGTTTTAGTCATATTTAGTCCTTTCTGCCCTTTTTAGTTTTAGTCTAGTTTAAGTCAAAGAAAACTCAAAATCATTCTAGTCTAGTTTTAGTCGATGAAAACTCAGAAACATTTTAATCTAGTTTAAGTCCACGGAAACTCAGAAACATTTTAGTCTAGTTTTAGTCGACGAAAACTCAGAAACATTTTAGTCTAGTTTTAGTCAACAAAAAATCAAACATTTTAGTCTAGTTTTAGTTTACATGATTAAAAAATTTAGAAATGTTTTCGTCCAGTAAAGTTGACGAAAACTGAAAAAAATTAACATTTTAGTCTAGTTTTAGTCGAGGAAAACTCAGAAACATTTTAGTCTAGTTTGAGTCAATAAAAATTCCTCACATTTTAGTCTACTTTTTGTCCAAGCATTTACTTTCTTTCCTAAATCTGGAGCCAAGTCAGGGTAGTGTGTTCAATGCTGAGGACTCTGTTTCTACAGCTGAGAGGCAGAATAGACACAGATGCAATGTTTTTTGACAGATTTACCCACAGTGGAGAAATATCACGGATTTTGAAAGTCCAACAAAAACGACATTACATTTTAGTCTCATTTTAGTCATCTTGACAAAAAATAAACTTAGTTTTTGTCAGTTTTAGTCATCACAGATATATTTCTTTTAGTTTTAGTCTAGATTTTGTCATGGAAAAAAAGGCCGTCAACAAATATTTTTAGTCATAGTTTTAGTCCAGAGAAATTAACACTGTTACATTTGCCTTGCGGTAGATACCCCAACATATTTTTTTTCACATGTCCCATTTAATCCTACTTAAATCATGACAACAAAGCAGGCTATGCCTCCTTAACTTTTGACCACCAGATTTCGGACTGTGTCAGTACTTTTCTGTTGCATAGTTTGAATATAATAAACCGCTGAGTCATCCACATCTTTGGACTGGACTGTCATGAATAGTTAAGGAAATAAAGTGTTGAAACTTGTGCTTATTTATTTTTTGCTGAATCAGGCCACCTGCAGCACATCCCCATCTGTCGAATACATTTACCTCTCACATCATTTTATGTGAGGCTGAACAGGCAGCCTAAAGCTTTTCCCATGCTAATGTTATTTATTTCCTTTGGTGATACCTTGTTGAATACCATATTAATTCTTTGATATCCACTTTTTGTACATTGCATTATTAAATTGCAATAAGTTAATTTGCTTTTGAATTAATCGGTCAGGAAGAAATAATGCCTCCAGGTTTCTCCCAACCTCCTAAAGCTTCTCGCTGCTGTTGCCAAGCTGTTGTCAAGCATGCAATTCACCAACGTGTCGTGAGCTCCATTTTTATCTGTCACATTCGTTTGCGGGTGATAGCCACTGATGCTCGGCTCATTAAGAATCCCCCCCCCCTCCTCCTCCTCCTCCTCCTCCTCCTCCGCTGTGTCTCCTTGAGAACGGAGAGGCTGTGACTCAAACTGGTGTTCGTCCTTGACTGGCACCTTTATGTAGCCTTTTGAGTTTGCTGTTCGTGCTTCCTGATTGTTTCTCTTTTCTTCACTTTTGCATCTCTCTTGTATCTCTTTTCGCCCATTTTCTCTCTCTTGCCTCATAAATACGCCTGATTCTCTCCCCAAATATTCTCTTTTTTACCGTTTCTGACCATGCCTCTCCTCCTGTCTGTCTCTCCCCGCAGGAGCTGGTGGGCAGTAACCCTCCGCAGAGGAACTGGAAGGGAATAGCGATCGCCCTTCTTGTCATTCTGGTCATCTGCTCGCTGATCGTCACCTCCGTCATCCTGTTGACACCAGGTACACGGCGCAGGAGGAGAAGGAAGGAGGGGGTCAATAGACCATACACCACACATTGCTCTGTTTACACGGCTATTATTATGCACAGACATGCACATTAGGTTTCCCAATCAATCTCGACACAAACAAAGCAAAGAGGAGCGTGTGTTTAACGGTATCTCTGTCCTTGTGCGTGGTCTCGCAATATTTGCCGTGTCACCTGCTGTAATGTGACTTCTGTACGGATGTCTCTCTCGCCACATTAGGTGAAGGTCACTAAACCTCATTGAAGTCAGATTGCGCAATGTTGCTTTCTTCAAAAATGCAGCTCCCATCTGTCTCCTTCACTTAGTCCTTTTTCCTTGCACATGCACACATTTTAGACTTCTACATTTTTCACAGTTATTGTACGGACTCTTAAATTTGACCTTCAGGTATTCACGTCCACAGAAAGATTAATTAACGGTCCATCTGTTTGTACTCAGGCTCATAAAGCAGCTTGATATGGTTTAATGTGCTGCCAGAGACGAATCAGTCACTGTAACTGACAGTGTGAGTTCAGGAAAACTCAGATATAAAAGCAGTCATCGCTGCGTGCTTGTTTGATTTTTTTTGAGGAGGAAAATTGCAGGTGATGTTTCCTAGGGGTGTGGTAGGAAAGTAAGGTCAGCAATTGTGAGGGAACTCATGCATAATCTCTGCCAAACAGGTAGTAGGGCTGGTGCTCAGCCTGCAATCTCAGAACCATATTTAAACCCGGATGCATTTCCACAGGCTGGAGCTGGCCAGAGAGCTGTGTCATTGTGTCACTTTAAAGGAGACATATTTAAGACAAGTCTATATTGGTCTCAGAGGTCCCCAAAACATGCCTGTGAAGTTTGTTGCTGAAAATAAACTCCAGTGTAGGATGTTTGCATGTCTGAAAACCCCTCTGTACCAGCCTTTCTCAGAACAAGCCGTTTCTGTGTCTGTGGCTTTAAATGTTACTGAACTGTCTGACTCCACCCCTGACCACACCCCTCTCAGGAAATGGATGTGGCACTCCTTGTCGGTACCTGATCCGTCCCGGAAACCCGATTTGTACTGCGCATGTGCAAACGCGTCTACATCCACTTGGCAGCCTGTCGAAGCATTTAACGGCAGTTACGGATTGGGCAGTGTTGTTGCTGCCCGATCCATACTATGCATGTGCAAATATATGTCAGCATTTTTTTTTTTTTTTTTTTTTTTGCCAGTGGCCAAACAAATTAAAAGAAGAAGAAGAAGAAGAACATAGAGACATTTGAAAGGAAACGCGGGAAAGATGACTGTGACGATGGACGTTTATCAGCAGCTACACGCTTTTCTCCTTAACGGAGGTTATGTTGTCATTTTGTTGAATTTGAATAAAAGTTTTTTGTTAAAAAAAAATGGTGACGTATATTTGCACATACTTACTACGGATCGGGCAGCAACAACACTGCCTGATCAGTAACTGCCGTAAAATGCTTTGATAGGCTGCTGAGCAGATGTAGACACGTCTTTGCACATGCGCAGTACAAAACGGGTTTCCGGGACGGATCAGGTACAGACACTCCTGATGTAACAGACGCTTTCATCCAAAGTTAAGGACCTGACTGGAATTCAAACCATCAATCTCCCAGACCAAAGTCAGCAGGGTAACCCACAGAGTTATCCAGCATCTCAGCTGGCAGCTGAGAGGAAGATCAGGAGATGAGGGCAGAACTTTCTTCCAAGCAGGAAGGGCCAACCAAACCTGGGGACAGGGTTAACTCCCTCTCAGAATGGCCTGTTTCAGCACACATTTACTGAAAGGGTGGGGGGGGGGTGTTCTGGTACTTGACGGGATTGTGGACAGGCCAGAGAGACACATTTTTTTAGAAAAGCCTAAAAAAGTGATTTTTGCATAATATGTCCCCTTTAAGTCAAAGACACAGAAAAGCTCATCTCCTCATTGGACCACTCCTGCTTTGCATTTACAACCATGGTTTTTGTACCACTGTGTTGCTAGAGTTGGACGTTATGGGTTAAAATTTGCATCCTTGTGTTTTATTTGGCAGCCGTTGAGATCTCGGGATGACAAAATTAAAAGTGGCGATATATTTAAATACATATTCAGGTGCTGCTAGCCCCTCCCCACCATAAAACAAGCCTTTGATCGCATACTCAACCTGGAACATAAGATCCCAGAAGTGCTCACTTTTTGTTGACCTCCATGGGCGCTAAATTTGACCCTAGAAAGCTCTCCCTTTTATCCCCCTTGTGGGCGGCCCTGGCTAGACTACTTTTATTTACCCACCAATTTGACTGACAGTTTGGGCCATCAGTAGCATTAGTGATGCCTCAACACAATGCAGGTGTTTCAATCTACAGTGACTGTGTTGCAAAAATCAATGTCATGGCAGAAATAATACCACTGACAGTATCAATGCAGGTTTACTGCCCAACTCTATACCATGCTGTCTTATTTGAAACTCTTTAGTGTTTACAAACGGTGCAATCCCACATGCAACCCTGAACTGGGGTATTTAGATCCCAATGCAAACCTGCAAATCCTTTCCCTGGAAGGAGTTCTTTTCCTGGAAAGAATAGTTCAGAGCACTAGTAACTATCCCTGGAACTGGCTTGGTGGAAAACAGGTTTTAAATTTGGTCTCTTTGTTTCATGATGCTTGGTCAAACCAGAAGTAGTATCTGACCCGCCGTGTTAAGCATCGTCCCAAAGCAGACCAAAGGCTCAGATATAGTGGATAAAGAAACAGACTCCATGAAAGATGTTCAAGAAAGCAGCTCCTTTAATCAGTCCAAAGTCAGTGCATAGATAAGGCAAAATACACAGCAGACCAAAACCAGAGGAAAAGGAGGAAAGCTGCATTAAGGCGCTCCCATTTGCATATCTATTTTCAACTATGGGTTAGAATTGTAACCAGAGAGATAGAGCAATAATTATTTTTTGCATATAAAACCAGAGGAGTAACACTAACACATCGCACATTCAATGTGTTCCAGAGTACTGCTTCTTTCTACAAATATCATTGTTTTTTTTGCAGAAATGAAGTTTACACACATCAAATACAATATAATATAATCCGGGCTATAAATGTGTTGTTTTCTTGCAGGTCATGGGTCGCACTTGTTTTTGTTTCAACATGTTCTTCTGCAAACACATGTATGCTCTAAAGCAGGGGTGTGAAACTCAAGGCCCGGGGGCCAAATCCGGCCCATGGAGCAGTTACACCCAGCCCACCAGATCATTTGATATTTTTATTAGAACTGGCCCACCAGTATGAGGTCCACAGATTTCCTCCAGTATAAAAATGCAAACTTAACCTTGATAGTTTATAGTGTCATTGTTGAGTCATAAAAATTAGAAAAAGTAAACGGTAAAAATGATAAAAAGTCAGGAATGTGGGAGAAATATGTGTTTTCTTTATATTTTCAACTTTGCATCTCCCATGACTAAAAGTTCTATTTTTTCATATTTGAATAAATGAATGAATGAAACCTTTATTGCCCCAGAGGGAATTTGTCTTGCACAGAGAGCATATAAAACACAAACTACAAAAGACATCAGCAACCACACAGTACAACATATAATAACATGAACAGCAAGTCATAATAAAAATAAAAATACTTGTTGTAAATAATGATGTAAAAATACAGCATTAAGCATCATATGATACTATGTGAGCCAGATCAAATGTACGTAAATGTTTTAACCTTTACATCTCATAACTTTGACTTTCTCTCTCATATTTTACCTTAGGGATTCATAATTTTACATTGCAATTACAATTTTACCTATTTTGACCTTTTAAGTCATGTTTTTGACTTTTATCTAATGTTTTGACCTTTTTCAACTCCTAAATTTGACTTTTATCTCAGTTATTTACCTTTAAAACTTTTGATTTTTAATGTTATTGCATATTTTGACATTTTACACTTACAATTTTGATGTTTATCTCAAATTTTGATTGTTATATATCATGATTTAGAATTTTTTTTTTTTCATTTTTGCTAACATTTCAACTCCTAACTTTCACTTTTATCTCATATTGTGATTGTAAAATATCATGATTTTGAATCTTATCTCAGTTTTTCTGACCATTTCAACTCCTAACTTTTGTTTTTTGTACCCTTAAAACTCATGATTTTGAATTTTGTTTCATATTTTGACTCTTAAAACTCATGATCTTAAAGTTTTATCTCATATTTTGACCTTTAAAACTCATGATTTTGACTTTTATCTTATGTTTTGATTGATAAAAATCATGGTTTCAGTATTGCCTCTCATATTTTGCCTTTTAAAAACATTATTTTGGCTATAAATGTCATGTTTTTACCTTTGAAACTTATAAGTTTGACTTTTTATCTCAGATTTTGAGTTTTTAACTTATCATGTTGACCTTATAATCTCAAAATCATTTAGGTTGACAGTCAATGGTTACATGTGGACCCTGTTAGACCCTCAGGTTAGACCCAAATCCCTGCTGTGATTGAGTTTGACACCCCTGCTCTAAAGTGTCCTGCACACTTAGAGATTTAATTGCACTTCGGTAAATAGTTTATTTCTTCTAAAAATGCTGTCTTTTTTTGCACAATGAGCACAATTTCATTTTATTTTCATTTCTGCCAAAGTTCATAAAGATAAATAAATTTTAAAAATGAAGTTATGAACATACTCAAAATATTTCTTTTTGGGGTTTAACAATTTAGGAAAATGTGTAAAAAAAATGCTTCTCATTTTTCTTGTTTTTTTTTTCCGTTTGTTTGTTTGGTTTGGTTTGGTTTTTTTGCACTTTTGAGCAGTTTAATTTGTTGTTATGGACTTATCACCAACACATCATTAAAATTTGGGGTCTAAGGGTTGTATTGATTTATAGCCTATACTCCAAAAAATGGCACTACAGCGTGTGAAAATGTAAAGATGTGCTCTGGCAGACTTGTTCTATGGTAGGTCATAAAGGGTTAAAGGGTCAAAGGCAGGCAAAAATACCGTACGAGGATAAAATGTGAGGGGACTAAACACAATACATCATGTTTGTCATCAGACTCAGAGACATTAACCACTGTAATGTGTATTTTATAGAGTAAATAGGGTGTATTTGTGCAGACACAGCTGTCAAAGCTGATGCCTCTTCATGTTGTGTTTAGGAGAAAAGGTTGTCTCTGTTTTATTGCATGTCTCCGGGCATCTCTAGTGGGACGGACCAAGACCCTCCTGCCTGTGACCTGTTCCCGTCCTGGGGAGTTTGTTATGAACTCAAATGATCCTCGAGCTGTTTAATGTGCCGCTTCCAAACAAGACGAGCCAGCAGGAGTGAGGCGGAAAGTGAAGGCCGGGCAGGTGGCGTCTCCAGCTTGTGCTTGGTCCTAATCCATCCCCTCCCCGGGTGATCAAGCAGAACCGCTGTTCCGCTCCAAGCCTCAGCACAAGCTGGGCTCTAGCAGACCTCGAGCAGGCTGCCCTCTAAGAGAGGCTGTTTGTAGGGGATGATGGGTATTATAGGGGATTCTGGGATATTAGAATATGTATACATCCTTGTCAGATGCAAATTTTAAAATGTGGTGTGGATTAATGAGGGATTCTGACCAACTGAGATGAGCTTCAGGATAATGCAGCTGCATTAATCATTCCTCAAGGATAGTGGCTTGTTAGTGCAAAGAAAGTATGTTTCCCCTTTACTTGCGGTTATCCTGTTTGCTCTGGATCGGTTAATTAAATCCCTGGATTCTAAAAAGCTGTGTTTAAGGCAAAAGCTTCCCCTATACTCTCTTTTCCTGTCCAGTATATAGCTGGGATGTTCAGCTCACAACATAATGAACAAATCCTTTTGGAGTTCAGTTAATCTTTAAATTTTCCCTTTATTCAGACAACCCTGTCCACGCACTTTATGTCCTTTTGTTTGGGTCTATTTTTTGAGTGCTTCAAGCTCCAAGTCTGAATGAAACCCAGTAATAAAATCTATTTTCCTCCTAAGAGGTTCTTGCAGCAGGGAAAATAATTTCCTAAAGTGCATGGAGCTTTGAGCAGGTTTCGCAGCACTGATTGTTCCTAATTTGTGTTTCTTTCAGACTTATACTTCTAAACTTTACATGTCTAAAGATACAAATCTGGAGGAGCCTCTGAGTCCTAAAAATATCCCTGGGGCCGAAGTAATCTGCATAGTTGGCCCTGCTGCCTGTTAGCCTGCAGATACACCCTTCTCGTGGTGCCAGGCTTACAACTATGGGCCTAATAATATCAAAAACTTAAACTGGTCACCTCCCTTATAGATAACTATGTTAGCCTACCTTTTAAAGAAAATGCTGGAGAAGTTTGATACCTTAGGCCTAAGATAGAGACAGATTTTTGTTTCCATGACAACTAACGAGTCATGAATGAAGCATGCAGTTTTATTGCCCAATGTAAAAAGAAAAATCACCTGGACAATCAGACGTTTGTACGAACAGACAGACGCCAAAACATAATGCTTCAAGGATTGTGTAATCCAGGGGTGTCAAATTCAATCACAGCAGGGGCCGGATTCTGGATTTAGGTCTAACCTGAGAGCCGAACGAGGTCAACAAAACCTTAAACTGTCAACCTCATTTTCACCAGTGATAAATATAAAAGAAAAAAAACTTAGCACTGATGATAAATCATTTGGAAATTCAAAAAGTAAAAATGTTAAATTTGAAGGCTCAAATATGAGATAAAAATTCCAATTTATTAGTTCAAAAGATCAGAACACAATATTAAAATTGAAAAATAATGTTTTTAAAGAGCAAATATTCCAGGAGAAAGTTGAAATCATAAGTTTTAAATGTCAAAATATGAGATCAAATTTGAAATCATGAGTTTAAAAGTTAATTGTGTCTTGAGATTTTAAATTGTGAGGCTGATAGTTCAAAGTGTGGGATTGAAAGGCCAAAACTAGGAGTTGAAAATGTCAAAATATGAGCTAGAATTCAAAATTATGACTTTAAAGGTTAAAAATATGATTTAAATTCAAAATTGGGAGTGTAAAAGGTCAAAATATGATATTAAAATTTCAAAATATGAGAAAAAAATGAAATCCTGTGTTTAAAAGTCAAAATATGATTTTAGCTTTAAATTGGAAATCTAAAAGATAAAAATGTGACTTATAAAGTCCAAAATATGAGTTGAAAAGGTCAAAGCATAAAATGAAATGTCAAAATCCTAAGTTTGAGTCATAATCTTGAGATGCACAATTGAAAATATGGAAAAAAAACACAAACTGCCCCCCCCCCCACCCCCCCCCACCCCCCCACCCCCCACACACACACACATTCTTGACTTTTTAATCTAATTTTTCTTACTCATTACTTTTTCAGATTTTAATGGCTCACCAAGGGTATTTTAAATGATCAAGTTAAAGTTTACATTATTATACTGGAGGAAATCTGCAGACCTCATACTGTTGGGCCACTTATAATACAAATAAACTTAAAACAAAAAGTAAGGTAATTTGTGTTTGGTACATTATTTCTTTGTTGTAACAATGCTTCTTGGTAATACATCTGATACCGTTGGAAAGCCTGTTTATTACCCTTTTAAATGATGCCACATTTGTAAGGATCATGCATTTGTGGGATGAGCAGCAGAGCTGAGTATGTGGGTTGCGCCCATGAAAAATGTGCCAAATGTTCTCTGCCAATGCCAAACAGCTTATTTTGCTGTTGCTGTTGACTCTTGTTTTGAGCTTCTGGTACCCCCAGCTGCTGCCAATCAGGTGCCTGATTGGCAGCAGCTGTGAGCATGGGCCCTACTACAGTGGTATCAATCACAAATTGCCTTACTTTTTGTTTTAAGTTTATGATATAATCTCGCGGGCCGGATATAATCGTTCCATGGACCGGATTTGGCCCCCGGACCTTGAGTTTGACACCTGTGGTGTAAGCCAGTAGGAGGGGAGAAGAAATCTCATAGTTGCATGTAAACAAGACTTAAAGTCTAATTACAGACTTTAAATGACTTGGCAGGATCTGATTGTGTTGCAGAATGAACAGGCCCAGGAGTATGAGGTACATCAGTAACAATTTGTACCATAATTTGAGGTCTTCTGGGGAATTTTCTTATTAAATGCAGCATTATTTAGAGCAAGTTTTGCTGTGATTACACATCAACATTCTGCAAACAAAGAGAGGAGAAGCAAGCTGTGTCACTGCGGCTAATGCGAGGAGTTATGAGCCACCATGTTGTTTTAAATCAGTTAGGAGTGTGTTTGTTGATGGATGCCCCCCTGCCAGACAGCCAAACCAGCCTCTAACTGCTCCTGACAGCCACTTTGTTCTCTCACATACACACAGTCTCCTTCCCCCTCCTCTGACAGCCTGGCTCTGCTGTAACTGATCGCTCCATGTTACTAAAAGGTTGATGCATTCTCTTCATCAATGTAACTAGGTCAGATGTTCACAATGTGCCTCGGTGTTCATCAGACTGAGACGTCAGGCTGACTGACAGAGTGACAGCTGACTGGCTCTGCTGGAGGATCTCATGTTATCGTGATTAGATGCAGCTCAATGAAAGCAGTCAACGAGATTACGACTGTAAATCAGAGGATTGGGATTCTAACTTTTATTCTTAGAAACAGCAAAGAAGCATATCTGTCATTACTCTGTGATCAAACCAGGCTGAGTTATTCTTATCCCTGTGTGAATGTGAGATGATTCTAAAATTACAAATGTTTCTGGTTATCTGTATGACATTGTGCATTTAAAGGTACATCTCAAAAAATTAGAATATCATGAAAAAGTTCAGTATTTTTTGTCACTCATCTCAGAGAGTGGAACCCATATATTATATAGACTCAATACACATAGAGTGAAATTTTTCAAGCCTTTATTTCTTGAAATGTTGATGATTATGGCTTACAGATAATGAAAACCCAAAATTCAGTGTCTCAGAAAATGAGAATATTGTGAAAAAGTTCAATATTAGAAAGTCATGGTGTCACCCTGATCAGCTAATGAACTCCAAACACCTGCAAAGGTTTCCTGAGCCTTTAAATGGTCTCTCAGTCTGGGTCAGTAGGCTCAATCATGGGGAAGACTGCAGACTTGACAGATGTCCAGAAGACAGTCATTGACACCCTCCACAAGGAGGGTCAGCCACAAAAGGTCAGTGTTAAAGAAGCTGGTTGTTCACAGAGTGCTGTATCCAAGCAGATTCATAGAAAGTTAAGAGGAAGGGAAAAAGTGTGGTAGGAAAAGGTGCAGCAGCATAAGGGAGAACCGCAGCCTTGAGAGGACTGTCAAGCAAAATCCATTCAAGAATTTGGGGGAGCTTCACAAGGAGAGGACTGAGGCTGGAGTCAAAGCATCAAGAGCCACTACGCACAGACGGATCCTAGACATGGACTACAAATGTGGTATTCCTCGTGTCAAGCCACTCCTAAACCAGAGACAACTTCAGAAGCATCTTATCTGGGCTGTGGAGAAAAAGATCTGGACTGTTGCTCAGTGGTCCAAAGTCCTCTTTTCAGACGAAAGTACATTTTGCATGTCATTTGGAAATCAAGGTCCCAGAGTCTGGAGGAAGAGTGGAGAGGCGCAGAGTCCACGTTGCTTGGAGTCCAGTGTGAAGTTTCCACAGTCAGTGATGATCTGGGCTGCCATGGCATCTGCTGGTGTTGGTCCACTGTGTTTTCTGACGTCCACAGTCAACACAGCCATCTCTTAAACAAAAAAAAAAAAAATAACATGAAGCTTGGCTTAATATTTACTGTTAAAAATGTGTTTGCAAAAAAAAAGACGTGTAATTCAAAGAAATTACTTTGTTTTTCAATTATTAAATGTCAGTTTAAAAAAAATCTTTATTTGCAGAATTAAATGTTTTTAGTTTTGCTTTTTTCTTAACCCTTTATGACCTACCATAGAACAAGTCCACCAGAGCTCATCTTCACTTTTTTACATGCTGTAATTCCATTTTTTTTGGAGTATTTGAATTGGCTATACATCAATACAACCCTCAGACCCCAAATTTTAGTGATATGTATGTGATAAGTCCATAGTAATAAATTAAATTGCTCAAAGTGCAAAAAAAACAAAAAAAAAAAACAAGAAAAATCAGAAGAAAAAATGAAACGCCTTTTTTTAAAATGCATTTTTCCTAAATGTATTTCAGAGATGTCATAGCTGTACCCCCTCAAAACTGTGATTGTAAAAAAGTTGCACAAGTTCATGTCAAACCACAAAAAAAAATACTTTCAGTATGTTCATAACTTCATTGTTGAAATACACAAATATTTATGGTGTGGCAATAAAATAAAATGAAATTCTGCTCAATTTGCAATAAGACAGCATCTTTAGAAGAAATAAAATATTTACAGTAGTGCAATTAAATCTCTAAGTTTGCAGGATACTTTAGAGCAGCGGTTCTCAAATGGTGTGGCAGGGCACACTAGTGTGCCTTGAGGCAAGTCTGGGTGCCTTGGGAACCCGTACAACCACACGTTATTACTACAACTTTATGGCAGTTAGCCTACTGTAACCAGGCCTGCCCACAGCTCTGTCTGGAAAAAACCCAAAGAATGGCCCTCCCCGGTAGGTTTAATAGATGATATCAGTGTATGTGAGTTGGATTAGTAGCACTGATGACAGCATCCTGGCTAACAGTTACCTCATTTAGAGCTGAAAAGCATGGCAAGCTAATTTTGAGTTGATTAAACTGATTCTATTGACAGCTTAAACCATTTTGCTGCTTTTTTTTTTGGCAATTTTGCCACTTCTTTTTACCACTTTTGACCCATTTTTGGAACGTTTTGCCACATTTAACACATTTATGCAAGCTTTCACCACTTTTCCATCCAGTTTTGCTATTGTTTGACCATTTTTTTACTCCTTTTAAATCACTTTTAACACCTTTTATCCACCTTACCCTTTTTTGCCACTTTTCTGCCAATTGTGATTTATTTTGCCAGCTCTTTCACCCACTTTTGCCTTTGTTTGACCCCTTTTTTGCCCAATTTTGCCCTTTTTTTAATCACTTTTAACCCGTTTTTAAAATCGTGTCTATCATAGCCCACTGAGCAGATTTACTGTATTTGACTCAGTCACATGGAGACCCTCAAATTATCCTTCATATTGTCGGCTGAGGTGTTGGATCAGAACCCCCTCCATATTTCCATTGTATTATAAAGAGCTGGAGCGGTATTAGCATATAAACTGCTGAAGTGAGCTGACCCTGCTGAAGCTGACTGTCAGCTTTTGTCTGACTTATTCAAAGTTCCTCTCAGCGATCGTGGCGCTGCGAGAGTGAGATAAAGACATGCTTAACCACACAAAACTGATCTGCCTTTGAAATATGGCGCCTTTTCTAATTTTAATGTAAACCTAACCCCATATTTTATCAGCCTGTGTTTTCATCAATGATTATAAAGTCCATTTATCCTCCTTAAAGCTCTCCATCTGATGGGAGGCTGCAGCTTATGTGCACTTTTGAGCCGACGTTCTCTCTGAACACAGTCTGCTGACTCTGATAATCACACTCAGGACTCCAGCGAGGCACCGAGCAGATGCCTTTAAAGGTGTTTATGTCCCTGGTGGCGAAACCGAGCAGGAACTGAGGATCGTTCAGTGTCCGTCCATCTGTCAGGAACAATATGCCTCCTGTAGCTCGTGCACAGCTGATGCTCTTTATTAACACAGGAAGCCTTCGATGAGTCAGAAATATGAACCCCAATGTTTTAATTGCAGGATTTTGTGAAGGAGCCTGGACAATGTCTGATCTTTTATAATCTTATACCAGCTTGAAGACTTGATGAAAACCAAAAAATATTTCCCTTGGCTGTCCGCTGTGGTCCCCCAGTTGTTTAATGATTATGATTTCAAATCACAGCTGCTTCAACTGTCTGCTGAGCAGATTGGGGCAGGTAAAATCAACCTTAACAGACCTCACCCTGCAGGAAATCTGCCAAGATAATCTTTAGAACCATAAGATGATGGTGACCTTTGTTGGATGGGGAATCTGGCCTAAAATTGACCTGATTATCTTTTACCGTGCACCATGTTAAAAGTGAGGACTGGGACTGTCTTGAAAAATTGTAAATTCATCCATCTGGAAGGCCTGGGCGATATGGCCTAAAATCATACCAGGGTATTTTTCTTGCCTTTGAGGGTAACGGTATTATAGTGACGTGTTACGAAATTAAAAAGAGATAATGCTTTTCAATCCAAATTCAAGTGTTATTAACCCCTTTCTCCCTTTATAACAAGCCTTTGATGGCATACTCAATTAATATCTAAGCATAGGAACACACACTGTAAATGAAAAACACATGTAAAATTTACGGTAAAAAACGGCAGCTGTGGTTGTCAGAAATATACCGTAAAAATATAGTGAGAATGTGTAAGATAAAAACATGTTTTCATTTCGCAACTGTAAATATTACAGCACAAACCTCTTTTTTTACTGTAGATTTATGTAGAAAAAAAAATAAAATATTGTAAATGTTTATACAGGGCCTTTCTGTAAAAATAACAGTTCCACTGTAACCTTATTTACGGTAATTTGCTATAAAACTTACTGTCATTTGATGTGAAAATTACTGCTCTATTCTAACACTTTCTACAGGGATTAGCAGTAAAAATAACATTAATGAAATAAAGCTACATAAACCCTGTAACCCTAAACACAATCTCTCTGTAATAAAAATGCTACTATTTTTTATAACTACTTAAATTTTACAGTAATTTACCGGCAGCTGTGGGTGCCAGAAATTAACCTTAAAAATTCAGTACAAAACATGAGAAATTACAGTTGATTTGCTAAGTTTTTACTGACAGGTTTGTACTGTATTTTCTACAGAACTTTCCCTGTTATACAGTATTTTTAACCTCTTGTTGCTGCTAAAATTATGGTATGTGATTGCAATGTATTTTTACAGATTTTTCTGTGAATTAAAATGCAAATGAGAGCGAAGTCTATAATTTTGACCAACTGCTACTGTAAATTTTTAGGTTAAATCCCCCTTCTTGAAGATTACACTATTTGTCCTAGAATTTTACGTTTTTCATTTTAACAGTACAATTTTGTGATTATTACTTCTGCCAAGGAGGTTATGTGATCAGTGGGTTTGTTTGTTTGTTTGTTTGTTAGCAACATAACTTAAAAAGTTGTGGACGGATGTTGATGAAATTTTCAGGAAATGCCAGAAATGGCATAAGGAAGAACTGATTGGATTTTGAGACTGATCCGGATCACTGTTTGGATCCAGGAATTTGTGAAAGGATTCTTTACTATTGGCAGATGGGGCTAATGGCGGAGGTCTGCGCTGTTACCACTTTAGACCAGGAGATGGCGGACATGTGTAACTTTAATCCCAGCAGCCTTTGTGGGTGTGTTTCTATTCAAAGTTTTGGAGTTTATAGAGTTTAAAAGACGCAAGCCCGGTCAAGGAGACGAGTCGGAGTGTAACAGAGAGAAAGACAGCGAATTGTAGAGAGAATACTCACAATGCTGGGAGGAATAGAGGAATATTCACCCTCTGCTGTGACTTCCAGTCATCCATTGAGACCATGGGTGCATCTGTTGGCACCCATAGCGAAACAAATGCTTTGCCTCACCGTGTTTCCAGCCCATGGGGGGCACATGGGGATGAATCCAGGAATTTATTAAAAGATTCTTCACTATTGGGAGATAGGGCTGATGGCGGAGGTCTGCACTCTCTGAGTGCTTTTCTAGTTACATACTGTAATTTTAAAGATGAATGTTTAGTACCGTTGCTTTATTTACAGTAATTCTTTTTATTTAACACAGAAATATATATGTTCTTTTTTTTTCACAGTTATTTACTGTTGCTGTATGACAGTTTTTCACCATATTTTCAGGGGACATTTTTTACAGTGCAGATTTCTGTTTTTTTTTTAAGTCTCTCTTGATTTACTTCTAACTGCACTCCAAGTTTCAGATTTCATCTCCATCCTGATGAGGTGTGTTAAGCTGCTAATGACTTGAGCACGTTTCCTGGCGAAGGCGTTCTAAATAAAAGCGTTTCAGAAAAATAACAGCCACAGACTTTTACGCCCGTTTCAGACTGGGAGCGCGTTTTGCTGCTTGCGTGTGCCGCGCGTGTCTGCTCCGCCTCCTGCCATTGCGGCTTTCACAGAGGGCGCGAGTTTTCTGCGTGTCAGTTGCATCTCCCTGCTCTCAAAGCCCTGTCCTTCTTTGTAAGTTTTACCTCAATAAACCCCCTAAAAGCGTTTTGATTCAGTGTACAATCTAAGTGTGTCAGGAACTATTCACAATAAAAGCATTCTGTACAAGTGAACGGAGTTTCTCGACAGAAATGCTAAACCGGGCTTTTACTTTGAAAAGCACAAACCAGAAAAGCATTCATAGGTGTTTATCTTTCCTGTGACATATTCTACCAGTATGGAGACATAAAGCTTCACTAATAGTTGCTCTTTAGGGAACAACTTTTTCAAACAGGCGCATTTAAGCTTGTGACCTTCCTCAGGGTTACCAAGAAACACATTGCAAACATATTCTATGGGCATTTTTGCCGCAATGATGTAAGGCTCTCCATTGATCATTTTCCTGTCTAGTATGGTCCACAGCCACACACGGTGCGTGGAATAAATAAGCGAGACTTTGAATCTCTCAACTCTCCGCACCTAGCCAGGTGTATCAGCCGCACGAGACGCGGCACACGTGCAGGCAGTCTGACAGACCTGACTTGTTAACAAGCAATCAAACTGAAAATCCACACGCGTCATGCTCCCAGTCTGAGACGGGCTTTATTGTAAAGGGCTTGACGAAAGAAGTGTGTTTAGCATTGAGTTAGCTTAGCTTTGACTGCTGTACCGGAGAGTTATGGCAGCTAGTTTACAGCAGCTTTTTTGACTTCATTTGACATCGCAGCCTGGATGTTTGACTCACTGCGGACTTAGAAAAGAAAGTCAAAAGTTAAAATAGACATTCAAACAGTTGTTTAAGCCGTTGTAAGATGAAGTCAAACTGAGACCAGCCAAAGCAGCTCTTAGCTTGTGTTAAAGCCCCAGGCAGGCTGACAGAGACGGCAGACTGACTTTGTTGAGGCACAGCCGTCAAACTTTGAGAAGAAAAAACACGTTTGCCTGCCAACTGTGCTTAGTTTCAACTGCAAGAGCGGGCGATATTGGATTAGTTACCTGGCTACATGTAACACTAGTGCTAAACGTGCTATTGACTGGACTCAGCCTGAGCTGTCTGCCATAAACACTCGCTCCGCCAGCTGCCAGAGATGATATGCCTCGCTCGTGCATCACAGCACAACATAGGCATTTAAACTGGTGATGACGGTGTTGCAGAAATCCTTCCATGGCAAAAATTTTACCAGTGACGGTATTAATACTGGTTTACCACCCACCTCTACCATCTGGTCATCAAATTGAAAACAAAAGAAAAATCAATAATAATCCAACTTGGTACCAATAAACCATGAAAGCAATTTAAAAAGAAGCCAACTTGCCCCTAAATGTGTTTTTGTTGATTAACATTGACCAGTTTTTATAGAAAAGAATCAGGGCTCCAGATTTTTTTTTTTATTAAAGGCCTTTTTTTCAGGTTCAGACTCAGTTTATCTTTTCATTCCTGTCTATACAGCCATTATTTGTGTGGCCAAGGGCATCTTTTGTATCTAACTGTACAGTCTTTAACTGTAAGTACATTTTGAAACCTTCTATTTGGATTAGTATTTAAGGTGTATTGTAACTTATTCTACCTTGCTGAAAAGAAACCAAAGCTGAAAAGAGGAAAAAAGAACTAACAGCAGAAACTACTCAGTTTTGGATAGAAGCCATTCAAGAACATTTGCACCCTGAGAGGCCCTACCATAAATTATTACTTCATGTTTTGTAAAAGTTTTTAACTTCCGTGTAGCTTGCAGAATTTTTACACAATGATCTATTATCAATATTTAGATATTCAGGAGGAAATGGCAGTGGCGGTGTCAAGATGTTTTTAGGGGCAAGGGCTAAGGTTATAAATAGGGCACCACCTGTATATGGTGGGCCACCAGCTCAAACATTAGATATGCCAAACAATTAGCCAAACCCAAGAAAAGGTGAAGGTTTCAGCTGGAATCCCTGTCATGTAAACAGATTTAGTGTTTGGATCTTCATGATTTAAAAGGCTGAAGTTCATGTTTATTTGTCCAACCCTGTGTACAGTCTGAATCTATTTTTGTGGCCTTGTGTACCTTTTCTAAACATTTTTTGTCCAGTTTAAAACATTTTTTATTACTGAAGGCTTCAAAGTGCAAAGCAAAATAAATTATCCAGCCTTTCTTGTTCAGATATTCAAAAGACACTGAATCTAAAAAAGGTCTAAGTCCTTTTGAATGTGAATGTTTCAGCCTTTCTCTGCTTTATGTGTTTGCAAAACAAAAATATTTGGACGTTGAGGATTTGAAGAGTTTAAATTATAATTTTAAGATGTCTGATGGACGGTTTCATTTATTCAGTGCATGGGATATACAGATATATGTGTAGGAAGTTACTCCTTTGCCTCAAGTGAAGGACTTCAAGTATCTTGGGGTCTTGTTCATTGGTTAGGGTAAAGGAGAGCGTGAGATTGGCAGGCGCAATGGTGCAGCATCAGCAGTAGTGCAGACATTGTACCAGACTGTTGTGGTACAACATGATTGATATTTGTCCTCGTCAAGGCCATGAACTCAGGTTGAAATGCGATTCCTCAGGAGGGCGTCTGGGATCAGCCTTAGAGATAGGGTGAGGAGCTCAGACATCCGGATAGAGCTCGAAGTAGCCAAGTAGGCCGGTGCAATTATGGCAGAAGACATTAGCGTGGATGCTGCTAAAGCGCCAGTTTTATCAGAGCTTGACATTTCTTTGTTAAAAGAAGAATAAAGAACAGCAGTGAGTTGTTTTCTTTTCAAAAACGTGTCTGACAAGTCGTGCACATCTTGTTAAAGATGTGACAGACAGAACATTCATCCAATCACCCTTTAGTTTTTTTTCAAAGGCACTGCCCTCTCCCAAACACTTTCTATGAGAGGTTTACCAGATGGATGTGTGAAACAACTCCATCTGGCATGCCAGGTTACAGTTGAGGTGGTAAGGTCACCTGACTAGGATGCCTCCTGGACGCCTTTCTGTAGAGGTCCTTTGGGTGTGCCCAACAGGAAGGAAAACCCAGGGGAGACCCAGGACTGGAGAAACTGGCCTCGGAATGCCTTGAAACCTCCCAGGGAGAGCTGGACTAAGTTGCTGGGGAGAAAGATGTCTGTTTGGACCTGCTAAGGATGGATACATACAATACTCTGCAGAACTTTTAGGCATGTTTTGACCAAAAATTGACACTGATATAAGCAACAGATATGGTGAGTTAGCCACATGAGGGCACCAGGTCAGATGTTGCAAGTACGCTTGTCTCAGGGTACCATCTGGGGAGGTAGCAGGGTTGCCAAAAGCCCCTGGTTGTTCTGGAGATATCCCAGTGGACTGAAACCATCAGCAGTCTCTGGGCATCTTACCAGTGGTGAAAAGGCTTGGGCAAAAGAGATGCCATTGAGGATGACCTTGGTTTGAGTATAGCCCCGGTTCAGTTTCAAGATTTTTGAGATGAATCTGCCCGATCACAGATGTTGTGTTTACATTTTTTAACTGATCATAAAAAGACAAGAAACTGTCGCTGATGGCTTTCCATGGGCTGTAAAAGCAATCCATAAACTTCGCTGAAAGACTGACTACTTTTATTTTCTTGTATTTGTTGTCTGTAATGTCACCACAGGGTGGTTGTCAGACAGTTGATGCTAAAGAAACAAGTCATTCTACACATGTACAGGATTTTACTGTTTTGGCCACAGGGGGCGTCAAAATTGACACAAATTGAGAGTTCTTCACAAAATCTTTAAAGTGTGAAAATATTACTTTTCAGTCTCACTCCTTCTACATAAAATCTTAGAATCCCACTCTCACTTTTGGTGTTTGAGATCTGCACTGCTTCCAAACGGCTTTCTTCCCTCAGTGTGTAGTGTGACGGTGTCAAACTGACAGGAGGAAGCTGTTTAGTGTCATTTTAAGTTTCTGCACCGCCCCGTTTCCCTCCGTCTGCTCTCTAAAGATGATTCCTCCGACAGCCGTGACACGCTGATCAAAGTATGTGTCGGATTAAACTTAGAGGAAGTGGTCGCACATAAGTCGTTGCAGAGGAAACATTGGGAGCTCTACTTTTTCAATCATGGAAACATTTTCAAAAAACTTCCATGTCATGTATTTGATTTATATTCTTTCAATTTATAGCCACAGAATTCCAAGAATGCTTTTGAAAACAACATGAAAAAGTTGAAATCCTGGCTTAATTTTAGACACTTTCAAGTTTCATGACTTTTACAGTTTGATTGTACCATAAACAGCTACAAGGCCTTGCTCACGTGAAATGAAGCTGCTGAAAAAGAACAAAAACATGTATTTTTCACCCAGAACGTGAAAAAGGCACACCTTTGTGATAGTTAAGTACAGTCCCTGACCTCACACAGCAGGTCAAAAGCCTTTAAACTCACCAAAAAGCTTTTCCATTAAGTTTTCTTCAAGTGCACATAATGCTCTACCTGCTGCTGCTCAGGCTTTTAACTCTGCAAGAGGACAGTTCTAGAAAGTTATTACAAGTGACATTTCTGCTATGAATGTAGTGGCATTTTATTGGCAACTCATGATGAAATTATACATTTTTCACTTTCTCATGTTGAAACTGGAAGAACATATTAAGTCAGGCTATATTCACTATTTTTTTACTATATTTTAACATTTCAACTTGAATTTTTCCATTGCATTTGCACTGCTATTTTACCCACTAGGATTAAATCTGATGAGGTTATGTGGCTTGATGCAAGAAGCATCTCGGACTGAACTCCTAAAGGAAATTTGCCTACTGCAAACGTAATATCTGCCTACAAATGTAATATAAATATGTATTTTTTAACGTAATAATCAACACATTTCCCACAAACAAAACAAACACTACATCTGCAGGAATTTATGATGTTTGTTGGAAGATAAAAATCTCCAGCTTTTAAAAATTGTATTTTTTTCCCATTAATGGTGCCTGAAAATACTGCCTCTCGTCGCTGATTGGTCCTGTCACTTTCCAACCGGGCCCAAACGGTTCAGATGGGAGCTTTGCAAGATGGATTCGCCAGTGAAAAACAAGGAAATGGGCATATCCATCTGCTTTGCAAGGTTACACAAATGTAATATGAACCTGAAAACTAGATGTTGGAGGCCATTGTTTGTTAGTTTTAGCCTTTTTACAACTAACTGTCAGCTTTGCTCGACTTACATCAAGAGATGTAGTCATGGCCATTTTTTGTTCGCCATGAAACAGGAAGTAATTTCAGCATCTTAACTCTTAGAGGTCCACTGGCTATTTTGCTGTTTTGTTCTTTTTTTTTTTTTTTTTTTTTTTGGACAAAATAAACCACCCAGAAAATGTATACCATGCTCATGTTTGGTATAATTTTTTGGCACTACCTCGACTTTATAAAATGAAAACTATATATTTTAAAGTTTAATTTACTATATTAGATACAGGGCCTCCAAAAAACACAACACCCCACAAAAATGGATTCTTAAAAATTATTTAAAACAATTTATTGTCATTTTAAAAAAATAAATTACAATATGCTGAAATTTTGAAAAATACTAGTGCCAGTCCTGTACAGCATGACCCACTGTCCACTATGTGTAAAATTATTTTTTATATCAAATTAAAATGATCATATTTCCTGTTTTACTTGGCCTACTGACATCAAACAAAAACTGATTTGACCCGTGCAAAAAGAATTTTTATGTCAGCTCTCTATGAATGGTAAAATTAGTTATATTTGGATAAGATGAACCCTTTTGAAGGCTTAATTACAAAAACACCCCTTGGATTTTGCAGGATTATATTAAAATTGACATCAGCTCTCTCCTTTTCTCATCAAAAAATTGAGTTCTAAGATTCATGGCTCCAGAAGGACAACTATCACTGCTGCCCTCCACAAATCGAGGCTTTATGGCAGAGTGGCTAGACGGAAGACTTTCCTTTGCAGAACACTCAAAAGACCTCTTGTAGTTTGCAAAAATGCACCTGAAGGACTCTCAGACTGAGAGAAACAAGATTCTCTGGCCGAGACTGAACTGATTGGCTTCTGTTTTAAGTGTTATGCCTGGAGGAAACCTCACTGCTCATCATCTCCAAAGACCACCACAGCAGGGAAGAATGGTGGTGGCAGCATCATGCTGGTTAAATTTCAGTCAAAATAAACATCTCTAAGTTTATGAAATTAAGCTTCAAAATCATGAAAAATGAGGCAGTAGAATCTGCTCCAGGATGGTGTGGGCGTGTCTGTTGAATGAGCTGAAGCCACGCCCACTCAGGAGAAACACGATCCTTCAGGAGAGCAGTCACACTATTAGCCTACCTCTTGACCTTTCGTTGACCTTAGAAGAGACAAAGTCCATTTTCTGGCTCAAATCTCTGTTATGATGCTTTAAATGATCCATAGACCACTGTGGCTGATAGATTTGGGAAATTTACCGCACAAAGAACAAAAAAACAGCATTTAACTGACTGTTCCAATAAAGGCAGGGACATCAGCTAACAACAGACTGGACTGAGATGAACTGCTCTGTGATTTTATATTGTCATGTTAGAGGGGCGGGGTTATTCCCTACTGTAGGCTCATGACATCACGAGCCCCATATTTGCCCCGCCCACATGAAACCAAGCCAGGAAAGAGGTGAATAACTTTCTAAGTCCAAATCCAGAATTCAGTCACATGTAGATCTCAGTGTATTCACATGTTTACAGCAACCATATTCTAACAGATCTAGTGCGTTCAGACAAAAACTTTGGATTTCACTTTACAGGGTCTTTAACCCTTCACCTACTGAGCCAGCACCGGCGTTGTGTTTTATATGTCCGGAGTATTATTACCATAACTATCAAAGTTTGTGCGATCAGAAAAATTCCAGCAGTGTTGGAAAGCTGAGAATTATGGGCATGCGCAAATATAGTTCATTACAGTACTCGCAACCATATGGCATGGGCATTCATAGCAAAACACTAGAAGTATCACGAGACCACTACACGGATTTTCAGCACTGTAACTCCTCGAAAGTTTGCTCAATCTAAAAGATTCCAATGCTGACAGAGAGCTGAGAATCTGTGCTTTCCGGCAATATATGATGTGTGGTATATATATTACGGTAATGTCAAACAGCACAGCGAATATGGCAACTTTGGCAGAAGACGTGAGAAAGGAGAGTAAAGGAAAAGAGTAAAAGGAGAGCGAGCGAGAGTGGTGTTTTGTTTTCAAAAAATAGCGTTAGATAGTGGCATTTGTGCGTGTCTGTCATGTGCAATAACAATATGTTACTGAGAATGTTGAGAATGCATTTTTCCACCTTTACTTGCACTAACTGTCGCTTATGTATGTAGTTATCTTTTGCACTGTGTTTTGCACACCCAGAGTCCTAGACTCAAAAAATGCCTGGGGATTGTTCTAAACATGTATAGGTTCACATTTCAAATGCCAAATCAAAACTTCATGAGCAATAACAAAATTTCTTCTCATAAAAGCCATGAAAACAAATCTGTTTTTGTGTTTTTCTTCTTTTAAACTGCTGACATTTCCATATAATGTGCAATAATCATTAACCAGATGTTGAAAAGTCAAGTTCAAGTACTCCTGGGAAAAGGGACCAAAGCTCTCAGGCTTAGGGCATTTCCTGACTATTTTACAGCCATGGTAACAAAATATGTCCAAATCGCCATTTTCAGACTCAGTAGGTAAAGGGTTAAAGTTCTTATAAATGAGGTATAGAATCGTTCAAAAGAAAGAAACAGGGAAAACAAAGGAGCTCCTGATAAATGGCTTTTGCTTTTTCATCGTCCCACCATGTGTGCAGAGGTGAAATGAGTCACATTACGTTGCAGGAGGTGATATGATGAGCACTGATGGGTGAAATTAGCCTGAAATGAACTGCAGGAGGCATCAGCTGTAAATATGTGTGCGTGGTCTGATGATCAGACACTGCGCTCGTCTTAATCAAAGGCCTGAAGGAGTTTAAGATGAAGCACTGCTTTGTCATGCATTTTACTCACTATATTACTTGTGATTTCTGTACGTCTTTCAAAGGAAAAAGTTATGACGGCTTGGAGATGAAAATGGGTCAAGAGGACATTCAATATTATCTTAGTTTTTGTTGTCAGAAGTGGCCTGAGAATCTTATCTTTGTGCCCTTTCCTTTTCACATTAAATGGTTGTTTTTTGTCCTTTTCTTTTATCATTCTATCTTTTAAACTGAGTTTTTATGCGTAAATAAAGGGAAATTGAAGCATCACTCTAAACCTGACCTACTGACATGGTCTTGAGCATTATTTTGAAGATATTCCTCCACCTCTCATTTCAAGAGGTATTATTGTTAAGTCCGACATTTTCACTCTAGAGTTTTATAAGCCTTTTTTCAAGCATTTAAATTGTTCTACACTCACTAGAGTATCATTTATGTAGAGAAAACCTGCTTTGTTTGAATTTAAAGTAAGAGTTGTTCATAGTAAACTGCAGAGCGCTGCTCATTTTCTCCGTATACTGATGATGTGGTTGTTTCTGTTGCAGGTGAGGATGATCGCCTGGCTCTTAAGGGGAAGTTATCTGTTGGAGACCTGTTTAGGAAGGAGTTTAAGGTGCACGATCCCAATGCCAAATGGATAAGCAGTAAGTAAAGATTTATGCTAAATAAGACTTTTATTGTTACAGATACATGAAAATATCTGTCATTTTTGGCTAACTACTGTTGGACATGCTTGGCACTTGCTCTGTCCGCTCACTACATGTCAAACATTTGATATCTATCAGCGTTTCCGGGCCTTTCAACTTTTTAGTTTCAAACTTAATGACTATCAAGCATTAACTGAGAAATCACCTTGATACTCTCAACTCCTTGATCCAATCAGCAGACACCTGTGAGCCCATTCAACATACCCAGGGTATCTTTAAGTCATCAGGCTTCACAAACTCTGATAGGAGATGTGGCTAAATGATCACATCAAGTTGGATGTCAACCTGAAGAAATCCATATTTCTTTGAGAGCTTTCACATAAAAGACACACTGTTAGCATCATGTTGCTAAATACTCACATGAAGGAGTCTGCCATCAGTTGAGCGCCATTTAATTAAAAAAAAAAAAGTTAGAACATATATTTGGGACAAAAATCACATAGTTAACGGTATGAATGCAGGAGGAATTGGCAAGGGTGAGGGCAAGCTTAATGCTATAAATGAGGAGGCTGGGGTGGAGGAGGTGAAGTTTTGCCCGCAGAAGCAGCGTGGTACATCAGCAGGAAATCATATTCAAATGTGTTATGTTGAGAAAAAGAGCCATGATTGGCTGTGGGAGCTGGGAGGTGATAATTGGAATCAGCTGATCATGGCTGGGCTTTTGACACTAAAACCCCGTCCACACAGGAGATGGAGACGAATCCAGAGGTAAATGCAAAAGATTTTTTTTTTGTCATATCAGCTTTTTATCCACATGGAAGTGCAGTTTAGGAGGCTGTAAACACTACTTTTTGAAACTGGGTTTCATCTCCGTGTGGACAGCCAACCGCATCTTTCTTGAAATGATTACATCATACATAGCATAGCCCACTTAAGCTGCATGCACTGTTCAAGCCAAGACAACAATGGTGGATTACAGGGTTGTGTTCATGCTGCAGAAGCTACTGAGTTTATTATGGCTTTCACAGAAAAATCTGATGCTCCTTTACCACCACTGAGAACAGCAGACACCAGATGTTCTTAAATCCACCACAGAGAACAACCAGAAGGGCAAATAGGAGAAAGTCTGTGGCAGTTATCTGTAATCATCTTCTCTCTTTTTGTGCATTTACATGGTAGTGTTACAGCGCTCCTGACAGGCTTGGAATATATACTACAGCGTTTTCAGTGGTTCTGTGCTTACTCGGACATTTCCTGAAATGATCCGGTATTTACGGAAAACTTTTTCAAAATGAAACCGAAATATATCGTTTTCCGTCTCTGTGTGGACAAGGCCTAAGTCATTTAATTTGTTATTGCCTACATGAGGCAAATTTTTACCAGTGTCTTGATTTGGAAATCATCTAAAGTCAAAGAGATGTATATTATGATCATGACTTTCAGCTGTATAATTTGAGTGCTAAATGACTACACCAGTGTGGTCTAAAACCATGACTTAGAGGTAAGAGATAGCTGTTAAGCACACTGTTATACATTAAGAAGTATGCAGGAGTGCATGTACAAAATGACTCACTGAAATCCAACAGCCCCAGCTGATTGCAACAGCTTACATTTTTCAAGGCTAACTCTCTAATTTTCTTATGTAAATAATTCTGTTAAGGCTATCAATCAGGCTAAGAGATTTTCTTCACAAACTCTTTATGATTTTACTTTGTAAGTGTGAAACAGGTTACTGCATAGGAACGGTGAGGATCACCGGAACTGTGACATCTCGGTGCCAGTGCAGACCAAAACATGGCATCCTCCTGGTGAATTTATAAACTCAAATGACTCAAAATGCAGACATCTAGTAAGTTTTTTAGTTCAATATGTATATGAGAGATACAAACATCTATCCAATAAGATGAACTTGTCTGATCATGCAGGGTTCCTTTGAAACTACGCAGATAAAACGTTTCCATTTATAGCCACTATGCTGCAGATCCCTCTGAACTCATAATAACCACAGGATCAACTTTGACAGAAATCACTGGAGGCTAATGCCACTTCTATAACCAAGTACCTCATATGACCCAATTTCGAGAAATCTCAAAATATCCCTTTAAGAACGTGCAGAAATACAGACATATGCATTTTGAACACAGAGCATAATTGAGCCCTCAAAATACAACATGATATGTAATTTATGACACTGCATTTAAAATAAATGTAATTGCTACTTTGATCACATTATGATGAATGTCTCCATGCTGACAACCCTGCATACATAGAAAAATATTTGGGCCCTAGCGTTTTTTGTTTTGGTTGCTATGGTACTGGTACTGGTAATGTACAGGTTTGGGCATGCTTTGGTTTTTATTTATATCCTAATAAAGTTAATGAGGGTTAACTTTTTACTTAGAGGCAGAAAACCTGAGAAAAGTGGAGATAAGAAACATGCATTAAGGCTTTATTGTTTCCTAGAAAGAACTAACATCAGCGGTCTAGTTGTGTCTGTTTGCAGCAGAGCAGATTGACTGTGGCACAAGCAAAGAAAAACAACAATCTGTTCAAACAACCCAGGAAGAGAAGACAGCTGCATAAGAAACACATAATAAAACCAAGCAAACAAATAGCTTCAGAAAACGGGTCTAAATTCCTACAAAACGACATTATTACACTTGAGATGATGCTTTTATTGATGCATTTTGCTTCGTTACAAATGTGCATCACACCTTAATTCAAACCGTAAAGGTGTGATTTACTTTAACAAGTGTGGTGTGTTCCTTGATTGTCGTCTTTTACACCATCTGTCCCTCATCTGTCCCTGCAGAGCTTTGCGTGTCCCTACATTGTGTGTAGGTGACATTCCTCCAAACGATTTATTCCATATGCTTCAATAGCTACTCAATTACCTGTAACCACAACCCTCATTTTCCTGAGATCAATGGCAGCGTGTGGATGCTTCTGTTGTTACAATTCATCACCAGCCATTTTCAAAGGCTTGTTTTTTAATAACGGCACGCTGTGACGGTTCACACACTGACAGCACCGCAGGGCGCCAATAAGAGAAAATTATATACTTTATTTCATATCAAGGTACAAACAGCACGTCTCGGCACCCGTCGCGGCAAGAACGATCACAGCGCGGAGATGTGAGGAGTCCTTACAGCTGAGGGATTAATGAGCTGGATTTTCTTCTTCTCTGGTGCCTGACGAGGCTGTCTCCTCCAATCACAGGATGTGAGATGGCTCCTAGAAATAACACAGCTGTTAAATCTAATTCCAATCGTGAAATCTCTAAGCCTCCCCCCTCCGTCTTTGCCTGTAATTAGAAAGCCGAAAGCCGTATTTATTATATTAGTGACATGGCGCTCTCTGGCTAACCGCCTGGCCTGCTTTCACTGTTTGTTTTAGCTGAAGGCCCCCATGTGTGCTTTAGGATGAGGAGTCTCTCAGGGGGCCGATGTGTTGCTGTTTGTAGCTGTGACCCACCAAAGTTGTAAACAAATCGATCACGCTTCAATGAGCCCTGTTAAACATCACAAACCGCGGTCGTACTGTTCACATCTGGAGGCTAACATCTGTTCTTCAGTCTGAGGGAAAACTCAGACACTGATTGGAATGAGCTTGGAACAGCACCAGAGGGGTTAATTACAGAAGAAGAGATGTTCCAATACCATTTTCCCCAACCTTGATATTTGAATTTAGCTACAAATGGGAGACTAGCCTCCACACAAAAGGGACTGAGAAAACAACACATATTGATCAGGCTAGATTTCCATCCAATGACAAAAATGAAGGAAATTTGTCTTTGATAGATTATGTTTTTGTAGTAACAATGCTTCCTGGCAATAAATTTCATAACCGTTGGAAAGCCTGTTTATTTTCCTTTTAAATTGTGCCGCATCTGTAAGGAAGGGTCTTTGTGGGATGAGCAGCAGAGCTGAGTATGTGGCTTGCACCCATGGAAATGTGCCAAATCTCTGCCAATGTCAAACAGCTTATCCTTTTCATCCCTAGGCCCTTTTTCAGTGTTCAGGCTTGAAAATGACAAATACAACTGAGTATTTTTCTGCAACTACAAAATCTACATGAAAAAGCTCGGCATCAATGTAAAGATAACTCTTTACAGATTTCAGCAGTGTAAAAATCCCTGTAGCAGTTACTGGGACTGAGGAAGATGGAAAACAGCATAGCTGATTTTGACTAAATTTTTTTACACTTTCAGAGTCTATATCTCCTGCGTCACTGGCATGAAGTATTGTAAAAGTACTGAGGGTGCCTTTTTGCAGTAAAGTACTGAGCTGTGTTTTGTTTAGGTGGAAAATGTTGTGCTTGTTAGTTTGCTGTGATCTGTGGGCTTCAGTGTGTGACAGGACTATGTCGATGACAGCATGTCCCCCCGGTGGAGCCCACAGCCCCCCACACTCTTAGGCCGGCCACACACTAGATGATTTTTAATCTGAAACGATTTTAAAACTGTGAGAGACCACAGACTTAGCAACAATTTCCAAAGATTTTTCATCTCTAATCCTCTGAACGCACACACTAGATGACTCAGCCAGACTGTCAGATCGCTGGAGACCACACACCTGCCGACCTGTCAGCAACCTCGGTGATCACGTGACTTCAGAAAAAAACACGTCTGTCGATACCGTCTTGCTGTGTCTCCACGACAGGCTGCCCTGGCGTGTGTTACATGTGCAGCAACAATCATAAAACGAGGGAAAGACTCAGGATGAAACCATGGCTGACATTAAGCTACAGTTGTGTTTATGGTTGTGAGCGGTGAAAGTACATGTGATCCGGCTGTGACGCTACCCCGTCTGCTCGCTCTCATTGGTTGTTGTGGGTACTCCGCCAGAGGCACTACAACCTAGAATCGTAAATATCTACGATCGGGATTTTGGAGGCTATGATGTGATTTGGAGCAGTAAAACAATCGTGTTGACACCACACACATGAGGATTAGTCGGACAAATAGTCGTTTGCGATGAGATGAATGTGGATGAAAATCAAAAATGGGTGAAAAGTGGCAAAATGGGTTGTAGAGTGGCACAAAGTGACAAAAAATTGTCAGGAAAAGTGATGAAAAGATGTTAAAATGGGGCATAAAATTGCTGAAAGGGGGAAAGAAGTATCAAAAATTGGTTAAAAGTGGCAAAAAAAGTGCAGAAAGGCAATGAACATGGGTTAAAAACTGGCAGAATACAAGTAAAGCTGCAAAAATGGATAGGGGATAAAACATGCAAGAAACGTGATTTTAAAGGTGTTAAAGAAAGGCAAAAAATTGGGTTAAACTATCAAAAATGGGCGAGAGGGGGCAGAAATATCGCAAAAACAGCCTAGCAAAGTAGAGAAAAGGTGTTAAAGAGTGGCACACAAGGGCAGTAATTAGCAAGAAAGTTTGAAAAAAGGTGTTAAAAAGTGGCAAAAATAGAAGAAAAGTGGCAAAAAATGGATAAAAGATTGACACCAAGGGGGTAAAACATGCAGGAAAAGTGGTTCAAAAGCTGTTCAAGAATGTAAAAACTGGGTTGAAGAGGCAAAAAGTGGCAAAAGTGTCAAAAAGGGGTTAAAAGTGTCAAAAAAGAGTTAATACTGGTGCTAAATCACAATTTGGGAGGGCCCTGACAATTCTTTGGGCAGGCCTGTCTTCTTGTTGCCTGCTGCACAATAATATGTTAATCTGACCAAAATATTTATCTATTTTCTGTTTATTTGAAAGTCCAGCCCCCAGAATTCTGCCCAAACTAAATCTGGCCCTTGTGCAAATGTACTTGATGCCCCCTGCTCTAGAGGGTTAACACAGGGCTACAAAAACTCTAAGATATGAGAGGATTTATGGCAGAACAAGCAGAACACCCACAAACAAGTGTTTCCAATAGTAGTCGCAGCTACACAACAGCACCATCTGGATGAACTGTCTTCAGAGATGTTAAAACACATTTTTAGCTTGCTTGGATAAAATCAGTTTCCTTGCTCGCAGTGTACTGTAGCTGTTTGCCAAATCTGCCAGGATAAACGACCAAGAAACAGTTCTTTGCTGCAGCAGAGCCAGCAGCAGTCATAACACATCCAACACTGACCTGACCCCATATGTAAAGTTGCTGTATTGGCTTTTTATGCATTTACTTGTACTGCTTCAATTATTATTGATGAATTTATTGTGTTGCTTTATTTCTGAATATACGTTATCCTTGGATTTTAAAGAACAGTATATAGAGAAAAAGGGGTTATGTAATAGTCCACAAAGACAGCAGCAGGCCTTGAAACAGGACTTGTCATCAGAAAGCAGCCTGCTCTTTCATCTCGTCCTTTTTGTGCTGTTGACAGATCCCTCCTTGATCTGGAGGTATTTTTAGTCGGTCATTAGACACAGCTGACAAGGAGGAGAGAAAGGAAGAAGAAAGAGGAGGAGAGGTCCATCAGCTGATTATTTTGTCTTTGTTAGCCCTGTCATCTCTACCAGCCTGCATGCTCTGAAGGATTTACAGTAATGGCTGCCCTGGTTTGAGGCTGCAATTGAATTTTCTTTAAACCTAATTTATCCTTCGTTTTATGCTTACTCTTCCTCTGGATGTCTATACTCATCAGTCAATTCCCCAGAGACGGACTGTGTAGTCTCTTGAAAACTTAATGATCATATATCAGCTGATTTTTACCAATAAAACAGCTTCCTCGTGTACTGTCCAACTATATTAGTAGAAATTCATTCTGTGCTAAAGCTTCACTGGGTGCTTTTTCAACCACCACCAATGGCTCATTGTTTTTTCAATGTTGGATTTTCTTTTGTACATTACAACTTTTATAGATTTGCATCAATGTTATCAACTATAACTGTAACAGTGCAGTTAATTTCTGAGGTCTGTTATGCTGCAGTATTATTAAAAGGATCAAGCAGTGCAGAAAACTTCGGCTTTTCCTGTTCAGGGTTGTAGTAGGTAATTCTGTCACAAGCTTCCAAGGTGCCTGGAGGATGAATAAAGTCCAACTCCAGCTACTCTTACACTTTATAGAACAACTTGATTGGAGCTGTGTGTTTGGGCTTGAAGCCTTCATTAGGGTCATCCAAGCAACAACTGCAGACTTAAAAAACTTTACTACTGAAGTCAAGTCAGATCTGTTTCTCTTCTGCCACTGCTGTTTACAAAGCTGGCATCATAAGTCCCGCTCACTCTTCGTTTTGATTGTTCATTGAAAGGGAAGTGACAATAACTTGTGCATCATTGTTCCAGATACTGAACTGTTTTCAAGAGGACTGTGAAATGAAGTTGGAGTACCAGGAGAGAGCCAACACATGCACAGGGAGAATGTGCAAATTCCAAACAGATAGGGCCTGTCTGACTGGGATTAAGACAAGGAATGTTTCTGCTGTGAGGCTACAGTGTTGTCAATCAAGCAAACCTTTTTTAACACTTTCTTACTGCAAATTTTAACTGTGGAACAGCAGAATAGCAGACTTACTTCAGGCAAATTCAAGTAAAGTTAGCTGTACAGTTACAGTAAAAACTTGAAAGTCAAGGATGGTTGTAGTGCAAAGAGATTTCAACTGGAAATAGAAGTATAAACAGGAAAATGTCATCAGAGTAACTCTGTGACTGTTGAGAGGTCATCAGAGTAACTCTGTGACTGTTGACAGGTCATCAGAGTAACTCTGTGACTGTTGAGTGGTCATCAGAGTAACTCTGTGACTGTTGAGTGGTCATCAGAGTAACTCTGTGACTGTTGAGAGGTCATCAGTGTAACTCTGTGACTGTTGAGAGGTCATCAGAGTAACCCTGTGACTGTTGAGTGGTCATCAGAGTAACTCTGTGACTGTTGAGAGGTCATCAGAGTAACTCTGTGACTGTTGAGAGGTCATCAGTGTAACTCTGTGACTGTTGAGAGGTCATCAGTGTAACTCTGTGACTGTTGAGACGTCATCAGTGTAACTCTGTGACTGTTGAGAGGTCATCAGTGTAACTCTGTGACTGTTGAGAGGTCATCAGAGTAACTCTGTGACTGTTGAGTGGTCATCAGTGTGACTCTGTGACTGTTGAGAGGTCATCAGTGTAACTCTGTGACTGTTGAGAGGTCATCAGTGTAACTCTGTGACTGTTGAGAGGTCATCAGTGTAACTCTGTGACTGTTGAGACGTCATCAGTGTAACTCTGTGACTGTTGAGAGGTCATCAGTGTAACTCTGTGACTGTTGAGAGGTCATCAGTGTAACTCTGTGACTGTTGAGTGGTCATCAGTGTAACTCTGTGACTAGTGAGAGGTCATCAGTGTAACTCTGTGACTGTTGAGTGGTCATCAGAGTGACTCTGTGACTGTTGAGTGGTCATCAGAGTAACTGTGACTGTTGAGTGGCCATTGGAGTAACTCTGACTGTTGAGTGGTCATCAGAGTGACTCTGTGACTGTTGAGTGGCCATTGGAGTAACTCTGACTGTTGAGTGGTCATCAGAGTGACTCTGTGACTGTTGAGTGGCCATTGGAGTAACTCTGACTGTTGAGTGGTCATCAGTGTAACTGTGACTGTTGAGTGGTCATCAGAGTAACTGTGACTGTTGAGTGTTTGCATACTGAATTTTCTAGTCTGATAGAGATCTACAAGATGCATAAAAAAGCATCTGAAGTACGTATATTTAAACACAGGAGGATGTAGTTATTGCAAATTTTGTACGATGATATGTCGGGGAAGAACAATCATTCATGTTAGAATTAAATCAGTTTTAACATTAAGTTTTTTTTTTCAATAATTATATTCCTGGACTTGTATGTCATAGAATATTGGCCTGTCTGGCTTGCTGTAAGTCTGAGTTCTCCGATAACCCTCTAGCTCTGTGATGTTTCTAACACAAGCTGCTAAAACTACCTCCCCCTGTGCTCTGCATCAGTATTCTGAGCATGCTCTGAAGCCATCACTATATGTCTCCAGTGTTGGGTAATTGCACGGTTAGCAGACACCGCTGATTTCTCACACACGTCTGTTTTTTTTTACCTCTCCATCTGAATCAAACAGACACAGAACCAGCATCACTCTCTCAGCACCAAGGTGAAGCCATCCCTGTGCGACAAAACACCCGCTCTCTGAGCAGCTGCTTTCTATTTTAATGGCCACGTTCCTCTTTGCTGCCGCGACAGGATGCCTCTCGTCTCGCTGATGTTTGTTAAATATGGCGGAGGGGGAGCCATTTGTAAAGCCCTCGACCGGTCGGTACCACCTCAAAGTGTTATCACCGTGACTTTGAAGAGGACTCGTGGCGGAGGTTTAGATAAGAGTGAAGCCTTTTGTTTTTCCAGCCTGTGTACACTCTTTGGAGCATGTCGGAGAATTACCTCGTTCCTTCATGATGCACAACCTCTCATCTCTAATGTTTATGTTGAGCAATCACTTTAGAGAAGATTAGCCAGTTGTCCCTTTCTCTTATTGACTTTTCATTGCTCTGCTTCCATGACACAACATGAGTAATGATGTGAGTGTCATTTGGTAATGGAGTTTTACAATGGCTCTTTTTCCAACCAATGAGACGTATCGAATTAGCCTGTACACTCACTGTTAGCATTCAACGTTCAGTCAGTGTCGCATACAATCAGACTGGGGAAAATATTTGCAATATATGAAGCAGCAGATGCAAAAAAACCCCATCTGAGATGTCCCAGATTTACAGCAACATCACAGATGCTTAATCTGAAAGGACGTCTCTGCACAAACTTCAATTTTCTTGCTTTTTAAACCTCCAGGAAGCAGCAGAAGTGGGGAGATGAGGAGGTTTTTTTGACAGAAACAAGCTGTCAAAACACAGTGATGTTGTTGAGTGTTTAATACCAAGGGAGGAGTAGATAAGAGAAGAGAAGCAGACTGTTGAATTATAGCTTCAACATGTCTCATGACAAATTCTCCACTCTCTTAGCTCCTTAGCTGCTAACTTTGAGGCAGAATCTGAAAAGTAGGATGTCATTTTTGATCCAAGTTTGAGCAACTAAATTTCAGTTATATTTCATCCAACTTAAGAATCGTGCCATATTGAACTGATTTCTCCTACGCAAAGGGAGATACTGTAAAATCTGGTGCATAAGACAGACTTTTGAGGCCAATTTCTCATCCTAAAGGTGTTCTGCTGCAGCTAATACACCAGCAGAACAAGCTGTGACATGCACCATCATGCCCACATCTCCCAATGCATGGCTTTTACCCTCATACATTTTGTATTGAAAGACTAGGTTGCACAATTAATTCTGATTGCAATTGCAAACACAATGCCTGGCTGTGCAATTACATAATCACACAAATAAAAGGCTGCAATAATGTTTGTATTATGTAGTACTTGAAAGGTTTACAAAATGTCTGTAGAAAGGCCTTTGCACATCATCAGGTAAATCCAGATCAGTAATCTGGTCTTACCTGATGATGCTTTCATTCCCTCTGGAGACTGTAGATGTCCTGTGACTTTCTGAGTGAGGAGGCTGGAGTGTTGGGAATACACGTTTCCTAGGCCAAAACAAAGATCCAGGCATTTGGGGATGCCTTGGATGCTGCCATCGAATCTGTGTCTGTGAATGTTGAAAGTGTGATAGTTGTAGAACAATCCATCAATACGCTGACTGCAAGGCTGTGATCAACTGCAGACTTGGACTTGCTAAAGGTCAGCTCAGACTACACAAACTCAGCCAGATTTTAGCCCGACAGCAACGTCGCAGCTTATCCTCAAAACTTAGGCCTAATTTAGTGCGTTGGGAACGACAAACGGTCTTGTAGTGTGACTTCATTAACGATGTTTCCAAGATGTCCCATGACCACGATTTGCCAAGACTAGCATATCAGAATTTTTCTTAAATCGTTGTCTGGTTTGACACCCTGACCTGACGTCAATGACGTAAATCCTAACATCTGACAACAGGAGAACATTTGCTCCTTATCTTTGCATCATTATTTACAAGATTAACTACTTTTTATCCTCTTTCATTTCCTAAGACTAATGTGTTTAAATTTTATTTTATTTTATTCACAAAAACAGTTTAACATTTTTTATGACTAAACTGACAAAGAAAAGTAAACAGTAGAAATACTGACTTACAAGGCCCTTGTTTGAAAAATGTTCTACTACAAAGTAAATCAAGATTTGAATAAGGCTGTATTGTATCTGATCATAGGGTATCTATACAGCATTGCAAATCTGACCACACAGTCAGTGCCATCCTCTATTACTTAAAGGTTCAGGTTCAAATCCAGCCTTTACATCCAAAGCTGTCTTTAACATTGGTATATAGCACTGTTAGGCACAGAGCCATAGTGGTTCTCATACAGCTCAGCTTAAAGCTGTTTTGAACTTTCACACTTCAAAGACCTGCAGACCCAGCATTTCATAACCTTGGGGCGTTTCCAGTGAAAGCCCTGAAAAGTTTTCAGTTCAGCCTTTGACCTCACTACTGTGGAGAGACCCTGTCTGAGCTCTGCAGGCTCCAAACAGATTTAAGTATGAAGGTCTGACTTCATGTGTGTAATCCATCACAAGAAAACAAGTTTTAGGGGCTAAATTCACATGATGAAATGCTGTTTGAGAACTGTGCACAGTAAGAAACTTTTTCCGGATGTTCTCTGTGAAAGGAAAAAACACAGAATATCAACTTTTTTGACCCAAAAAAATACAAAAAAAAAACTTTAATGTGAAATTGAAAACAGATTTCTACACAATAATGCCAATTAAATAAAAATACATAGGAAGAATATTGATTGCATAAATATTAACCCTCTTTTAAAGGGACTGACCTAATTCCACAGAAGTCCAGCCAGTTGTTTCTAGTAGTCGCACAATTAGTGAAATGGGGATCATCTGAGTGCAGTGAATGTGTCTCAAGTGATTGTAGTATAAAGACGCCTGAGTCTGGAAGGTCCATTCACTGGTTAATCAGTATTCATGGCTGCCATTACATCATGAAGGCAAAGGAACAGTCAGAGAAAATGTTATTAAAAAGTATATGTCTCGGGATGGATAAAAAATGTCCAAGGCTCCGACCGTCCACCAGAGTTCAGTTAAATCCATCATTAAAAAATGGAAGTAATATCGTACATGTGTAAATCTGCTTGGATCAGGCCGTCATCACATACTGAGTGAGCGTGCAAGAAGGAGACTAGTGAGAGAGGCCACCAAGACACCTATGACTACTCTGAAGGAGTTCCAAGCTTCAGCAGCTGAGATGGAGAGACTCTGCAAACGAAAAGTGTTGCCTGGGTTCTTCACTAGTCAAAGCTCAGGGTTCTTTTTTAGTACCCAAAAGGTACATTTATGATGCAGACAGGAGTTCAGCATCCAGGAGACACACACAATCAGACAAAATATATTAAAAACCAACATTACAGTTAAAATGTTGAAAACAGGGCGCACAGATAGCCTAGCAGTCCAGTGCGCTACCCATGTACACAGGTGGCCCGGATTCGAATCTGGCCTGTGGCCCTTAGCCGCATATCTCTCCCATTTCTGACTCTATACACTGTCCTCCTCTATGAAATAAAGGATAGAAAAGCGTTGAAAACAACCATTGACAATTAAAACCAAGTCATGATAAAGTGCTTCTGAAGACTCCCTAAGGAGCAACAAAACGACAGCCAGAGTGGAGAAGTTAAAACTCTTAATTTAAAAGATGAGAACAAGTGGTGGCAGCATCATGCTGTGGGGATGCTTCTTCGTAGTTGGTCCTGGAAGGCTTGAAAAGCTTTATGGTAGAGTGGCAAAGAGAAAGCCACTGTTAACTCTTTACCTTCTGAGCCAGCGCTGTGTTTTATATGTCCGGGGTATTATTACCGTAACTCTTTCAAAGTTTGTCCGATCAGAAAAATTCCAACGGCGTTAGAAAGCTAAGAATTGTGGGCATGGGCATATATATGGTTCATTACAGTACTCACAACCATATGACATGGGCATTCATAGCAAAACACCAGAAGTAGTACGAGACCGCTACACGGATTCTCAACACTGTAACTCCTCAAAAGTTTGCTCAATCTAAAAAATTCCAACGCTGACAGAGAGCTGAGAATCTGTGCTTTCCGGCAAAATATGATGTGTGGTATATATATTACAGTAATGTTGAACAGCACCGCGAAAACAGCAGCTTTGGCAGAAGACAAGAGAGAAAAGGAGAGTGAAGGAAGAGAGTAAAAGGAGAGCGAGTGAGAGTGGTGTTTTGTTTTCAAAAAATAGCGTTAGATAGTGACATTTGTGCGTGTCTGTCATGTGCAATAACAATATGTTACTTGAGAATGTTGAGAATGCATTTTTCCACCTTTATTTGCACGAATTTTCACCTATGTATGTAGCTATCTTTTGCACTGTGTTTTGCACACCCGGGGTCCCATGAGCAATAACAAAATTTCTTCTCATCAAAGCCATGAAAACAAATCAGTTTTTGTGTTTTTCTTCTTTTAAACTGCTGACATTTCCATATAATGTGCAATAATCATTAACCAGATGTTGAAAAGTCAAGTTCAAGTACTCCTGGGAAAAGGGACCAAAGCTCTCAGGCTTAGGGCATTTCCTGACTATTTTACAGCCATGGTAACAAAATATGTCCAAATCGCCAATTTTAGACTTACAAGATTTATTTTCCAGAAAAACAGTGACCTGAATCATACAGCAAAAGCTACACAGGCATGTTTTAAAGACTACAAGGGGAATGTTCTGGAGTGGCTGAGTCAAAGCCCAGACCTCAATCCAATAGAGAATTCATGGCTGGACTTGAAAAGGGCTGTTCACGCATGATCCCTGTGCAACCTGGCAGAGCTTGAGCAGTTTTGTGAAGAAGAATGGAGAGAAATTGCTGTGTTTAGATGTGCAAGTCTGATCCAGTGCAGACTCAGTGCAAGTCAGTCTGCAGCAATAATCAATGTGATCTAACTACCACAGCCAAAACAGCAGGGATAAAGTTTACTAATGAAACACTGTCTGTGCTCCACTTACTGGAATGAATCTAAAACATTGACTTAGCTGACCTTTTGGTGTCCACAGCTGACTCTGTTTTTAATTTCCCACCTGGCTCCTTTGAATTTCTCTCCTCACCTCTCTTCCACCATCCATATCACTTGAAGTATTTCTACTGTCAAAGCAGCAGCAGCAGCAGCAGCAGCAGTGGGACCACTTGTACTTTCTTTTCAGCTTTAACAATCTTTCACAGCCTGCCAGTTTAGTCCTACAATCCCTGATAGAAGCAGTGAGCAAATCTGCTTTTAGAGTGCCAATTGTGCTGTCTGTGTGAGCCTGTAGAGAGGAGAGGAGACAGAGACGGTGTTAATTAACAACATAAGTACACCACCCACCATCTCCACGCTCACGAAAACAGAGATAAGACACGCACGCTTAGGGCTGACATGGTTCGTCCGATTTTTAGCACCTCTAATTGCCATGTTTGTGATGTTCTTGTGGTTTCAATGTCTGCACATATAGAACTATCTGGGTAATTATGGCGAAACTCAGACAGACATATTTCTGCTGCAGCTATATCTAACACCCACAGCTACAATTCCCAGCCCTATAATGCTTACTGCAAACTAACACTCCTTTGAATTCATTTTAGCAGCTGATCATGGAGAATTCATAGCTTAACCGTGTTTGTGCTATAGAGAAAAAAGGCTGCGAGCATCCCCTCGCAGCACGAGCCTGTTGGATAATGTTGTTTCTGCGCCGCTACAAACACTTTAATTTACGCTCTGCCGATTTGTTTTTAGAAATCCAACTGTAACTTTTATGTTCTCGTGGATATTTATGATTCAAATGGTTGTTGGCTTTGCTTTGGGAACATTAAATAATTATCCCTCTGCAAATTGCTCAAACATGGAAGTATTTGACAAGTGAGGGAGCTCCGCGGGGAGCTGGTGTAATAAGATGGAAATAGGCTTTCCTGCTGTCCAAACAAGAGAGCCTGCTCGCTGCTGTGATGTTTATTGTCATATTATTATTGTTATAATTGTTATTTTACGGGCTCTAGCTTGCCTAATGATCTCAATTATAATGAGCCAGGGCAGGTCTTTTCAAGTTCACTGATTGGTTTGTGAGGAAATAAAGCACAGCTACATAAACGCTCACGAGGAGAAGAGGAAGGACCGTGTTATATCTTCATGAGGAGCAAATCAATCACACCGTGACTTCAGGATTAACTGAAAATAAAGGCGAGGAGCTCAGGGTTTTAGAGAGTTTATGGAGGGTTTCTATACCTGCTCCCTTGGGAGTCATCTTAAAAAAGGAGTATGGAGCTATATGAGCAGCGGGTGAGGTCTGGAGGATTGAATAAGTGGCTGATCGGCTGTTCAGCAGCTTTCAGAGGTAATAAACTTAAAGGAGGACTTTGTGACTGCAACAGGCAGGAAGCTTCACACTCATTTTACAGGAAATACTGTCGAAAAAAAGTCCTAATTTTTAGTGGTTCTAAAGATTATTTTGACAGATTCTCCTGTGGTGTGAGGTACTCTAAGCCAGTGGTTCTAAACCTTTTTAAGCCCACGACCCCCAAAATATAGGTACCAGAGACCGGGGACCCCCACTTTGTTCCTGGTAAACCACTCAGAGACAGCATTTGGGAAAGTGCAGAGCCTTTGAAAAAAAAATACTGTCACATCTTTACGGGCCAATCAGAGCAACAAAACACGTGACGTAGCCGCTGCCGAGGAGTAAACTCTATAGAGCAGGGGTTCTCAACCTTTTCAGCCCACAACCCCCAAAATATAGATACCAGAGACCGGGGACCCCCACTGGACCTGGAGGTGTTTGAACACAGCCATGAATGTTCTAGAATAGTCATGTGGAGACAAGGCCGTCCATAAGGAGGGATACAGGGGAGGTTTCTGGGAGCCAGCCAAACTGGGGGCCATGGAGGTCAGAAAAACTATGGTGCATTGTGAAGTTAAGCTGTGAAAACCATAATCGAGACAAAGATCTCTATCTATTCATTTATGTAGTAAATAACCTTCTTAAAATGAAAAAAAATTTGTTAAAACATATTTAAAATGGGTCAAAAATTGCTTAAATTAGTTAATAATGGCAAAAATTTTTGGAAAATGTGTTGAAATTGTATTTTTAAAGAACATAAATGGCTTAAAAGTGGCAAAAATAAGATAAACATTGCAAAAAAATAACCAAATATGGATTAAAATGACAAAAACGGGCACATAAGGGTGGTAAAAGGGGGATTAAAAAGTGGCTTAAATGGCTTTAAAGTGCAAAAAAAATTAGGTGGACTGGGAGGAAAAAATGATATAAACTGGCAAAAATGGGATAACTGTGGTTAATTGGGCATAAAGGGGTGTAAAGAGTGGTTAACAGTGGCATTTATGAGGCAACAATAGGCAGAAAGTGGCAAGAATTGGTTCAGAATTCACAGAAACAGGCAGAAAAAGGTGGTGGAAAGGGTTAACATTGACACAAATGGATGTCAAAAATGTGCTAAAATTGGCAAAATTGGTGTTAAAAGTGATGAAAAAGGGTTAAAATTTGGTAAATTTGGTATAAAGTGGCAACAGTGTAATTTAAATAATATTCTTAGTTTTTTTAAGACATCTGGAGACCCCCTCACAGTGTCTCGCGACCCCAGATGGGGTCCTGACCCCAACATTGAGATCCACTGCTATAGAGAACCGCATAACACGAACCATGGTGACTGTAGACGTCAGTACACGACTTTTGTCGTTTTGGAAAAGAAAACAACTCACCGCTGTTCTTTGTCCTTTTAACGAAGAAATGTCGTTAAGTTCTGATAAAACTGGCGCTTTAGCAGCATCCACGCTAATGTCTTCCATCATGATTGCACCGGTCTCTTGTTCCTGCTTGCTTATGTTACGACTCCGCCGCCCTCTCGACGCTGATTGGTCCTGTCACTTTCTAACTGGGCTTAAACAGTTCAGACGTGAGCTTTGCACAATGGATTCACCAGTGAGAAACACGGAAACTGGCGTAACCATCTGCTTTGCAAGGTTAGTCCAGATGACATTGAAGGCAGGAAAGCCAAACTCTGTGCTCGACTGGCCAGTGCCACACAGTGGAAGGCAGCTGGTCTGCTGATGTGGAAAGGCAATGAGGAGGGGTCACAAGGGCTTTAGTTATAGTCCTGATAGGAGACCAACTATTAGATGACATTTAAAATACCCAAACAGTATGAAACACTCAGCTGAGAACAACTAAAATGACTAAAACTAGTCAAAAAAAGCCAGAAGAAGAAAATTGATCCACGGTTATCTCTGGTATTTAACAAGCTTTAACATCTAATGCCTTAAATAACTCACTTCAGTTTTGCATATAAAATAATGTGCCTATATTTCATGTCATTTATGATGGTGTCTTGAGGGGTTTGGGTTTCAGAGCATAAGTAGAAATAAAATTCGGACACCTTTATGAGAATTTCAGCCAAAGTCCTTTTATTAAGTATAGGGGAAATAATCAGAAAAAGACTTTAAATGCAGTCTGAATTATTACACTTCCAGAAGACAGAATGTGGATCCTTGTGTGAAAAGAAGCCATGATCAGCTATTTTACAGTGTAGTAAATATTTGTCCTGTGTATTTGTGGATCTACCCACACGTCTGTAGCCCTGAGTCACTAAACCTCACCGTTATGATGATGGATTTATGGGTCTAAAATGCACCTGTGTTACTGGGGCATAAACTTTCTTTATTCAGCAAATCATGGAGCTATTCTTGCACCATTACCTTAGCAGCTCTTTGTGCTGTGGTGTTCATTTTTGGGGTGACTTGCTGGCTCTTTATGTTTGCCTGCTCACAGTGTGATAGTCTTTGTTTCTGTTTTCCTTCTCCTCCTCCTCCTCAGAAGAAGCATGATTCAGTTTAAAAGCTGATTTTTGGTGACCTCATGAAGGTGAGTTTGTCAGTGTTAATTTGTCAACATAAATATGCCTACAGATGTAATGTAGGCTATATAAGTATAGGTTTAAACAGAAGGGTAAACAGCATTTCTCTTCATGTACTCAAAGCTCTGAGTAAACCATTTAATGAGGCAGAAAAGCACGGTGCGTCTCTGAAACCCAGAACAGCATGAAAGCGCAATGAATTACTCCATGCCGTGTTTTTTAACCTTAATGGTGAACCCTGAAGAAAAAGAGTCAGCGGGTAATGAAGGCAGCAGGAACACGCTGATCAGCTTTCCTGATCAACATAAATGACTTCCACTGTGCACACTGACCACAGCAGCCCTGGGTGGTTTCATATTCAGTCAGCAGGCTCATATTTTGGCTGTTTGCTCAGTTATTTGCTCTGCCATTCATTGTTTAACACGCTCATTCATCTAGGCGGTCAGAAAGAGAACGCAGACTGTGCTGTGTTGCTGTGTGAAATGTTGAATTACATTTTAAAGCAACCATATTCAGCCTTTTCCCTGTTAGTAGTTGTTTCAAAGTCTATATAGTGCAGTAACTATCAACAGAGAGAACAGCACCTGTCCCATTTCCACAAAGTGCCCCTGCTGGCTGCCTTTGGTACGGTGTACCTTTCCAGCAGGTTGCAGCTTTCTTGTGAGGAGTTAACAGCCGAGAGCAGGGGTGTCAAACTCAACCACAGCAGGGGCCGAAATCTGAATTTAGGTTTCACCTGAGGGCCAGACGGGTTCAACATTTAAGCATAAACTGTAAACCTTATATTCACAGGTAGTTAATTAAAGGGGAGAAGAAGGGATGATAAATATTTAAGATATTTTAAAAAAGTTTAAAGGCTCAAAATCTGAGATAAAAAGTCAAAATATTAGTTAAAAAGGTCAGAACACAAAATCAAAAGTCAAGAATATGTTTTCAAAAGGCAAAATGTGAGATAGAAAGTAAAAATCATGAGTTTAAAGGTCAAAATATGAGATAGAGAGTAAAAATCCTAGGTTTAAAGGTCAAATATCAGATAGAAAGTAAAAATCATGAGTTTTAAGGTCAAAATATAAACTAAAAAGCAAGAATCATGAGTTTAAAGGTCAAAATATGAGTTAGAAAGTGAAGATCATGAGTTTAAAGGTCAAATATCAGATAGAAAGTAAAAATCATGAGTTTTAAGGTCAAAATACATGATTGAAAATAAAATCATGAGTTTAAAGGTCAAAATATGAGTTAGAAAGTAAAAAATCATGAGTTTAAAGGTCAAATATCAGATAGAAAGTAAAAATTATGAGTTTAAAGGTCAAAATATAAGATTGAAAGTAAAAACTATGAGTTTAAAGGTCAAAATATAAGATTGAAAGTAAAAATCATGAGTTTAAAGGTCAAATATCAGATAGAAAGTAAGAATCATGAGTTTAAAGGTCAAAATATAAGATAGTAAAAATCTTGAGTTTAAAATGTTGACATATAACTTAAAATTTAAGATTGTGAATCTGAGATGAAATTCTAAACTGGGAGTTTAAAAAGTCAAAATATGTGGTTAAAAGTTAAAGTTATGTGTTTAAAAGGCAAAATATGAGATAAAATTTGAAATCATGATCTAGAAAATTCATAATTGGAATCTAAAAGTTCACAATATGAGATAAAAATTCAAAATGCTAAGTTTAAGTCAGAGTTTTGAGATTCAAATTGAAAATATTAAATGAAAACACACATTAACTTCTCTCCCTCATTCCTTACTTTCTATCTCATTTTCGTTACTCTTTACTTTTTCAAATTTTTATGACTTAAAGGATATTTTAAATCTTAAAGGTTAAATTCTCATTTCTATACTGGAGGAAACCTGCAGGCCTCAGAACTACGGGCCAGTTCAAATTAAATATAATATGATCCTGTGGGCTGGATAAAACTCCACCAGGGGCCAGATTTGGCCCTCGGGCCTTGAGTTTGACACCCCTGGCCTAGAGCTTTACAGCGCTAGTTCACACACCACCCTTTGCTTAAAAGAAGCCATTAGCCACAAGGACATGATGGATGTGATGTGAAAGCAACAGGAGGAGAGTCTAATACTCACATTCAACCAAGGTGGGCAGGTGCTGAGACAAGAATGAGACACAGAATGAACAGAAATGAGTCTCACACTCTGGTGCAAGAAATAATTGCAATTTTGGAGGCCTGCAATGTGCAAGATATTTTTCTTTTCATTCTGTGTAATGTGAAAGCAAACATTGTCAAAGATATAAGTGATGCTTATTCATTCTAAAGGTTATAACTGAATTATAATAAAGGGGACTGGCTATAATTATGACATAAACTGCTCTGCTCTAAAGCTGTGGCTCAGTAGGTAGAGTCTGACGTCTCACACTCGGAAGGTCATGTGTGCGATCACCAGATCCTGCAGTCACATGTCAATGTGTCCTTTGGCAAGACACTTAACCCCAATTTGCTCCCACTGCTGCGTCAGTGGCGTGTAAATGGGTATGGAAGCGTACGAATGGGATTAGCGACTGATGGCCATTTCTCCATAGCAACCTCTTCCATCAGTGAATGGATGTGTGAGTGAAAGAGCGTGAATGGGTAGGTGTGACCTGCGGTTTGAAAGCGCTTTGAGTTGTCAGATGACTAGAGAAACTCTATACAAGCTCATGTCCATTTACCATTCCATGTCCATTTACTAAGCCATGACATCTGAGGACCATCCCACTCCTGCTGTCTTTAAAGAGTACCTAAACCCTCAGACCACTTTTCCCATTGGAAAACAAATGTGGTGTTGATCATTGAGGGCCCAGATCTTAACATTATAGCACAAAGTATTTCTATTATAAGTTTTGTATTAGAAATATAGATTGCTCCCCCAACCCCAAGACCCACAAAAAATGACAGATTGCTGTCAAAAATTAACATCAGTTTACAAGAAAGCATCATAGAAGATTTCTGAACATTTCTGAGGATAATCCCAGACAGATACGTCCCAGGAATATTCTCCCAAATTCCTTAACACTTCACTGAAAATTGCTGAAATAGTACCTGAGAAAAACACTGAAAGCTTCTGGGAAAAGCTGTTTGGCATTGGCAGAGAAGTTTGGCAAATTTTTCATGGGCACAACCCACATACTCAGCTCTGCTGCTCATCCCATTAATGCATGTTCCTTACAAATGTGGCTCCATTTAAAAGGGTAATAAACAGGCTTTCTAACAGAATAAGATTTATTACCAAGAAATAATGTACCAAATACAAATTTCCTTACTTTTTGTGCTAAGTTTATTTATCTTTTTATGTTTCTGCTATTTGGTCGTCATACCAAATAGTAGAGTGCCAGAGAGGAAAACCCTCCATACTATTGTTTTAAGAACAAATGACGCCTTGGTATTTGTAATATAAGGTGGAGATTTTTGACTCAAAGTTGTGTTGAATCTTTCATGACTTTATTTCGCTGCATAATCAAAGCCATAGGGTGTCAAAGATTTAAGACTGTTGCTGCTTTAGTGACTTGTATTTTATTCAGCTGTGGACAGACACTATTATTCCTGCCCTGTAGCTTGTGTCACCTTTTTTAGATGTGCACCCACCTAAAGCTTTTTGGGCAAACAAATTACTTTCTTCCAAAGAGAAATTCAAGAAATAAACCCTGAAACCCTGCCTCTCTGCATTGATTTTATATAGATTACAAAAAGCGATATTATAGTTGTTAAAGGTGTGTTTTTATAAGAATATGTTCACGTTTTATGTATTAAGCTTCAAGTTTAGGGACGTTCAAGCTTGAAAGTAATTAATAATATGCCAGAAAAGAAGGTTAAATAAGGCATTTTTCCCCTTTTGTATCAAATAAATTAGCCTGTTGCACCTGAACATGCATGTTGAGCACTCTCACTATGCCATCTCAGTGTTTATAGGCCTCTTGACTAGGAAAAAAGGCTCTCAAGGGAGCACTGAATGCAATCAATGCAACGACTCCAGTTGTGTCTCAAGATAGGGTTGAGTGGAAGTGGATAAGGAGGGTTTAGGAGAGAGCAGAATGAGCAGCGCCAAAAGAAGTCTACCTGAACAATTACACTGCAGTGGATGGAGAAGTCACTTCCAGAGAGCTGAAGTAGCATTAACTGGTCTTTCTGCACTGCTCAGTCTTTTTAATTAAGCTGTCATATAACACAAGGAGTGGAAAAGGCTTGGTTGAAGTGTTAATGAAGCCTACAGTGGAATGAAGTTTAAAAAAAAAAGTCTCCTGGGGGTAGAGGGTGAAGTGGAGGATCAGTGTCAGGTCAAGTGAAAGGATAATTTGGTACAATGAGAGGCTTTTTTTTTTTTTTTAATTCCCCCGAGTCTGGCCGTCAGTCTCATTACAGCTAATGATGTTATAGTCAGGAGTTCAGATGTTAAAACATGGCAACACAAAGAAATTATTTTAAAAAAGACAAAATATGATCAAACATATCATTTTACTGTACACTGAAATAATTAAACTTAAGCTTGAGCGTTTCTCAAGTCCTTTTTACACAGTAGCCTTGTGTCTGTAATAAGAGGTGAAAAGCATGCTTAAATCCCTGTAAAGCCAAATCAGAAATTATTCTGTAAACACACAACATATGCTGCATTTAGGATTCTGTGAATATAAAAGTATGTGTGACTGAATTTAGGATTTAGACCATTAGAAAGTTTGTTACTACTCTCAGGACCTAGGTTTTTCTTAGGGCAGAGCTCAGTACGGGTTTCAGAGATATGTATGACCTCCAAATGAACCCACCCCCCCATACACTACAACGATATAAATCACTGAGTGCTTTTGTCTGTTTTTCCACTGAAGAACCATTGTAAAAAGTGGCCAGTCAAATGCTATGTTTTTGTTTAGTTTGGAGTGAAGTTGTCCAGCCTAGTTGTGGGCAGGCAGGTAATTAAAAGTCTCATAACAGAGTGATTTGTGACATTAAACTATGTAAATTCAATCCCAGACCTCTCCCTCTAAGGCAGCCACACACTGCCCGCAGTGGCTGTAATGTCAGGGTGCTGGCTATTTGCTGGAGTGGTTGTCTCGGTGTCACTTGATTGATCGATTAAGTGTCCAGTGATTGTCACTTTCTATTTCCACCAAAATCTTCACAATTGAAGCTCTGCTTTTTGATTTCATGGAAGACTTTTATTTTGAGGAGCAATATGAGTAAACGGTGTGTATTTAGTGGTAACCAAACAACTCAGGGTGTGGTGCAGCGCTCTGGACTTGCTTCCAGTGGGCGAAGTCGCTCACCTTCGTTCAGAGCAAACCCGCGGCGCTTTTGTGCGTGTCGCAGTTGTCCGAAGTGGAAATTGTGGGTTACACCAGTTCTGTCAGGAGGAATGGGCCAAAATTCCAGCAAATTCTTGTGAGAACTTCGTGGAAGGATACCCGAAATGTTTGACCCATGTCATACAGTCTAACCCTTTACCTACTGCGTCTGAAAATGTTGATTTTGACATATTTTGTTATTATGGCTGTAAAATAGTCAAGAAATGCCCTAAGTCTGAGAGCTTTGGTCCCTTCTCCCTGGAGTACTTGAACTTGACTTTTCAACATCTGGTTAATGATTATTGCACATTATATGGAATTGCCAGCAGTTTGAAAGAAGAAAAACACAAAAACTGATTTGTTTTCATGGCTTTTATGAGAAGAAATGTTTTTATTGCTCATGAAGTTTTGATTTGACATTTGAAATGTGAACCTATACATGTTTAGAACAATCACCAGGCATTTTTTGAGTCTAAGACTCTGGGTGTGCAAAACACAGTGCAAAAGATAACTATATATGTAGGCAACAATTAGTGCAAATAAAAGTGGAAAAATGCATTCTCAACATTCTGAAGTAACATATTGTTATTGCACATCACAGACACGCACAAATGCCACTATCTAACGCTATTTTTTGAAAAGAAAACACCACTCTCGCTCGCTCTCCTTTTACTCTTTTCCTTTACTCTCCTTTCTCACGTCTTCTGCCAAAGTTGCCATATTCGCTGTGCTGTTTGACATTACCGTAATATATATACCACACATCATATATTGCCAGAAAGCACAGATTCTCAGCTCTCTGTCAGCGTTGGAATTTTTTAGATTGAGCAAACTTTCGAGGAGTTACAGTGTTGAGAATCCGTGTAGTGGTCTCATGATACTTCTGGTGTTTTGCTATGAATACCCATGTCATATGGTTGCGAGTACCGTAATGAACCATATATGTGCGCATGCCCGCAATTCTCAGCTTTCCAGCACTGTTGGAAATTTTCTGATTGGACAAACTTTGACAGAGTTACGGTAATAATACTCCAGACATATAAAACACAGCACCGGCTCAGTAGGTAAAGGGTTAAAGTCAATAAAAACAAATACTGAAGAAATTTATGTAAACTTCTGACTTTGAAGAAAGTAATACAAAATTTTGTCTGTCATCTTTGTGGCATTTAGTAAATAGAAATAATTTTGGTACTCCTAACAGACCTGAAAGAGGAAACGTTTAGTCTGATTTAATGTCAGACAGTGAGAAAAAAACGGTCATGTGTCTTTTTAAACAGTGTATGGTTTACACTGTATATCAGAACGAGGCAAACCAGAAGTCCATTCTCTCTTTATCATCACCTTTTATTCTGCATGATCCATGAGGTACAGCCATGGTCATAAGTATTAAGGTCGGTAATCTGCTCCACTTAGTAGGAGCGTTGACAAAGATTCTCTGAAATATCAGTGGAGGATTTGAAAGAGAAAAGTTACCTCCAGAACCAGAGCAATGGAAAAGTAGGCAGTCACTGTGAGCTGTACTTGTCTATCACAGTTTAGCACTGTCACAGCTAGAGAACAAAAGTGTCATTTTTCAGGGTAAATTGGTGTCCTAAAGAAATGCTTTAGCATCAGGGACGTCCGTGGAGCTGAGCAGTACAAACTAAGTTTCTAGTATGGTCCTCTCTCTCTCAGTGTCAGTCCAGTGTCTTACCTTGTATCTCTGCCTCCCCAGAGAGGGCTGGGTGAGGGCAGTGCCCAGGGCGGGAGGCCGTATTAATAAGACATAGTGCCATGGAAAGGTATGGATCAGAGGTGAAAACAGCGCCCAGGGCTAATGCACAGCAGAGGGGAAGGAGGAGGAGAGAGCTAGAAAGAGAAAGATTGAAGGAAGGACATAACGCCCTGGGTGCTGTGGAAGAATAGATGACTCCTGCTTTTAGAAAGAGCTGGAAACAAAGAGCCCGAGAGGTGAACTAAGGATGATAAGGTCTGAAATGATGGACTCAGCAGGAGGGCTTATAAAAGGCCCGTGATGGGAAGGATTTGTGAGATCTGAAGAGTCTTGGGGGTATGTGGATAAAGAAGACGGAGATCAGTGATTCAAGGAGGAATAAGAAGATGAAAAGACGCCTTAAAGAGACGCGGGTCTGTGAGTGTAAATGAAGCACAACGATGAAAACAGTGAAGCCAAAATAAAGTCCAGTCAATCTCTGTGACCGCTGATTTATCACGTTATTGTCTTTCTTTCAACGCTGCATCATCTGCAATTACCATTTCATATATGAAAGTAGAGTGTTTTTCGGGATGACGAACGAGTCAAACGATAATAACAGGGGGGAAGAAAGCAGCATGTTTTATTTATCAGCAGGATTTCCATGAAGGAGTGTGTTTTATTCCCTTGTTAGCATGCCGATGGTTTAAACACAGAGACAAAAGCTGTTGAGAGGGCATTCAGCTATACCAATCTAAAAATGTCTGAAACCGCTCTCCCAAGCACGTCCTGTATTAAAGCCATTGTGATGGTAATTTTGTCACCTCTAATGGACAATTAGATATGCCAGCAGATAGAGAGCGCTCTGCATAACACTCTCCGGGTTTTAATTACCTCGCCAAATGGCGTGGTCGCTCGTGCGCCTTTGGATCACTAAAGCAATAAGGCAGAGGAGCGCAGATAGATTGAAGGTGAAAAAGGGCAGTTGCTGTATTAAACTTATCCTTCCCTGATAAAGGCCTGATGGATGAGGAGCTGCGTGAACTTTCATACATCTGTCAAATAATGGCTCCCTTCGAGAGTTTCCTCCAGGGGCCCCAGCTCACTGTGTGTTTATGCTGGAAGCTTTTGTGCTTTGGCACTTTGTGAGCCGTGTCTTTCTTACAGCATTAGAAGAGGTCAGATCTGAGAGCACTTTTAAACTGTTTTAGAGGTTGAAAAGTTCCCTTTAAAAATAACATTTTTATCAGGATAGTTGTTACTCGACCATCTTGAGCATTAAGCGGAAGACTATAGAGGTGTTTTAAAGGCCTAATAGAACAGAATGCACTAGGCAAAACAGCACTGTAATGAAGTTTTGCCTTCATTATGGCTTGAGATATTCAAATCAATATCCTGACTGCAATACTTGGTGCCCCCGTCTGTCAGTTTCATAGTGGCCCTCATTTATCAATCAGATTTTGGTGTAGAAATCGTCAAAAGTCCACAAGTGAAGATGTGGGTATCTGTATGGAAATAAAAAAGTGCACTTAAAGAGCATAAATAACTTATTTTTGGCTCCGATTCTCCTTCAAACTTTCCATTGAAGCCTGCCTTTGGAGGTCACGCAGATAGTCGAATGGTTCAAGGCGCGCCCAATCTACGCGGTAGAGATGGGCGAAACCAATTTTTTAAATTCGATACTGATACTTTTTGATGTAATTTTATCAATACCGATATTTTCAAAGAAAGAATAAAATATTGAACTCGCAAACTTTCAAAAGGTAAAAATTTCACGCAAATAAAAAGACGTATGCATATCTTTCCGAAATTCAGTAAGGGAGGAACTTCAATTAAAATAAAATATTTGTGCAAGAAGGTAAAAAATAAAATAAATCAAATATTATCGTAGCACAAACGTGTTTATAATATTGAACTATCAACAACATAAAAATGCCTATTTCATTTTTGTGTAATTCAGATAGAAGGGCTTTATTAGCCACATATAGCCACTAGTTTCAAGCAAAAATATAAGAAATACAAGTCATTGATGATTTTCATAGAAATATTTCTCTTTTTATGTTTCTAAAACTCTGTCTTTATACTTTTTATGGTGTCGGCATGTGGTCTCAGTATTTTGTATGTTTTCTTACAATTTTGAAATTTACCAGAGACCACACTGAGTGAGAATTGCAGCCAGGTTCACATCACAGACTATAAAATGAATTCATATGCGAGCAAGTGGATCTGCTGAAATCTGTACTCATTTATGATTGGTCCCCAAAGTCACATGGCACGGCAGGATCGACGTCCGATTGGTCTCCAAATTCATGTGACAAGGATGAACAGTAAAGCCAAAACAGTCTTGAGAAGAGAGAGGCAGGGAGGCACTCGGGGGAGAAGCGGTGGTGAAACATATTTAAAAGTACTCTTTTGGTATCGATACTTTGCTAGAGGGATCAATACCAAAAGAGTACTTTTTAAATATCGATACTGTAGTATCGATTCTCCCACCACTACTACGTGGGTGGCCCTGCCTGTGGCCCTTTGCTGCGTGTCTCTCCCCACTCTGCCTTTGTGCTCAAAATGTCTTCTTTATGCTTAGATTGTCTCTGCTACAAATGTCTGCTTGCTCTCAAATCTGTAGTTGCTTTGTCAAATTTCCTGTGCTCATGTTCAAACCATTCTTTTCTCATTCAGGTTGTCTCTGCTTGCTTTTGAAGCTGCCACCATCTAGTTTTTGCCTTGTTTGGAGTACGAAACTCTCTCTCTGTGCACAGAACGTATAAATCAAGCGCTCAGGCAGGCCATGGAGTCAAGCGCTACCATTAATAGAGATCAGCAGATCCCCAAACAGGATAAATGTTGTAAATTATGAATTTAAATCAAGTGATTAGCAATCGTTCAGGCAGGCCATGGAGTCAAGTGCTGCAATATATTTAAGATCAGATAATCTCACACAACCCCTCATCAGCTGAAAGTCATCTGATTCTATCTGAGCATGCTATTGGTTGATTTCACTCATGCTGCCATATTGAAACTGCTCTAGCCTGCTCTAGCATGGAGGGATGGGGCATGGGCTTGGTGCAGGCCTGGATAATGGCCATTAGGAGACCGGAGCAGCACAGGACTGAGGGTGACGCGGGGATGTGCAGAAGCGGTTCGCCTGTTTCTGTGTTCTCACTGGCAAATCCATCATGCAAAGCTCCCATCTGAACAGATTGGGCCTTGTACGAAAGTGACAGGATCAGGAGTAAGGGCCGGTACTTGCAGGCACGGTGGAGTCGTGACGTAAGCAAGCAGCGACAAGAGGATGGTGCAATTATGCAGAAGAGATTAGTGTAGATGCTTCTGTCGCGCCAGTTTTATCAGAACTTGGCGACATTTCTTCATTAAAAAAAGAACAAAGAACAGCATTGAGTTCTTTTTTTTTTTCAAAAACTACAAAAGTCGTGTACTGACATGTCTACAGTCGCCATTGTTTGCATTGTGCAGTTCTCTATGGAGTTTACTCCTCGGTAGCAGTGCACACCTACAACATCACATGTTTTGTTGCTCTGATTGGCCCAGAAAGATGTGACTGACAGAATGTTCATCCAATCACCCTCCTTGTTTTTTTTCCAAAGGCTCTGCCCTTTCCCAAACACAGTCTATGGGAGGTTTTCCAGATGGATGTGTGAAACAAATCCATCAGGGTGTGTCAGGTTACCAAAGCAGCATTCTCCCATACCTGACCTGAAAAATGATGGCAGCAGAGAGGAGATGATCTGCTGAAGTTCAAACTGAGCATGAGGCATCATTTACTTCACCAATAAAGCCTGATTAACTTTAGAAGCCAAAACAGAAAATAGAATCACCTTACAGTTAAACTTCCCCCCTGCCATTCAAACCATGCTCTTTTCTTTCTGTCATTTAGGTACCAAATAAACTTTGCTGCACGTGTTGATAAAAACTGCACTTTCAGTGTCTGATAGATAATTAAAAACTGTCCAAGAAGCTTAATTTAATAAGCCTTGGAAATTAAAAGCTAATAAATAGAGGCATCCCTGAAATTTAATTATGTTGTCAGAGCTCAAGAAAACTAATAATGCCCAAAACTCTGGATGTTTGCTTTCTCTATCCTTCAAGACACTGTTTTGCAACCTTTCTAAGGGTATTTTTCTTCTTTTGACATCAGAATATTTATTACTAGATTGCATCTGGCTCTTCAGAATAAATATGCAGGGAACCAGACAATCCATTGTTCTACGACTGGCATATTGGACATTGGCTACAATGGAGGGTCAGGTTCATAATTTACTTGGTGGGGCCAGATAATCTTTTGCTCTTTGTGTTTCATTTCACTGAGCACTATTTGTTCTCTGCATACTGAGTTTCAGCATTGTGTATAAGGAGTTTAATTATTACTATCTTTTGTACTGGCTGTTAAAGGGCAGAAAGTTTGTTCGCCCATTTGTTTAACCCGTGGAGGAATTTGAGGATATTGGGTTAAGAAGTCATTTTTCACTTTTTTCCCTTAGAGAGGATCTTCTTTGTTTGAAACAATGTAAACTTTAGTGAGTATTTTCACAATAAATAAGTGAATATCTGTTGTAAATGTCTGTATTTCTCTTCTTCTTCTTGCAGGTAATGAGCTTCTGTACCGTAATCGTGATGGCGATGTTGTCAAGTTCAACGTTGACACCGGTGAAAAGACCATCTTGGTGCATAACAAGAAATTTGTAAGTCTGTCCCCTTCTCCTTCGACTTTCTCACAATCACATGACTGAAGAACTGACCACCACTGCCAAAGAAACAAATTAAAACTTTTCTTGTAGCGTCAGCAAATCAAAGTACCCAAAGCCCTTTTTTAAAGGGGCTGAATCAAATGATCCATTATTACTTTGAAATGTGAGCTGCATACTGAAAAACTTTGGGCTTGCTTATGTGGGGGGAAATTGGAGATGTGGTGTCAGCGCTGCAGCAGCCTGAGTGACGACACACAACATTATGTCTGCCATCAAATCACCAAGCCCTGGTGCAAAGATTAATGCAACTCCCATTTGCTTCAGGAGCAGAGCAATCTGTCAAAGGCAGTCATTTAAGGACTAGTTTAATGAAAAAATATCACGCATGGTTAAAGGTCTCATCTTTTTGTCTCATTTTTTCCCCTCATATCTGATTTTGTTTTGCAGGAAATGTATAAAGCCAGCAAGTATGAGGTGTCTCCTGACATGAAGCATGTGCTGCTGGCCTACAACGTTGCACCGGTGAGCTTCTCATTTGTTTGCTTGTTTTTTGAATTAGCGAACTGACAGCTAAATATGTCAGACGCCTCTGCTTCAGGGTCTGATGTGGTGTAGTGGTGGTAGTGCAGCGGCAGGGGAAGAGAGGAAGGAAAGAGGGGGAAAGTAATCACGGCAGGGTGTGAAGGCCTGTCGCACACCGCTGCCTGTCAGCGATGGCGGCGGGAGCCAACGCAGCCGAGTGGAACTGCAGCGATAGATGCAGGAACACAAACAAACCCCTGGGCGATGAATGGGCTCCCTGGGAGAGAGATGAGATTCAGAGAAGTAAAAGAAAGTGTTGACCGTATTCGCATGGTGGCCATTTCCTCTGATATTGTCCTCAGGCTTAGAGAGCTGAAGTGTTATGATAATGTAACTTACTGCTTTGTTTTAGGTTGTGTAAAGTCATTTCTTTGCTCCTAAAGTACAATTCAGACGGACACAGTCATGCTATGTATTAAAGATGACAGCTTTTATGTACTAATAAAATATCAGCTTTCAGACAGGATAAAATTTACTATTTACATACTTTTTAGCGCATTAAACCATTGATTGAGGGACAGCTTAATGGTAAAATTTCTGTTTGACTTTAACAGTGATCTGAACAGACTGTTAAACCTACCTAAGTGTTACTTTAGCATGAGGCTGAATGCTAACAGCAGGCTACTGTTTTACAGTAAAAATGTGTGGCCTGCCTGAGGAAGGACTTTAAAACTTTGTTATTTTTGCATGAAGTCGCAAGTAACTTACAAAACGATACTGTTTGACAGTGTAGTGTACATCAGGTAAGTATTAAAACTTAGCTTGCCATTATTTTAGCATGAATGCTAATATTAGGCAATTGTTTGATGGTGAAATAGTGTACACTAGGAATTCTTTTACAGCTTAGCTGTCACTATAGCACAAACTGGTTGTTCATTGCTAACATCCCAGTGTTCACTCTTCCACTGTTTGACAGTGAATGAATAAAAGACTTGGGTAGCAGTTACTTTAGCACAAGGTGGTTTAATGCTAACATCAGACTTGTGTTTGACTTTGAAACTGTATACTTCAGGAATGCTTTTATAGCTATGCTAACTGCTGTTTTAGCATAAGTTGGTTAAGTGCTAACATCAGGGTAGCATACTGTTTATGATTAAAGAATTAAGACTTGAGGAAGCTATTTTAGCATGAGGTGGTTGAATTTCAACATCAGGCTAATGTTTGACAGCTAAATAGTGTTTGTTTTACAGTTTAGCACTGTTTTTTGTATACTGGGGTAGTTGAATGCTAGCATCATGGTGGCATAATGTCTACCAGTGAAGGAATTAAAGGTTAAAACTTGGGTAACAGTTAGCTGAGCAGGAGTTGTTTGAATGCTAATATTAGGCTGCTGTTTGACTGTGAAAAATGTACGTTAGGAATGATTTACAGCTTAGCTAACTGTTATTTTATCACAATGTTGTTCATTGCTAGCATCAGGGTATTCACTTTTCCACTGCTTGACAGTGAATAAATAAAAGACTGGAGGAGGTGGAATGCTAAAATCAGGCTACTGTTTGACAATGATATGTACGTTAGAAAAGTTTTAAAACTAAGCCAACTGCCACTTTGGCCTGAGGTTTTTAATTGCCAACATCAGGCTATTATTTTAGAGTGCATTAACTGTAAAACTTTGCTAATGGTTATGTGAGCATGAAGAGGCTGAACACTAACACCAGACAATTTTTTGGCATTTTGTACACCAAGAAATACAATATTAGGGCCACTCGAAGAGAAAAAAAAAAATCTTTTTTTTGGACATTACGAGAATAAAGTCATAATATCACGAGAATAAAGTGGTAATATTATGAGAAAAAACTCGTAATGTTACAAGAAAAATGTCGTAATTCTTTTATTTTTTTTCTCTTCATGTGGTCCTAATACTCTGTCGTAAAGAAAGACTTAAAACAAAGCTTACTTTTATTATAGCATTAAGTTGGTTAAATGCTAGCATCAGGCTTCTCTTAAAACATTCGGTGTACTTGGGAGCAATTATAACTAAGCCAACTGTGTTTTTAGCATTCTGGTGATTGGGTGCCAAACTTTAGGCTACTGTGTAAAAGAAGGGAGAGTTAAAACCTAGCTAACTGTTATTTTAGCATAAAGTGGTTAAATGCTAACGTCAGGCTACTGTTGGACAGTAAATTGTAGATTACGAAAGATTTAAGACTTAGCCAACTGTTATTTTAGCCTGAGGCTGTTCCTTTAAATACCTCAGGCCTCTATTTGAGAGTGAAATTGTGCATTAGACCTAAAACTTTGCTAGTTTGCACGAGGTGGTTAAATGCTAACATGATGCTACTGTTTGACAGTGAAATAGTGTACATCAGGAAAGACATAAAACTAAGCTGACTGTAATTTTAGTCGGTCAAAAGCTTCCGTAGGCCTACTATCTGACAGTAAAAATCTGTATATTAGAAAAAATGTGACACTTAGGTTACTGTTATTTTAGCATATGGTTGAATGCTAACAACATGCTGCTGTTGACAATAACATTGTGTGCTGTCTAAAAGATTTAACACATCTAGCTGTGACCCTATGAGGTGTTTGAATGCTAGCATTAGCTTAGCCTACTGGTTAATAGTGAAGTGTTCAATAATAACTCAGGTAACAGCTATTTTAGCATGAGGTGTATTAACGTCTGGCAACCATTTGACAGTGAAGTGTACAGTGAAAGGCTAAAACTAAGCTAACTGTTAGACTATAAGGTTAGTGTTTTGACTTGTAAGTGAGGAACGGCTACAGACCTTAATTGAACCATTGTTTTGTTAGCATGAGATGGTTGAATGCTAAGATTACTGTTTGATTTTGATATTGGATACTTCAGGAAGTCCTTCTCCTCTTATCTGTTTCGTAGGAGGTAAAGGAAAAAAGTAAATTATGCTTTTGATAACATGAGATGGTTAAATGCTAACAGTAGTAGGCCTATGTGTTGATGGACAAATATTACTTAGTGTTTTGCAATAAACAAGCTTGGAAATACAGTTCTAGGTAATGTTAATGTAAGCTATTTTAAGGGCCTAATAGCCATTTGATGATAATCAACCATGGCTGCATTTTCATCATTTTTGGGTGTAATATGATTTACAATTGCGTTTCCATGGCCATTGCAGCTACCTGCCAGCACTTTTAGAAGAATCTAAGCTTTCCTATAGGTCAAGTCCATTGAACAATCTTGCTGATGTCTTTGTGTTTATTCACTGTGGCGTATTTGCACCTGTGTTTGAATGTCACGGGTGCTGGCAGAGATATAACCTTGTGTTATTGCCTGAGATGAATAGAAACCATAATGACACACTAGAGATGGTCTAGTGGGTTGTAGTGCTTGTGTTTGCATTTGTTATTTCATCCAGACCTCCATTATCTTGATAGATGACAGTCATTTCCACTATATGCTCACTGAAGCAGAACACAGGCAAATGCACCCTCATCCTCATAAATGTGTAACATGGTTATATGGTTCACAGATGCTCATCATAAACTGTCTGGATACCTGCACATACCAGCCACTCTCTGTTTGAATGCAAATGTGTATTTAAGGTAGTTGCTGAACTGTTATATCTTAAAGTTGTCCTACATAAAAGTCTATATGTTATTTTCTTAACCTGTAACCACCTCTAGCAGCCATGTCACAGTGTCTTCTCATAACTCTGTGCTGTATATTCCTACAGCAAAGTGAGACATTAAAACATTGGAAGCCAGTAAAGCAAGTAAAAAGAGATGTGTAATTACTCTTTGACCTTTTTTATGCTGCTGTGCCTGCAGGCCTTATGTTTTTTAGTTGCCCCTGTGTCTGTAGAGGAATTAATCTGCAAAACCTGTGGGAAATACCTTTAAATTCGGCACAAATGGCCTTTAAAAAACGTACTCTAAAAACAATAATGGACTAAACTTTAGTCAGAGGTCAAAATCAATCTAATTTTTAACCAGGCAGGGAAAAACTTTTCTTCTATGCAGAAAGAGAAGTCGAAGCTGCAGAAAAAGAGAGGAGGGAGATGCAGAAAGAAAGGAGATGGAGATGCTAAAGAGAGAAGAGGTAGGTGCAGAAAGAAGACGTGGAAAATGCAGACAGAGAGAAGAGGGAAATTGTAGAAGGGGAAAGAGATGCAGAAAGGAAGAGGGGGTTGTGCAGAAATGAAACTGGAGAAGATGAAGATAGAAAGGAGGGGGAGATGCAGAAGAGAGAAGATGGGGTTCAGAAAGAGAATGGGGAGAAACACAGAAAGGAAGTGGAGGGTTGCAGGAAGAGCAATGAGAGTAATGCAGAAGAGAGAAGAGGGAGATCCAGATAGAGCAAAAAAGAAAGGCCAGACAAACTAGAGAAAACATCCCCTTGACTACCTAAAGAAATTGAGTGGCCATAGCTGAAGAATCCGTTACTTAAAAATGGCATCTGTCAAACAGTGGTGTGCGGGGGGGGGGTTGAGGCCAGGGGGGAGCGGTTGCCCGCCCTCGTGGCCCAATTGTTGTGCTAAAGTGCCCTCTTGGGAGCCAAAACACGTGCTTAAGTGCCCTCCTGGTTTGCAAAACACACTAAACTGGCCTCATGGGTGTAAAAAACACACTAAGCTGCCCACTTGGCTGGTTAAAGCATGATAAACTGCCCACTTGGGTGGTAAAAAGGTGTGTTTAAATACCCCCCTCATTGGCAAAACACACTACACTGCCCTCTTGGGTGAAGAAAACACACTAAACTCCAGAAGACCATTAGGACCAAGAAATACTATGAAACATTACTGTTGCAATGACTTTTATGTTTGGCCCTTTTTTGATCTATATTGAGCCAGAACTATATCTCACAGAAGCAGTTTGGATTACCTGGTGCTAATATGTTGTTAAAATGCACTAGAATACAGGAAATGACATCTACTTCATTGAAAATGTTCTGGGGGAAGACCCCCAGACCCCCTAGGGATTTTTATTTATTTCTGTGTGTTCTTCACAGTCCAACATTGGCTCTACACAGTTCTTGTGGATGCTGATCCTAACCACAAACTAACTTGAGCAGTCTGTCTAGTTAGTCTGTAATAAGGCTATATAATGTGCCATTTGTATAACATAAAGATGTCTAAAGTGCCCTTGAAAATGTATGAAACTTAGTGCCCTCTTCAGTGGCGAGAATGCGCTGTATGTGCCCTCTTTTTTTTTCTTTTCACCTCTGCCCTTGAAAAAGTCTGTGCATGCCACTGCTGTCAGATAAATCTGTACCTTACAGAGGAGGATTAGGGCCACTAAAAAAAACAAAAAAAACAAACAAACAAAAAAAAAAAAACCCAAGAAAAACCTGACATTTTTAAAATCAGAATTCTGACTTTAATCTCAAAATTCTGACTTTTTTTCTCACAAAGTAAAAAAAGAAATGCGTCTCATGGTGCATTGTCATCTAATAACATTTTACAGACAAAAACTCACATTGCTTTCTCTGGAATGCGGTATCTTAAGATGGTTTCTTATTCAGGACTGGGCTCAAATATGAAGTCATCTGACTCATTTGATTAGTATGTAACATAATGCAACATAACCCTAACTTGTTTGCATATGCTTCTGCATGGATTCAAGGATAAAATGATAAGAATTTGGGGGTCAAAGGTCAGTGTCACTGATAGCCATCATGCCCTTAATAAACATCATTCAGGTCCTTATCTAAAAAAAAAAAAATAGCCCTCTTTGGCTCAAGAATGAAATGATTGTGTTTGAAGTCAAAGTTCTGTGTTGCCAGGATTTTATTTCTGCTCCATTCTCCTGAACAGAAAGGTTTTTTAAAATTGAAATGCGGTACAAAATTACCCTCTAACAGCTCCACAATTCATGGTAAAGTTAAATCATGTTTTCAGTGTCAAACGGTTTCATTTTTAAATTCTCCATTTTCGAAAGTTGTATGAAAGTTTTAGTTAACTTTGACATTCAGTGACTTTATACATAACAAAAAGGAACTTTACTGTCAATCAAGATCTCAAGGTGAACCTAATGTGACTCCTCTCCCTCTGTCTCTGCTTTCAGGTGTACCAGTATTCCTACACGGCCTTCTACATTATCTGCAGTCTGGAGACTCCGTAAGTAGGCAACAGGGTTGCATTGTTCCATTTATATTGTATTTCACTATCCTTTAATATCTCACCTGTCCTTCTGCACTGCGACACTGAAATGCGACTCATTCCCATCTGTTCTCACTGCGCCTCCTACGGATCACCTCTGACATCAGCTCTATTGTTAACTCTCAGCCTCCACATATGCTCTCTGTGAAGTGAAAGTGTGAATAAGTAATGCCTGGCGTCAAGTGGTGGACAAGTTTGTTAAAACATCTGCAAATCTTACAGTTCTGCACATAAACACTAAACTTCCAAAGCAGCAAATTTTAAGAGTTTAGTTAAATGCTTTCATGTTAGCAGGGTCAGACAGACTGGGTTTGTATGACGCATTTCAAAAAAACTTCATTGGTATAATACTGAGAATAATACTGATTTATCGTTGGAGCTGAGAGGGAGTTTGGTTGAAGTCTGTCTTTTGTGACTCATATTCTTCTCTAATTTATGTCTGCATGTCGCTGCTATTGGACTACTCTAATCCTCATGCATTGATAAAACTGAAAGAACCAGTGAACAAAGAATTACAGTTAGTCACTCATTTGTTACCTTGCAACTAAACACTCCCAAAAAATGGGACGTTATAAAGAACATAGTGATTTTAAAATCTTTTTAAACCTTTATTCAGTACAATTCAGCACAAAGACAATTCAATCAGATAAACTTTGTTGTTCTTTTGTAAATATACACACATTCTGAATTTCATATGTTCTGAATATGTTCCAAAAAAGTTAGGACAGGGGCATGATCCCCCTGTCCATCTGAAGTTCCTCAACCGAGTAGGATTTCAGTCATTGTATTTCGTGCATGAGCAATGTATTTTTCATGGATGATGGCTCTGGAATACATGCAGGCCAGTCTAGTACCTGCACCTTTTTCAGTGTGAAGCCATGCTGTTGTAACTCATGCAGAATTTGACTCGGCATTGCTTTGCTCAAATAAGCAGGCTAAAAAGACACCGTTTGTGTTGAGTGTTAATGGTGGCGTCACAGATGTGCAAGTTGCCCATGCCATCGACACTAATACACCCCCACAACCATTAGACCATGGCTCACTTTTCCACTTTAGGTCAGTCTATCTCACATGAGCTCAGCGCAGAGAAGTCGGCGGTGTTTGTAGATGGTTTGTAGATGCAGAGATGTACCGTGTTAAGTGGCTGGTTTTCTGAAGTGTTCCTGAGCCTATGTTGTCATATCATCATATAATGATGTTGGCTTTTGATGCAGTGCTTTTTAGGGATAGAAGGTCATGGGAATTTAACGTGAATCTAATTTAGAGTGTCCATACCAAGGTCCGTGCCAAGGTTTTTTTTTTTTGTTACGTTGTTTACAGTATATTTGGCCTGGTTGGTTTTGGTTTCATACTGTTATTACAGCAAACTGACTAACAGACTTATAGTCTGTATAGTCTCTATATTTTACATGTACTGGCTAGTTAGCTAGTGATGTCAGCATGTCAAATAATGCACATAGCTTGTATGTTGTAAATAGTCATTTCCACCATCATATTTTTGTTGATTTAATACTAACAACAGTGCAAACTCCAAGAGAAGTACATAAGGCTTAGCTGAGTTTGCCCTATGGGCTTCCTCATTTAGTGAAAACTTTAACATCATAGACAGGAAAGGAGTGCAAGCCAGGGTAACACTGACTCAGGAGAGCTAGTGAGTGGTGTGATTAGTGGAAGCACTGCCTTTTCACAGAGCATCGTTCACCTTCATTTACTGCTATCACAGTTTCTTTATCTTCAGGTAGCACTGTTCTCCCATCTTCTTGGAAAACAGTTGAAAAGCTCCATATTTTCACTTTTTTTTTTTTTTTTTTTTAGTTAGAACCATCGTCTCCTCTTCCTCCCGTGTTTTTCTGCAGATCATTTTGTGTTAGTGTTGGATTCCCTTTTTTCTGGATCTCATGCCGTAACTTCCTGTCATCGATACAAAGGTGTGAACCTTTCAAAATAATGATTTCACATTGGGCATGAGTCAGACCAATTAAACTACTTTCTTGTGGAGTGTTTCATGTGTACTGTGAATATTCTACAACTCTCCCAGCCTTTTCTTGCCCCAATCCCAACTTTGTGGACATGCTACGGATAAGCATAAGTTTATTTTTACAAGAAGATAAAAAGGTCTATCAGTTTAAAAATGAAATATCTTGACTTTGTGCTGGGTTTAGTTGAACAAGTGTTGAAAGGGATATACATCATCACTGTGTTCTGTTAAAACTTGCATTTTACACGATGTCCAAACTTTTTTTGAATTGGCATTTGAAGTTATTTGCATCCCTTTCTTTTAAATCCAATATGTTAACGGCAGCAGGAGGGAATTGTTTCAAATTTGGCAGAAACATCCACTTGGACTCAAGGAGGAAATAATCAAGGCTGGGTCGTCACCTTCAACCATCCGTTCAACGTTAAGGTCCTGGATCACCATCTTTCTGGTCCTTCTTCCTACATTATCTTTGTGGATATGGATCTTTTGAACCCTTAAAGATATAACAGCCCAAACATCCAGTTTCAATCAAAGATGAAGCAATAAGTTACCATGACTTAACTGTTGGTTTATGTACCTTAAGTCAGGAGCTTATGTAAACCAGGTCACAGAATGACCAGATTTATTTTTAAAAAGGAATTAAAAGGTGAAAAAGATGAAAAGAATCAACCCAATTGATAATGTTGTGTTAAAATAATATATTGTAAATTTTGAGAAAGATGTTTTAAAATGTAATCAATTATTTGTGGCACTTTTAATATCAACTGCCCTGATTATCAGCGGAAATATGTTCACGTTCAAATCTCGCGCGGCTCTACCAGCCAATGGTAAACACAAAAAGTGTAAAAATAAATAATACTTAAAAATACAGCACACATGCAGTATTTTTAAGCAGGAAGTAAGATACAGACACAGAGACGCTGAGAGGAAACATCACTGCAACAGAGTCTGCTCAAACGTTGATAAAAAACTTCAGAAACATCATTAGGACTCTACTCATGAATTGAACCCTGCCGAAAAACTGCCGAACAACAGAAAGGACTCCTGGAACGCAACTAAGGATTGTTAAAATATTACAATAACCGCAAATTGGTGAGTGTGGTTTCACACCTGTTGATCATCAATGGTTGATTAATGGCATGACATTTGTTCATAAAAGTGATTTGAAATAACGTATTTTTGTTGTGATAGCAAGTGTGTGCACGCATTTAAGTTCATGTTAAATTTACATTGGAAAAAAAAAAAGATATCTAAAACGTTTGTTCTGGCCTTGTCACCCAGGCCAGGTTGTTTTCCCCTCGGATTCCCCAATGGCAAGCTAACCCAGGATCTATCATCAACATTTCCCCTCACCCATAATCATCATCATCATCATCATCATCTCCCCTCACCCAACGCGGCCTTACCAGGCTGGTAGGACCAACCCAACATTTCCCTTTCCCTCATTACCATTTAAGTTGACTTTTTAAAAAACCTCAAGGACTTAAGGTATTTTTTTCCTGTTGTTGATGAACTGAAAATTAACAGTGTTTTGGAAAAAAAAAAATCCTAATTTATCCTGTTGGAAAAAGAGGTGGAAAAAAAGATTTATTGGCATTTTTTGTAATTGTGATTATTGAATTTGTGTGTTTGCTTTTATTAAATTTCTAATACAAGAATTTAGAGTTTGAATATTGGTATCAGTTTGTTTCTTCCTCTTTTCGAGTTTAGAGTGTTCTGAGTTAATTTAGCCTCATTTTTTCTTATGTTGCTTATGAGTTTATACTAAATTAAGTTTTAAAAGGTAAACTTGTGCTACACTTATCAAGTTTTAAAGCACCATATTTGCCTTCTGACATCTTCTCAAATATGCATCTAGTGCCAATTTGGTTACCTGGTAATTCTGTTAATTTTGTTGGAAACAAGATAGAGGAGGAGAAACTGCTAAAACTGTAAATTCAGTCAAAACCATGAGTCGGGGTTTCTGTTTTTAAGAGCCAGAGCTTGCAGCCTTTTCTGATAGACAGTGATCATCAAATAAGACATACTCTAAGCACTTTCACAAGTAAAATGGAAGAATAACTTCCACACCAGGTAACAGCATTTAAGTACTGTGAGATGCTCTTGTGCTCAAATCTATTTGTGTGCTGCCACCCAGTGGTCATAAGCCCAATAAACCGCTCTCATCTGATGACCTCATTCATCCTCTGCTCCAGACAAAGACATACAGGCAGTGGCACCTCTAATTCTGCAGCCTGCACTGAGCAGCACTTTCCCCAATAAGGAGAGGTGACACGGTTATGGAGAGCTGATATTTATGGTTACACTTAAACCTTCTGTTCTCTGATTTTATACACTTGTTCCCTTGCTGCAGCCGTGCCAGGAGCAGATAGTCTCTGTGTGTAATGTGTCTGCACTTTTATCTGATACCATTGTTTCCCCTTGTGTGTGCACCCCAGGGAGACGTGGAACCTGAACCCTCCAGAGGTGCGAAACGCTCAGCTGCAGTACGCAGGCTGGGGACCGCAGGGACAGCAACTGGTAAGAACTACGATTTCCATTGAGTTCCTGGTCTCATCACTGCCTGCTGACCTGTGTTGTTTCAGATTAACATTCACACTTGTCTTTAATGAGGAACACAAGTAAACAACACGCAGTACAAGGCGTGCAGTAATCCAAGAATAGACTGAATATTGCTGTGGAAAAATGTAACAAAGTGCAAATTAGGTGCAAAATGCTAGAATACAGTTTATTTTACTGCCTGTTTTGTACAGCTGGAGGGAAAAAGAATAATTATTAGAGGAGAATTATGCCCTGTGATAGAGCAGAATGAGTGATGAAGACCCTGAAAGGTAATTGTGTTTCTTCAGTTTAATCCTGCATTAATTGATTTTAATTATTTTTTGGATTTAGGAGTTTTGGAAGGTTTTTTTGTACAGCTGTAATGTTTGCTTTTTTTATTCAACCAGCTGAGAAAAATCAGTATAAGCATTCATACTTAAACTCTTAAGCTGTGGTTCGATCAGCATTAACTCCTGAGGCAGCTTATTGCTCTGAATGATATTGATACTATGGATATTAACCCTATAGAACGCAGGGTAGCGCTGGCTCTACGATAAGCATATCCATTTTTGATTGGTGGTAGATTTGAAACTGGATAAGATAGATGGATCCTTCTTTTTGCATCTAAAATCTGGGGAGCAACACTAACATTTCACACGTTCACCATGTTTCAGAGCACTTTTTCGTTGCAGTGATGGGTTTGTAAAAATAAACAAAAAAACGCACATAACAAAAATCTTTCTAATCTTTATATTTACAAATTTGAGGGATGCAGTCGTGCAATTTCTGTATTTTGAAATATATGCAAAAACAAAAATGATTTTCATTTTTTTCTAGGTTTATTGCACTCTTAGGCAATTTGTTGTAGTAGTTAATACATAAGTCAATGCATTTTATTAAAACTTGGGATATAAGGGTTATATTGATGTAAAGCAAATAAACATTCTCCCAAAAATGGCACTACAGTATGTAAAAATGTAAGAATATGTCCTGGCGGACTTGCACAATGGTAGGTTTCAAAGGGTTAACAATCACCAGCTTTGCTAGCTTTGTTAGCTTGCACTGGACAGATGAAGTTTAGTTCAGCTTGGTTGCTTAAACTGAGATATGGATACGACTTTAACAGAGCAGTTGGGGAAACATAAATGGCTTGAGTTCTCAAAAATCTGCAAGACAGTCTGACCACAGACCACAGATCTTAGATGCACCCGTTGTAGGCCACCATGGTGAGGCGCTGCATCAAACTGAGTGGACATGCATGCTAAAACTTAAAAAATAAAATGGTTAAGGTGAGGTTTAAGGTACCAAAAGTTAAAAGTCAAAAACCTGACCTGCAAAACCTGATTACAAAACATTTAATAAAGCTGGTTTAACAGTCTGCTTACAGGAAAAAAGGCTCACCCTCCGTGAAAACACTCAACATAAACTAACAATGCTAAAGATATCGAAGCTCAGTTAGCTTCGTAGATAGCATAGCTTTCTAGCTAAATTGTAAGCTAACAAAGCTATGTTAGCTACACAAGTTTCGTAAGCTACATAGGTAACATAGCTACATAACTAACAAAGCTACGTTGATGATGCTACATTTACTAAAGCTAGTCCATTTTAGAAGTAGTGATGTGAACAGTGGCTTGCTGTAGCTATGCTAGCGTCAGCCAAAGCTAACATAGCTTACGTATCAGAGTTAACTACGTAAAATTTCAACAATCAGTGACCTCTCTTGCTGGAGAGAGTGTGGAGAAAATCACAGAAACTACTGCCACATTTTCTGGTACTGCCCTGTCCTGACAACATACTAGACACTTATTTGTAATGAAATTAGGAATATTTTAAAAATTGACTCGATAATTAACCATGAGTTTATTCTCTTAGGCAGATTACCTGATGGAACAATGAATTCTGATGATAAATACCTCGTTAAAATAATGAGAGTATCTGCACTTAAACTTATAACTAAAAACTGGCTTCAGAAAGTTAGTCCAGGGGTAGCTAAATGGAGAGAACTGACGGAACAAATTAAAGAAATTGAGAACTTAACATATGAAATTAGAGGAAATTCATTAAAGGGTAATATATATATATATATGTGTAACTATATGGAAAATAGAGAAGCAAACAAAGTAAACTAACAATAATAATAATAATAACACTCACAATAATCTGATTACTACTTTTACTAATAGCATTATGTCTAAAATGAATAAAAACATAGTAACGTCAATCATTCTTACAGCAAATACCAACAGAGTAATATGTAATACTGGTAAAACACAACCAATAAAAGGGAGTACTTTGCCCCTAATTTTTTGTTTGTTTGTATTGTTCTACTTTTTGTTTTACTATGTATGTATTTTTTTATTGTCAGTGTATTTTTATTTAATTTTCAGTGTATTCATGTCAATGTATTTTCATCTGTTAGCTTGGTCCTTTTGCTTTTTGGTCTGCTGTATATATAAGCTGTGTTCACAGTGGTGACTCACATTTAGAAAAAATAAAGTTAAAAAAAAAAAAAAAGAATTAACTACGTAGCGAGCAAAGCAATGTTAGCTTTAGCTAATGCTAACACTAAAACTAACGAAGCTAAAGTGAGCCACTGTTTGTGTAACTACTTCTAAAATGGGTCTATACATACTTTAATTTGGGATTAGACATCTGACATTTTTTCTGCTTTATTTGTGAAACGTTGCTTGGTCTGTTATGTTTACAGTGTAGTTATTTCATGACTGTAACTACCAGAGTGATGGAAAATGATATCTCTGACGTTCTGACAGAGTTGGCGTCCCACTGTAGTGGCCTCCAGTGGGTGGTGTCTGAAATCTGTGGTCTGCAGCGAGAACCCTGTGAAAATCCGAGCATAGCACTCAAAAGAAACAAAAATATGTAATCGTACCAGGAGGATTCACAGTTTCGGGTAATACTCTATAGGTTGCTTTGTATGTGCAAAGCCACTTAATGTACATCAAACCTTTATTTAACCAAGACAAAACTTCTTGAGATTAAAACATGCCACAAAGAGACAAGATACATGACTAATGTGTGTAAAGCGAAAGTCAGACTGCGTATTTTTAGCATGACTATAGCCTGATCCAACAGTTGTAGGGTTTTGGGACCATTTGGTGCCAAAAATCTGTCATTCTATCTTGTGCAGTGTGTCATAGTAAACGGCAATTAAGAACACATCTGAGATACCTCACAACAGTCTAGGTTGGGGAATTTTTGTCCATGATTTGTTCTGTGATTAGTGACGTCAACCAATAAGAGCATAGACTGCTCTGCATTGCAGTCACAAATGTAAACAAACCAAAAAGCAGTGTGAAAGAAGAGTGATGAAGTTTTCAGGGCTTACAAGTTTAATCTGGACATAATCATGCTGAAAATATGTAATCTAACTTTAGTTGGTAGTTAGCTGGGTCTCCTTTCCTAGCCTTTTTTTTTTTTTGGTTCTCTTTAACGCCAGATTGGCGATCTTTATGTCTCATTAAAATATGTGTTTTCTCAGTTTAGTTTCCAGTCATCTAGCAGCAGTGGTGTAGTTTGATTAAAAGACTTGCTTCCACAGACTCCCTGAATGCCAGCTCAGATTACAGAAATTCAGTCAGATTTTGGCCCGCCTGCTCATTGTCAATCGGTAACAACTGTCTAAAAAGCTCACAGTAGTTTAGTTTACCTTTATATCAGGGCTGTTAGGAAAAGGAGCAATTTTGTTTTGGCTCGCCATAACCATTTTTTGTTTTTCCCCTCTTTATCTTTATCTCTGGGATAACCTTATGCCCAATTGTGTACCACTACCCCCCTCATTCAGACAATTATGCATTAAAATTCTGGGAAATCACCATTAAAATATCAAATATTTTGTTTAAATCAACCACAATAAAGATAAAATATATGAAGCAGAAAATCTATAGCCAGAAAAGTTCCCTTCCAACTCATTTAACAACACTTTAAATCATCCAGTGAGACCAGCTCTTAAGTTTCAGGTCTTTTTGTGATTCATTCCAGTAAAAGTAAGTAACAAACTTTAATCCCTTTCTCCCCAGTTCAGTTCTGACCTTTGGAGCAGACAGAAAAGATCTCATAAGACCAGAGATTTATAGTCCCTGAGCAGGGTAGGTCAGAATTCATGGAGGGAGCAGCAAGCCTAAACTAGACTTGTTAATGAGAAAGTCTGGGTGTTTAAGTCTACTGTACATGTGATTAAAGACCATCCAGCATCTGCATACAAGTAACAATGATGACAGAGGGCTTTACAGATATAAAGTATCAGCAACCAGTCCTTCTTGAAGCAGGATTAACTCGTGTAGATGTAGGGCTGGGAATCTCTCCTTCTCAAGGCAATTCGATTTGAATCTCAATTCAATTCACTGACGATTCATTAAAATACAGAACGATTTGGTCGATTCCGATTCAATTCTGTTTAGTTTGATTCGATCCGGTACAAACTGATTATGGAATCAAAATAACTTTTTGCTTTAACAAAAAATAGAAAAAAGGGGAAAACAAGATAATTTCATAATAATCTGAGTTTATTTTCATCTTATTTATAAAAGAGACTTTATCCCAGGCCTCCTGTGCTAACATTCTGAAATTATGTTCAAGAAAAGTTTCATCACACCCAGGTGCCTAGGTGTCTTACTTTGACATTAAATTGGGAGATGAATATTAAAATGAGTTTCTACTGGTACATGCTGGTCCTTCTGTACTTGTAAGTTCCTTGGTATTATTAATCCTGATCAAATTTTTTCAAGAAACAAAAATTAAAACTAATTTAAAATCATAAGATTTGGATTGACAGAGCTCTGTGTGTCTGCTAGTACAGGAGAATAAGGGGTTAAAATGACATTGAAAACAGTAAAACACATTAAATTTTCTCTTTTCTCCATTCCTCTTAATGTGTATTCAGTCTACATGTTGCCAAAACATTATCTCCTCTCTCTGTATTTGTTCTTGATTTTTTTTGTTCTTCAATTAATTCACTGGAGATCGATTGACCTCTAGCTCGGTGAAGTCCTCTCTGTTTATTATCAATCAGTGGGCTCACACGCATTGATTATGTCACCAAATCAATCTCTCTTGTTAACACATTTCAGTCGTAAAATGGGCGTTTGGTGTTAGCGTCTTTGCTAAACTTAAGCTCCGCCTTCTCAACAGTGAGATTGATGAGCTGCCGTAGTTCCTTATCACTTATCCTCAAAGCAGACAGGTGGGCCGACATTGCAAAAGTCATCCTTCATATAAAGTCCACATGACTTTATTTCAGAGGTGCAGAACTGTAACTGAAAGACGTTTTGGCGATGACCGGTGCAACACATCCAGGTACCTAGCGAGCATCTATGGGGAACGGAAATCTTCTTAAAGGTAGAAGGTCACTGTGGGTCGCGGAGATTAAAGACACTGAGCCAAAGCATGGCAGAACAAGCAATGAAAACAAGCAGCAGAGCCTCAGTGAACCGATCTCTAACATTAAAACTGGTCCAAAGACTGATTTATGCCTCTTTATCACTGATCCAGGGCTCTGCAGACCAATGCACTCTGACTTTTGACATTAAGATTGGTTAACCAATCCATATCAGATTATCTTTACACCACTAATAGACAGGCATGCCATTGATGAATCGACACATTTTTCAGTGGTTTATTTGTCTTACAGTAGGATATGTGTTGCATTGCTTGTGATACCCCTAGTTTAAATTGATTTATCAGCTATTGAATGTGAGGTCAATAGAGAGGGATTTATGAACTAAAAAACAAGGTTAGTGGTAGAAAAATACAGACAGGGAATTATTGTTCTGTTCTGAATTAAAACTATTCATAAGAGCAGCTTCAAGGTTACTTTGTACCCTTGTTCATATTCATATGCAGATGCAAATGTCAGTCTTTCAACAGATGTCAGATGCTGTGAAGGTTGCAGCCTGTGAAGGTGGGTCGAACCTCGGATAGAACAAAACTAACGATGCATTCAAGCACACTCTGTTCAATTACAAAGCCATATATTACAGGAAATTAACCTGTAACAGATCAGTGAACATCAGGTTGAAAATGGACGAGATACATTATACATGAGGTTATAGTCAGAGTCATGACATTTCTTTAAAGCCCAGTTCAGACCAAAGATTCACAATAGAACAAAATGTTGCAGGTCTAAGTTTCAGCTATGTGAAGTGAGCCACTGCAACTCAAATCAGGCCAGCTCATAGTCAGAAAGTGTTCCCTGTAATTTATTTTGTCTACTTGCTAACTGCTGGTTTGAGAACCTGAAGCATGTCATGTGTTTTACAGCCAATCAATGCCTCGGGGCCAAGAGAATTCCCAAACATCCTAAATGCTTGTTTTCACAAAATCATGAGTGTGCTCACGCTGCAGAGCAAGAAGTGACATTGGACTGCTGTTATCGATGGTAGACTCCAGGACAAAGGACATAATGGTTCAGCTGTCATCAAGAAGTACAACATTATCATCAGCCATTCCCTCAGTGAAATACTGTTTTTCTGCTTATTAGAGGCAAGACCAGTTCCTCTTAATGGCAAAATTGCTTAAGGAGTAAGTGGGGGGCATTGACAAAAGATCTGATTTCTTTGGCCTCAAGTTCATGGCAACAAAACAGCACAGGTCCGGGTATACTGTTGAAGGTTTCAAAGTCTGGATGCTCTCAGAGTTTTTTAATATTTGGCTGCTCTGAGAAGGATTGTCAATTTTATGAGGATTGCTACCAAAGTGAGTAATTCACCGCCACTGTCCTCATTCATATTGTGATATGCGGCTGCATGCAGGCATGGAAAGTGGAAGTGGAAACAATATATTGTCTCTGCCACTTTCAGCAGTGTGAAGTGACAGGCTTTCAGAATGCTACAGAGCAGCCCCTTGCAAGTTTCAGCTCATCTTGCCACAAGTCGATCCTCTTCTGCTTATCTGAGGCCGGGTCGCAGTGCTAGGAGGCTGAGCAAGTCAACCCAGATATCCCTCTCCCCACACTTTCCATCTCCTGGGGGATTCCAAGGTGTTCCCAGACAAGACAAGATGTAAAATCACTCCAGCGCATGCTGGGTCCCCAAGGTCTCCTCCCATCTGGATGTGCCCAGAAGACCTCCAAAGGAAGACATCTTGATTAGATGCATGGACAACCTCAGCTGGCTCCTTTTGATGTGAAAGAGCAGAGTCTGAACCCCTCAACCTATTGTTAAGGCTGAGCCCGCCACCTTCTGGAGCAAACTCAATTTTAGCTGCTTTTATCCATGATCTTTTCTTTGGTCATTACCCAGAGTTCATTACCATAGGAGAGGGTTGGGAGGTAGATCAACCAGTAAATCGAAAAATTTACCTTCCAGATCAGCTCTGTCTGCTTCGCAGAGGACTGGCACAACACCTGCTTCACTCCTGATGTTGCACTAATCTGCCTGTCAATCTAATGCTCTGTTTTACCCTCACTCATGGCCAAGACCCCAGGATACTTGGAGTCCTTCACCTGAGGCAGAGACTCATCCCCTCACCCAGAGGGAGCAATCCACCATTTTCCAGCTTGAATCTTTGGTTTGAAATCGTGTCAATGGGCAAACAAGAAAGCTTTCTTTGTTTCCACACACCTTCTACTTATCTCCATGAAGGTTGAAGCCCCACCCTTTGCCTTTACCACTTTACCCTCTTGGTTTTAAATGATCATATCTAGAGGTAGGATGTTTTGATTATTGTTGGAATGGAGGGTGAAATGCTAGCGCTACATGGCCCTTTAAACACTAATTTTCTAGTGGTGCATACCTAATTGAGTAGTGTGGGAAATCTCCCCAAGATTTGAACAATTTGACAACAGTCCGTCATCATTTTAATGTTGTTCCAATGTAATATGATCTTTTTTTTTTTCAAACAAGCATTTAAAAAATTACATGTAGTTCTCTCCAGGTACTCCGGTTTCCTCCCACACACCACAAACATGCTCATTATGTCAGCTTGGGACTCTAAATTGCCCGTAGGTGTGAGTGTACTTGGTCTTTGTAGGTCAACCTTGTGATTTACTGGAGACCAGTCCAGGGCGTATCCCGCCTCTAGCCTCCCGCGACTCCAAATGGGATAAGTGGCGTAGAAATTGGATGGATGGATGGAAACTTGTAGCAGAAATGTCTGGTGTTTGTGTCTTGTCTGTTTAGCTCAGTGATACTCAACGCGTGGCTCTAGAGGCACATGTGGCTCTTTTGTGATTATTTGTGGCTATTTTACATTTTTATTGGAAATATTTTTCCCCCAGAAAACCTTTAAAAAAAAACCCGGAAATTATCCATAGCAAGTAACATTAATCAGTTTGTTTCCCACTCTTGTACAGTTGTCAACCTTTATTTTTTTGTTTTTATATTTCCATTGCCCCTGTTTGCAAATTTCTTGCCATTTCTGCCACTTTAATCTATTTTTACAGCTTGTTAAGCCCAAGTTTGCCACTTTTGCCCCTTTTCGCCAGTTTTTTTTCCATTTTCCATTTTCCCCATTTTAGCCTCTTTTTACTCATTTTTGCCAAATTCTTACCATTTTTGACAAATTCTTCCACCTGTAACTCACTTTTTGTTATCAATTTTTTGCAGTTTTTCACCAGTTTTTGCCTTGTTATTTTGCTTTTTGCTTTTTCAGTTTTTTCCCCTTTTTGGCATATTTTGCCTCTTCTTGCACATTTAAGCTGCTTTTTGCCATTGAATTCCACTTTTTTCCACCATTTTTGCCACTTTTGCCCATTTTAGTTACTATTTTTTTTCCACGTTACTGTTTCTCCCCATTTTTGCCACCTGTAACTTATTTTTTAATCGATTTTTGCCACCTTTTCTCCTCATTTTTGCTGACTTTCACACATTTTGTGTCTCTTTGTTGTGCTTTTTGACCATTTCGCCACTTTAACTTATTACCGCTGCCAAGGAGGTTATGTGATCGGGTGGGTTTGTTAGTTTGTTAGTTTGCTAGTTAGTTAGTTTGTTAGTTTGTTTGTTAGCAACATAACTCAAAAAGTTGTGGACAGACTTTGATGAAATTTTCAGGAAATGTCAGAAATGGCATAAGGAAGAACTGATTTGATTTTGGGAGTGATCCGGATCACCGTCTGGATCCAGGAATTTTTTAAAGGATTCTGTACTATTGGGAGATAGGGCTAATGGCCGAGGTCTGCACTGTTACCACTTCACACCAGGAGATGGCGGACATGAGTCATCCCAGTAGCAGTTTTGGGTGTGTTTCCATTCAAAGTTTTGGAGTTTATAGAGTTTGAAAGAGCATGCCTGGCTGAGGAGACGAGTTGGAACGTAACAGAGAGAAAGACAGTGAATTGTAGCGAGAATACTCACAATGCTGGGAGGAATAGAGGACTATTCACCCTCTGCCATAGTCATCCGGTGAGACCATGGGTGCATCTGTTGTCACCCATAGCGAAGCCAGTGCCTTGCCTCACCGTGTTTCCGAGTAATCAGCGAATGCTGTGGTGGGGGGCACATGGGGATGGATCCAGGAATTTTTAATAGGATTCTTCACTATTGGGAGATAGGGCTAATGGTCTGCACTCTCCGAGTGCTTTTCTAGTTTTTATTGCCACTTTAACCCATTTTCGCCACTTTTCACCACTTAGATTGTGGCTCTTGCAAAGGTATTTTTTAATAATTTGGCTCTTTGGTTGAGCAGGGTTGAGTAACACTGGGTTAGCTTGAGCTTGAAGGCGTGTCTCATTTTGCAGGGGAAGATTTCATCACTACCCCATAACTGTCTTCAAGGGGAGAGGGTACACTAGAAACCGAGTGGTAAGGGTAAAACTTAAAGGACGTAAGCCAAATATACCCAGATATTGTGGCATTAACAAACAGTGAGGTATCTGCCTACCCTCTTTTTTTATACCCTCTTATTTACTTCGGTAAATATGATGGACTTACTGGTGATCAACGACCCCCCTAAAAACTAATGCCAAATACTTAAGAAACATTTTCTAGACTTTAAAAGCAAACTTACTCACTTAAATGCCCCATTACATTGACAAATGGACCGGCACAAAATGCATAGTTTCAGTGGAAGTCAGTGACACTTGTTTAAAATATTAAGAAGAAAACTGTCTGCTAAGATAAATTTCTGTGGACCAACAGTAGGAAACCGTAGGGGCTTATTAATCTCTGTTTTTCAGAGGCATCATTTGTCTCAAAACAATGATCTAAGTTTGGGTCCTTGTAAACAGTCCCTCCAACTCTTTTGTCCCCAAGGATGCGAATCATCTCAATGATTCATAGGCTCGCAGTAAACAAATCTCAAATTAAACACTGTTGTTTGAATCACAAGAAGCAATGGTCCTTTGCAAGTCTTCCAAGATGAGTCATTTTCCGCCTCTATCATTGCATAGTCAAACTTGTAATAACATTAATGAGCCTCAGTTGGCTGGTTTGCAGGGCAGACACACTGTAAGTGATAACATCCAGCAGCACAATGCTATTAATTACCTGCTATCTCGTCGGTGGATTAATTAACACTGTCGCCGGATTGATGTAGCCTCAAGTTTCCCACCATTAGTCATGAAGTGGTTTTACTTCCATCAGGCAAATTATGTTAGTGTTAAACGGAGCAGCAGCTGGCTTCCCTGAAGGTTCAGACGTCCTCTGCTGAAGAGGTGGAGGTTGAAGGTGAGACGTCCATCAGCTAAAACAAGCGAGTACAGACTGTAAGCCAATGCATTCATCATCATATTTAAGCATATATTACACGTAAATCGGCCCACCTGTTCACAAATCCCGCCTGCACTTGATTAAATCAACGTTTCCTTTCCCATAGAGAATGAGGACATGCATTACACTTCCAAACACAGCTGTCAAGCCACATGTTGCTATTGCTTAGGCTAAAAAGTCATCACAGTTGGCTAAAAAGTGGCATCTTATTTGTATGTTTCAGCACAAAGATGTTTCTTACACTTTTGTGAAAAGTAAACCCCCTGTTGGATAAGTTTCCTTTCTCTGCTCCCAGTAGGCAGCTTATCCTCAGCATGGGGCTTACACACATTGACAATCAAAGTTTGGATTCATATCCCCAAGAGCCTGTCATTTGTGTTGCATTACAATAAGAGAGAGAGTTTATTTGGAGAGACCGGGGAGAGACAATCTGTCATGATAGTCCTATTCTGGTAAGAAAGTACCCAACACACGTTTTATTTCAAGGCCCAAAACCATAATAACACATGATGGCATTTTACTTTTTCATCCCCAGGCATACTCAGATCTTTTCAGCCCTATATTACCAGCTTGTAGTCTCTCTGCTAAGCAAGACTGTAGGCCTGCAGCACTGCTAATAGCTTTGTGAAGCTGTGAGGCTGACCCGTGATTCAAACTAAATCCTAATAAGCTCACAATGGCAGCGACTACGTGCTTCTTTTTTGCACTGGCTAATTAAAACTGAGAACTTACAACAGCTGAGCTCATTAATTGCAACCAAAGCTAGCTGCTAGATACATTAAAATACTTATATTTCAAATCTTAATGTGCCAGCATGAAAGGTGGTAGCTAAGTAGTGCTAATCTGTAACTACAGGTAAAGCTAAATCACACTAAGCTTTTATAAATATAGCTTACAGTGATATTAAAGCAAATAAAAGATATGCTGCCCACATAGCTATTCTGAGTTTTATACTTAAAGAACATTAAACTACACAAAGAGGTATTCACGACTACTCTTTTTCTGCATTTTATTTGGTTCAAGGCCGCCCATAATGCAGAGGAGGAGATTTTTCTAGGGCCCCATGGAAGTCAGAAAAATCACGATCTATTGTAAATTTAAGCTGCAATAACCATATTTTATTACTTTTTTACCAAAAAAATGAACAGTCTTATGAAAGCAACATTTTGTTCTCTACTGACGACATAGTATAGCCTTCTTCAAAATGCATCCCTTCTCTTAAAATAGAATAAAATGGGTTAAAATGGCAAAAATTGGATTTTTAAAGTAGCAGTAATGGATTAAAGGTGGCAATTTTTTTTTACGGGCAAAAGTAGGTTAAAAGATGCAAAACAATAGGCAGAAAATGGTAAAAAAGTGGCAGTGATCGGAAGAAAAAATGGTGAAAGGGGGTTACAAGTGGCAAAGAAATGTGCATAGCAAACATTGAAATTGGGTAAAACTTTGCAAAAAGGGGATTAAAAATTGGTGAAAGGGGGTTAACATTGTCAAAAATGGGTAAACAATGGCGCAATAGGTGAAAAGTTGCAAAAGAAGTGGTGAATTGGGATTTTAACTCACCAAAAATGATTTGAAGGTGGAAAACATGGTAGGAAATGTTGATGAATTGTGGTTAAAATGGCAAAAATTGGAGGAAAAAGCAGCTCAAATAAATTAAGTCATCATCAGAACCTATTGACAGTTTGACACACTTGTCAGCTCCAAACTGAAGTACCTTTTAGCCAGGATGCTAGCACCAATGCTACTGATATCGTCAATAGTCACAACTGGGGAGGGAACATTCTCTGGGATATTCAGGGGTCCTGCCAGATCTGTGGGCTGGTCTGGTTTGGTTGACTGTCTTGCATTAACATTTTAACCCAGACAGTGGTGTGTGCTGCTGTGGGTCGCATTAAAGAGCTGTTTCATAGTACAGGCTTGTTCATGAATGGCTCGTCATCACTTGGATGCTTACCCCACAAGGTTTATTAGGGCGATATTATATCACCGCTTCAATTAAAAGCATGTCTGTGACAAAATGCAGATTTTTTTATTTGTAAAAGTGGCTCAGCTAGGCTCCTAGCTCAGTACAAGACTCCTCAAGACAACACTAGACGTTAGGAGGTCTACAGGACTGAGGAAATCCCACTATTGATCACCCCCACTCCAGGTAAATCAGTTACACTGTGGTAAAAAACATTTTTTAGCAAGTGTGTGGATTTATTCAGTGTGTGTAACAATTTTCTGATGATAAATGCTGTGTAGCAATCCATTTAGAGCTGTTAAGTACTAACTTTCCTCTGTTCCCATTCATTCCTAATGGTCATCCCCCACTTCCTGACCCGTACAGGACATTCAGGAGCCTTTTGGGTTCATTTACTGTACCTTTATCTTAAAAGCTATCATTCTCTTACTTAATCAGCTCCACAACTCCCTGTGTAATGAAGTGTAGCTTAACAGAATCATCTTTCCAAATGTCTTGGTGCAGTTTGAATCTCATGGCCTCATTTTCACAAACCCAAACAGACAAAATAGTGGAGTAAAGTTTGTTCAGTCTCCTCCAAATTCTCCCACTGAGGATAAATGTGGATGCCAGCCGTCCCTGGCAGAGTCCTACCTTTCTTCAGAGAACGGGGCCAGGTCTTCTCTCTGTGCTGTGGCCTAGATTAGCTTCTATACAGGGACTCTGCTCCATAGTGACACCAAACCACTTGGGCCCCCAGCTTGCATCTCAGCTCGAGAAAGTAACTGTGACAGATTTGTGTTACCTTAAAGCGAGATGCAGGAACCTTTACTGTGTTTGCTTAATACCACATTGCTGAGAAAAATTGCAGAGTAAAAGATTGAAAATATGTGATAATACTTTAAGTTCCTGTGGAAATGCTTTCTTTGTAGTGTTGACCTTTTTAATACAGCAGAAGCACACTACCAGTATTGGATTTCCTCCTGTACATCGCCCTTCATTTAGCCTTCTCCGAGTGAATATTTTTCAGGGAATCATTCAAAAACTGATACCATGATACAAGCTCGAGGCCAAGATATTCCATAATCCTTGAGATACTGAGCGAACTCTTTCCTGTAATAGCCCGCGATTGATTTCAGCATGGCATTAAGGCTCTAACATTTTAAAATTCCAGCCCCGAGAGCAGGCCCGCCCTACCACGCTCACCCTGGGTGCTGATGATCTATTATTCTCTATAATGAAAGACTTGACCTTCAGTTATCTGGAAGGCCCTGCAGGCCTCTCGGAGGAAGTTGCAACATCGAAATTCAGTCCCCAGGTTTTACATTCTTATCAGAAATGGAAGACTTTTTCCTTTTTTTTTTTCAGAAACTTTGTTCCCCCTCAGTGAAAAGGTGCTAATACAAGTATATGCAGCCATACCTTTAATGTGTCGGATTAAAAAGCATCATGCTTTGTGTGTTTGACCCTGGTGTTGATCTTTGCAGTGATAGCATGACTTTTACCTGACATAGGTACCCCTCTCATGTTTGTTTGTATCCCAGACTGTCTGCAGGTTTTCTCTTGTGCCTGTTGACACCAGAGATAATGTTGCATGTTACTCACTTTGAAGAAAATCCTTTTAGAAAATGCTGTCAGTCAGACCCAGATACAGATCAGGGGCCATAGAGGTGGGAGATTTCATGTTTCATGTGCAAAAGCAGGTAAAGCAAACCCGCTTGTTCAAATTCAAGTGTCTTTTTGCTCTTTCTTTCTTTCTTTACAGATCTTCATTTTTGAGAACAACATCTACTATCGCTCTACGGTTGAGAGCCGCTCCATCCGTCTGGTTTCTACTGGCAAAGAGGGCGTCATCTTCAACGGGCTCAGTGATTGGTTGTATGAAGGTAAGGCTATTAAAAGGAAGTTGCATCCTGTTGGGAATTCCTTTTTTGTGAGAAAACTTTAAAAAACAAAAAGATTTCTATATCTTTCTTCTTACCACTTCCTGTCTGCTGATTAAACTGGTTATCAGCCCAAGAGATGGCGTCCAAACAATCAAGCTCAGTGATAAACAATCATATACAAAAACTTGAGGGGTAGGGCTTTGGTGTTTCCCTAAATTCTGACGTGTCACCATGTAGCAGGAAGTAACTCAAGCTTTTCTTGTTTGACTGTGATAACAGATAACTTCATTATGGGACTATGCCAACGTTAAATACCAGTCATAGTGCCACCTTTTGGTAAGACCCATTCAAATTTTGACAACTCTGACATTTAAACTGTAAGTTCTCTCTTATGGTTTAGTGTGAAAGACATGACAGTTCATAGCTGTTTGCCTTTGTTAAATCTGTGACCGACAGACATCACTGCGGCAGCCCATTTTGCACTTCTGCCATGCACCATGCAGCCCTATTTTTTTTTAAATTCGTACCAGGATGTTTGAGAGACAGGGATGGAAATAATGCAAAAGGCTCCAGCTGTATGTAGTGGGGCACCAGTGCATACGTTTTGTCAAATATTTCCATTTGGAGGCACTGAAAAATGCACTTTGTCAAACTGCCCCCATTAAGAAGGCACCAAGAGAGCACATTGTCAAATGTTCCCCAATAAGAATAATCCAAAGTGGACTTCTTTCAAATATTCTCCATTAAGGGGCCACAAAGTGAAGTTTCTCATACAAAGAAGACTTTTAATCAAATTTCCCCAAATTGATGGCAGCAAAGAGGACACTTTGTCAAGTTTTGCCCACCAAAAAGGCATCTATGTCAAATTGCCCTAACTAAGAGGGCTCCAAAGAGGGAACTATTGTCAAATTTTGCCCAATTAGAAGACATCAGTGAGGACACTTTTCAAATTTTCCTCTCTAAGAAGGCCCCACTAAGGGCATTTTGTCAAATTTCTCCCTACAAGTGGGTACAAAGTTAAATTTTCCCAATTAGGCGGCACTCTGTCAAGTTTTGCCCAGTAAGAAGGCTCAGAAGAAGGCAGTTTGTCAAAATTTTCCAACTAAGAAGGCATTTTTCCCTAATTTTGTCCATATAGAGGGTACTTAAGAGACCACTTCATCAAATTTTCCCCACTAAGAAGGCACTTTGTCAAGTTTTGAACAGTAAGAAGGCTCCAAAGAAGGCCCTTGCCCCCTCTGCCCCCCTCTAAGTCCACCAGTGTTCTTATTATTTCTTACCATGTGTATTCAGACAGATAACCCTGAAAAGTTCGACCATCAAAGACAATCAAAACCTGAAAATAATAATGTTTTTCCTCCCTCATCCCCACTGTGGATCCCATTACTCTAATTCAAGCTCTCTGCAGTTACAGATGTATAAGGAGTAATGACACGAGACAGTCTGCCTCCCCAGCCACATTAGTATTTTTGGCGTGTATCTCTTGGTTTCCTACAGGTAAATTAAAAATGGAAACTGTCAGTTTGCCTCTGCTTTACACATCTCTGTAAATGAATAGATGTTCTACATGGTTTGATTTGCATTAATTCAGCGGTGGCGTGTGTTGTACACTCTCTGATGCAGATGTCAGGGTGCTCTCCGAGCGTCAACGCCGACGATCAAAGCTCACCTGTGTGCCTCGCAGCTAGAAAACCAGGATTGGAGATGTGTTAGCATTCAGCTAATGAATTTCTATCTGCTGCGCTGGGTGAACTCTCTGCTCCAGTGGAACAGACTTTTAATAACAGAGCGAGAGGGAGACAGGGAGCATGTGGATCCAGAGACAGCGGAAATAGAGACAACTTTGATCTACTAAAAGCTGTTAATCCTAGAAAAGTGCTAAATGATGGTACATTTGTGTTTGATTATGTTAATGGATGCCACCTAGGAGGCCTCTGAGGATTTATACGCTGTGACTCAGAGGTTATCGGAGGTCATCACCACAGCAGGACGAGATCTATGCAGCTGTTTCCTCCTCAGATCTGCTCTGCTTTTATTTAATAATATCAACACGACTACTCTTATCTTTAGCCAAGCAGATATTGGAAAACATGTCTTCTCCTTAAAAGCAATATCCATTCTCTGCCATTGAGACATTAATCAGAGCGTTATTACACTGTCTGACACCCTGACTCATATTTATGAGCAGTGGAGGGTCATTTATTCTCATCATTTACCAACCACATGAGGAGGACGAGATAGCTGTACTCTGAATATTCATATTTGATATTTTTGTGATTATCAGGTAGTCGTTTAAAGGGTTGTTATCATTAGTCTTTGCTTGTTATCATTGTATAATACCTATAAAAAGGATATTTTACCTTTTTATTGATTATTAATCAATCTTGTTCAGTATAATTTGGCTTCCTCCATGAAGAAGGCTCCAAAAGGGCACTTTGTCAAAATTTGCCTACTTTGAAGGCTCCAGAGGGCTCTTTTTTGCTGCTGAGAAGCGTCCCCACAGCATGATGCTGCCACAACTGTGCTTCACGAGGATAGTGTGCTTGTGGTAAACAAAGTGTCTTGTCTGATAGCCAAAAAGCACCCATTAAACCAAAAAACTTTCTACCATTTGACCATGGAGTCTCCTACATGCTTTTTGGTGAATTTTAGTCCAGATTTAAACTGAGTTGTCTTCAACAGAGACTTCTTTTTGCCCCACTTACATAACCCTTGTTGTCTAAATCTGTTTAGTATTTATTGGATCATGTCTATGCGCCTTTGTTTTACTTTTTTTTAAGCATTGAGGCTTTTATTGTGACAGACTTGTCAGGAATAGACCGTCTATCAACGGATACTCTAATAAACTTTGCATCACAATGCTAACAGACAGGAGGGATTAAACTGTTGCTGCTTTGAGAGAGACAAAGCCACAGCTCACTTATTTTAGTCCCCGTCCACTTGGAGACGAAAACGAGATATTGCCATTTCGTTTTGAAAAAGTTTTCCGTAAAGATGGGATCGTTTTAGGTAATATCTGTGTAAGCCTGCAACCACTGAAAACAATTGAAAACACTGTAGTGCATATGCCAAGCCTGTGCGTGGTGCTGTAAGGCTGCCACAGAAATGCCCCAAAAGAGAAAAGAAGATTACAGAAAACTGACACAAACGTTCTTCTAGTTGCCCTTCTGGTTGTTCTCCACATTGGATTTAAGAACATCTGGTGTCTACTGTTCTCAGTGGTGTTAAAGGAGCATCAGGTTTTGCTGTGAAAGTCATAATAAACTCAGTAGCTTCTGCAGCACAAACACAACCCTGTAATACGCCATTTCTGTTTTGGCCGGACCCGTGCAGGCTTCTTAAGAGAGCTATGTTATGTCTGATGTAATCGTTTCAAGAATTGTCCACACAGAGATAAATCGGTAGTCGTTTACAGATTTGTGCATTCTGGGGCCCGGTTTCAAAAAGTATCGTTTAGAGTCACCCAAAACGCTGTTTCCGTGTGGATGAAACGTCGGTACGATAAAAAACTTTTGCGTATACTCCTGAATTCGTCTCTGAGTGGACGGGGCCTTAATTTTCCAGGACTAAAGACAAGTGAAATATGGATTAGTACACACTTTTAGCAGGTAAGATGTTTGTTCCTGCTGAATGTGGCTCAAGTGAAAGACAGACAAGCACTCCAGCAACTAGCCTGCACCTTTAGGTTTTCTGCCTCAAATCTCTGTTATGATACTTTTGATGATCCATGGGCTGATGTGGCTGATAGATTTGGGAAGTTTACCTCACTTTGTTTCACTTGAAGCCACATTATTACCTCCGCCAATGAGGTTATGTGATCGGGTGGGTTTGTTAGTTTGTTAGCAACATAACTCAAAAAGTTGTGGACAGACTTTAATGAAATTTTCAGGAAATGTCAGAAATGGCATAAGAAAGAACTGATTAGATTTTGGGGCTGATCTGGATCACCGTCTGGATCCAGGAATTTTTTTAAAGGATTCTGTACTATTGGGAGATAGGGCTATTGGCCGAGGTCTGCACTGTTACCACTTCACACCAGGAGATGGCGGACATGAGTAACTTCAATCCCAGCAGCAGTTTTGGGTGTGTTTCTATTCAAAGTTTTGGAGTTGATAGAGTTTGAAAGATGCACGCCCGGTTGAGGAGATGAGTCAGAGCGTAACAGAGAGAAAGACAGCAAATTGTAGAGAGAATACTCACAATGCTGAGAGGAATAGAGGAATATTCACCCTCTGCCATGACTGCCAGTCGCCCAGTGAGTTCATGGGTGAGATCTGTCAGTACATCTGTTGGCACCAGCAGGCAATGCTTCCACCATGATAGTATAGCCGGAAGCAAAGCCAATGCATTGCCTCACTGTGTCTCCACCCCACCGGGGAGGGAGTAATCGGCGAATGCCATGGTGGGGGGCACATGGGGACAGATCCAGGAATTTATTACAGGATTCTTCACTATTGGGAGGTATGGCTAATGGCGGAGGTCTGCGCTCTCTGAGTGCTTTTCTAGTTAAATTATGTTTTACTAATTTCTGTTCACATTAAGTTTCCTGGTTTTTGTCAGTGCCCACACGATAATCCCAGGTTTATGTAATGTGCTTTCATTTGGCTCACACGGAGCCTTGACCTCGCCCATCCAGTACTTAATGGAAGAGTAAGAACTCGGGCTGTGAGCCAGACCTCATCTTAAGCCATCAGTGTCGCTCCTGTGGTTGAAGGGGAGCAAATCCCTGCAGAAATGTTCCTAAATCTTTTGGAAAGCTTTCCCAAAAGAGTAGAAGATATTATTATTTAGAACAATGACGTTAAACTTTAAAGTTCAAGTAATGTCCTACTTTTTGCTAAAATGGATTCCAAGTATTTAAAAAATGTGATTTCTTGATCTGGTTTGGTTCCATCTTTCTGCCAAGACTAAAGGTCCTTCTCCCTCCCATTAATGATAAATCCCTTTTGAACAAACTCTGTAAGCCTGTAAATAGATTTGGCATTGGCCCAGTGTTGATGCCAGCATCTGCAGGGGAGCTTAGCAGCCGCGCCAGGTTGTGTAATGTTTATATCATCAGTGAGACTGCGAGGCAGAAGATTTTCATACTAATGACTCAGACTGCGCTCAGGCCAAGGTCAAGCCGAGGCTCAGACTGCCGCCGAGGAGGAGAAATGAGGTCTTAAGCTCTGGCTGTCGCTGCGCGGCAGATTTGATGCTGAGGGGTGAAAGGTTGGCGTATAATCTCCTGGGTTTGAATCTCCTCTGGCTCACTCTGCTGTTTTGAATCCATGAATGTGAGCGTGTGGTTTTTAGAGAGCAAAACAGGATAGTGGAGGGAAAAAAAAACAATTAAAGAAGCCCTGTGGGCTGTGCCTAATAGCCCAAACTGCCTCCGGAGAGTCTGGAGTGTTCTGTCATCTGCCGGCTGTCTGATTACGGCAGCAGCAGTGATAGTGACACATCCTGCAGAGTGACGCAGCCCCAAGAAACAACTGTTTATTGGGCTCTGGTGCGCTGCGATAAAAACCCGACATTGCTTTGATTTGAGTCATGTTTGCCCCGTAGATGTTTGGTTAGATGAATGTTTTCATCGAGAGGCTTGTTCGTAGAGTTGTGTCTGTTTATCGGCCTGTTTGTGGCTCAGCCCGCGGGGCATCAAGTAACCACATAATCAACACTCGTGTGCTAGAAAAAAGAAGATTAAAAAAAGGGAATGAAAATGCTGGTTTGAGTTCGGTCTGAGTGGAGCTGAGACACAGTTGGAAGTAGTTTTGTAGAACTGTTTTGTGCTTCAAAGCTGCTTTGCTGGCAGATCATCACACATAAATGAGGTTTTGGAAGTGAGTTTCAGCACGATAGGAAACTTAATGAGTTGTTTTGCATGATTTAGTATCAATGTGTTTGATTCTGTCACTGCAGGATGTTGGTGTGGAGATGGTGGTAAACAAACACGTCACTTGAGGAAATTTTAGGATCAATTAAGCAAAACTGTGCAGAGACACTTTAAATAATTTAATAAATAGTCTAAACAGAGTGTGCGTATTTTGGGCATCTGTAGAAATCATAGATTCAAAGGCATTCATGAATAAAACTACATTTTTGACAGCTCATCCTTGCTGATTCACTATGAATAAATATGGATTAAACAAAGTGAACAGGAAGTTTTGGGTTGTTATTTTTCTACAGGTAGATTTTTAATGGTAAGAAATATCTTGGTTGCTAGACATGTCACTGTAAAGACCAGGATTTAAGGCCCAGTACACGTGTACACTGTAAAACTGAGCAGGTAAAGGTTGTTAAAAAATGAGTCGTGTTAACTGAAAAAATCTAAAACAGCTATTTCAGCTCTTTTTTTCTGAGTCAACTGAACACATTTTTACATTTCAGTCACTTTTAGTATTTTTGTATTTGTACACAAATTGTTTGACAATCATCCCTTGATCTGCTGGGTTTTCCCAGAATACCTTTGGGCAGTGGTTCTCAACCTTTTCAGCCTGCGACCTCCAAAATAAAGGTGCCAGAGACCAGGGACCCCACTTTACCTGAAGGTGGCTGAACACAGCCATGAACATGCAAGAGTAGTCATTTGCAGGCAAGGCCACCCATTAGGAGGGATAAAGGGGAAGGAGTTTTGAGAGCCAGCCAAACTGGGGGCCCGTGGAAGTCAGCAAAACCATGGTCCATTGTGAAGTTAAGCTATGAAAACCATATTTTATATTTGACCTGAATAATAACCACTCTTATCAGAGCATATCTCTGTCTATTCATTTGTATAATACATAGCCTTCTTAAAATGAAAATAACTTTTGTTAAAAACATTTAAAATGGGTAAAAAATTTCTTGAATAAGTTAATAATGGCAAAAAGTTGTGGTGTTGAAGGTGTTGCAATTGGATTTTTAAAGAGCATAAATGGGTTAAAAATGCCCAAAAATAACAAACAATTATTAAATTGGCAAAAACGGGCACAAAAAGTGATAAAAGGGGATTATATAGTGACTGAAATGGCTTTAAAGTGCAAAAACTTTGGTGGACTGGGATGAAAAATTGATATAAACTGGCAAAAATGGGATAACTGTGGTTAAAATGGGCAAAAAGGGGTGTAAGAAGTGGTTGATAGAGGCAACAATAAGTAGAAAGTGGCAAGGCTTGGTTAAGAAGAGGCAAAAACAGGCTGAAAAAAAGTGGTGGAAAGGGATTAAAATTGACGCAAATGGATTTTAAGTGGCAAAAATGTTCTAAAATTGGTGTTAAAAAGTGATGAAAAGGGATTAATATTTCGTAAAATTTGGTGTTAAGTAGCAGCAGTGTAATTTAAAAAATATTCTCAGTTTTTTTAAGGCATCTGGAGACCCCCTCTCAGCGTCTCGCGCCCCCAAATGGGGTCCCGACCCCAAGGTTGAGAACCACTGCCTTAGGGCACAGGTGTCAAACTCCAACCCCCAAGATGATCTCATATTTCTGTTATAACTGGCCCATCAGTATGAAGTCTGCAGATTTCCTCAAGTGTAAAAATGTAAAGTTATCCTTGATGATTTAAGATATCCTTGTTAAGTCACAAAATCTGAAAAAGTAAGGAGTAAAAATATTTAGAGAAGACGTCAGGAATGTGAGAAGATAAATTATTTAGTGTTTTAATTTCATATTTTCAATTTAGCATCTCACAGTTAGGACTTAAACCTAGGATTCTGACTTTTAATTTCATATTTTGAACAGTTTCACTCATAATTTTGACTTCTCATATAATATTTTGAGCTTTAAGAGTCAAAATTTTTATTTTAAGTTATATTTTGACCTTTTAACCAATTATTTGTATTTTACCTCATATTTTCAACTCCAAGCTTTGTCTTCATAGTTCTACAGTTTGATCTTTTAGACTCACAATTAAAATTTCTAATCATATTCTGACTTTTAATTTCATGATTATGAGCTTTATTTCATATTTGACCTTTAAAACTCATGATTTTGACTTTTTTTCTAATATATTTTGCCATTAAAAAAACATTATTTATCAATCTTAATTTCATGTTTTGACCTTTTTGAACTAATAAATTTACTTTTTTCAGATTGTGAGCCTTTAACTTTTTCTTTTTAACTTTGTAAATGTCAAAATCATTCATCATCAGTGCTATGTTTTTTTTTGTTTGTTTGTTTGTTTGTTTTTTTTCATATTTTATTACCAGTGAAACAAGGTCGACAGTTTCTGGTTGAAAAGGTGACCCAGTTAGGCCCTCAGGTTAGTCCTGAATCCAGAATCAAGCCCTTGCTGTGATTGAGTTTTTACTCACTCCTGCATCATGAGTGAAGTTACATACTGAGTTAGACAAGTCCAGTGTGTGGGGATAAACCACAATACAATGAATGAAATACTGAGCATAATGGAAGACAACGTCCTGGTGCAGTATGCACGTTTCAGTTATTGTCAATAGTAGTCATTTAAGTTGTCCTACCCTTAGAGGCATTAATGTTCAACAAATCCATCTGGTGGTTCAGGTTAAGGTTTCTCCAGATTTAGATGACATTTAGAATCATTCTCTTGCCATGTATTGACAAATTATCAAAGTCAAACTAGTTTCATGTTACTGGCCAGGAGCTTGAACCTTCTCATTTTGTCTTCTAGTTCTTGTTTTTGTTTTTAATTCAGTGCTTAATGTCTCTTAAAATGTAGTGAAATACAACACTTTCCCATAAATAAAATGGAGTAAAAGCTTCTAAGAAAGAACAACAAAAGCAGCTCAAGAAAGTAATTTGAGTAAATGCAATTACTACCTTTCCACCCCTGCTCCTGTCACAACTTTTTTGGAATGTGTAGCAGGCGTTTATGTTTTAATACACATTTCCAGTAACTGGAAAAATTAAGACTTGGTGACCAGAGCATGCAAGCTTTGAGACAAAGTGTGCACATTAATCACCATCGTAGTCCAGCACAGACATTGAAGTGGCCGCAACCAGCTCCTATTTTTAGATTCAAAGGGAAGACAGGATTTGATTCTGAAATAAAAGCCCAGTTTCAGTTTTGACCTTTAAACCATCTGCTGATGAGAAATTAAAGTGAGAGAATCATCCATTTAAATACCAAGATATCTATGGCTCCATGGCACCACCAGGGAGATGGGAACTCTTATATAAGCACAGATGCTTCTTCTTGACTTTTATTTACCTGCTCTTATTTACTTCACCTGCAAACAATGAAAGATTTCCTCCCTTGCCTCATCTTATGTTACAGTTGCCACGTTCTCGATGAGTCTCTGATGATGCTTCGTGAAATCTCACCTCACTGCATCATGTGCTTTTTCTATTTTTGCTTAATTATCACTGGCATCGTCACGTCTGTCAGCAGTGTGGTAACTGTGCTGTATTTATAGTAGCAGCTGCTACTCTGACTCCTTATTTTTCATGCATGTGTTGTCTGAAACACTTAAAACTGGAGGATGTGCTTCTGCTCACCTCCAACAAACAACTGACAGTTTCATCCCCTTTAAAACAGAATTTTGCCATGCAATGAGCATGTAATGACAGCTAAAAGGCCTGCTTTTGGGATATTTTTCTCAAAAATGACTATCAGGGTAGGTGCAAGTCTTAGCTGTGGTTTATGGGCAGGACTGCAGGCTGCTAAAACATCAGAGGAATCTGCTAAGACTCCAAATCATCAAATTAATGTCCCTTTAATCTGCATTAGACACTAAAATCTGACGTAACAAGCTGCATTTCTGTCTCTGCAGCACTGATACACTTCTTTTTAACTTTTACACGTGACACTGCTGCCCTCTGTTGGAAACTTTAGGTCATTTTCATACAAGAAAAGTGAGCTTGTCAACACAAACTTGACTAGAATTAATATCCCTCCTAAAAGCACAACATGAACCAAACATAACCTGCAGCTCTCAGTCGTCTTTCTTCTTCTTATCAGTTCACTCTGCCTTTGAATGTCACCATGCACTCATTAATTCCCATCAGCCCCTTGACTTACAGTGTCTCATACATTAATAATGACCTTTACTAAGTGAATAATGTAGTCGGCACAGCCAGATGGAGAACATGCTGCGAGGAGATGAGCTCTCGCAATCATCACAATGAGGCGTCAGGAGAAAGAGAGAGTCTCATTACTTAAGAGAAAGAAATGACACAACGTGCTTCACTTACTCTCCTTTTTCTCATTATAACTTTTTTGTTACCTCGCTTTCTTTCACACACCTATCAGGACGCTTCTAGTAACTTTAATACGTTTCCCCCCGGCCTCGCCAAGGTGACTGGGCGTCCCCAGCCGAGTGGATCCGACAGCGCCATGGTTCCACTCCACGTGGAAAGCTTTTTAAGCTGCCGCTGTAGGAGTCAGCAGGCATCTGGGGGAAAAACTGGCCATGCGGGAAATCGTTTTTATTATTTTATTTTTTCTGTCATTTGCAAATGCAAGCGTAATAAAGCACCATGCTGCTCCGCTCATCATCAGGGAGTGAGATCCAATAACACCACGCTGAGATCTGCCTGCAGGGTGCAGGTGGAGAGCAAAATGATACCATTAGCATTTTTCTGGTCATTTTACAGGTACGGACAAGTTTGTTTGACAGAGTAACTAAAGCCACGACCACTTTGTTCAACTGAGACCCTCTGTATGTTGGGATCCACTACAGCTTTAGTGGTGTTGATATTATAGGGCCAAAATCTCAACATCTCAACAAAATATGACTCAGAATGTTCCTTAACAACCTTTTATTCCATGGAGTTTAAGGTTCAGACTTCAGCCCTTGAAGCATATTTTAAAGTTTAAAGAATGAGGATGGAAAAAAGAAAACAACTGGCAATCAATACCCCAACAATATCGCTCACCACTAATATCAGTCCAACCAGGAGAGACTAGTAAATGATTTGAAGATAAATGTGTATTCTACATATGTGATAATGAATTGTATTTATTAACATACACCATAATGCCAAAGTATTTACTTACCTGCCTTGATTCGCATATGAACCTAAGTCACACACTGATGTTGGACGAGAAGGCCTGGCTCTCAGTCTCCGCTCTAATTCGTCCCAAAGATGTTCTATTGGGTTGAGGTCAGGACTCTGTGCAGACCAGTCAAGTTCATCCACACCAAACTCTCTCATCCATGTCTTTATGGACCTTGCTTTGTGCACTGGTGCACAGTCATGTTAGAACAGGAAGGGGCCATCCCCAAACTGCTCCCACAAAGTTGGGAGCATGGAATTGTCCAAAATCTCTTGGTATGCTGAAGCATTCAGAGTTCCTTTCAGTGGAACTAATGGGCCAAGCCCAGCTCCTGAAAAACAAGCCCACACCATAATCCCCCCTCCACCAAACTTCACACTTGGCACAATGCAGTCAGACAAGTACTGTTCTCCTGGCAACCGCCAAACCCAGACTTGTCCATCAGATTGCCAGATGGAGAAGCGTGAATTGTCACTCCAGAGAACGCGTCTCTACTGCTTTAGAGTCCAGTGGCGGCGTGCTTTACACCACTGCATCTGATGCTTTGCATTGCACTTGGTGATGTATGGCTTGGATGCAGGTGCTCTGCCATGGAAACCCACTTCATGAAGCTCTCTACGCACTGTTCTTGAGCTAATCTGAAGGCCACATGAAGTTTGGAGGTCTGTAGCGATTGACTCTGCAGAGAGTTGGTGACCTCTACACACCTAAGCATCCGCTGACCCCACTCCGTTATTTTACATGGCCTACCACTTGGTGGCTGAGTTGCTGTCGTTCCCATTCGCTTCCACTTTGTTATAATACCACTGACAGTTGACTGTAGAATATTTAGGAGCGAGGACATTTCACCACTGGACTTGTTGCACAGGTGGCATCCTGTCACAGTACCACGTTGGAATTCACTGAGCTCCTGAGAGCGACCCATTCTTTCACAAGTGTTTGTTGACAGTCTGCATGCCTAGGTGCTTGATTTTATACACCTGTGGCCATGGAAATGATTGGAACACCTGATTTCAATTATGTGGATGGGTGAGTGAAAACTTTTGGCAATATAGTGTCGCTAATAAACCATGTTTTTCTCAAACAAGGTTCATAAACTATAAACTTGTGTCTTCTACAGGAGCATGTAGCATTGTTTCACACTGAAGTAATCAGTGGTACATCTACCTGGCATGGTTATGACATTATAGTTAGCAAACAGTCAAATTCACAGCAGTAGCATAGACTCTGATGTTACGGCTGATGGTGACAGCATGAAGAAGTGTATAGGCATGTATTTTCCTTTTCCCTCCCAGCCCTGGCCATAGTGTTTCATTTTTTTAATTATAGGGTAGATGCGCCTTAGCTAAACAAACTCCGGGTTTAGTTATTCTTCAATAATAACTTTAGTGATGTCCAATAGAAACACACCACAGAAAACAAATCTACATTAGCGCCTGCTCTGAGGCTGTTTGTCTGTTGTTCGTGCATATCAACTAATTCTGCCAAGCATGCTCGCTTAATGAAAATGCTAATTGGTCGTTGATGTCTGTTAATTCCCCAAAGCCAGCACCCAGTCCCTCAGATAAACAGCAATAATGAAATTTTAATTGCAAAAGTTGATTTAAATGTAGCCGGTGGCATGCTGTAACAATAAGTCCAAGTGTTTCAATGCTGTCTGCATGGTTGCCAACTGACTTAATAATGAAGTGGAATTGTCACAGCCGTGCTTTATGTTGTCACAAAGTTCCCACAGTGAGATTATATTTGCATAATTTCTTAACAGCTCACTGTTGACAGAGTTTATTTGTTTGTTTGTGTAGCAGCAGAGTTGAAGGGACCCAGACAGCTCATGTATTCCCTCATTGGGTTCTTCTCTGTCTGTTTAAGAGTCTGTGTGATTGCTACAGATCTTTAAATAAACATACCTGGCACATGGAGGGTCTCATGGGAACCCTCTGGGTTACAGGTCTGAAATGAGTTAGAGTGACTTTTTTTTACAGAAGATGAAAGAGAAACACTCCAACTCACACAGGTAACAACAATTTTTAAAGTTATCTGGAGTACAGCGTGTAGCAGTACCTGGTGAGAAATTGCTGCTTGGTTCTATTTTGGTCGATGGGCTGTACTGAGATTAAAAGCTGCAGTGATTTATGGCCTCAACATTTGGAGGTTTGTGTGCTTTTTATGTGGAAGTTTAAGATCGAGGTGCAACATAAGTTTGAGGGTACAACTAAAGATTTTACACATTATAGTCTGTAGTGCCATAGAATATAGGAAAGGTACTATTTTCTTTTACCTGAATTTGATTATGGCAGATACATTGTCCTTTAAATCCATATATGCAAAAGACTGTTGGTGCTTTGTGTTACAACCAGCTTGTAAGGGGAAAGGGAAGTAATATAAAACCAAGATGTTAAAGGTTAAGTAAAGTTATTTATCAACAAAAGTAAGATTTTTAACAAAGGCACAAAGGTGAGGCAACTAAAGGTGTGAATTAGTGCTGTACAAAAGGTGGCAAAAGGAGAACATGAAGAGACTCTAACCTAGAGTTATTGAAACTTACTGAGTTTTACCAAAAGAAAAGAGAACAAAAACCTAACTAACTACAAAAGGGAATACAATACAGCACCCAACTAACAAATATAAAACTAAGTGTGTGTATAAAAAGTAACTAATTTGGCTACAGAAATCACAAAGGCTAGTGCCTCAGCAAATTTACAGAAGTACAGGAGCTTAACAACAATGTCAACTAACAAAGAGGCACACAAGCATGGCTGGCTACAGCTTGCTGCTGACGTCTGGTCTGCCGGCTTCTTTATCCCCTGCGCAGCCACTTCTGATTGGTGGATTAGGCTGTAGGACCTCCGTGCTAATCAGCTTCCCCCAGCGCAGGTGGACAGAATCACTGAACGAGTTCCTGCGGCGGTGGTAACCTGAGAGCTGCAGTGGCACTCAAACAAGAACACTTACACACACACACACGAGAGAAAGGGAGGTAAAGTCCCCAGACGGCTGATTACAATATTAAACCCAAGTTCTTTGCAGTTTGGCCTTAGTTGTCTTTGAAAGGAGTTGGAGCTTGGTAAGGGCTGAACCAAGGCTAAGTATCAGCTAATACTTGGGTTAGCTTAGCTGGCTAGATGCAGCCATGATTTTGGCTCTGAACTAAGAGAAGTATATTCTGTGACATCACAGGTTAAGCCTGGCGTTTAGCGTTTCATTAAGTTTTAGCTATTGCTAGAACTAACTTACTTGCTGTGAAGCAGGAATGATTTTGGCTAGCATAAAAGACTCTCTTAAGAAGTGGACTTAAGTACTGTTATCTTACAAATTATTTTTTTAAAGTACTGTTTGAAAGCTTGTCAAAAGCCTGGTGTTGGCATTTTGGCAACAATTAGCTACGCTACGGCCAACTTAGTTGGCAAGATTCAGACATGATTTTGGCTAACAAAAACACAATGAATGAAAAAACCTTGGAAAAATAAACAAAGCGACTGTGACTTCAACCAGTGGTTTTTGAGACAATGTTTTATTGCCCATGTCTCAGTATTGGCCTGAATTTGGTTCCTGGCGTCGTTCCAGAGTTAAAGCTGGTGCTGGGTTGGTAGTTTAGGCAAAGAGTAAGCTACATTTAGCTTAGGAGGCAAGATGCAGCCATGACTGAAATGTGAAAATGTTAAAAGAGGGAGCTAGAATCAAAGCTATTGGGTACGTGAAGCCTAGTATTTAGCATTTTTGGCCAGTATATGTAATGCTACGGCTAGCTTAGTTGCTTAGGTAAAGCATGATATCTATCATTAAACACTGCCTCAACGACTTTCCACGTTGTCTATAGTTTGAGAAGTAAAGTTTCAGAGCTGAGTGGTTGCAATATTGGCCAGTATTAGCTAATACTATGGCTAGTTTAGTTGGTTAATTGCAACCACAACCTTTTCAAGAAAAAAAATCCTCTGTAGCCTCTATGACATCAGCTATTGGTTTGTGAAGTACAATTTTAAGACCCAGTTCTTTGTGTTTTGGCCCTGGCTTTCTTTTATTGGGACCTGATGTGTAGTTTTTGGATTACAGGTAGAACTGGGGCCATGCTAGTTTTTAGCAAAGGCTGTGTTAGCTATATGGTGATATAGATATATGATATATATGAAAGAGATCTCAACATGTTTTCATCTAGTTGAATAAAGGTTAATTAAAAAAAAAAGAAATGGTGCTCAAAGTTGCAATTTTTGGATAAAAGATGGAGCTAAACTTAGGCAAGGGTTTAGCTAATGCTTACTACGGGCAATATTTGTAGTAGCAAATTGGAGCCACACTTTTGGCAGGGAAATAAACATTGCCTTAAAAGAGTATAACTAGCCACCTCTAAGTGTCCATTTTCACTAATTCTAGGGGAACCTTAGAAAGGTGCATTCATTGTTAGCTAGCAAAAAGACCCCATTAGAAAGGGAATTTTCAATGTGATATCAAATATTGGTTTGTAAAGTGTAGTTTTAAACTCTAGAGCATCTTTGTTTGGTGCTGCAATTATGAGATGAGCTGTGGAGAACCTGAACAAGGGATTAAGGCCAAGTGCAAGTACTATTAGCACCAGCTTTGTCAGCTAATAAAAACCCTCAACCTTTTGAGAAGAAGACTTAACCACTATGACCTCTCTCATTTGTTGCTGACAGGGTTTTTATGTATTTTGTCCTTTTTTTTTTTTTTTTTTCAATTAATTTAATTAGAATAGTTAATTTTTTTTTGCCAGTGTTGGCAAATGCTAGGGCGAATTTAGTTAGCACAATGCAGGCATGATTTGGCAAGCAAAAACCATGACTTTAGGGCTCAGCGTTTTCTAAAATAAAACAAATTTTCAACCTGCTTTGGTGGTGCTTTGTCAAGCAGCACAGCCCAAGCAAACATTTACAGCACACCCTTCTGATAGTCTAGACCAGTGGTTCTCAAATGGAGTGGCAAGGCAGTGGCTAGTATGCCTTAAGGCAAGTCTTGGTGTGCCATTGGGAATTTGTACCACACGTTATTACTAAACTTTATGGCAAGAACTGTAACCAGGCCTGTCCACAGATCCAGCTGGACCTCTGAAAACCCCCCAGAGAAAGGGCCCTCCCCAAGTTGTGATTTATCGATAATATCAGTGTATGTGTGTTGGATCAGTAGCATTGGTGATAGCATCCTGGCTAACAGTTACCTTGGTTAGTTAAAAAGTGACGGTTACCTCGAGCTAAAAAGCATGGCAAGCTATTATTGGGTTGAAACTGGTGATGAAATTATGAATTCATGCTATTTTTAACCAAGTAAACCAAATTTTCTACCCACTTTTGCCACTTCTTTTGACAACTTAAACCATTTTTCTGCCTTTAAGCATTTTTGCCACTTCTCATTACCACTTTTGGCCCATTTTTTTTTCACTTTTTTGGAACGATTTGCCACATTTAACCCATTTTTGCTCTTATTGGACATTTTTTTTTGCCCCCTTTTAATCACCCTGAACCCCTTTTTACAACTTTCTAGCAACTTTAACCCTTTTTGCCACTTTTAATCTATTTTGCCACCCTTTAGACATTTCAACCCATTTTTGCCACCTTTTTGCCAATTTTCGCCCACTTTTGCCTTAGTTTGGCCTCTTTTTTTGCCCAATTTTGCCCTTTATTATCACTTTTAACCCATTTTTACCACCTTTCTACAACATTTAACCCTTTTTGGCTACTTTCAGCATGTTTTTGCAACTTTTAACCCATTTTTTTGGCCCCTTATTCCAATTGTTACACATTTTTTGACTTTGTCTTGCCACTTTTTGCCCAATTTATCCATGTTTCCTTCATAACTTTTACCCCATTTTTGTCACCTTTTGCCCACTTTTGCCACCCCCAGTTGTCTGGTCCCCAGAATCCTCTCCCCTTTATCCCCCTTCATGGGCTACCTTGACTGTTTTATGATCTAAAAAGTCTATTTTGTATTGATATGAATATACAATATAATAACTTTTTTTGTTTGTTTGGTTTTTTTTTGAATATGGCAAATGAATATGGTGTGCCTTGAGATTTTGGTTTAACCTTAGGTGTGCCTTGGGTGTAAAAAGTTTGAAAACCACTGGTCTAGATAGTCCACTTAGCCATGCCCCTATTATGCTGAAACATGCAAGTATCAAAGCCTTGATTTGATCAAAACAGACAAATTATGAACACCCCCCACACACACACACCCACCCACACACACACACACACCTCAGCTTTTTTATCAATTAAGGCGTTATCTGTAGAGACCAAATCATATTTTCTTTAACCAGTGTAAACTTGTCTTCCTTCTGCTATAAAAATGGACATTTTAAATTGGTCATGTCAGTAAAAAGATTACAGCTTGTACTCATTTTTCTGTTTTCTATGTAGCAGCAGAGCTGAAGGACCCAAACTGCTCTTATTCTCGCCGTGTTCTTTCTGTCTGTTCAACAGCAGTGTCTGTGATTGCTACATAACTTTAAATAAACACACCTGAGCACAGATGGTCTCAGGGGAGCCCTCCGGGTCGCAGGTCTGAAATGAATTGAAGTGAGTTTTCTTACTGAAAGTGGTGCACATATATACACACATACGCTCAAGGTAACAACAGCTCCTAAAGTTATCTGCAGTACAGCGTGTAGTTGTACCTGGTGAGAAATTGCTGCTTGGTTTGTTTCGAGAAATTGTACCTGAGTTCTATTTTGGTCGATGGGCTGTACTGAGATTAAAAGCTGCAGTGATTTATGACCTCAACATTTGGTATTGAGCATGTTTTTTATGTGTGTGGAGGTTAAAGAAAAAGGTACAAAGTGAGTTAGAGCGTTTAACTAAAAAAAAAACAGGTCCACAAAGAGGCAGTGTACTTTGTTTCCTATGGGGCAGAAAGGTAGATTTAATGCCTTGTCTGATTTTCTTTGGAATGATTTTCTATTGATTCATTTAGATTTTTTTTTTTTCAGAATTAAAGATTTGTCACTCATAATATAATCTAATTCTAATTGTAGGTTTTTACTGCTGACTGTGTGCTAGATGTAGATTTAGCTACCTTTATGTTGCCAGTGAATGTATTTTGCCTTTCTTTTGATACGTATTTGGCATTTCAAGGCATGGCTTTCATTCTCATTGGATTCTGTAAACAGATTTTTTTTTTCTAATCACTGTAAGGGCTGCAGGAGTCACAGTTTGGTTCCACCTTGGTTTTGGGGTCACAGCTGGGTACGTGTTTGGGTCACTGGGAAAAAAAACTGCATAAAGTCCCAGATATATTTCTAGTTTTCCCTTTTTTCATGACTGTACTGCAGCCTACTTTTTGTTTCATCTAGTGTTGTTTAGGACTAATGATGATAGTAAACACAGCCTGTGTTGTATTAAACATGAGACAAAAAAGTTAGGAATGCATATTTCCTGATTAATAATAATAATATAAGAGACAACATAAAATATGCAATTGAAAATAAGGGCATTTTAAAGCAATGTTACATATTTCAGATTTCTATCACATCTAAATCATACTTTGGAAGTATGCTCTGACCCTGTCATGTAGTTGTTCATAAATAGCCAGTGTAGTGGTTACTGGTGCAAAATCACGACTCATATACATCTGTGGAGAACCCCAGACTAGCTCATGTAAACACAGGATTGAGCGTTGTAATGGAGCCTGAGCAGAGCACTTAAATGCACACGTGTAGCCCCTGTTCTCTAGCTCTGCATTTCCACACATAGTCTTTAAATATACCGGATATTAGCATCTGTTATTTCTTTGACCCTCTGCTTTCACATTCATGGCCAAGACTTCGAAGTTGAAGAGAGGGATAAGAAAACAAGCAAATCTCATAGTGCCACTGCTGTTGCTATTGAAGAGAACTTTCCATCATGTATTTCGTCATGCTGGCTTCTTCCTCTTACATGTTAGTTGTTTAATGGCAGTTATGAGCATTACTGCTACCTAGATTGGTGGGTATATACTGAGATGTGTGATTGCCTTTTTCTCCATTAGGACAATGGTGATGGAACATTGTAGCGGGGCCTGAGCAGAGCACTTCGATGCACACGTGTAGCCCCTGTTCTTTACCTCTGCATACATAGCCTTTAAAATGTATTGGCACCTATAATTTCTTTTTCCCTCGGCTTTCAAATCCAGAGGCTTCTTAAAACAGTGCTGAGAAGTAATGCAGAGGGATAAGACACTCTTACAGCGCCACTGCTCTTACTACTTAAGCAAACTTTTCATGGTGTTATGTCATGTTGGCTTTCTCGTTAGTTGTCTAATGGTAGTTAATAAACAGTTTCAAGCATTTCAATCAGGAAATACTTGAACAGGAGTGAACAATCAATTATCTTACAAATTTAAATCAAAGAGAAATGTGCAAAGTCTCCATCATGCTTTGACCTTATTTAAATGAAGGGGTAGCGAGGCAAACACCAGGATACCCCCCAATGGATTCTGGACAGGTGGTGGTGTTGATGAGGGATGAGCAGTAGAGCTCTTTTTTTAAATACTTTATTGCAATGTTTAAAAAAAAATCACTGTAGCAGACAGCTGTCATTACGAGTACACTGCATTTTTAAACCAATATATTAATTAAATAAAGAAAAAACTAAAGAAACAATACAGACCCACATGCATACAAAAGGAAAAAGAAAGGGAAAATAAAAAAGAACATAACTTGAAGAAATGAATGAGAATTATCATGAAAATAGACTAGGTGGACTGTACAATTACATAGATGCATCTAAAGATGTGTAATAAAAAGGCACTTACCCTCTTTTTACCTATCCTCCATTTCCTTTTGTGAGGATTAGAGTTCTGAGAGGCGAACTGGGACACCAATGAGGTGGCTTGGAGGAGGTGACTGAGGTATACAGGATGACATGGGCATAAGTACTTGTGTGGATCTGGACTAGATGTTGATGAGCTGAATTGGAGGTGGCTGGGGTGGAGGAGGGTTGCAGCGTCCACACTGAAACAACAGGCTGACTGTGAGAGAGAGAGAATGACAGATTAAAAATATGATGGGTGCATATTGATTGGTCATCAAGGTTGTGGCAGAATCTGAGAGTGAACGCCCATATTCAGCTGATCACCAGAGCAGGCAGAGAGAAAGGGTGGAAAGAGAGAGAGATATGAAAGACTCATGACTAACGAATGATTAAGAAACGGTCTTTCTGCGTAAACTTTCATTGAACTGCATCACTGCCACCTTTGTGCATGTAAATCGCTGAACTACAGACATCATACAGCCTAAATAAACACTGTATAAAACAGTTACTCCTGACCTTTTCTATCTCTAGCCCTGATGAGTAACAACAGAGTGATTCTGTTGGCCTGCAGCCATGCTATCATCTTTTTCTGTCACCATGATTGATGGTTCTTTTTATTCGTCTCTTTCAGAGGAAATTTTCCAGTCCCACATTGCTCATTGGTGGTCTCCAGATGGTGCCAGGTTAGCGTACGCCACCATCAATGACACCTTGGTACCAAGGATGGAGCTGCCCATGTTTACAGGAACACCATACCCCATGGGGAAAGAGTACCACTACCCTAAGGTGAAGATTAGTCAAATTTTGGTATTTCCATTAGACTGTTAATTTTGACAACAGTTTTTTGAAATATTTTTTCCTCTTTCCTTGTCCCATTCAGGCCGGTGAGGAGAATCCAGTCATCACTCTGTACGTTGTGAACCTTAATGGTCCACTTCACACCATCGAGATGAGGAGACCTGATGATCCTAGGATTGGGTAAGGGATGGAAACTGTCAGCCAATCAGTCTATCCGATGCACATTTTCCACCTCCTGCGCTTATGTTATAAATTTACATATTTCTCCATATTCATGTGTAATCTGCTCATGTGTATAATCTGTCTGTAATGATTTTCTGGTGCTACATATGCATGCATATACCTCTTATATCACATTTTTGAAGCGTTCTGATGTGATCCTGTCATTGTGCATTCCTGCTAAAATCCTTTAAATCCTTTTTCTGCAGTGTTGCATTTTTGGTCCCATGTTTCATTCGATTAATTTAACGCCTCCATTTGCTCTCTTTGCACTTTAGCCTGATTTGTTGTTCCCCTTTCGCTGTGGTTCATTATATTCTGCTCTGAATTCTCTGAAGAGATCATTAATTTTTCATCTGTTCTTAAAAGCCTGCCATCATCTACAGTTAAGAAATAGAAACTTAATATTTGTGTTTCAGTTACTGGTCATTGACTCAAAGAAGCCATTTTATTAAAGATTTGTCTTCTTGGGTTATAACCCCTGTGTGTTTGTCAGTGAGTACTATGTGACCATGGTGAAATGGGCCACCTCCACCAAACTGGCCATCAACTGGCTGAACAGAGCTCAGAACATCTCCATCCTTACACTGTGTGAAGCCACGACGGGAGTCTGCACAAAGGTACGGCTCAGCTCCCAGAGAGTGCATTAAAATCATAACAACGTATGTGTCAAAAAGCAGTCAGGATTGTTTACAGACACAGTCTTAATCCTGTCAACTTGTTTCCACAGAAACATGAGGATGAAAGTGAAAGATGGCTGCACAGACAGGTGAGAATACTGACATGCACGGACATATTTACTATTTTAAGCTGTTTATTAATAAAACCTTGCTTTATTTCACATGATTTAAAGAATTATGCCTTGAAAAACTTCAGATGGGTATTTCTGTGTTGTATTTTTATTAACTGTCTAACATAATATGTTTTGCTTTGAGGATTTTTTAGGTTATTATTTAGAATTGTTGTTTGGATTTTGAGTGATTTGCTTGGAATTTTAGGAGGATTTTCATTTGAAATTTTAGTGAATATGTTAGAATTTTATGGGGGCTTTGCTTGGAAATTTCAAGTATTTTCATGGACATTATGGAGATATATTTTTAATGTATTTTGGAGAGTTCATTGCAAGTTTTGGAGGAAATTAGCTTTAATTTTTTTCCCCCATTTTCATAAAAAATTGGAAAATTTTATCTGAATATTTATGGGAATTTATTTAAAAATTTTTTGGCAGATGAAATTTTAAGAAATATTTTGAAAATTTGAGGAATTTGATTTGAATTATTTTTGGGAAACTTACACTGATTTTTTGGCATTTAAATGGGAATTTTGGAAATTACTTTGTCAAGTTTTGAGAATTTGGGGGAAGGGGTTCTCAGAAATGTTAGATTTTTTTATGGAATTTTTTGTGATTGGATGTTTAGTGGAGTTTTTATTTTATTTTATTTCTGAACATTTTTGTTATTTAAATACACAAACAGAAACAATAAATAAAAACAGACAAAAATTCAAAGCAAATACATTACAGTATTCCAAAAATCAAAAATAGACCAAAAACAAACAAACAACCTGCCCCCTAACAAAAAAAGAAAAATAACAAAGGAATGCGAATTCACTGAAACATTTTTGGAATTATAGAAGAAATTTCTGATCCTTTTGGTAGAAACTAATGTTCACAGAAATTGTGGGTAATATCTTTCAAACTGGGGGGAATTTTTCGTGGATTTTATCATGAAAAATATCCAAGAAACCCATGACTTTTAGTGGAAAGTTTTGGGCTTAAGAAGTCCTTGTTGCCCATCTTGAACAGCTGCAGAAATTATTCTTTGTAAAAACAAATTCATTTTCAGTGATAAGTCTGAGATTTAAACTCTTCAGGCCATATTTATCCAAAATAAGTGGGAGAAACTTAAAATACATTGCAGACAAAAGCTTAGGTCTCTGGATGAAAGAACTGAAATGGTTTCTTCTATTCCTTCAGAATGAAAAGCCTCTGTTTTCCAAAGACGGGCTCAAGCTCTTCTTCACTCGTGCCATTCCTCAAGGAGGAAGGGGGAAGTTTTTCCACATCTCCATGTCTATCTCACAGGTAGGTGAATTTTTCAGTGCAAAGTTTTTCTTAACAAATTCCAAGTGTTTTATCCAGCCTTTTTATTACACCATATCAATAACAATTCCTAAAAACAGACAATGAATGTCACATATCGTAAGACCCTGTATGAAAGCCACAGTCTGATTTTGAGGTTTTTATCTTTAAGTGGCCACTCTACGGATACAGTTCTTTGAGTTCTGTAACATTTTGTTAAAATAGATTTATGGAAAAAAATCAACTCTAACTGTTGAATAAGGACTGGTTATTTTGTGATCATGCACTTTTCTGTTTCTCTCTAAAGCCAAACACCAGCACAGACACACTGCAGTCTATCACGTCTGGAGACTGGGACGTCACCAAAGTCCTGGCCTACAATGAGGAGAGCCAGTTGATGTAAGCGCCCACAAAACACAACCAGAAGCCTTTTTACATAAATATAATGTATGATGTAATATACTGTCTGTTTCATCTCTACTTTAAGATTTCAAAGTATGAATGAACTTACTTCACCACAGTAAAAGTCACTCAGAGCACAGACAGGGACACAGGCTAAGTGTTTCAGCCCCATGGACAGCTCATATTGGTCAGATTGTTCCTGCCAAACAAGCAAATGACGCTGTTCGTTACGAATGTGTGCACTGATTATGATCCACAATATATTAATAACACTATATCCCCACTTTAGAGAGCCTTGTGTTGTTGTTCGAGCTTATTTTGTTCACTCACAGTAAACAGCCCATAATGTGCTGAGTACAAAAAGTGCCTCTAAGCACCCATGAGGAATGTGACTCATCACCATTACTCCCAGATCATTTCACACCCACACAAAGCAACTGTGATCTGACTGAATATGATCTCACATGTACACAACTGCATTCACACAGGCGTATATAGAAACACAGTGACTCATTGTTCCTCTCTATTGAGGGACTGTCAACCCACCAAAATTGTAATTTGGCCTACTTCTGTTCTAAAAGGGTTCAGTCCCCCCTTTTTCTTCCATTAATCATTTATGAAACATCTATTCTGGTGAGTAGTTTGTGCGCTCCAGGTGTTTTGCTCCCTCCCCTTGTTCTGGTTTAAACACAGCTCTGAAACACTCACATTGAATACTTAAAAAATGCTGCAAAGCAAAACTAGAATTGGCTCCCGCATCATAGCCTTTTCTCTGTCATTATTAAGATACTTCTTGAGCACTGAGGATGGGCCAAAGCGAAGACATCTGTACAGGTAACATCAGTTCTAAACCCAACATATTCTGTGTTTAACCCTTATGTACATTTTTTGTTGGTTTTAATGAAAAAATGTACGTTTTCTTTGTCTCCTCAGTGCGGACACATTTGGTTCATTCAACCGCCGCTGTCTGTCCTGTGCCCTGGCCAACAGCTGCGACTACATCAGCGGCTCCTTTAGCCACAACATGAGCTACTTCCTGCTTAACTGCCAAGGTAGCTTATTCACTCCAGTGTCCCTCTTTCTGAACATTGAAATTATAATTTGATCATTTGTAGTTTCTGTTGCACACAAATACACTACATGGACCTAAACATTACACTTTCAAATACGTGTACTTCACTATGAAGTCGTTGCCCCTTTTGCAACTTGAAGAGCCTCTACTGTTCTTGGAAGGCTTTCCACAAGATTTGTTTTTTTTTTTTTTGTGGGAATGTGTGCCCATTAATACTATCGAGCATTTATGAGGTCATGTTGGACAAGAATGCCTGAATCTCCATTCCAGTTCCTCCCAAAAGTGATCAATGGGGTTGAGGTCAGGGCTCCGTGTGGGCCAGTCAAGTTCTTCCCCACCAAACTCATCAAACCATGTCTTTATAGTCCTTCTTTGTACACTGGAGTACAGTTATGTTGGAATAGAAAAAGGCTTTTCCCAAATTTTGCCAAAGAGTTGGGAGCACAGCATTGTCCAAAATGTCTTGGTATGCTGAAGCATTAACTGGAGATGAGGGGCCAAGGCCAAACCCTGAAAAACAGCCTCATACCATTATCTCTCTTCCACCAAACTTCACAGTTGGCGCATTGCAGTCAGGCAGGTAATGTTCTCCCAGCATCTGCCAAACCCAGACTCCACCATGTGACTGCCAAACAACAGAAAAGGGTGATTTGTTCATGCTCAGCAGTCCAGTGTCGGTGTGCTTTACACCACACCATCTGATGCTTGGCACTGGACTTGGTGATGTGAGGCTTGCATGCAGCTGCTCAGACATGGAAACCCATTCCAAGAAGCTCCTGGTGCACAGTTTTTGTGCTCACATTGATGCCAGTGGAAGTTCATAACTCTTCAGCTATGGAATCAGCAGAGCACTGGCAGCTTTTGGGCACCATGTGCCTTAGCAGTTGCTGAACCTGCTCCACTTTCTAATAATATCATTTACAGTTGACCTTAAAACATCCAGCAGGGATGAAATTTCATGAACTGTCTTATTACAAGGGTTGCATCTGTCTAAGTACCACATTTTTTGGAATGACCCATTTTATATTGCAAATGTTTGCAAATGGAGACTGCAGTGCTAGGTGTTTTTTATACCTTTGGCAATGTCTGATTGAAACCCCTGAATTCATTAATAATCAGGTGTGGCCAAATACTATTGTCTGTATATTGTATTAAAGATTATCTGAACACAAGGTGGCTGTCTGGAGGGATGACATTATAGTGTTTATATCAGAAACATATTCTCGGTTTTCACTACCTTATAGACACGTATGGTCTCCAAAATACAGTAATTTGCTCTTTAAAGACTGTATTAGTCCAACTGTAAAGAACCTTTTGATGCTAAAAAAAAATCCAAAATGTCACAGCACTATGTTTATAACACCACAAGGGTTATGTGATTAATTCCTTAAGGGTCTCAGTTTCATTAAAGCCTCAAAATTTCAGCATTCAAGTATTGACCCAATTTGTATTTGCCATTTTTTTTAAGCGTGTCAAATCAACCAGGAAGTGATCATGATGCCACCAAACACTGAGTGGTCCTGTAACTCATACATATGTCCAACTCTAGCCAGACTGGAAGAGGAAATGTAATAAGGCTTTGACTTATGATATTAAGAAGAGAGAGCAAGATTGGGACATAAAAAGAAGAGTAAGTCAGCAATGACCTCATTATTTCCAAAATTTCCAAGTGCCTTTATTTCCTATTATTCCTCACTTATATTCAAGGCTATAGAGCTGTTTTTGGCATGAGGGACTGAACCTCTGTTTGATAGATCGATAGTAGATAGTCGTTTATTGTCATTGTAAAAATGCAAAGAAATTTAGTTTGGCAGTCTCCTCTATAGCAGTAGGCAGTGGTTAGAAATCCACGGCCTCACATTGTCCATCCTGCTGGTGAGGGAGCGGGCACCCGTGAGAAAAATACTTGGTAGGGCAGGTTTGTGTGGGGCCGCTCTTAGCCTAGCCTGCAGCCCGGCTTGTTTGCCCCACTTCGCCTTCTCACACAGCACCGTCTCTGCCTCCTCCCCACTGGCTGTAGGAGGTGTGCTGTTCCACGTCCTCCTACTTCTAGTCTCCGAGCGCCCTGTACTCTGGATAATCTCCGTGGGGAAAGATATAAACTCTGTGGGCATGCTGTCAGTTCTGGTGTAAGTGTAGGTCTTTGATTTGCTGCTAGTGATGGAGCACAGGGCTGCTGCATTCGTACACACCACCCCATGCTGTCTCAATAGGTAACATTCAGTCTTCTTTTCCCCTTTTATTTGGTTTTTCTTGATGGAAATTTCCCATTCTTTCTCTCAAAGGTGTCTTGGACTATCCATCTTCTTTGTTGTCATAGGTTTCACATATGTTGTCAACTTAATTGTGAAAGCACTACAAGTCGAAGATATAACTCAAGAGTGCATCTTTCTTGCTGCCAACTGTGTGGCAGTTTGTGACCTAAATATGAAAAAGCTATTTTAGATTTTGCTTTACTTTGTGAGAGGAATAATCTGGTATCTTTCTCTGGCTTTCTTTGTTTGTCCTTCCTGTTTGTTGAACACAAACCAGACATTGCTGTTGAAGCACCTGCACCTGTTCAAACTAAAAGAGCTAAAATCATGCTAATGAAACTCTGTAATTTCCTCTCCAGGTCGAGACATCCCATTTGTATCCATCTACAAGACACAGAGAGACGCAGAGAGTGAGACACAGGACAGAGAGAGTGAGTAATTCTTCACGAGTTAATCCCACATTTGCATTTACAAGGCTCTGAGTTATGTTAAAGACTTTACCTGTGACCTTGAGCACATTAGCATATCAGCCACAGTGAGGCTGACCTTGCTGAGAGGGGAGAGAAGTGTTTCTGTTGCCGTGCAGAGCGACCACCTGTGCTCTGAGTCACTGTTTGTCTATCAGCCCAGCCCAGCATGATGGCAGTAATCACATTACTCTTCAGGATGGATGTGCTCATTAAATTATGAGCTGCTCAACAGCAACATCAGCATACTGTAATTTGATTACTACAGCATTTGTGTGACAGTCAGTGTCATTGTCTCCAATATGATGCCCCTGGCCTGATTCTGTTAAAAGCAGTCAGTAAATGCAGCAGTATAATCCTATGAACACTCTTCAGCTGTTTAATAGTCTTTTTACAGTGCATTACACTCTGAATATTTACACTCCTTGAGGCATATTTAAAGACTTTCCTCTAAGTTTATTGACATTTACGCTCCTGACTTTTATAAAATGTGCAAAGTTTTGCTATGAATTTACATAATGAAGATTTTATTCATAGGGCTAAAAACGTGGTTGGTTAAAACGTGGGTGTTGCTGATTGGGATCTTTTTAAACAAAAACATGTTTCATAAAATAAAAGACCGCATAAATATCACCCCCTTTAGTGTGACTGATCTAATTTATAATAGGCCCAGACAATTGATGCTAGTAGTCTCGCAACTGGTGAAATAGGGATCACCTGAGTGCGGTGAATGTGTCTCAAGTGATTTTAGTATAAAGCCACCTGTGTCTGGTTAATCAGTATTCCTGGCTACCATTACACCAAAAGACAAAAGAACACTACAAGCAACTCAGAGAAAAGGTTATTGAAAAGTGTAAATCAGGGGATAGATACTAAAAGATTCAAAGGCACTGAACATCCCCCAGAGTTGAGTTAAATCCATCATCATGAAATGGAAAGAATATGGTACATGTGTGAACCGCCTACATCAGACCGTCTTAACAAACTGAGTGACTATGCAAGAAGGAGTCTAGTGAGAGAGGCCACCAGGACACTTGACTACGCTGAAGGAGTTACAAGCTTCAGCAGCTGAGATGGGAGAGACTCGGAATAACTGTTGACCAGGTTCTTCACCAGTCAAAGCTTTAGAGAGAAAGCCGCTGTTGAAGAAAACCCAGAAAGGCATGTGGGAGACTCCATGGTCAAGTAGAATAAAGTTCTTTGGTCTGATTAGACCAAAATGGTGCTTTTCAGCCATCAAATAAGATGCTACATTTGATAGACACCAAACACTGCACATCACCACAAACACACCATCCCCACTGTGAAGCACATTGGTGGCAGCATCATGCCGTGGGGATGCCACTCAGCAGCCAGCCCTGGAAGGGTTGTAAAGGTAGAGGGTAGACTGAATGTGGCAAAATATAGGAAAATCCTGGAGGACAGTCTTATTCTTGCGAGCTCGGGAGAAGATTTATTTTCCAGCAATGACCTGAAGCATTTAGTGAAAGCTACATAGGCAACAAGGTGAATGTTCTAGAGTGGTCGAGTCAAAGGCCAGACCTCAGTTCAATAGAGAATTCATGCCTGGACTGGAAAAGGGCTGTTCACGCCTGATGCCTGTGCAACCTGGCAGAGCTTGAGTAGTTTTGCAAAGATGAATGGAGTAAAATTACAGTGTCCAGATGTGCAAGCCTGATTGAGACCTGTCCACACGGACTCAGTGCTGTGTCGAAAGCTATTGAGTCTCATTGTTTCTCCTGTTCTGTGTGCAGGTATTGCAGAAGTCTATAAACTGGAGACCAATGAGAACCTGAGGCTGACCCTGGACTCCATGCAGATGCCCACAGTGGAGTACAAAGAGATTATCCTAGATGACTACAGTATGTGTCTATAGTTTATGTGTCTATAGCTATAGTTTCAGTTATTGAGTTAGCTTTTTGATTTGAACATTTGGTTGTTGTACTTTGTCACAGCATGTATAAGTTTCAGTCAGCTCACACCAAAACTCGGTAGTAAGATTGTTTCCTCTTTTGCTGTTTGCTTTTATATTTACAGTCAATGGAGTGCTGTCCAGTGTTTTATTTAATGAACATTTTGAACATTAAAACCTGTTTGATATTGCAGAATTTTCCCAGCTCAAAATAAACATGTATATTTTAACTGTTCGCTGTTTAGAAGAGGGGTTACCAACCAGTAGATCTTACAGACATTTCAAATAGATCTTTAACTCTAGATGTGCAATATGTTCAACTCTAAGCTGGGGACAAGCAGTGTAGAACATGGATGGATGGATTTAACTGTAGCACGTGAAAAGCATTTTTTTTCTCTATGAGTTTTGGCCAGTAAAACTGCTCCAAAGTATTAAAAGCCAAGTTTTAGACCAAAATCATCTCCATCTCCCAATGTTCCTCCTTTTAGTCCTTGTTGTAGTTTATCTAAACTTGAGTTTTCTCCACTAAATGAAGGTATAAATTTATTCATTCATAGTGAAATCCATGTCGTGCAAGTAAAAATCAGTGTTAGTAAATGTATGACATATTGATTGCACTCTGCTTTAGATAACAGTTGTTTATCTCTTTGTAACAGCACTCTCAATGCAGATCCTCAAACCTGCTGGCTTCATGGACACGTCACACTACCCTCTGCTCCTGCTTGTGTATGTATCTTTAAACTCTTTTGTTGAGTCTCTTACACACAGGCACTAAAAGTTGTTTTTTTCCCACTTCAGCTGGATTATAATGACCCCCTTTTTACTGAGCCATTCTTCCATTAGCATTTCTAACCTCAAGACTTTAAAGTGTCTTTCAGTCTGCTGCTTAGATGAAAACAGAACTTTGCATTTCTGCTTCAGCAACACCACAACCATATTCCCATGTGCACACAAAGGAAATAAAAAAATACCATGACAGCTTGTCTGAAAAGGCTTGGCTGTAATAGTCTTGCTAGTTTAAACAAATGCATGTCTCAATTAATCAGACATTGAGCAGCAAATTTGTAAATACAGTCATTATTAAAAGTGATCAAATTTCCCTTTTATGGAACAAATTAAGACAGCAGCACTCTGAGCTCTTTAGTATTCTTGTCTGGTCTCTGCAAAACCTTTCTGCACAGTATAAATCACTGCACACTCTCAGATATCCACAGTAAACAGAGCATACTCAGATATATTTGAAAAGCAACATTCGGGAAAATAAGAGGATTATGGTGTGTACTCAGTGTTCAAAAGCAGACACATGCTCATATTTATGTCCTACTTTTTCAGGTTTATTTTAATGCAACAAAAAACAAGCATTGTGTTAAATTTAGCAGCTTTCATTCTTTTTCTTTGAGGGTCTTTGCTTTTGTGTGTGTGTGTGTGTGTGTGTGTGTGTGTATGTGTGCAGCGACGGGACACCTGGTGGCCAGATGGTGTCAGAGCGCTTTCACATGGACTGGGCCACGGTGCTGGTGAGCAGCTTCGGCGCCATTGTGGTGCGCTGCGACGGGCGTGGGAGTGGCTTCCAGGGAACAAACCTGCTGCACCGTATCCAGAAACAGCTGGGCGTGTACGAGGAGCAGAACCAGAAGGATGCACTCAAGTATGCGACACATTTTTTATCATGTCTTTCTAAAGATTTACCTGACAATAAAGACTAAAAACATATGTCATTGAGGGTGTTTGCTAATGATAATTCATGGCACTTTAACCACATCTTATGCAAATTTTGTTTTAATTCTATTTTTAGCTGTTTAGTGTCTTGTATCTTATTTGTTGTAACACATCAAGGAAAAACTTCCTCGTCACTCCTTATGAACATAAATAGTCTAACTACCCTATGAAGCACATTTTTGTAATTATTCCTTCAGTTTTTTTTCTGATTCTTATACAATTTTTAAATTGATTTAGGACATAAAGCATTTAAAATCCACACTTCACATTCTTGTTCTTGTGAATTCCACTAATTTTGTTGTCTTTTGCAGTTTTCTTTTGAAGCAGCCCTACATCGACAAAAGCAGAGTTGGTGCATTTGGAAAGGTAAGAAGCGTCGATGTGTCCCATTTAAAATATAATATATGTCTCTTTGAATATCTAGGTGTGGACTGTCAAGATCTTAGGTTTGAGTTTTATCACCAGTTCTTAATCAAAATTGCTTAAAAACATCTCAGTGTTCATCTGACATGGATAAATAATATTTCTACCCAGAATAAACCAAACTAGTTTAGAGTGCTCTGCTGATTAGAAATAAACCCACCACATAGACAGTATGGTACAGACTGGGCACAAGACACAGGGAACTCATAAGAACACATTATGAACAGTTTTTACTCCTCTGAATTGCAAAATAAAGGCCATTTATTGACTGTGATTTTGTTGTATTCCAGGTGTACGGAGGCTACGTGACCAGCCTGTTGGTCAGTGGTGAGGATTCTCCTGTAAAATGTGGTGCTGTTCTTTCACCCATCACTGACTTTGAATTATATGGTAAGTCTGTTTATGTACCTATAGTTCCTGTACTATATGTCCCAAAGGAAAAATGGAAGACAGCATATAAAACCTCTCTATCCCTGCTGCTTGGTCTGTGTGAACATAAGGAAGAAAATAAGACACCCTCGTATTGTCTTAATGCAGATCATTGACTGTATATTTAAATGGACTGAACATATTGGTCTCCATCTGTTGATATTACGTAAAATATTTTCTGTTCAAGAACCTATTAAACTAAAACTTCTAAGAAAGATGAACACTTTAACATCATCAGCATGGTAAACCATTATGACAAGAATCTCGACAACAAAATATATGTATTTTGCATGACTCGTAATGAATTATTTTGCCTTTTTCTTCCATACAGTCAATGTGAATCAGTTCTTATTAGTGTCCAGATTTAGAAGCAAGTGAAATCAAAAAGATGTATTTTATGATGTTGTCTTTTAGATTTATTGTAAAATGAGCGCTGCACTGCCAGCCTAGTGTGGTCTAAAACCATGACCTAGAGCAGTGGTTCTCAACCTTTTCACACTGTGACCCCCAAAATAAAGTGGCCAGAGACTGGGGTCTCCCACTGTACTTGAAGGTGGTTGAACACAGCTATGCACATTCAAAAATAGTCATAGGTGGACAAAGTCGTCCGTAAGGGGGATACTTGAAAGGCGCTATATGAATTCAAGATATTATTATTATTATTATTATTATTATTATTATTATTATACAGTGGAGAGTTTGCTGGGACTTTCTGGGGTCAGCAAAACCATGGTCTGTTGTAAAGTTAAGCTGTGATATCCATATTTTGTATTTAACCTGAATAATAACCACTCTTATCAAAGAACAAATATCTTTCTTTAAGTTAACTGTGCTGTAGTATATAGTCATCTTAAAAATGTAAACCCCTTTTCTTAAAAACACAATTAAAATGGGTTTAAAATGTCAAAAAAGAAAAAATTGGTGAAATTAGATTTTAAAAGTAGTAAAAATCGGTTAGAAGTTTCAAAAAATTTTGGCAAAAAAAGCAAACAATTGCAAAAATTGGGTTAAACTGGCAAAAACTGGCACAAGAAGTCGTCAAAGTGCATTGAAAAGTGGCAGAATGAGGTTAAAAGTGGCAAAAATGGGTGGAATTTTTGGTGAAATGGGATTTAAAGTAGGAAAAGTGGTTTAGAGGGGCACAGACTGGGTTAAATGAGGCAGAAAAATAAGCAGAGATGGCAGAAATTGGCAATACAAAGAGTCAAATGTCGTTAAAATGAGCAAAAAGGGGTAAATAGTGGCAATAATGGGTTTACCTGAGGCAACAATAGGTGGAAAGTGGCAATTGGTTTAGAAATGACATGAACAGGCAGAAAAAAAGTATTGGAAAAGGTTTTATATTGACAAAAATTGGTTTTGAGTGGCAGTAATGTGTTAAAACTGGCAAAACTGGTCAGGAAAAAGTGATGAAAATTGGTTAAAATGTGGCAAAAGATTGTAAAAAAGGCAAAAATGGGTCCAAATAATGCAGAAAATGATGAATAGTGGCAAATAATATGTTTAAAAATTGGGTGGGAAAAAATCATTTACAAAAATATTGCAGTTTTTTAAGACATCTGGTGACCCCCTCTAACTGTCTCACAAGGGTGTCCTGACCCCCACATTGAGAACCACTGACTTAGAGGCAGGGGTCAGCTTCAAAGTGTGTATCCTGTCAAATCAAGTATTTTACACTGTTATATGTTAGGAAATAATCAAGAGTGCATGTACAAAATGACTCACTCAGGGTTAAAGATACCAAGCCAAGGTAGCACCATTGACACTTTTCAGCAGTTTTCTTTGAGTGGATTTCCCCGTGCAAGGAACCCAGTTAAGATGGACTATTAAACTAAGAGATTGTTTTCAAGATTGTTTTCAAGCTAAAGGTAAGCTAAGTACAAAAATAAATTGCTATGGACAGAAAAGTAAATTAAAATAGACATAATTTTAACGTTACTGTTTGAATCCGTCCCATTTGTTAACATGGAGGAGGCCAGGGTTTTGTACTGCCACCAGTCAGTACACAGAAACAGAGTCCGACAGAGTCAACCACACCAGTGTCGACACCACACCCAAAGAATGAAATGTGTAAAATGTAGAATTGGGGCTGAGTTGGAGTTATAGAGCAGCAGAGAGAGAGAGGTGGTGGTCTTAAACTTAAGTGAGTCAGTAAACTGCAAATGAAGGAGGGGTTGGGCATCTTGGTGTGACTGATTTCTCCTCTACTGGATTCCTCTCCCTCTCCCAGAAGGGAAGAATGAGACAAGCTAAGATGCTGTGTAAGTTTGGAATTGCAAATGAAGGCAACATTGAGACTGAAAATATGCAGATGGGTGAATATATTTGTACAAACCCAGTGTAGTTTCCCCCATCAGAATGGGTGGACGGTGATGAAAATGCATTCTTGTTAATAAAATTATGCTTCGGTTTGAATTTGACGTACTCATTAGATCCTCTCTCCTCTGTAGCCTCTGCGTTTTCAGAGCGATATCTTGGCCTGCCAAAGCCTGATCCAAGAGCATACACGGTAAGATGTGATTGCAGTTAATCTGCTTTAAGTTCCACTTGTGGAAAAAAAAATCTGCATCTTAGTTAATCTGATTTGTTGCTTCGTCTTGCTTCTACCCAGATGGCAAATTTAGCGCACAGAGCATCTCAGTTCATGGATAAGAAGTTTCTCATTATCCATCCAACAGCCGATGGTAGGATTCTCACAACCTTATGAAATCATTTTAATTTAATAAGAATAAAATAAGTTCTCTCTTTATGTTTATCTCACTTGTATCTGATCATGCTCCTCCAGAAAAAGTCCATTTCCAGCACACGGCAAAATTCATCTCCCAGCTCATCAATGAGAAAGCCAACTACACCTTACAGGTATGTCGTTTCACTTCCCCATCGCTGTAATTAGAACGAATCCTGAGCCACTTTCTCTGCTCGTCTTTTTTCCGTTTTCCTCAAACCTCATGGAGCTTTATGATCCAGGAGGGATCCTCAGCAGGCGGAGGATTAGCCTTCATTCACAATGCTTTCATTCCACATAATGAGATTATGAGACCTTCTTGGGCATCCCGCAATAACACCAGGACTAATCCAATTAAGATACAATATATTTCAGCTGAATGTTCATTGGAGCTTATTGCTGACTGACTGACAGGTTACTGTTCACGTGTGCTTCCTTGTAGCTCTAATAGGGTTTAGGCAAATCCATTTATACGATATAAATGAGTTGCAATACATCAGAATTTGTCTTTAAAAGGAAATAGCTAAAGAATTAAATAATCTCCCAAAAATCAGTTCTGTTTAATTTTTATTTTAAAACAAAATCCTTTTAAACCTTGAGTCAGACAATGAAGAACCTCCACAAATTAAATTACATTACAGGCTGAATGATACAGGAAAAACTGGCACTCAGATGTCTTTTGTCTCTGTGAAAGATCATGTGATGTGAAAAAATGTCTAATAAATGCTGTCAGGTTATATAGATGTACATATTAGCTATAGAGTGCTGAAGGCCAGCTCTGCAGATTTTGTCCAGTATAAAAATGTAAATTTAACCTGGAAGATTTAAAAAAAAAAACAACAACCTTATTGGGTCATAAAAATCTGAAAAGAGTAGAGAGTAGAAATAGTCAGGAATGAGGGAAAGAAATTCATTTGTGTTTTAATTTCATATTTTCATTTTGCATCCCGAGATTATGACCTAAACTTAGGATTTTTACTTTTTATTTCATATTTTGACCTTTAAAATTCATAGTTTTGACCTTTTCTCTCATATTGTGACCTTTTAGGTTCACAATTTTTTGTTTTAAATAATATTGTGGCCTTTTAAACTCAGAACTTTGACTTTTAATCCCATATTTTCACTTTTTATACTCCTGATCTAGAATTTTATCTCATATTTTGACCTTTTAGAGTCACAATTTAGAATTTTATTTCATATCTTGACCTTTAAACTCATGATTTTAAGTCTCTATATCATATATTTGCCTTTTAAAAACCTTATTTTGACTTTTAATGTTGTATTTTGACCTTTAGGACTTATAAAGTTGACTTTTTATCTCAGATTGTGAGCCTTTAACTGATTTATTTATTTATTTAGCATTTATTTGACATGGACACACAGTTACATTGTTGCTGTGATATTTAATCATTTTGACTTTTTTTTTGTAAATCTTAAAATCCTTTAACATCACTGTTTGATTTTACCTATAATTCATTACCTGTGAAAATGGAGTTGGTAGTTTTTGGTTAAGTCTTGACCCTGTTAGGCCCTCAGGTTAAACCTAAATTCAGATTTCGGCCCCTGCTGTGATTGAGTTTGACACCCCTGACATACAGTCACGCGCATAAGTTTCAGGCATGCTTAGGATTCATCACAAGGCCTGCCGTGCCACAACCCAGGTCTGGGGAGATTTAGGAGAGGGAGGCCAGAGTCAAGCTCAACACATGTCGATGCACGTGTCTCTCGGCAGCCCAGGTCAAGCTCAACCGCATCTCTTGTGTCCCCGCCTTTTCATCTTTGGTAATACACCCGGCGACTGGCTGTTTTCAGGTCCTTTTGACATGCACACCACAGAACCCTAGGCCATCCTTACTCACCACATCCTCCCAACTCCACCCTAAAGGTGTGGACTTTGTCATTTTTAAACAGATTATTTTCCCATGCTCCTGGTACTATGCAAAGACTTTCAGAGCACGACTGGGGTTGTGTCAATCTTCCTTCCACTCAGTCGTGCCCTCAGGCAGCTTACTCACCACATCTGTGCCTTACTTCTGCCTCAGTTTTTGCCTAAGCATGTCCAGAAGTTCTGCACAGAATTTGGCCCAAAGGGTCAACTGGACTCGACTGAGGTTCTACTCTAAAAGGGTCCTTCAGAGAAGTGAGAAAGCCATCAAGGCAATCTTTACAAATGATCACTAGTTTCTTATTTCTTTACTTTTTATTTTTTATTGGTGACAGTATAAAACTGTTTTTAATCTATAAGCACTGGAACCTAAACTTTTTCTTTGGAACCCTCCACTTGTATCCTAACAAGAATAGGTTAAAGCCTGACTGAAATGATCCAGGATGCCTGTTGAAAATTGCAGATCCACAGACGAGTGTATTCAGGTCCATGTTGCGAACGTAGGTAAGGACATGGGAGAGGAGTAGCTTTCTACCTGCAGGGAGGTGTCCGCAGCACTGTAGATGAAGCATGGCATCAGCAGAGGTCCACTATCCTCCATTAACCGCCATAAGATGTTCCTACTCCTCAGCTGACCTAACTCTGTATGTTTCTGAAAGTATGGTCACTCAGTCAGAAATAAGTCCATCAGAATTTTCCTACTTTTTAAAAGAATAACTTCGCTAGTATCCTGTGCTGTTTCTGTGACAGAATTACTCTCGTCTCACTCCTGCTTACCTTGTTTTGTGTCCCAGATCTACCCAGACGAAGGCCACTTCATTCACAGTGAAGCGACGAGGCAGCACCTCAGCCAGTCCTTGGTGAACTTCTTCGAGGAATGCTTCAGGCTACCAGAGATCGTGTTTGAGGAGGTTCTGGAGGAGGAGTCTGAAGACGAGGGTTAGCTCGGTCCCCTGAGGCTTCTGCTCCCTAGAATTTCTCCCACCCATGCGTTGAATTACCTTTACCTCCATCCTGTCCCTGTGCTCAAGCACAACACCGGCATACAGTTGTCCACGATATGCAACTCTCTCTTGTTGTTGCTCAGTTTGATTTGCATTTGGACTCCCTGTATCCGCATGCTGAACCTAGGACTGCCTTTCCAGCAGACGATGATCTCTTTCTACATCCATCCTCCCATCTTCTGCCCTGAGTTCAAACTAAACGGCCCTGCAGAGCGCTGACAACGACTTGATGTTTTGGAATAAACTGATTGTTAAAACATGGTGGTCTTCTCCACAGCAGGATGGACCAGCTTCTTTTTAGCAGTGGAGGAAGCATCAGCTCTCACACAGACTTTTCAGCTGTGAGGGGATAACCTTATAGCACATAACTGGTGGGCTTGTATATTATTGAAAACAGACGCCTGGTGGAAAACACCGGTTGTCCGTGTTCATTCTGCGTGTCTGGAATTGTGCGGATACAGGAAATGTAACTATTTTTAAAGTTGTGAAGAACTTTCATGTTGGACTGTGGTTGTGTCTGTTGTTCTTACAGTATGTAAAATAGCACACGAACTTTCACTTGGCTCTTAGGGATATATTTTCTTTAAGTGTTCATGTTTTTCCCTGATGTTGGTTTCATCTCATAGCTTCATTTTATGTTCAGAAATTCTGCTCAGAAGACGGGCAAACTGTTTAAAGATAAAGAGGTCATGGGTTTCTTAATTTAGACAGTTTTATTGTGAATCTTAATTTTAACAAATGTCTTTTAAAATACAAAGCATTACCTTGTTTTAGTCACTGTGCCTTACTTTGTCAGAAACCATCCTGCTGCAGGACTACACTTACAGACCAACACAATTCTGATTTAAAAGAAACAGTTTGACATTTTGGGAAATATGATGATTTGCTTTCATGTTGGCAGGAAAAATCCAAAGTTTTAAACTCTCTGGTTTCGATATTAGCCCATGCTTTCAAATCTCCAAACGAGGACACTTCAGTTTTACAGCAAACCCAAATGTATGAACTTGCAGCCTTAGTAGTCAGATCAATAGCTGCGTTTCCATTACCCTTAGAAATGCACAAAATCTAAATAGCGCAATAAGAAAAATGGTTATGGAAACACCTGAATATTGAAAAACCTCTCAAATACCGCAAAAAGTTTTTACGCTTTCGTGATGAGGTTTTTCAGACGTTTATAGAAGTATGTCACAAAAGTGTAATGGAAACACTTTTTTACAAGTCACAGGACGTGACGTACGGTGTCACATGACCAGTAACTCCGAGACAACATGGCGCAGTACGTTTGAACAGCCTTCCACCTTGAGTGGAAACACTTTCAAAACGCAATTGTACTTTGTCAAAATGTAAGAAATATCACTTTATTTTGCGAAAAACTGCAATGGAAACAGAGCTAGTGCAAGCATCCATGTTGCATTATTTTGGTTCAGTTGGTTAAAATCAGTACAGGGGCTGTTAAAAACTGGGGCATGTTAGTGCTTTATAGAAATCTGTCAGAACGTAGGACATGGAGCCTGAAAATGGAAACGTTCTGGGAAAGTTGAGCAGTGTTTGTCTGCAGACGGAGCTCTCAGACACCCTCTCACAGGCTGTTACTGTGAGACACAGCATCTGTCAGGACAGAAATGCATGCCAAAAATAAAATACACTTTTTGGTAAGGGTAGGGTAAGTGATGGTAAGACCTAGGATACCAAAAGTTAAAAGTCAAAAACCTGACTGGTGAAACCTGATGGCTAAATGTTTGGTAAAGGCAAGTAAACAGTCTGCTTACAGGAGAAACCCCAACAAACAGGTCCTCCATGAAAACATTCTAACGAAGCGTACATTAGCTGCGTAAGCTATGTATGTAACGTAGCTATGTAGCTAACAGAGCTTAAATTCGTACACGTCATTAATATCTATTCTAACAAAGCTAACATAGCTACTTAAGCTATGTAGCTACATTTTCTATGTAATTTATGTAGCTATGTCAGCTTCAGCAATGTTTGTTTTGACTTAGCTACATTGGCTTTCATTGTAGAGTTAACTATGTAGCTCGCAGTGTTAATTTCCTCGACTAAAACTATGACTAAAAATGTTTGTCAGCAGCCTTTTTTTAATGAGAAAAACTGACAAAAACTAAATCTAGTTTGAACTAAAACTAGACTGAAATGTAATTTAGTTTTCGTCAGACATTAAAAATGAGTGATATTGCTCCACTGTGGGTAAATCTGTCAAAAACCATGCAGCTGTAGCTGTTCTGCCTCTCAGCTGTAGAAAGCAGGGACCCCAGGTTAGGTAGGGTACATAGAACACACTAACATGACTTGGTACAAGATTATGGCAAAAGAATAAAAGTAAAGACTGAAATGTGAGGACTTTTTTTTTTTACTAAAACGTTTTTGAGTTCACATCATGACTAAAACATGGCTAAAATATGACTAAAACTAAAAGACATTTCATCTAAAGACTAAAATTAAAAATAGCTGCCAAAATTAACACTGGTAGCTAGTGTAGCTATGTTAGCTTTAGCTTAAGCTATCTAAGCTAAAGCGAGTTACCATTTATGTATCTTCTTCGATACAGATCGATACATAAATCAACCAGACTTCCACCAAGCAAAGTAACAAGAGAAGTTTAAACAGAACTCATGAAGTCATGAACAGTGTTGGGTACTGTAAATATTTAGGTTATTCTTTTTACCTTCAGAGAAAAGGAACGTTAGAGGTAAACCCTTTATGATTTCAAATTTTAGCTTTAAAAACAGGAAGTCTGTCTTTAAATGCATCGACTCTACTGTCATTCTACTGCCATGTTTACTGCCCATAATGTGTAACTCATCGGCCTGATAATGAAATAACACACTTGATAACATTCACGACTCTTTAGCTTAGAATCTGACAGCAAACTGGACAGGCATAATACTGCATGCCGTATTACACACAGGCTGTGTAGCACTGCAAAGAAGACTATGATACATGTGACACTTCTTTTTGCAACTTCAAATGTCAAGAAAATTGATTTGATCAAATTAATCGTACAACTTTCTCTAAGATGAAAAACGCTTTTAAATTTCAAGACAAAAGGCACAAATCAAAATGAGGTCACAATGTTGAGGACCAAGTTCAGTTGAAAGTCCTTCATGATATTTTCGAGTCTGAAGTCATCAAATAAGGACTTACGCTGACTTGAGTCCAAGTCGTGTGACTTAAGTAAACCAGTGTGTAACTTCTCCAACTATTTTAAGTGGTATTTAACTTCATCATGAAAGCTAATTAACATGTTTCCCAAAAGCTATTTGAATTTTATGACCCTGAATGGAAAACAAAATATATTTGGTGAGCTACTAGTAACAGCTAAAATTCAATTTAGAAAATAAAAGGGTTTTTAGCTTACATAGAATATGAAATCACAATTTTCTGAGGAAATGCACTTTGAGATTGTACAGAATCTGCATGCACCATTGCTTTTAAGATGTTTAAGTATAGTAGGTGGAGAAAACATTTGAGCAGTACAGAAATGGCAGCATTTGTTAATAAAAGTATCTAAAATTACTAAATACGAAACTAAAGTTTAATGTCAAAAGGCTGTTAGAATTAGATCAACCCTGAGACATTGTGTATCTTTATAACTTTGGAGTCCAAATATGAAAGAAAACTTGATTATTTCTTGAGGCACTTGTTTAATTTTCCATGATTTTCTTTCACCAGAATGGCCATTTGTGTTGCGTTTAAGTGCATGTTATGAAGTTTGTTGCAGCACTCCCCCTCGATAGCTCAGTTCCACTTGGTAATTTTGACATCTTGAATGTTCCTTACTGGATTGCATAAATTACATTTCCAGTAGTATTGTGATTGAGATCCCAGTCTCGTCAGCTTGATGTGTAAATGTTATTCAAATATCATTTTATTCTAAAACAAAAAAGAGAAAGAAACAATATTACCTGAGTGTTCTTTGTGCATAAAGCATTTTGGAAGTTACATCTGACTATTCATTTCTGTTCTCTTGTTGCTGTCCTTGAATTCAGTTGAAGTCAGACTTTGCAAATGGCAACACTGAACTTTCCTGCCAGGACTTTTTCAAGACGCTCAACTTTGTAATCCAAAGCATAGAAGGAGATCGATGTCAGATTGTGGCATGAAGGTAAATGTTAGAATTAAACAATAGATATTTTATCAGCCCCCTGTCTTTTCCTGACCGTCCTTTTTGATGCGCTTGTGATTTTTAATGTTATTCAGATTTTCTGGACACTTAAGAGAAGTGCAACAAGTTCAACACTGCTGTAAAAAGTTTTAACCTGCTTTCCAATGATTGCATATTTACAGATATGACAGCACAAAGCAACTTTAGCATTACCTTAGAGCAGTGATACTCAACGTGTGGCTCTTGAGCCACATGTGGCTCTTTTGTGATGATTTGTGGCTCTTTTATGTCTGAATTTGAAATATTATCCCCCAGAAAACCTTAAAAAAGGGAAACCTTGACCTCAGAAATTATCCATTGAAAGTCACATTAATCAGTTTGTTTCCCTCACTTATACAGTTTGCTTTAATTGTCAACCTTCATTTTTTGTCTGTATATTTTCATAGCCCTTATTTGCAATTTATTGCCACTTTTAATCCATTTATTACTGCTTAAAGCCCACTTCTGTCACTTCTTGTTGCCACTGTTATCCAGATTTTGCCCCTTTGTCCCCAGTTTTTGACTCTTTTATCCTGTTTTTTGCAAATATTTTGCCACTTTTCACCCAAGGTGCCATTTGGCTTTTTTTCCCTATTCTTTGCTACTTTTACTGCCTTTTGCCCATTTTAATAACTTTTCACTCATTTTTTGTCATGTTTTTGCCACTTTATAACCATTTTTGCCCCCTGTAACTCATTATTATATCACTTCTCAGCCGAATTCTGCCACTTTTTCTCCACATTTTTGACACTTTTTGCCCAGTTTTGGGCATTTTATGCCTACTTTTTCCCTTTTAACCCTTTTTGACACTTTTTTTTTTAACATTTTCCCCTCTTCAACTTATTTTTATTGCCTCTTTAACCCTTTTTTGTCACTTTCAATCCATTTTTTACTGCATTAGCCCACTTTTGCCACTTCTTGCCACTATTATCCAGGTTTTCCCCTTTTACCCCCATTTTTGAATCTTTTATCCTGTTTTTTGCTATTTTTGCTACCTTTTACCCATTTAAGCTGCTGTTTGCCACTCTTTTTTTTTGCTTTTTGCCCATTTTCCCACCTTCTACAGCCTGTTGCCCATTTTAGTCACTTTTCACACAATTTTTTGTCATGTTTTGGCCACTTTTTGACCATTTTTGCCACCTGTAACCCATTATTATATTATTTCCCACCCCAACTTGGCCACTTTTCTACCCTTTTGCCCCTTTTTCCTTCACACTTTTGTCTCTTTTCACCCAGTTTTTTGCATTCTACACCTACTGTGCCCTTTTCTCCCTTTTTGCCACTTCTTGACCAGTTTGCCCCTTTAACTTATTTTTATTGCCACTTTAACCCATTTTTTGCCACTTTTCACCACTAAGATTGTGGCTTTTGCAAAGGTATTTTTTAACTCTTTGGTTGAGCGGGGTTGAGTAACGCTGCCTTAGAGTCATGCTCCTGCCGACTAATCGAATGTACATACAGCATTTTCCTCTTTTCAGCTGTTTAAATCTTTAATTGAAGGTTCAATGTTGACTTTTTGCATAGAAATGACTAAACATTAATAAATGAATCCTCCTCTGTTGTATATATTGTTATGAGAAGTCTTGTCATGCCATGGCAGCTGCAATGACAAGACAAGACTTGTTTATTTAACACTGGATGCGACATCTGGGACTGCCATGTAAAGGAGCAGGACCTGCAGCTAGGAGCTGCCTTTCCATTACTGTATCTCATTCATATTCTCTACTGCTTACCTGTGATGGACGACGATTATTCTCTGCTTGCAGATGCATGTTCTGTTGCCATACCTTACCCCGTAAGGCCAAACATATACCTGCTGTTAACTGCACATACACGAATGCGTCATGGCTGCAATGAGCCCCCTGTGTCAACTGAGGCGCCATTAACCCAACACAGGTGCAAGATGCATTAAAAAGCACTGGTGCAGGTAGTGTATGTAGAGGTGGAGGGGGTGTGGCAGTCAACACAGCAGAATAGGAAACAATGGGCAAGAGGATCTGGCTGCAGACCTCTATGGTGGGGCGCTTTGGGCTCATCTGTTGAAGACCTCTACAATAGGGCGACCTCGACTGTGGGGCAGGAAGTGGCATACATTACAGAACCAGTGACATACTGATGACGTACAATCCTGCTGGCTGTCAGAGGTTACGGTGAGTGGTTATTTTTCACAACACCAGAATTTTATAAATAAAAATAAAAAATATTACTGAGGGGGGTCTCCTTCCAGTTGGTCATGCCTGGAAGACCTCTACAGGGAGTTATCAGACTCATGAATGGCCATGGAAAACTATATCCATGGGGCTCTATTGGGATCCATCCACTTTCTTCTGCTTTTTCTTGGCTGGATCTTGGTGGCAGCAGGCTAAGCACATCAAACGAGCAGGTTCTGGGTCTGCCCTGGGGTCCCCTTCCAGTTAGGAAGACCTCTACAGGGAGGTAACAGACTCATGAAAGGCGAAGGTCTACGCTGTCTCGGACCAGCTGGAGGGATCCACAGAGTGAGAGAAGGATTTTAAGGTCGGATGTTATAACACCAGTTTTTCTTCACATTTATCCAACAAGTTTTGTCAAAGATTGCATGAAATAAAGAGACATTTCAGACATTATTTTGTACTTATTTAATTGCTTGAAGCCACAAAAGATGAAACCATTAAGAAAAATAAATATGAAGGAAAATCCTGACACAGGAGACAGAGACTAGGAGGCTTGGAAATGTATGTCACATTATTTGACTTTTGTACCAGTTGTTTCCTCTGCAGATAATTTCTCTCTGTCTACTATATTCTGTAAATAAAAATACCCTTTTTGCATCTTTACCTGCTTGTGGACCTTGGTGAGCTGCTCCAGGTTTTGCTCCAGGAAGGAGATCTTCTGTTTCTGAGCCACATTTCCAAGTCCCTCTTCACAGTCCAGCTCTGCACTCTGAAAACACACAAAGAGTAGAGTTAAATGTAAATCTGGAATTTTCAGAGAGAAAATAAACATTTAAGAGAGAAAGAAGAGGCTGCGTGGTGAGGTCCTGGATGAAGAGTTTCCGCAGGCTGTGAAGAGTCTGAAGCTCTTTGGCCTGACAGGACAGAAAGAAAGGATGATTCTGATAGTGGGAGAAATGTAATGTTTGCTCTTCTTTGGCAACCCAGATTTGGCTTCAGAATGAAACTGCATTTGTTTGTATTGCATTTGTATTTTTCTGCTTTTCTGTCTTGAAAACTAAAGGTTTATGTTTCAAAACTTTTTCAAGATTTTCAAAGACTGAAAATACTTCAGGCTCCTCTGTCCATAGCTCAACAGGTTGGAGTTTCGTCTCTAAATCTAGAGATTGTGGGTTCGAATCTTACAGAAGGGAGCTTTTAGGTGTACAAAGTAAAGAGTGATAACCGTGGAAATATTGCAAAGCTAGTTGTCTCTATGATCAGTGAGAAAGAAAAGTTACTAGGAAGCCCAAGGTTTGGGGTTCAAGCCTAATCAGAACTTGGTAATCTAAACTTGAGCTTCTAAAGTAGAGAATATCAGTATCAGTATAGAGTTCAAAGATTGATAGATCAGTCCTAAACGTAAGTTTAGGAATCCAAAGGAAAAAGTAATATCATAATGAAGGTCGTGCACATGAGAACACAACACACACACAACACATAGAACTCAATAAAAAAGTTTCACAACAAAGCCTGAAATAGAGAGCTTCACTCAAAGTATGACAACACTCTTCAGCAACAGCAAAGATGTTCACATGTTGAGATGTGCACCTCAAAATGTAGAAACCGTCTTCAACAGCAAAGATCATCACTCATAGAGATGTGCAACTCATGTATGAAAACGGTCTTCAGCAGCAAAGATTATCACTCACGGATATGTGCAACTCAAGATGTAAAAGTCTTCAGCAGCAAAGATTATCACTCATGGAAATGACCAACTCAAGACGTGAAAGTTGTCTTCAGTAGCAAAGATTATCACTCATGGAGATATGCAACTCATGTATGAAAGTGGTCTTCAGCAGCAAAGATTATCATTCATGGAGATGTGCAACTCTAGTATGAAAATGGTCTTCAGCAGCAAAGATTATCACTCATGGAGATGTGCAACTCTAGTATGAATATGGTCTTCAGCAGCAAAGATTATCACTCACGGATATGTGCAACTCAAGATGTAAAAGTCTTCAGCAGCAAAGATTATCACTCATGGAAATGACCAACTCAAGACGTGAAAGTTGTCTTCAGTAGCAAAGATTATCACTCATGGAGATATGCAACTCATGTATGAAAGTGGTCTTCAGCAGCAAAGATTATCATTCATGGAGATGTGCAACTCTAGTATGAAAATGGTCTTCAGCAGCAAAGATTATCACTCATGGAGATGTGCAACTCTAGTATGAATATGGTCTTCAGCAGCAAAGATTATCACTCATGGAGATGTGCAACTCTAGTATGAATATGGTCTTCAGCAGCAAAGATTATCACTCATGGAGATGACCAACTCATGTATGAAAGTCTTCTTCAGCAGCAAAGATTATCATTCATGGAGATGACCAACTCATGTATGAAAGTGGTCTTCAGCAGCAAAGATTATCACTCATGGAGATGTGCAACTCTAGTATGAAAATGGTCTTCAGCAGCAAAGATTATCACTCATGGATATGTGCAACTTGAGATGTGAAAATGGGGGGAGCACAGATGGTTGAGTGGTTTAAGGTGCTACCCACCTACGCGGGCGGCCTGGGTTTGAATCCGGCCCTTTGTCCCATGTCTCTCCCCACTCTCTTCCCTGTTTCCAAGTCTATCCACTGTCCTTCCTCTGTCAAATAAAGGCATGAAAAGGCCCATAAATAAATCTTAAAAAAAAAAATGTGGAAATGGGCTTCAGCAGCAAAGATCATCACTCATGGAGATGAGCAACTCAAGATGTAAACTGATCTTCAGTCACAGCAAAGATTATCATTCATGGAGATGTGCAACTGAAGATGTGAAAATAATCTCCAGCAGCAAAGATTGTCGATCGTAGAGATGTTCTACTCAAGATGTAAAGTCTCAGAGAATCTGCAGCTAGATCTAACCTGTGTGTTAGCTCAGTTCGACTGGTAACTGCCCTGTAATCATTTGGTTGTTGGTTCAAATCTTCTTCTGGCGCTGTGGATTTTTTAAGCTGCTGGTGTAAATCGCTGACTCAAGAGTAAAGAGGACTGCCATAGAGTTTGAAGGTTGTGGGTTTGATTTTCTGCATTTTTAAGTCCAGTCCCAAAAGCAGAGATCAAATCCTGAGAGAAACATGAACAGGTGTGTGTCTCAGTGGATCAGTGGAAAAGCCAACTGACTGTGAATCAGGAGTCTACAGGTTCAAATCTTATCATGGGTTCATCTATTTTAAAAGTCTGAGCCCAAATACAGACTTCAGGAGACCTGGACAGGAGTTGGCATTTCAAATCTAATCTAATCTTTAAGTTTTCAAGATTTTAGTCCAAATAAAGAAGGCAAAGCCCCTCTGAGGACCCATTTTATGTCTGGCACTGTAGCCTAAAGAGATAATGGACTGACTCAGAGTCTGGAGGTTCCAGGTTCGACTCCCATCTTTGTCTCAGTGAATTTTAAAGCCACATCCTGAACAAAGAGGATAAATGCGCCAGGAGAAGAGATGGTAGTGTGAAAGGTATGGCGGCGGTGGCACAGAGGACTGGACTAGACCAGTTCTGCAGGGGATGCTGGGGTTCAAACCCCACTGTGGCCGGTACCTGGATCAAGGCATGCCTGATGGGGAAGGGGGGATGCGGTGTGACGCCCCCCCTGGGGTGCCGTCAGAGAGGTAAGTAGGGGGTTATGCAACAAAAACGCAGACACAGCAGGAGTTTTGCAGGGGGTCTTTATTTGCATGCATGGATGATCACTGAGCCCCTCATGGGGATTTCGTCTCCTCTGCTGTAGAAACATTTAAAGGGATACTTCAACATTTTGGCAAATTCGCCCATTGCCATAATAATAGGTTTGTTTCCTTTATTTGTTGGTGCAAGCTGTTTTTAGATCTAACGCTATGGAAGCAGATGGAATTTTTTGCTTTCCCTCATCAAACACACAATCCAACAACTCCAAAACGCTCTCTTGACAAGTTGTGACCTGCACATTCACCACGCTATGAAGTAATAACGTATAATTATGTAACATTACTACACATGAAGCAAAGACTCGGAACTACTTTCTTGAGTAAACCCCTGGGCGGAGTGACACAGTGCAGTGTGGAGTGTAGTTCCAGCGTTGCATTTAACTTTAAAACATCTCCGTCTCGTAATGTTCCATGATTATTTCATAGCTTGGTGAATGTACAGGTCACAACTTGTCCACGAGAGTGTTTTGGAGGTTTTGGATTGTGTATTTGATGAGTTTGATGAGGGAAAGCAAAAAATTCCATCTGCTTACATAGTGTTAGCTGTGCAGCTGGTATATCGGTCCCCCCAGATCTAACAACAGCTTGCACCGACAACTAAAGGAAACAAACCTATTACTAAGACATTAGGAATTATGGCAAGGGGCGAATTTGCCAAAATGTTGAAGTATCCCTTTAACACGGTCTCCTCCAGGCCCTTCAGGTCCTCCAGGTCCTCTCTGGCGTGCTCCCTCTGCTCATTCAGCAGCCTACAAACAAAACCACATTAACTCACATTCAACATAAATAAACTTACGGATGAGTCCTTTACTCACATGAGTTCCTGCAGCTTGGCGTCCTTCTCCTGCTCTTCAGTCTCTGGTTTGTCGTGGTCTGACATCAACCTCTCCTGCTCCAGCAGCAGACCCTGGTTCAGACTGAGAGGAGGCGCTCGCTGAGCTCTGATTGTGCAGTTCTTAACGGCAGAGTAACTGTCCAGAGAAATGTCAACAAACCACATCAACATATATTCTTTTTGTTCATCTGGTTTCTGGAAATTTCTCCAAACAGTTATTTGGCTTCAAAAAATGGTACAAGGCAGAACATTTCTGAAATTATATACCTTCAGTATGAGTGGGTCCCAACCTTTTTTCTTTGGGGTCTCTCTACTCTAAACAGTCTAAAGCCCCCCCAGGACAATCTTTGAAAAATTAAACATCATTTTTAATTGTTTGTTTTTAATTGTTTTATTGAAAAAATCCCAGCATAAACTAGTTCTTGATAAATATCTGCGTATAAACTATCCATTATTACACGGCATTTAGAGCCACGATAAGAATATGAAAATGAGAAGGTTCAGTCAATTTTTGAAGGAAACCTAAAAAAAATCAAATTTAACAAGCCATAAATTTACCAGAAAAAGAAAGTTGGACATTTATGTCAACTAAAAGATAGAATTTTTTGACATTATAAAATCCAAAAGAGACATGGAAAAAGACAATTACAACAGATGAAGCTGTTTTCCTTACATAAGTCCTACAGTTGATCGCCTAATCAGGAGATTTTTCTTAGTAGGATTGATCAGTGAGGAAATGATCCAAGAATGATCACATTATCATTATTCCCCAGACTCTGAAGAGACATTTCTATTAACTGTTTTCAGTTTGGATCCTTGTAAATTCACTAGTTCAGAATGTTAAATTCTGACATTACAAACTTGAAATTTTAAAGTGCATGATGTAATAATTTAGGGCTTTTGAACTAGAAAATTCTGAGTTCAGGTTCTTGAAAAAAAACGACTTTATAATCTCAAAAATGTACTTTTAAATGTCACCTTTTTCCAAGAAATGTAGAGATCCTCTTTATTTTGTTAGACCTGACTATAAATGACTATAAAATGACTAGAACCCAGGTAGGGAACCAATATTTCACAACAATGTAACAGGTGTGTGTGTAGACTTTCAGAGCCACTGTAAAGCCAGACTACAGTCGTATGCAGCTAAAAGTTACTGGCTCAGTAAAGAGGAGTGGTACGAGGATATTACATCCTTAAGATAAGATAAGATAAGATAAGATATTCCTTTATTAGTCCCACAGGGGGAAATTCCAATTTACAGCAGCAAAAAGTAGCATACACAAAGCAGGCCATTGGCGACAGAAACCCAATACAAATAGAGGACAAGTAAAAGTAGTATTACATCCTTCCTCATGAGGATCACTCACAGTAGACAGTCGTAATGACTGTCAGTACTTTTGTTTGAAAAAACAATTAAAAACAAACTTTATGATCATTTGAGCCGGCATAAAGTGGTTAAATGAAAACCAATCAAGACTGTGGAAATATCCTGTATCTAAAACACATAAAACATGAACAGATTTGTTTATTTTTTTAGTGCTTCATTCGTCTCTGTGGACTTGAAGTAAAAATTTAAGGCCGGGTTTAGACATTTTTAGACTAAATTCCTGATCCAGTTCAAGTCTTGTCACAGTTATTAGTCTAAATTAGTAATACTCAACGTGTGGCTTCATTGGGATGGTTTGCAGCTCTCTTATATCTTAATTTCAAATACTTTTTCCCCAGAAAACCTTAAAAAACTGTCACCTCAGGAATTATCCATATCAGGTAACATTAATCAGTTTGTTTCCCACTCTTCTACAGGAGGCTTTATTTGTCAACCTTTATTTTTTGTCTTAGTTTTTTTCATTACCCTTATTTGTAATTCTTCCCCCTTTTTTCCTTTTTTGCCACTTTTAATCAGTTTTTGCTGCTTTTAGCCCATTTGTGCCACTTCTTCTTGCCAGTTTTGTACTAGTTTTTGCCACTTTCATCCTGCTTTTTGCTATTTGCAGTTCTTTCCCTTTTTTGGCAATTTTTTGGCCACTTTTCACCCAATTTAAGCTGCTTTTGCCATTAAATGACACTTTTAACATTTTTGTCACTCTTTGCAGCATTTTGCCCATTTAGTTACATGTCACCAATAATTTACCACATTTTTGCCACTTTTGACTGTAAGACTCAATTTTCACATTTTTTTTACCTAATTTTTACCACTTTTTACAATTTAAGTCACTTTTCACATAATTTTTTAGCCCATTTTGCCACTTTTTGCCCATTTTAGTCACTTTTCACATAATTTTTTAGCCCATTTTGCCACTTTTTGCCCATTTTAGTCACTTTACACATGATTTTTTAACCCATTTTGCCACTTTGTGCCCATATTAGTCACTTTTCACCATTTTTTTACCACATTTTTGCCGCTGCCTGACCGTTAACATCTTTTTTATGTTGCTTCTCACCCATTTTTGCTACAGTTCACATAGTTTTTGCCATTTAATGCCTATTTTTCAACCTTTTTTGCTACTTTTGGCCATTTTAGTCACTTTCCATTTATTTTTGCATCTATTTGCCCATTTTAGTCATTTTTCACTATTTTTACCACATTTTTGCAGTTTTTTGAGCATTTTTGTTACTTTCCTCTTTTTTTTTCACCACATTTTGTAGCTTTTTGCAATTTTAGTCACTTTCATCTATTTTTGTCACCACATTTTTGCCATTTTCTGACCATTTGTGTCATTTGTGACTCCCTTTTTGTCGCTTTTTACCCAGTTTTTGCCATATAAGTCCAATTTTGCACCTTCTCACCATTTTTTTTGCTGTTTTTTGACTTTTCATTCATTTTTACCACATTTTTGCCCATTTTAGTCAATTTTCACATTTTTTTTCTACATTTCTGACTATTTTTATTATCTTTAACTCCTTGTTTAATGTCACTTCTCAACCATTGTTGCCACTTTTCACCAGGTTTTTGCCATTTTGTTCCAATTTTGCACCTTTTCACAATTTTTTGCTGCTTTTGGTAATTTTTTATCATTATTCATTCATTTTTACCATATTTCTGCATCTTTTTAGCCATTTGAGTCACTTTTCATTATTTTTAAACCACATTTTCTCAGTTTTATGCCATTTTAGTAACTTTTCACCATTTTATAACACATTTTTGCAGCTTTTTGACCATTTTAGTCACTGTTCATTAATTTTTACCACATTTTTGCAGCTTTTTGACCATTTTAGTCACTTCTCATTAATTTTTACCACATTTTTTGCTGCTTTGTGCCCATTTTAGTCACTTGTTAATATTTTTTACCACATATTTGCCACTTCTGACCATTTTTTATCATCCATAACTCCTTTTTTTATATCACTTCTCACCCATTTTTGCTACTTGTCACCTAGTTTTTGCCATGTAATGCCTATTTTTCACTTTTTCACCAATTCTGATTCCACTTTTTTGGCCATTTTAGTCACTTTTCACTATTTTTAGCACATTTTTTGCTGCTTTCTGACCATTTTTGTTATCTAGAACACCTTTATGCCACTTTTCACCAAGTTTTTGCCATTTTATTCCAATTTTGAACCTTTTCACCAATTTTTTTGTCTGCTTTGTGACCATTTACGCTCCTTTTAATCCATTTTTGCCACTTTTCACCACTTAAAATTTGGCTATTGCCAAGGTATTTTTCAACAGTTTGACTCTTTGGTTGAGCAGTTTTCAGTAACACTGGTCTAAATAATTATTATACTTATTTTACTGCAGACTTTGATTCAAATATCTCATACCATGTGTTTCTTCTTATGTCTGTGGTCTCGAACATCTTTAAAACTGTAGTTTGATTTAAAACAGTCAGACTTACTCTGTGAGTTTGTCCAGCATCTTCTGCTTGTCTTCGATCTCGTCTCTCAGTTGGCTCAGTTGTTTGTGGTGAGCCTCTCTGTGGTTCTCCAGCTGCTCCTCCAGATATTTCTGTGCCACAGACAAAAAAAATTCAGCTATTTCACATTTCTGTAACAGAGATTCTCAGTGACGTGTTTCCTCCTCACCTTTATGTCCCATCCCCATCGTGTTTGGCGATGTCCTTCTCCTCTCCTGACATCTTGTGTCTTTTCTCTGATGAAAAAACAAAGATGAAAATTCCATCAAGTTAACCTGTTTTTACTAAAGCTAAGATATTTTAATGGTTAATATAAATGTGCGAACCGTGAGCCTGCAGCTTAGTGAGCTCCTCGGTCAGAGCGTCCTGGCTCTCCTCCAGCTGTCTTTTCTTCTGCTCCATGTTCTGCATGTAGTCTGTCAGAGGCTTGATCTTGGCCTGGTGCTGTACAGATGACACAAAAATGTGCTGTTTGTTTGTGCTGCTCACTTCCTGCCAACGTTTATATGTTCCCATTTTTTAAATATCTGTTCATTTTGTCGTTGACTGTCATTAGGAAGCAACCCGACTTCATCCGTCCACACAAACATTTGTGTGTCAGCCATGTTTGTCTGTTGACACCACCAGGAGGAAGGAAAGGTGTGCATGCATGTGTTTCATTGTCCGTCACACTGCCAGCTACTGGCCTGGCATGCATACTACAGCAGTTTCAGGCACTTTGCTGGATCTGAATGACATTTAAACACCAAACCTTAATAAAAAAATGGCTGTAGTGATAATTACCTGAGAGACGAGCAGCTGACATAAGACCATCTCCTTCTCATTGGCCTGGATCTTGCAGTGGGCGTCGGCCTGTGTGCTCTCCAGCAGTTTGCTGCAGTTTACCAGACTTCACCTCAGACTTCGTCTTACTGATGTAGAGCCGGGCCACGGTGAACTCCTCCTCCACCACTGAGCCGTTCCCCTTTGACTCTAAGGACTGAAAGAGGGAGGTTAAAGGTGAACTAGTGTGAAAGAGGAGACTGTATACTCTTCCTGTTTTTTCTTCCCCCCTGTTTGTAAGATTTCTTAAGATCACTTCAGTTATGAATTGGCACTATACACACTAGACAGATTGATCGATTGTGTGTCTATCCTCACCAGGGCCGCCTTGATGTCAGTGGTGCCAATGATGGCTTCGATGTCGCTGAGGTCTCTCAGCAGCAGGTTGAGCACCTCTGCAGCTCTCTTCCTCTGCAGACCGTTCAGCTCCTGCAGCTGACTCAGCTCCCTCTACACGGCCGACAACAACACCCGTCCACAAAACAAGCATTGAACGATCTGCAGAATTCAGGATTCATGCTTTATTTTGACAGGATTCCTTCTCACCGTCTTGTGCTGCAGCTCTTCCGTCAGCTGCAGGTTGGCCTGGTCTCTCTCCTCCACTTCTTGGCTCTTCTGGTCATAGTTCACACCTAGCTCCTCAAGCGCCTGCAGCACCTCCTTCACCTCCTCCTTCGTCAGCTCATTCTCTGTCTGCAGTTGGCACAGCTCCTCTTTGATTAGATTAGATTTTATTGTCCCCAAGGGGAAATTCATTTTCACAACACTGTACATATCCAGAAAACAACACAGACGGCAAAAAAATCACACCACAAATCACAGGTAAACAAAACGTATGCATTCAGTGCGGCCTGTTATTTAAAGCAGCAATGGCTGCGGGGATCAGGCTTTTCCCAAGGCGAGCCCTTCTGCACTTTAGTGTCCTGTACCTATGCCCTGAAGGCAGTGAGGTGAGGTACTGGATGAGTGGGTGTGTGATATCCTGTTCTATTGTGGTTGCGATGCGTGAGATGGCCCTGTTGTTTAGTGCAGACAGGTTGGGTGTGGGGAGACCGATTATTCTGGCAGTGGTGTTGGATCTTCTTGTTGTCTTGCCGCGTCGGTGCAAGCAGCTTGGCAGGGAATAGAGTGTCAGATGGGGAACGTCAGCATTAACTAGTGTTGCTGAGTAATACTGCTCCAACTATCGGCACTTGAGCACAAAGTTTCAGATCTTCAATCTTCTGTAAGAAATGTGCGATGGATGCATGGATGGATGGATGAATTGATGGATGATTATTATTTCAAAAAGCTCAAAACATGAAATTGAAATTGAAAAAATAATGTTTTTAAAAGGCAAATATATTAGAAAGAAAGTTAAAATCATGAGTTTATGAGGTCAGAATATGAAATAAAATTTGTAATCCTGAAATTAAAAGTCAAAATATGAATTAAAATGTTAAATTGCGAGTCTAAAAGGTCGACTGTGATTATGAAGTCAAATTTTGGAGTTGAAAGATGAGAAAAACTACAAAATAATTGTTTAAAATGTCAAAATGTGGTTCAAAATTAGAATTATGAATCTTAAAGCTTAAAATATTATATGATTAGTCAAAATTATGAGTTGAAATACTCAAAGTATGAAATGAAAAGTCAAAATCCTAAGTTTGAGTCCTAATTGTGAGATTCTAAATTGAAAATATGAAATTAAAACAAATCTCTTTTCCCACATTCCTGACTTCTTATCTAAATATTTTTACTAATTTTTTCAGATTTTATGAATTAGCAAGGATATCTTAAATCATCAAGGATAAGTTTACATTTTTATACTTGAGGAAATCTGCAGACCTCATACTGATGGGCCGGTTATAACAGAAATATAAAATCATCTTGCAGGCCGGATTTAACTGTTCCACAGGCCGGATTTGGCCCCCAGGCCTTGAGTTTGACACCTCTAGGGTTTAGTTATTCTTTAACAAAGGCATCTCCAGCAGGGGGAAAAGGAAAAATACAGACCACCAGGTTTGATGTCATAAAACAAAAGCAATATGAAAAAGATACAGACAAAGTTCATCTTAAACTAGATTTTACTTCCCTTTTTTACACAAACAATTGATCTTTGGCATTACTTACATCAAGTTCATAACTTGCATATTTTGATTAACTCATCTTAAAAAATAACTTACAAAATAATTACATTTCATCAATAAGCAGCATTTTATGAAAGTGTAATTCTTAATTTCAACATGTAAAATGAACATTTTACTCCTTCTATTAGTACTTTCTACAGCTATGATGTCCGTTCCCCCTTCCTTACATAGTGTGATATTGCATGTATTAATCCTTTTTATTTACAGACAACATTCTATTTGATTACACATTAAACAGTGTGTGCAGCCAGTGCAAAATCAAACAAACCAAATCAAGTGCAAACATTCACGTCAAATTACTGAGGCAGCCAATCAGAGGCAGAGAAACGAAAACAAACAACAAACAACAAAACAAATCAGAAATAATAGATCTGCTCAAAGATGCTCCGAGTAGTGGCATAAACAGGCGTGTAGTTGTAAATAAGGGCGTCTCTCTCGTCCTCCTCTGATGCAAACTTGTGCATATTCTTCTTGGCTGTGAGGAGAGAATTCAGTGACACATTTAGGGGTTGTTTAAGTTTTGCATCATCAGTTTTCGGGATGTGGATGTCAAGTTGACTACTTTTTTAGCATGCGTGTCTACGTACATGTTCAGTGACAACCTGCAATCAGAACTCACTTGCACACACGTTATGCAAGTGACAGCCCAGATGCTATTTCTGTGGCCTCAGGCTTATTTATGCATGTCTGGCTAATTCAAAGCTAGGTATACCTGCATGCTGTGTGCAGCTTTTCCCCCTCATTTTGTCAAAAGCATGCTTATAAAGGGCACTGAGATACACAGTTAACCTAAATCAGGGGTTTCCAAACTATTCCCTGGGGGCCAAGAGTCCCAATTTTGATAGGCCTGCAGCAAATTCCCAAAATGAAATTAAATGTGGCCCACATATGAACATAAAGCTTGTACTTGACTGCATTGTACTTCATAGTTTCAGCACAAGGCGACATACTTATTCTGTCAGCAGACATTATGACAAAAAAAAGTTAATCGATGTGTTTTTTGTGACTAAATTGAAACAACACTGCTGGCAACCAAAATAATAACATTATCTTGTTTTCTAACTCCCTGATAGGTTATGGCAGCAAATAGCAGTACTAATAATATTCCAGGGGCAGAGCCAGTGGTAGCTTGGGCCAAACAGGGCCCCCTGAAAACAGACTGGCATCCCAAAATCTGTAAATGATTATCTATTTGCCTTGTCAGACATTTAATTGAGCATACAGCGTTAGTTCAAGCAGGTCAAGAGTCAAGGGCTGCCATATTTGAGATTCCACGCAAGCCCTTATCAGCTGACGGCCAGCTAATTTGCTTTAAGCATACTGTTGACTCATGCTGCCTTATTTGAAATGCTCTTGTCTGGCCATGCTCTGTCGCTCTCTCAGCAAGCTGCTCTTGCAACTCTCCTCCACCCCAGCTCCTCCTTCATTCTACTTCTAAATTAATCCATATAATTCAGTTGTCACTGATGCCTACTCTGCTCTGGGGTTTTTGCTGCTTCTCTCCCTGCCTTAGTACGTACTCAATCACAAAGCATATCTTAACCTACATTATATTTGTCTTACAAACTTTACCTCACCTTGTGGATACTGAGGTGGCCCTAACATCCTTATATATTTCTGTATGTGGCCCTCAGTGGAAAAAGTTTGGACACCCCTGACCTAAATAATACGTATATGTACTGCTAACATCAAAGTGGCATTTTAACTTGATACTAAAAGATATGTACAAGACAGTTCCAAGAGCGGGCTCCTTCACTTGAATGACAGGAGGCAGCTCATTTCCCTTTTTTGCCATTTTGATGTTGTTTAATAGACAAAAAGGCCCAAATATTACAAAATAAAGAGAAAATTTTGGAGATGAAAGATCAGCTCATGTTACTGAGCTAGGAAAAATGATCCGATATCTCAAGAGAGATGGAATTCCCATCTCTTAACCAAGCATTTTGTTTACCGGCTGCTTTAGAGGGTGGTCTTAAATGTGTGTTGGCACGTGTCGCATCATATCTCCTAACCAATCCAGGTAAAGTCATCCCAGACCCCCTTATATGCCCTCTGAGCTCACAGATACCAAACTGTTTTCAGAATGCATTCAAGAGCATCTGCACCTAGCCTTTAGGATAACTACTTGGCATCCAAATGCCCAAAACTGGATCTGTTTACATTCAAGGAATTACAGGGCTCTTACAGATCATAAAGGCTTCATGATGCAGCAGTCATTTCTATGATTTAAGAGCAGGATTAATGTTGAGTCATACCTTCGTTTACAAAGAATTCGGCTGTGTAGAAGGTGATCTTTATCGCTGATGGAGAGTGTGGATAATAAAGCCTCCTCCATTCAAATGCATTTTTCTCTGGATGCCACTGTGTCCCATAAATTGGATAATCATACGCTGCCAGGAGGGAGGAGAGAACAAACAAGTCGGCCGAGTTTTTCTCTTAGCACAAATTTGCACTGATAAAAGGGATGCTGTTTGCTTTTACCTTCCATGGTTGAGACGAACTCAGTTCTTCCGTCCGTGTTTGTGGAGAGAACTTTGTAGAAACTGTTCAGCTCCTCATTTGACCGATGAGTCTAAAAGAAAAAGATGTTTTTATATTCTAACCATGTTGACCTTCACATTTTCTGACTGTTGGTGCAGTTGTTCGGTTAATCTTTGAGACCTCACCAGTTTCTGTCCATGCTAATACGGAGTGACGTACCGACAAAGCTATACTCCACTTGTGAGAGTTTTCAGTCAGCGGCTCAGATGCCAGATCTTTCATCAGTTCATCTGGGAAGCCTCCGAACAGCCTGCTGTGTTTGGTTTCTAGGATGACAAAAGAAAAATTACGAATATGTTGCACATTTTCATACAATAGTTAAGGGATACTTCCTCATACCTGATGAATTACTACTGCAGGGAGCCTCAGTCAGCAAAGTTTTCAGTTTAATATTGAAAAAAAGGGTTCAATTCTATGCAAGCATTGCATTCTGTCCATTTCTGTGTGCCTAATAGATCTATTTATATTAGGCCAAGGCTTCCCCTTTAAGGCCAGTGACCTTGTGGGTAACTGCACATGACATACATACAAACCCACGTGCTGCTGATTAAACATAAAAGCTTGTTATTGACAAGTAGCATATAACCTAATAGGGAAAAGGACAAACCATTAGTGAACTCCAGATGCAGAGCTATACCACTCGTGTTGGTGTTTACTAGAAGATTTTTTCCACTCGTCAAAACAGTCAGTTGCTCAAACCCAAGGCATGTTCCCCATATGGGAAAATAGTCTCCTCTCTGGTTTGCCTGAAACAAAATATCCATTATGAAGCAGAGTTCAATAGGTATACATTAATAATAATGTTTTTACAGGTCTTTTAAGCTTTTTACCTCGATAGCCAGCTCATAAAAGATTTTTGCAGCTCTTGCATAACCAGACGAGGTAAGGCTGGCAGCTCCACCCGGGTAGAGGATCCTGTTAACAAAGAAACATACAAAGAGAGGCAGGGCATGCATGCATAGTAAGAGCTTGTGTACACAATACTAGGCTTTCTTTCAGAGGAAGAACATAGCAAGGGGACATTACTGTAAAAAAAAGATATTTAAACTAGTTTGATATGCTTTCAAAGGTGCTGATGCAGCTGAGTCTGTTTGTTTGATGTTATAAGAACTTTTTGAGTTTCACAAGTTCCACATCACAGTAATGTATTAACAACTGATGCACAAATGTTGGAAGCTGTGACATATTTGTTTTCCTATTTATCTAGCCTTATGTTGCTACCCATAAAAATCAAATTGTTTTCAGAGCTGGTTTATTGGCCTATACACTGTATAACCTCAGAACTTGCTTGCTATTGTCGCGAACGTTTGCTGTTTTTTGGTGAGTCAGCATTGACAGAATTAAGTAATGTGACAAAGGTAAAAGCACTGACAATATTGGACTAAAATGAACAAAATTCACTGGAAAATTCAACAGCCTTAAGAGGTATTAGTTTCTTTATCACCATTACTATATGGTGACTGAAATTTAAATTGATTTCTTGCTTTCTCCCCAGCTGCCGTTTTTTCTGGCACAAGCTCCTTTTATTTTATCTTCTTCGGTATCTGTGTTTGTTTTCCTACTGATAAGTTTGATCTTTACTCAGAATATGATAGGCTGTTGTTGGACTGTGCCTAACTGGGACTTTAGAGAAGTTATTTTCAGATGCAAATGCAGTATTGGAAGAAAAGTTGAGAAGGTCTTAGGCCAGGGGTGTCAAACTCAATCAGAGCAGGGGCCAGATTCTGAATTTAGATCTAACCTGAGGGCCTAACAGGGACAACATTAAACAAAGCTGTCATCCTAAAAAAAATAGCACTGACGATAGATGATTTTGAGACTTAAAAAGTCAAAATGATAAGTTTAAAAGGCTCAAAATCTGGGATAAAGGTCAACCTTATTAGTTCAAAAGGACAAAATTATACTTTTAAACATAAATATATAAAATTGGAGGATATATCATGTTTTTAAGGCAAAAATATGACTTTAAATTTAAAATTCTGTACCTAAAAGGTCAAAATATGAGATATTGATTTAAAATAATAAATGTGAAAGGCCAAAATATGAGGTAAACAGTCAAAATTATAAATTGAAAAGGACAAAATATGAGATAAAAAGTCAAAATTATAAATTGAAAAGGACAAATATGAGATAAAAAGACAAAATTATAATTGTTAAAGGACAAAATAGGAGATAAACCGTCAAAATTATAAATGTAAAAGGACAAAATAGGAGATAAAAGCCCAAATAACATACTGAGGTAATAATTGTGCAATGCAAAATTGAAATTATGAAAATGAAAACACAAATGAATTCCTTTTCCCATATTTCTTTTTATCTAGGCTAACTATGTTTACTCTTTATTTTTTCACGTTTATATGACTTAAGGATATTTAAAATCATCAAAGTTAAGTTTACATTTTTATACTGGAGGAAATCTGCAGACCTCATACTGGTGGGCCACTTATAATAAAAATATGATATGACCTAGTGGGCCGGGTATAACTGTGCTACAGGCCGGATTTGGCCCCCGGGCCTTGAGTTTTACACCCCTGTCTTAAGCCATTAATGAGTTTCAAAAAGTTGGAAATAAGTACATTTATCTCTTAAAGTACAAACCTGAATTCCCCTTGGTATTTATTAAGTGTAGAGTTTTTAAAAATGTACAATACTTGAATATTTTTTGTAGATTCCTGTACTTAGTTCAAGTATTTCTATATGGCATCTTACATACTCTGCTACAATTTGGCAGCTGATACCGAACTTTGTACATCCCTACATTTATCTGGCAAACACTGGTTACTAATTAATTTGCAGATAATGACTGCAAATACAAAACTTTGTTCGACTCATCATCTACATTGTGCAACTATGCACCAATTTTCGTTAAACCCTTGTGTGTAATCTGGTAGTATAAAAGCATCCACATTAAGATGAGAAACTTTAGTTTTATATATTATGGGCCTTATTTTTCGTTGTTGGATTGTTATTTATAGTATTTCTTAATCGTTCATTTTTAACTTAATCAATTTCCATAGTAGTAATAGTGTTGTTATTTACCCATTAATGGAGTTGAACAGTGTTTTATACTCCTCCAGTGTCTGGTTTATCCTGTAGAGACACAAAAGACAAGGTTCTGGAGATTACAGAGCTTCTATAAGCTTTCATGGCGTTGAAACAAATTTAAAAGGTAAACTGGATAAAAACTCACATGACTGGGACGACCCTCGCCCCTGCAGATTCCAGGAACTTTACATAAGAAGCAGCGATGTAAGAGTTTACATTGGGTTTGGGTGAACGAACTTCCTGGGCCAGAACACCTTTCAAAGAGCAAGAAAGCTATCTTAAAAACATAAATATTAGTAACGTGACCTCGACGTACACTTATGTATGTCCCTTCCCAACGCAAAAACCAAATACATGCAGGAAGCGGACGCATCCAGTCTACACTCCATGAGTAGCTGTAGCTCTAGCGTGTATGTCATGTTAATAAACTCACCAATAATTGGTCGGTCATTCCTCGTCACTGAAGAATAACACGATGGAAACAAAAGACAAAAGATAACCCAATATAACATAGTGTGTCCGGCTGTTAAACACGTCAGATCGTTTTAAATTCGCCGTCTGCCGGTGTAGTGTTGAAAGATGCTACCAACACAACTGGGTGCTTTTCAAGCCCGCCCACAAATCTGTGACTTCCCTTAAATTCAAAACGCTTCGATACAGTTTACGTAATAACGGGAATTTATTTCATCTCAATGCAAATAAATCAAGAAGTACTGTTACACAGAGTGGTTTTGAACTGGGAGGAGTATTACACAGCAGATATGAACGTTTTTTACGTTAGCTGTTGGCGACGCTTCCTGGATACTTCCTTCAAAATAAAAGCAGCACACTTGACGCTTAACCCTTGAGTAACCTTGTTTTTCCTAACATGTTGACATTTCAGTAAGATCTCCCTTCGTTTAATGGTTGTTACGTTGGAGGAGATTGCATGCTTCTACTCTTTAAGAATGTATTTTATGGCATTTATTGATAAAAAGACAATCTCGGTTTATTTTTATTTAGCTTTTATTTTTAAAAAAAGAAAATATGAATAATGGTTTCTCCTGAACAAAATGGAAAACAATGCATTGCATAGATCCCTCTTATGTTTGTCAAAATTAAGTATTTTAATGGAGATAAATAAAAGACATAAATGTGTATTTTTTAGATAAAGTAAAACCAAATCAGAGACATAAGAGGTTCTATATTTCTCTTTTTACTCCCTTTCTCTCTTATTTTTTTCAATACAACACATTTCACAGGTCCATATAGCTTGTTGTTTCTCTTTTAGCTTACATGCTAAAACAACAGACATTTGAGCCCTGAACATGTTTAACTGCAAGTCAAGTATTTAGACATATGAACATGAAACAGCAGAGATACTAAGTTATAAAAATGTAGCTTAATCACAAGAAAGATACAAAATGTTGCTCTCAAAAGCATGAAATGACTGGCGCCCAGCCAAACTGGGTGCCCATGGAGGTCAGCAAAATCATGGTCCATTATAAAGTTAAGCTGAAAAAATAACCACTTTTATCAAAGAAACAAATATATTTTTAATCATATGTAGTAAATAGCCTTCTTAAAAATTTAAAACCCTTTTGTTGAAAAAAAAATTAAAGTGAAATAAAAATGGCTAAAATGGGTAAATAATGGCAAAGAAAAGGTGGAAAAAGTGGTGAAACTGGATTTTAAAAGTAGCAGAAATCGGTTAGAAGTGGCAACAAAAAAAATCAATGGCAAAAATTGTTTAAAGTGGAAAAAATGGGCTTAAATAGTGGTAAAGGGGGTTCAAAGGTGTCTGAAATGGCTTTAAATTGGCACAAATGTGTGGATATTTGGTGGAAAAATGGAATCGAAAAAATGATATAAACTGGCAAAAAGTGTTAACTGAGAAAGAGAAAATAGGCAGAAATTAGCAGATTGGTTAACTAGCAAAAATTGGCATATCAGATGGTTAAATGTGGGTAAAATGGGAAAAATGGGTGTAAAAAGATTGATAAAAGGGCTTAATAGTGGCAATTATGGGTCAAGAGAGGCAACATTAGGCTTAAGTGGCAAGAATTGTGTAGAAGTGGCAAAAACAGGCAGAAAAAAAGTGGTGGAAAGAGTTTAAGATTGAAAAAAATAATAGGTGTTTAATGTCAAAAAAGTATCAAAATTGATGGGAAAAATTATGGGTTAAAATTGGTGTAAAGTGGCAACAGTGTAATTAATTTTTTTTTTTTGTTTTTTACAGGGAATGTGGGGACCCCATCTCAGTGTCTCGCAACCCCCAAGGGGGTCTTGACCTCAAGGTTGAGAACCACTGGTTTAATAGACAGTCTGGCTGCAGACAGCAGATCCCAGACTCCCCCTCTTACAGGGTCTTAAGGGTCAAGGTGATCCGAAACATATAAGTGTGATAAATATGCAAATAAGTCAGTAATTAGAAAGGGGGTGAATACTTTTCATGGCACTGTAACAGCCAGACTGTTTATGAATAAAGTTTCATTTTTAAAGAAAACCTCTAAAACGTTTTACTTGCAAATAACGTGCCTTCTGTCCTGACAGTTGTGGTGTCATGGTGGTCCACGGCGGGGGTCTGACATCCATGACCCCTCTCATTGTTTAAGGCTTCAAAAAGTCCCGGAGTCCTTGATAAGTGGGAAACTTTAAAAAAGGAACGTCTAATGCAGATTACTGTTAAGGCAAAGAATATGTGTTTTACTCTACAACTCAGCTCATGACATCACATCCTGTCTGGTCGCTGACTGTGAGGCGCTTAACATTTACACCAGCTGCAACCAGCTTTTCATGCGACTGACGGACCATATCCTCCGTCAACACCCGTGTGCGTGCCAGGATCCAGGCGAAGTCGATGTGAAAGAGGCCAAAGTAGTCCGAACAAGAGTACACCAGAGCGTAGGAGTGGTAGTCTGTGGAAAGAACCCAGTATGGAGAATCTGGAACACCTGGATACAGGTAAAACAGAATAAAGCCATCAGTGTTGTTTAAGAACATAAGCTCAATTTTTCTGCAGTTGTTTACCTTTGAAGAAACTGACGTCCAGTATAGCCGGCTGAGAGGAGTTCTTGACTTGAGCAACACCTTCAATTGAATTTATCTTCCCGTTAGATCTACACCGAGAGCAAACAGCGATCAGGGTAACAACAACAACATTCAGACATTATTTTTGCTCAGGCGAGAGCGTAGTTGGATCCTTACAGCAGCTCTGCATTGTGAACCTTGACTGTCCCATCATCAAGAAGACTGTACGTAGCTTGGTTACACTTTCCTCTTTCAAACACGGCCGGGAGCTTCTCTATTTCATACCAGGTACCCATGTACTATGAAGAAAGTGGGCTGATTTCAAATGAGCATCTGAGTCCTCATGCCACAGTCAAAGAGCAGCCAGTAGCTGGGTTTTTAATGGCATGTTAAATCAGTTTCTATCAACTAAAGATCCTTAATTATAAAAGTGGAAAGAAAGGCAACACTGGATGGATCTGTCACCTGTGTAACATCGAAGTTCTCTTGGACAGACGGCTGTGGGCAGCGACCTCGGTGGAAAGACTGACCCTCAGCTGCAGCAGCAGTAAGGAGAACAACAAACAGGACCTTCACATGAAAGGAAGCACAGATAATATTGGTACACTGCAAGCGGGACTCTGGTTATAATAAAAACAGCAGGTTGGGTTAGTAAAGATGACAAATGTCTTATATTGTCTTACATTTTTGGTGAGGTGTCATTAAAAAAATATTTTTACCATACCTGAAATGCCTTCATCTTCAAAAGTGAACTATAAGTAGGCAAAGTAAAGTAGAAGAGGTCAGTACTGTACTACCATACTAGAACTTTTCAGTGAGGCACAAGCTTAAGACTGAAAGGAAAAACATTCAGATAACCAGACCTTTGGAAGGGAAACATGTTTGTGGAGCTATTTTTGGAGACTGGCAGCAGAACCTTTAACCTTAAGTGTGAGACATCATCACTGAACCTCATCCAGATCCACACTGACTTACAGAGATAAACACAGACTACTGCTCCTCTAGATATGAGGCACAACATTGTTCATTTTTTAAAAATAACACTTTTCACAAGTCATGCAAAAATAGCTAAATAACCAAATCTATGCAGCAGTACAGCTGACTTAAACCCAAACTCTTGGGGTGACTGAGAAAACCCTCAGGTTACACCTGAATCAAAACAGAAACAAAGGAGTCTGGACATCACCTACAATTTACACTCAAAGCTGAAAAATGACTAAATCCAAAGAGCTACAATGCAAAGCAGACAAACTCAAATCTAATGGCAACCATCTACAATGTAAACCCAACAAACTACAAACTAATCCAGTGGCTAAGTTCCAACAAACTACAATCTAAAGCCAACACACTGCAATTGAAAACCAACAAACTACAATAAAAGGCCAAAAAACTAGAATCAAAGACAAAAACCTTCAGTCCAAAGCAATAAAACTATTATTAAAGCCATCAAACTTCAATCAGGAACAAACAGACTACAGTCTACAGCCAACAAACTACATTCAAATCAACAAATACAACCAAAAGCCAACAAACTACAGTCTACAGCCAACAAATTTCAATCAAAAGCTAACAAGCAACAATGGAAAACCAGCAAACTACAATTAAAGGCCAAAAAACTAGAATCAAAAGACAAAAACATTCAGTCCAAAGCAATAAAACTATTATCAAAGCCATCAAACTTCAATTTGAATCAAACAAACTACAGTCTACAGCCAACAAACTACATTTTTAAGAAAAATACAATCAAAAGCCATCAAACTATAATCCAAAGCCAGTAAAGTACAACATAAAGCCAACAGACTACAATCTAAAGCAAACAAAAGACAATCTAAAGCCAGTAAACTACAATCGAAGTCCAACAATCTACAATCTAATGGCAACAAACTACGATGAAAAACCAACAAACTACAATGAAAAACCAACAAACTACAATGAAAAACCAACAAACTACAATGGAAAACCAACAAACTACAATGAAAAATCAACAAACTACAATGAAAAACCAACAAACCACAATGAAAAACCAACAAACTACAATGAAAAACCAACAAACCACAATGAAAAACCAACAAACTACAATGAAAAACCAACAACTACAATTGAAGGCATAAACATCCTAGAATTGAAAGACAAAAACCTAAACCAGTCTAAAGTAAATAAAGTAACATCTGAGACCAGTGAACTAATATCTGAAGCCACCAAACTAAAGCTTACAAACTAAAGCTGCCAAGCCTTTTTTTGCTCCTCTTTTGTCTGAAGTCCACAAGCCTCTGGTTGGCCTGTTTGGTCCTCACATCCACCAACGTACTAACAAGCCTTTTTTATTTTCATATCTATCTGAACTTTATGCAACTATCTGCTTCTTTTCCTGGTCAAATGTTTGTTTTAATGTGTGGTGAAATGACAGAAAAACAAGAGCAGCATATGAAAAAAGAAAACTTTATTTAACAAAGCACCAATATTTATACAAAACATGTGCTCTCACTTGTCCCTTAGAGTTTCTTCTTCAGCATGAACACATATAGCTTGTTTGAGTTTCATTTTTAAACTAGATGGAAATTAGTCTCAACAACATTCCTCAAAAATCTATTTACGTAAAAAAAAAACTGTACAAAGAATAGAAAAGAGGCACAAAGTGGGAAGGAAACAGACAATAAACGATAAATTACATTCTTAAATTTAAGCATCTGATTTGACGTTATGTGCTGTGACGGTATAAATAAATCATTGGATTTAAATTAGATAGCTTTTAGAGAGAAAGAACTGCTAAGAAGTGAGATCACCAAGATGCATGAAAAAGAAACAACACTTTTAAGGAAGAAAATGTTAGAAAAGAAAACATTAAAAAATAAAATACAGTGCATCAAAAATTACTTTGGTGGCAACACTGGCTGTCTGTTTGTCCCACTGTTGGATGAGGGACTCTTCAAGGTTTCGAAAATAAAGTTTGACCTTTAAAAGTTCAGTAAACTTTCAAAAAGAAGCTGTTAAACTCTTTCTTCTCTGTAAACAAAACAGTGAAAGTAGCACTTTATGTTCCCATCATTAAGTCTTTGGATTTTACCATCTATAAAATCAACCACATTTAATGACAGCTGCAGATTCCTGCATCTTTAACCCCTGCTTAACAAAGAGACAGTAAACTCTTATCTTAACTGGGATCTTATCACAGACTATACTGGTATAAGAAGTGGGCATAGCTCCAGGTCTGAAAAGTGAAGCCAAAGCTAAGGTGTCCTTAACCTACCACTGCCTGGGTCCAGTCCCCATATCCTCCTGAGACTTGAGCTTTGTCTGGAGTACATTTTTAGACTCTTCTATTTATATTGGATATGTAGGACCTTAAAAACTCAGCCTTGTCTTTGGAGAGGAATTTCTTGGAAATTATTGTTTTTTCAAATCCAAATAAATTCCCCAAAATGTCAAAGAAATTACCTAAAATTTCTAATTCTCAAACAAATTTTGAAGTATTTATACTTAATTGTAGGAAAGCTTAAATGTCATGTCCTCATATGTACATGCAGGATCTTAGGGGGATATTGGGAACGCAGTCAATCCCTACCTTTTGGTCAATATAATTATATGTAAAGGGGTGGAGCTAAGGCCAGAAGCTGAATCAACTGCTGCCTTGGTTCTCAACTAGTCAGAGCCAACTATTAAGTGGGTTGTAGATGAGTGTCTAGAATAAAATGTGGCATAAAGTCCAGGATGTGCTATTTTTTTGAAGGATGCATTAAATATGTAACCTGGCATGCCAGATGGATTTATTTCACACATCCATCTGGAAAACCTTCCATAGACGGCGTTTGGTAAAGGGCAGAACCGTTGAAAAAAAAAAAACCTGGAGGGTGGTTGGATGAACGTTCTGCCTGTCACATCTTTACGGGCCAATCAGCGCAACAAAACACGTGATGTAGCCCTAAACCGAGGTACGCTGCTGCAGACGAGTAAACTCCATAGAGAGCTGCATAACGTGAACCATGGCGACTCTAGACTTTTGTAGTTTTTAAAAGAAAACAGCTCAATGCTGTTCTTTGTTCTTCTTTTAATGAAGAAATGTCGTCAAGTTCTGATAAAACTGGCGCTTTAGCAGCATCCACGCAAATCTCTACCGCCATCATTGCACAGGCCCAAACGGTTCAGACGGGAGCTTTGCAAGATGGATTTCCCAGCAAAAAACACGGAAAAGGGTGAATCTATCTGCTTTGTAAGGTTATTAAATATTTGGTTGTGGTTGTAATAATATCAGAAATTTGGTTAGCAATTACACATTAAAGAGGTGGTGGTGGGTCCGAGGCTGGACCAGTTGAGAACCACTAGTCTAGTATGTGCATTCAGAGGATTATAACGTCAAAAATCAGTTCAACAGTCCTGTTATGTTGGTTAAGGATTGAAAATAAACTCATGTTTCTTTCCTGAATGGACACAGGCCCTTAAGGGTTTACATGGTGGTGGTAAACAGTCAAGTGAGGTCCCTGATGTTTTAATCAGCTTCCTGTATGCGGTCAATGGTGCCCAAATATGTTGTAAAATTCCCGGGTTAAAGGTGCTGCATGGATCACTTTGGATAAGTAACTCATTACCACATACTTTTTGATATGTTAAGGGTTTTTGTAAGAATTAGCATGCTACCAAACCAGTCAACCTGCGTGTTGCATTTTAATCTATGTGCCACCTGGTTGAATATACAGGGGAATTTCAGGATTGCTTCAAAACGCTGAGAGACTTTCTTCAGGGTGAAAGGATCCCAGTGCCACAGCGTAGCATCATCCTCAGATTCCCAGACAGACTTGGCTTATGTTAAGAGTTTAATGCTTCTTACTGTTCTTGCTCCTCAAAAAATACAGGAAATGGAAGGGAAAAGCCCTAATATCCTCTTGAAAACTTGGTGTTAAACGTAGTCCTCCATTTGAAACAAACATACAAAATGCTACAAAAAGCACCAAAGCTGTGCTAAAATCCACTTCCTTTTCTAATAAAGGCACTCAAACTTTCCCCGAGTGTTCAACGTTTAAGGTGGCCGCGGTAGTCTCTTTGGTAGAGTGGTATGAGGAGCTTTTAAAGGTTTTTGTGAGTCTCGATACAGAGAACGATGTACTGGTTTGAACAGCTCCGCGTCTGCTGGCCTAGAAGTAGACCTGAGGTCAGACTCGATGACTGGCCCATTACGGACATGTGGTTCGCTCGCCACGTCTCGCAGTGTTTGTCCATCACCCGCAGGCCCCTGCTGTTGGAGCCGTGCCAGATGCTCTTCTGAGGCCTGAGAGAAAGATGGCGTAAATGATCAACATGATGGACGATAATTCATAAATTAGCAACTGAAAGAAGCATAAAGGAGAGACAAAATAAGGGAAGAGGTTACTGACCAGAAGGGGTCGGCTAAAACATCTCGGCCATCAAAAGAATAGATGGGTATCCTGGCACTGATTGGTCCTCCATCCCCGTTGAAAATAGACCGCCAGTTCCTAAACATAATGTCGCCCTAAAGGAAAATAGACAGAGGGTTGAACACAGCCAGATGGTCCTCCTTTTAAAAGTTCCTTTATAATAAAAATTTTAGGGTAATAAGTCAATCAAGTATGATGCTTTTTGTCAAAAAAGCTAAATTATATAGACAATGATTGATTTATTAAGTCAATACAAGGGAGAAACATCCAAAGGGGTGACTTTTTTTATAGGCACAGCATATCACTGCTTCCATCCTGTCTTATATCCTTTAAAAAGAAACAGCACTGACTCAGACTCACCCTGAGGTTGGTGACTGGCAGAGTTTCCCTGAAACCCGGGTAGACCACGTGGACCAGGTCTTGTCTGTGGGAGGAAATGAAGGCGCGGTAGTTCGTAGGTAAACCCATCGCTTTGGCTTGTTCGTAACACATCCGGTCTGCCGTGTCGAGGCCCATCATGTCGCCTGAGTGTGGCTGGTTCAACGCTACCAGGTTGAGCTGGTGGAAGAAGAAGCAACAGGTCAGTGTTACTCCATTCTACACAACTCATTTTAAACTGCACGTTTTCGGTGACCTCTGTGAGCATTATTCATAATAAAATATGAGTTTTTAATGCTTTTTCAACCAAAGACAACAAAAACAGAATCATTCTGTGTAGCTTTCTGCTTCAGAATCCTTAAAAATGTTAGATTCTGCATGAAAGCACATGTGCATTTTATAGCACTTCAATTAAAATGTGTTCTATTTCAGACTATGATATTTCAGCAGCAAATACCAAGCCAGCGATGACAGTCTTTTGAACCTCACCCTCTCTGTAAGTGAGCGCACTCGCTCCATCGTGTCTCCTCTCATCTGATATGCAACTCGAGGCTGAAAGAACATTAAAATGAGATAGTCAAAGAATAACCAATGCATAGAGAGAACATTCACATATAGCGTTTAGAAAACGGATGGAAAAGAACAGGAAGTACCTCATCTTGTGGAATTATGTTATTGGAGAGGTAGATCAGATTGCCAAGCTGTGGAGAGAAAACACAGAAAAGTCTCAAATGTGAAAGACAGAGTATTTTTGTTTGAGCTCTTTATGGTCTTATATTCAGTGAGTTAGATCTATATGCAGAATCCTGGCATGGAAAACACAAAATCTCCTTTATTATATGACAGAATATTTCTTGACAGGCTCAGCTACATCAAAGTAAAAACTGTATATAAATCTGTAATGATTTGCTATTGATTCTGAGTTGTATTGTGCATCACATTTTTCTAAGATTAATAAGCAAGGCCTGACAATGAGGAGCTTAACCTTTGAGCACAAAAGTCTAATCAGTTCATCCCTGAGTCACAGTGGACATTTGTGCAAAGTGTGACGAAAATCCTTGAAAGCATTCTTGAGATATTGTGCTCACAAGCAAAGGATGCACACAAGCCCCTGCAGCTTGACCTTTTGCCTACAACCTTCAGAATCCAGTTGATTTATTCTTGAGTTAAAGATCTCATAAAGCGCTGAACAGATATCTTGATTTGAGAACAACTAAATTTAGTCACACATAAAGCTGAATAAGTGAGACCAATCCTTATCAGTACCTGTATTTCTTTCCATCCCTGTGAAACTTTGAGGAAAAGACTTCCTGTGACTGTGACATATGCCAGAGTTCCCTCGGCGTCCCTGACTGTCTGCTGCATCATGCTCTCACGACTTGAAAAAGTCTTCAGCTGAAAAACAAAGCAAAAAACACACATCTCTGAAACTTTGATGGTTGGGGTTGGTGGAGCTGCTGTGATTTATTTTTAATCATTATGTAAAAATAAGACCAGAAAACAGTAAGACCAGGACGTTTGAGGGCAGGGGCGAAAATAATAAAAAAGGCACCTGCTGTATGTGGTGGGACACAAAAGTGGCAATAGAATTGCAATAAAGTTGAACTTGATATAACAGCAAACTTATGTCACTATTATTTTCTTCAAAATAAGACGATCGGTCCGATTTTGTCAATTTCAAGACTATCAATTCTAATGACTAAGAGGGCACAAAAGTGGAAATAATTTTCAAATTTGTTTACCAATTTTGTCCATTTAGAGAGCACCAAATAGGACAATTTTTCCAATTTTGTCCCTTTAGAGGGAAGAAAAAGGGGGAAATGTTTGTCAAGTGGTGTATAAAGAGGGAAATTTTTCCAATTTTGTCCATTAATAAAGAACCAAAAGAGGACAATTGGTCCATGTTTGTCATTTAGAGGCCACCAAAGAGGACGATTTGTCCATTTAGAGGGCACAAAAGAGGGAAATGTTTCAAGAGGTGTTTCAGAAGGGAAATTTCTCCAGTTTTGTCCATTAAGCAGGAACCAAAGAGGATATTTGTCCAATTTTGTCCATCAAGAAGGCACCAAAAAGGGCAGTTTGTCCAGTTTTGTCCATCTAGAGAGCACCAAAGAGGACGATTTGTCCATTTAGAGGGTTTGACAGAGGACAAATTGACAAATAGGGTTAGGGTCAATTGAGAGGGTATGACAGGGAACAATTTTTCCTATTCTGTAAATTTAGAGAACACCATAGAGGACAATTTGTCCAATTTTGCTCATTTCAGGACGATGTGTCAAATTTTTTTTTTTTTTATTCAGAGGACATGACAGAGAACATTTTTTACAATTCAGTCTATCTAGAAAGCACCAAAGAGAGAAATATTTGTGAAATAATGGCCAGAGGGAAATTTGTCCAGTTTTGTACATTTAAGGACAATCTGTCAAATTTTGTCCATTTAGAGGGAACAACACAGGCAAATTTTACAAAATGTATCCATCAAGAAGGCACGAAAGAGGGATTTTTTTTGTCAAATTTTGTCAAACAGTGAAATTTGAGGACAAGTTTTGTCCATGTGGCTGACACTAAAGAGGGCAATTCATCATAACTGACCATTCAGAGGCCTCCAATGACAACATTATGTCAATTTTAGAACATTTTTGAGCAGCAAAAAAGGCTATCAAGGGCCACTTTAAACACATTTTTACCAACATTACAGCATCAGGCGGGGTGATTTCCCCCCTCGCCCCCTTTCTGAGTCCACCAGTGCCAAAAAGCACAAGTTCACTTACAGATGCTCCGTTACCCGAAGCTCCAGGTGGTCCTTGAGGTCCACGAGGCCCGGGGGGTCCAGGAGGGCCAGGGAAGGTCAAACCTGCATCAAGAAAGACACCAAATGAGCCAGTGCAAACAGGTTGTTTCAGTGTACTGAATAGCCTCACGATTACGTCCCATGTCCCACGTACAGAGATTGTAGTCTTCTCCTATTGTTTTACTCTATCCACTTTTCTTTCCTCCCCATAAACGCGTTAAAAACCACAAGAACATACGTGGTACTTGGTACCACACTTCAACAATGTATTTATAATGGATGAAGTGTACCTGAGCCATATCTAGAGCCCGATCCTGGCAGTCCTGGGGGCCCAGGTGGTCCAGGAGGACCGACTGGTCCTGGCCTGCCATACCCTGGGGTACCTGGTGGACCTGGCAGCCCACGTGGGCCCTGTGGTCCAAGCACTGATTCTCCTTTAGGCCCCTGAAAAGTGACAGGACATATTTCATCAAGACCTCGGTTCGTTTTTGACACAAAGAAGACACTGTGCATTCATGGACTCACCACAGGTCCTGGTCTCCCGGGGATACCTGGTTGGCCAGGAAAGCCTTCCTCCCCTTTGTCTCCTTTCTCTCCTTTAAAGCCCTGGTCTCCTCTTGCTCCCTGAAAAAGCAGGCGCAGAAAAAGAAAAGATAAGATTTTAATGCAAAAATACATAAACTGAATGTCCCAGAGGTAAATCTAAAAGAAGCTCTTTTAAATGAGACTCACCCAGCCTCCCCTGGGAAGAAATGTGTCTGCAGCAGAGAAAGCAGAGGAGTTATGACTAAGTACGTCATTAAAATAAGTTTAAAATCATTATTTATAGTCAGGAGTGTGATTACTTTTTATCTAAATTACTCAGAAGGGTTGTAAAAGTGCAGAGAAAACAAGATCAAATGCCTCTCTGGTGGGAAAACAGGGACATTAATTTTACTCATATTGTTTTTATCCCTCTGTTTTTATAGTGAAGAAGATTATCTTCTCCTCATTAATATTCACACACATCTTTATGTTTTATGTAATCGAATAGGTGTCATTTTCATAGGACAAAGGTTAACCTTGGATTTTACTCTCAAGTTTGGACTCACTTGATGGTGCTGGTAACCCTGGAAGGCCTCTCTCTCCTTTTTCTCCTTTCTGTCCTGTTTGACAGTTCCCTAAGAGACAAAAAAATCTCTTAACATTTCAGACATGATGTTAAAAAAAATGAAAATAAGTTAAACAATTTCAAAGAAGGGGATCAGCTTGTTTTAAGCCACTTAGTGGGGAAAACAAACTCATGGTTTAAGAACTGGAAGTAAAAAAGATGGCCTAACCCACCTGCTGCTACCGTCCCATCAGGATTAAGCTGGAAAAGGAGGGAAAAAAACAGTCAGGGATCAGGGATGACTTCATTTCAACCACAAAGATTCAAATATTGTCAAGAGTTTACATCACTGTAGTCTGGTAGTTTGGTAGTTAAAGTTGAAAGACTGTGTCTGAAACCATTTACTTTCATACTTTTCATACTAAATATGAGGTCACACTGAGTATCCAGTACTTTCTAAAGTCAATAAATGCAATTCCTGAGAAATCCCTGAATTAGTGAACTACATTTGACAGAACTTTTAAGTATGAAATAGCAGCACACGAGCTGTACTAAACTGCTCCACATTGCACTGTCTCTCTCAGAGTATCCAATAGCTCATAAATATATAAGCAACCATACTGTAAACCAAAATGTAACAAAAAGACGTTTCAGGAAAATGCATTTCATTTCTTATTTTCTTATTTTTTGTATTACTCAATTTGAATAGTAAAGATTGGAACAAGCCACCACGTTAAGTGTGTAATAGAAGAGAATGATGTTTTCAGGTGAGTTTAATGGGAGGGTGTAGGGTCAGGCAGGAGGAAGAAAAAAAGACTGAACTGAAGAGGAAAGTGTTTCTGTTTTAAATGAAGCATTTTGAGAAGAAAAATGTAAAAAAAAAAAAAAAAAAAAACACCATTGAAATACATTTTTGAGTAGAAAGTCAAAATGTAAAATAAAAAGTCCAAATTTGAAATCAGTTGAAAAAAATGTGTGAATATAGTTGAGATAATAAAAAATTTTGACTATCAAGAATGAAGTCATCATTTTAAGGAAAATGTTGAAATATCCCATTTTTTCAAAAACGAAAAAGAATTCAAAATGTCATTAAAAATCTAAATGTTGAGAAAAATAATTTTAAATGTTGCAGAAAAGGTTCAAATGTCACAAAAGTCATGAAAGTTGCAAAAAATATTTTGCAGAAAAAGTTGAAAGGTCAAGAAAACAATCAAAATGTTGAGAAGTAATTCAAAACAACACTGAAAAAGTGAAAATGTCAAAATCAAGTTTACATGAAATCCTGTGAATAGTATAAATGTAATGAAAGGAGTAGAAATGTCAGGGAACAATTTCTGTGAAAAAAAAAATCATTTGTCAAAATATCGAGAAGAAAGCTTTTCTCCAAATTTTGCTTTTTTTTCAGTTAAACATTTACTAATGGTGTTTTGGCATACTCTGCCTATACCTAATGTGTTCCTTTTTTATTTGGCTTCTGACTACAGAGTGGATGTCATGTTACATTTTCACCATCCTGTTTCTGATTGTGGTGGATGTGCATCCCAGAAACTCAATAAAAAAAAATAATGGGAAAAAACTTAAAATGGAAACAGTTAAAATCTCACAAAAGTCAAAACGTAGACATGGAAAATGTCCAAATGTCAAGTAGAAAAGAAAGGGGCCAAAATGTACCTGAAAAGGTTGAAATATAAAAAATCAAGTCAATAATTTCATAAAAAGTTGAAGTCTAAAACGTTTTAATATTGCAGAAAACTAAAAAGTCAATAAAAGTAAAAAATGTGAAGGAACTGTGGACTTGGAAATATTTGAGAAAAAAGTTTAAATATTAAATATTAAGTGCAAACATTGAGGAAGTGGTCAGTGTCACAGAAAAGGTGAAATGTTTAAAACAAAGGTGAATATTTTTAAGAGGTCTGAAATGTCAAGAAAAATGTAGAACCCTCTGAAAAATTAGAAATGATGAGAGTAAAGCTAGAATACAATTTTTATTTTAAAAAAACCTAAATATTGAGAAAAATGTTGAAACTGTATTCCATTGAAATTAATGTCACTCATCTTATTTCTTTCCCCTGCCTGACTCTAATCCTTTACTGCTGAGCTTTTTTTATTTCTTAATAAGAAATTTTGATCTAATAGCGAAACATATTTCATGAGACAAAAAAACCCTTGCAAATCCTCCATTTTTGTTTGCAGCTAAGGACTTAAACTCATCATGCAAAGTACAGACACCATCTCTGATGAAAATACTCTTTAAATGATCAAAGAAATGTTATCACTGAAAAGTGTTTTTTAGTCTTTTCTTTAGTTTTAAAAATGAGAGGAACACTCGTGGAACACAGGAAATGGATTTTCAGAGGAACATTTGCCTGTGGACTTAAACAAAGAGGTCAACTAACAAGGAAGAGGAACATGCTACTTTACATTCCATCACTGAGTATTAAATGATCAGATATAGTAAATACTATAGTCAAAATACAAATTGCATGCAGATTTTCTGTGGGTGGGATTAAGGAGATTTTAGCGATACCTCATTTCTGTTATGGCAGTGAGCCCTCACCTTGCCAGACCAGGCATGCAGTGAGCACCTAAGAGTCATTCTGGAGAAGTTCTGAGTGATAAGAGGTTAGGGTTATTAGTAGAAGTGTTACAGAGAATAACATGCACCTGATTAGAAAGAGGAGATGGATGGAGATGGTAAGAGTTTGTTGTTAGCATTCTGGGGGAGATGGTGTACATTTAATGGACAATGACAAACACTATGGACTATGTAACTTTCATTCTAAAGGCTTTTTCAAAACAGCATTACAGTATAAACAGTGGATATATCCCTCTTAGTATGTAGTTAAAACTATCAGTAGTATGGTTGTCTGCACAAATACTTACGGCCATTTTACAGTGAGGTCTGGGAGGTATGGGGAACACGGTCTTCAGAAACCAGAAGAGGAGAGAGGAAAGTTATCACATGACTAATAAAACACAGCTTATGATGAAGGAGAGGTGGGCGAAGCGTGGGACTGTGAATAACTGCTTACTCCTTTGGGGCAGTTGAACATTCCTGGACGTCCTGGCGGCCCAGGAGGACCAGGAGGACCCTAAAAACCAAACAAGAAAAGAAGAGATGGCTAAAAGAGAACAGTAATAAAATGAGGATAAAGTGCTGTCAAACTTAATTTGAAGCAACATTAAGGGTCTAAAATAGTAGATGCTTCATTTGCAGATTTTAAATGAGTATCCAAAGTATTATTTTGCATGTAGACACTCTTTAAAGCCTATGTTTCATCTCATTTGTGACTCACTGGCTGGCCTGCAGACTCCCCTTTCTCTCCTTTTAGTCCCATCAGACCTGGACGACCCTGCACAGAAATGGATTCAGGCATAGGCATCAAAACAAAAAACAGTAATAGCAGAATTACAATTAGATTGTTGTCAAAAACTGGCATAAATTTAACAAGTTCTTAGTCATCGTACTGGTTAAACCCAAACAGAATGGGCCTGGGGTAATGACCGTACTGAAAGACCTTTGTATAAACCAGTGGTTCTCAAACTTTTTCGCCCAAGGCACACCTAACGTTAAGCCAAAATCTCAAGGCACGCCATATTCATATCAACACAAAATCAACTTTTTAAATAATATAACAGTCAAGGTGGCCAATAAGGGGGGGTAAAGGGGAGAGGTTTCTGGGGCCCAGCCAACTAGGGGTGGCAAAGAGGGTAAAAGGTGGCTGAAAGCTGGGAAAAACTGGTTAAAAGTGATGAAGAAAACATGGCAAAATTGGGCAAAAAGGGGCAAGACAAAGTCAAAAATGGGTAACAATTGGCACAAGGGGTCAAAAAATAGGTTAATAGTGGCAAAGACATGTTGAAAGTGTCAAAAAGGTGGCAAAAATTGATTTCAAGTGGCCAAAAACCATTAAATGTTGTAAAAAGATGGTTAAAAAAATGGTTAAAAGTGATTAAAAAATGGGCAAAATTGGGCAAAAAAGTGGCCAAACAAAGGCAAAGTGAGCGAAAATTGGCAAGTCAATGGCAAAAATGAGTTACAAAATATAAAAAGGTGGGAAAATAGGTAACAAGTGGCAGAAAAGTGGCGAAAAAGGTTAAAGCTGCTAAAAGGGGTTAAAAGTGATTAAAAAAATGGCAAAAAATGTCCATATAATAGCACAAGTAGGCAGAAACCGACAAAAAGGTTGCAAAAATGGGTTAAATGTGGTAAAAAGTTCCAAAAAGTTGCAAAAATGGGTCAAAAGTATTAAAAAAGGTTGCAAGATTGCAAAAAAACCTGTAGTTTAAGTTGTCAAAATAAGTGGCAAAATGGGTAGAAAAATTGGTTAACTTGGTTAAAATGAGCATGAATTAATAATTTCAAGACCAATTTCAACTCAATAGCTTGCCAAATGAGATAACTGTCAGCTAGGATGCTAGCACCAATGCTACTGATCCAACACACATACACTGATTTCATCAATAAATCACAACTGGGGTGGTCCCTTTCCGTGGGGTCTTTCAGGGGTCCAGCCAGATCTGTGGGCAGGCCTGGTTACAGTACTTGACGTAGAGGTGTAGTAATAACATAGTGTTCAAATTCCCATGGCACACTAGTGTGCCTTGTCACACCATTTGAGGACCACTGGTATAAATAATTTAATATGTGTGCTATGATGATTTTAGCCATGGAAATCTAACTTTGCTAACTTTAGAGCTGACAGAAAACTGAGATCTCTGGTTGGCTCAGACCCTGGTTGGGAACCAGCGCCACTTTCCCCTGTTGCAGCACGTTCAGACATTAAAAATAAGAATACAGAAATGATCAGTCTTGTTGCTAATAGTCTATTTGCTATTGTAGAGTCATAGAGGAGCCACAGACTTAATTTTCCTAATCGGCTAAAAACTCCCCATGGTAAGTTTAACAGGCAACAAATTTGGAGAACTCCAAACGTTGTGTTGAACCCATGGTGCTTACAGGTCGTCCGGGAAAACCAAACTCTCCTTTAGGTCCTGGTGGTCCAACTGGCCCCTGTAGAATATAAAAAAAAGGAATTACACCAACATGAAGCTCAACAGAGGAAATGAGCAGTAAGATTATAATAGGACCGCCAAATGTTTTTAGCATAAGTAAGACTTACGGGAATTCCAGCAGGTCCAGTGACACCAATATCACCCTGAAAGAAAAACATTCTGATTGATTTATACAATTCCAGTTAAAAGTTATGCAATGTTTAACAAAGGTCTTTTCAGTCCTCTCACACTTCACTGAGAAGAAAAACCCCCCCAACCCTCCTAATTAGCCTTCATTTTTAACCCATTCTGACTCTTCCTTTTAAATTTGCATTTTATATTTTTCAGTAAGTCTTTTATTATAAGAGCTGAATGACTTTGGAAAAATATATAACTGCAATTATTTTGGCTCAAATTACAAAACCAAAGGGAATGATCATTTTTATGTCATTCTTATTCTGATTATGATTAAAAAAAAAAATTAAAAAACAGAACAAAATCAGATTATTTTGAAAAATTACTCTTGATTGTGTGCATGATGTGTAGAGCATAACATTGCTCCTAGTGCTGCTGCAAAAAGTATTAAATTTATTTTAACTCTTTCCAGGTATGTGAAATATTGCACCTACTGCAGCTGGAACATATTGTGATTTAATCTTAATTTCAATGCTCAGCTTTTTTATCATTACACTTTTTCATTTTTTTTAAATGCATATTATCTTTGCATATATGGGAGCTTTTTAGTTATATTTCAGGTTTTTTAGTTTCCTAATAGGACTTTGGGTAAAGAGAAAAATCAGGGGGAAGAGATGGGAGGAACCTTAACTGGGTCATCATTCAGAGGGCCATAGACCCCATACATGGGGCACAACCAACTTTCTTGAAGATTTTTCCATCCAAGATAACAGGATACTTAATCAAAATCTCAAGAAATCAATCAAAAATTAACTCCTTGTCCAGCAAAAAAGAGTGAAATAAAGTACAGGGACAGCCTAAGACTTCTAGATATTATATTTTGATGTTTTTTAATTCTCAGGATCCAGTTTGTGACCAACTGAAAACAGCCCCACCCACCAGCTGAGAACCACTGCTTTAAAGAAATGGATGAAAAGCTGTATCCGTTTTAAACGCAGGGCAAAAATGAGCCTTCAGGGTACACTTACACCAAGCCTAGCTGCCCTCTTTCATGCCAGAACATGATAGCCCCCCTCCCCAGTCCCCGCTGGCCTATTCCCACATTTCCAAACAGGCCTGTGATCAGATATGTCCAGATATGGTTTTGTAACACTCAGTGACTGTTTAAAATGACTGTGAGAGGAAACGGTGTTCTTGTTGCGCATCCATGATTGTGCTTATTCACTCATTCACACCCAAAGTCAAGGAACAGAGCAGTCACACTTGTTAAATTAACTAGACTTGGGAGTCAAATGTGCTAGAGATTGTCATATGTGAGGGTGCCATGAGCCACTCATTGAGATTTATTTAAATCGATTTGCTGTGCGACACTGTTCTATGTGAATTGTTTTAGGTTGGGTTTTTATACATAAATCTGACTTGACTTGACAATAAAGATGCTACTCAGATCTTGTGCATGTTAAAGGAACAAATATGTGACAACAAATATAACCTTTGCTCCTTTGGGACCAGCCAGGCCTGTCATGGATCCATCTGCAGAGAGGATGAGTCCTGGCTCCCCCTTTTCACCCTGCAAACATATGCAACAGTTAGCTTGTAGGCAAAGAGCATGCATAGGAGCAATATTCACTTCTATGAGACTGAGTGCATAAGAAAAAAGTCACATAGCTCGATACAAAAGCACTGAATCAACATACTTTGGGTCCTCGAGGTCCTTGAATTCCAGGTAATCCATTGTCACCTATTTGGCCCTGCAAACAATGAGGAAATAAAGAATAACTCAATGGTTAAACACAGGCCTCAGTGAAGACAGCAATCAAATAAAAAACAACTCCTGTTCGGCTGTCATATCAGTGTTTGTGCACTCATTTGTATCTGTTAGTAACAGTAAACCTGACAGCTGAGAGCATTAACTGGAACACAGGAGTCTTCCTCTCTGCAACAATAGCCATCTAAACACACACATTTGGTCTGCATGATTGATGTTTGTTGGTTTATACTCACAGCAGCTCCCAGAGCTTCAAAAATCCCTGAGAGGTTGAAGGAACCATCTGTATCGTTGAGCAGAAGCTGGTAAAGAAATAGAAGGAAAGGGTTGTAATCAAACTCACTGAGCAAATAAACACTAGAGTAAGACAATAAGATGGAGATTAGGTGGGTTTCTTTGGTGCTTGAGTTCTTGTTGTTCAGAAAGTAAGCAGAAACTTTGACAAACACTATAAAAAGGACATAAAAATTCTTGTTTTAGAATTTTTGCATATATATTTGGGTATCTGAGGTATCAACTGACCCACAAAATGAGAAACTAGCCTGTCAAGCCCTCTGTTTCTGCTTCTTATTTTCCTGAAATGCGGAATCAGATTAAGCAGATTCAGGCCCCGTTCACACAGAGATGAATTCAGGAGTATACGCAAAAGTTTTTTGTTGTATCAGCGTTTCATCCACACGGAAACGGCGTTTTGGGGGACAGTAAACGATACTTATTGAAACGGGTCCCAGAGTGCACAAATCTGTGAACGACTACCGTTTCGTCTCCGTGTGGACGGCCAACCGCATCTTTCTTGAAACGATTACGTCACACATAGCGTATCTGTATTAAAACGCCATCCCGGGTCCAACCAAAACAACTATGGTGGATTACAGGGACGTGTCCATGCTGCAGAAGCTACTGAGCTTGTTATGGCTTTTACAGCGAAATCTGTTGCTCCTTTACCACCACTGCGAAACACACACACCGTATGTTCTTAAATCCAATGCAGAGAACAACCAGAAGGGAAACTAGAAGAAAGTTTGTGTCTGTTTTCTGTGATCTTCTTCCCTCGTTTGGTGCATTTCCGTGGTAGCAACACAGCACCACGTACAGGCTTGGCATTTGCACTACAGCGTTTTCAGTCATTTTCAGTAGATCCGTGCTTATGCCGATATTTCCTGAAACGATCCCGTCTTTACAGAAAACTTTTTCAAAACGAATCGGCAATATATCGTTTTCGTCTCAATGTGGACAAGGCCTCAGTGCCCACTGTGACGTCACATCAAATCATTATAATCCCCGCCCCTAACACGGTATCTCAGCCCACACTCATGCAAATGAAGTAGATCGATTGTATTATAAGAAGCACACACAAAACAAACTGTTCTAAGAAAGACTGTTTAAAGAGGATTAATAACCTCCTTTGCTGCTTGATCCTGGTATTTTAGTCATATATGACCAGAGCACTGCACAGATGTTTCATCTAGACCAGGGGTGTCAAACTCAATCACAGCAGGAGCTGGATTCTGAATTTAGGTCTAACCTGAGGGGCTAACAGAGTCAACATTTAACCATAAACTGTCAACCTCATTTTCACTAGTAATGACTTAGCTTAACCTTGCAAAGCTCCCGTCTGAACTGTTTGGGCCTGGTTAGAAAGTGACAGGACCAATCAGCATCAAGGGGCAGTACTTTCGGGCGCGGCGGAGTCGTGACGTAAGCAAGCAGCAACAAGAGGCCGGTGCAATTATGGCAGAAGACATTAGTGTGGATGCTGCTAAAGCGCCAGTTTTATCAGAACTTGATGACATTTCTTCGTTAAAAGAAGAACAAAGAACAGCAGTGAGTTCTTCAAAAACAACAAAAGTAATGTACTGACATGTCGCTATGGTTTGTGTTATGCAGTTCTATATGGAGTTTATTCCTTGGTAAATGCGCATTTGTTGCTTTTTGTTGCTCTGATTGGCCCGTAAAGACGTGACAGACAGATTCACCCTCCAATCATCCCCCCCCCCCCGAGTTTTTTGAAAGCCTCTGCCCTTTCCTAAACGCTGTCTATGAGAGGTTTTCCAGATGGATGTGTTTCACACGGCGTGTCAGGTTACATGATTTTGGGATTAAAGGCTCAAATTCTCAAATATGTCTACCTTAGTAGCTCAAAAGGTCAAAACACAAATGTAAACATTGAAATAATATTTTTAATTGCAAATATATGAGATAAAAATTCAAAATAATGAATTTTGAGTGTTCGGGTGCTACTTACGTCTTGCAAGTTGATGATTGGTCCTGGTGGTCCAGGCGGTCCTGGAGGGCCTGGTAGACCATGACCATCTCGTCCTGCCTCTCCCTGAAAAACAGTTCATTTTATCTTCCAACAACAAGGGGCAGTAAGGTCAAGTTTGGTCTATTTTTTATAATTCTATGTGCATATGTTTGAGTTTCTTTGTCAAATATGTGCTTCTAGCTGGTTTTACCTTCAGTCCTGGATCACCTTTGCTGCCCTTTGGTCCCTATAGAAGAGCAAGGGTTAAACATGTTAAATATTCAGCCTGAAGGAGCAGCTTTTGGTGCTTTGGTCTTTATTCTGTCCATATTACATGTTTTTTATTGCTTATCTTTGCCTCCATTGACTGACCTCTGCACCTTTCTGTCCCTCCAGTCCAGGAAACCCTGGTCGTCCTATGATGCCATCCTCCCCCTGCAGATGCAGAAAGGGGAAAAAAAAATCCATTATTAGAAAACGATCACCTGTGCCCTTCATTCACCGGAGGCAAAGTGCAGCATCAAAAGCCTCTTATACTCTAATCTTCAGCTGTTTATTCAGATATCAGACTTGGAGACTTTTAAGAGGCTTTTCTGATTCATGCTGAATAGAAAAATAAGAAGCATCACACAGCACTCACCTTTTGCCCTGGCACTCCAGGTAATCCATCTCTACCATCTTTACCCTGTGAGAGGCAAGGAAGGAAAATAAGATCTTTAAAAAATGATAGCTCATGAATTTTAAAATGTTGCAGGCAAGTAGGTTTTAGAGATGTTTAATAGATAGGTCATGAAGTTTGAGCTGATGTTTGACCATCACACAGTGGTCAGCTTTTGCAGCGATCGAGGCATCTTAGAGTCCTCATATGGGAGCTAAAGTCACTCTATCTGGCAATAAGACAGCAGAGTGCAAACATGCATTTCTCACCGGTGGTCCTTTCAGTCCAGGGATTCCAGGAGGACCCTGTGGAAAAAAACACAAGAAACAGAATTTGAAGTGACAAGAATAACATTGATCAATTATAATAAAAAGAAAATAAAAACAAAGTAGTCTGATTTTCATACTAATTCATGTAGATCAGGGGTGTCAAACTCAAGGCCCGGGGGCCCCATCTGGCCCGTGGAACAGTTATACTTGGTCCACCAGATCATATCATATTATACTGGCCCACCAGTATGAGGTCTGTAGATTTCCACCAGTATAACAATGTAAACCTAACCTTAATGATTTAAAATATCCTTATTAAGTCATAAGAATTAAAAAAAGGGAAGAGTTGAAATAATTTGATAAAAAGTCAGGAATGTGGCAAAAGAAATTAATGCTTTATTTTGTATTTTCAAATTTGCATCTCACAATTATGACTTAAAGTTATGGTTTTGAGTTTTTATATATTATTTTGACCTTTTCAAATCATAATTTTGACTTTTATCTCATATTTTGACAATTTAAACTCCTAACTTTGGATTTTAATCGCAAATAATAACATTTTCTATCTAAAATCTTACATTTTTGGCTCATCTTTGGACCTTTATAACTGAATATTTTTAATTTTATCTCACATTTTGACATTGAAAACTCATGATATAGAATTTTATCTTTTATTTTGACCTTTAAAACTATTGATTATGAATATTATCTCATATTTTCACCTTCTAAACTTTTCATTTAGAATTTTTTTTCTCATATCTTGACATTTTCAACTCCTAAATATAACTTTCAATCCCAAATATTGACGTTTCAATTCGAAGTTTTAAATTTTTCATCTCATATTTTGACCTTTTAAACTCACGATTTTGATTTTTTTTAGCACTTTAACTATTGAAGATCATGATTTTAACTTTTGATTATTTTATTTTTTCAATCTGAAAATGATTTATCATCAATGGATCATCAATGTTAAGTTTTTTTTTCCTTATAATTTGTTACGGTGAAGATGAGGTTGACCGTTTATGGGAAATTTAGGCCCTCAGGTTAGACCCAAATCCAGAATTCGGCCCCTGCTGTGATTGGGTTTGACATCCCTGATGTAGATGTACCTGTGGACCACTAGAGGGCACAGCTCCTAAACCACTCAGCAGCCCAGATCCTTCCAAGTCCTGAAAGATTGACAAAAATTATTTATAATTTATCAAACTTCATTAAAAAATATGAGCACATTAAAACTTATCTGATGTGACTTTACATACAAACATTTTCTGCTTCCTAAAAACAATCAAACTGCTTTTGTTTGTTTTCTGAATTGTAATCATGAAGGAAAGTGCACCTCAAAGTCAAAGGTGTAGCCTTTTCCAGGTGGGCCTGGAGGCCCTGGAGGGCCAGGTAGACCTCTGGGACCAGGCGACCCTTCTGGACCATCAGAGCCGGGTAGGCCTGGAAACCCTGGAGGGCCTTGATCTCCCTGAAAGATGTCAAATCATAATCAGAAACCATCTACAACAAACAAGGAAGACATTAAAATAATCAAACATGCAGGAGTGGGAGGAAAAGATTTAAGATGTTACCTTCGGTCCTGGCTGCCCGTTCACACCAGGTTCACCCTGTGAATCAGATTTTAAATCAGTAGTGTGATTATACTTTCTGCTTTGTGTGAAAACCAGAGCATCTATTACAGCACAGACTTGCTTACATTTAATCCCTTCAGCTTTATTATCCCATGGAGGTCACCTCATTAACAGCGTGGCTCTCTTGTTAGCTAGTTATTTAGTTTGTCTGTAATTGTTTTGCTAACAGAGCACTGAGAGGCCTGCTCAGGGGAAATAAGACTGAGCTCATACAAAAAGCACACAAAGCTGGGGGCTGATCCTGCTGCACTCACTTATAAGAAAACACATTTTCAGATTCAATACCTGCAACAGAAATTCAATATTTCCTAATTAAACTACACTTTTTGTTAAAGGAGCGATTTGATACTGCAGTATTTTTCTGTCTTTACTGAGAATAAATCTGGATTAAGGTAAATTAGCCTTACCTTGTCTCCTTTCTCCCCAGCAGGCCCCGGATCTCCATCTCTTCCATCAACTCCCTGAAACGGAGGTGAAACATTGAAGATGCAGAGATCTTTTTCATGCAACACCAGTAGGAAATGAATTTATTCTATTACACAGTTAGCATTAAACCAAAGGCAAATGCAGATGCACCCTATCAGAAGATGAGCCAAACTCATCGTTTTAGTACAAAATAGCCTACTGTAAGCATATTAATCAATAACTCTATCCATTTATCAGCATGTTAGTAAAAGCATCAGACAGTTTAACCATAAAAGACACATTTCCCCCAACAGATACTGCAGCTGACCATGTTCTGAAGCTCTTAAAGTTCTATAAAACACTGTCAGGATATGACTTTAAGAACCTTTTCTATATAAAATGTGCCCTTATTTACTCAGATACTACTCAGGTCCTAAATAAAAATGCAAAAACCACACACAATATTTCTAATAAATCCTGTGATACAAGAAAAGGTAAGAAAGCAGTGGAGGAACATGGACTTTCAAAACAAAGCTGGGGGAAATACTGCCTTTTTGGCCCCTTGGATCTGCTGGGGCCAGCCATTAATACCTGGCCAGACCCTGAACCAGAACCAGACATTGAACCAGACCCAGAGCCAATAAACCACTCCTCAATCACCTGTAAACAGAAGTTAGGGCAGACATGTAGGCGTGCTAGGAATATAATCATGGCTCTCTTTAAGTCAACTGTATTCAAAAGGCAGGTGTTTTACCTGGAAGCTTAATGTTTTGATAAAGATTCACTGCTGCATTCTAGGTTTGCAAATCATCTCTGACAGGAAACTCAGATCAATTGTAATGACCTTTACTCTCCTGAATACGCTGAGGAAAAAGTGCATGGTGAAACCAGAAGGGACATCAGGCCGTCTTAGGTAGATTAACATTTAGGCTATAACAAATTCAAGCTAACATTTGCATATTCTGTCTAAAATATTACACTCCAGCTAAGATAATATAAATGTTTTCTATCCACCTTATTCCTAGCCCCCATGAAAGGCTACCTTGTGGATTCTTGGTGTGACTTCTGGAGCCTTTTGTCACTAAAGTAAGTGATAAAACAGATTCAGAGATTAAAATGAATGTCAGTTATCCTTTAAACAGTATAATGTATTATTCCTCTGCCCTCTTCTATCAAGGACAATATGAAGAAATGGTCTCAGATAACGTACACATTATATTTAGCTTTATTAGCTGTGAAACAGTGCAGGTTAGTCATGTTTTGTTGAATAAGGTGGGGCTGACCCTAAGGAGAGCGAGCCCAGTCAGAGCCTTAACATCTCACATCACCTGAGGTTTTTTCTGTTTAGTTTTAATTTTACACGCTAGCTTGTGGCATATGTTGTAGAAAATGCCCAGCGTAACTATCAATTTCAAAACAAGCTTGGTTAGAGTTTGACATGCATACTTCAAAAAAATACTTAGATAACAAAGGTTAAAAACATTATAACAAATAATAAAAAAATACATTAAAAGATGTTAAAAAAAAGATAAAATGAATGAATGAAAACAAGTAAATAAATTAACAAGGATATAAATAAACTGACAAATAATAACTGATGAATTTAAAATAAAGGACTAAAATGATAAAAAAAATAATTTAATCATATTATGTAAAAAATAAATAAATATAAAATGAAGAAAAGAAAATAAATATATAAAAATAATCAAAATTGAAATAGATAAAACAATAATAAATAAATAGATAAATAAAATCTGAAAATGAATAATACAATAATGAAAATGAGAAATAAAGAATAAAATGGTTACAAAATAAATATTAAACAACAAAAAAGTAAAAAATTATATTAAATTAGAAAATAATGAAAATAATAAATAAATAATTATAAAATTAAATAAAAATAAACACACAAATAAATACAAACTGAAATAAAAACAAAACAAAAAAATTAGAAATAAAAATAAGTAAACAAACAATAAATAAAGTTTGAAGTTAAAGTTGGAAATAAATCAAAGTAATGCAAATAATTAAGAATAAATGTATAAGGATAAAATAAAATTTATGAATGTGAATGAATAAAGATTAAATGAATAATCAAAAGTAAAAAAAATTAGAAAGATAAATATACAGAAAATGTGAAACAAAAAGGACTTAAAGACTACTTATATTTAGAAGAATATTATCTTACATTTTGAATTGTGGTCATTCTAAAATTCATCTCAAGTTGCATCCATGATCATATCCACAGTAGAGGCCCAGGGAATAAGGTAGATAAAATTTATTTTACTAACTAACATTAGAGAGTTACTTGGCAATTAAACTGTTAGCTTATGGGTTCTTTCCTTGGCTAGCTAACTTATATTAGCTAACTCTATCCTTTGTTTGCTAATGTTATGATAGGAAATTTATAGTTTGTTGGTAACATAAGCTTGAGTTACTGAACAGCCAATTATTCTCTGCAGGCTAACTCAACCCTTCACTAAAAAAGATCATCTCTAGCTAGCTAACATTAGCTTGGCTATTATTTAGTTGGACTAAATTGGATTTTTACATTCATATTCTGTCTTAAATTAATGACCAGTTAAGAAACGCTGAAATGGTAACAGGTCAAATATTATATTTGTAAACCTGTAACACAGCAGACGTAACGTACTTAAGGAACTTCGAGGAATCGGAGATGTGTCAAGTTTCAGAGTAGGGATGTTAAATTGTTTACTAGTGACAGATGAGAAGAAGGTGAAACATCAAACTTACCGGCAGTCCAGGTTCACCTTTCTCTCCATCCTTCCCGTCTTTCCCAGGAGCCCCAGGTGGTCCAGGAAAGATATCCTCAGATGGGGTTCCTGGGGGCCCTGGCTGTCCTGGAGGGCCTGGAGGTCCTGGGGGCCCCTGATGAAACAAGGTAACATCTCAGTCAGAGGGCAGGCTGGCTGCTTGTTGAGCTTGTGGTCCAATGTGAGGATAAACTTTCACAATGCATCACCTAAACAAAATGCTCCATACAGTACACAGGGCGACCAGAGGTAATGTGAGATCCTTCAGATGTTAGTCAGAATAAACAATATGTCAATCCTAAACCTCCAGTGACAAAATAATGATAACATAAACGGTTCTACTCTGAACAAACTTCAACGCTATGCTTCATATTTCACCCCAGAAAGAGAGAGAGAGAGAACACTTACCCTTATGAGTTCTGCATCACTGTCGAAGTCTTCAAATCCTGATCCCTCCTAAACACACACACATGACAAGTGTGTTATTCTGGATTGATTTGTTCTTTTACATTTATAAATAACTGAACTAAAGCATTAAGAGAAACTGCAGCATTTAGTATAAAGGAAAGAACATTTAAGAAACATGAGAAATTTTTGCTTCTATTTGGCCAAAAATCCAAGGAAACCCACCAGGAACCTTGAAGACTTGCTAGGTTGCCCTGGAGGTCCAGGAGGACCTGGAAGACCTGGTAGTCCCACACCAGGATCACCCTAAGGACAAGTGTTTTTTATGAAATATGGCTTCCTTACAAGTTAAACAACAGACACATCTGTGTAAATCCTAGATTATCCTGGCGATAAGTGACTTGATATCAAAGCAAAGGATTGTTTACCTTGTCTCCCTTAGGACCAGGCTCTCCTTGTAATCCTGGAAATCCTGGAATCCCGGATGGCCCCTTGAAAAGTGAAGTTACAGCTTTGTTCACTGGTACATCAGAGAAAGCAGTTTAAATGTAGTTCACTGATATTTATCCAAAGCTAGATAGTAAAAGCAGGAATGAGGCCAAACCAGAGCTTTGTCCAAAGCCAGATCTTTGACCTCAGTGATGTTAACATGCTGGTCAGTGATTAATATAATCTATGCTTAAGTGTAGTTTTATAGATCAGGATGTGGGTTCTTTCCTGCTTCAGTTTTCCCCTGAGAGACTGAAGAGCGACCTTCACATGAACACGACTATAAATCTACCAGACTGCAAATACTTTACTTACAGCATCGCCAGTTTCTCCTTTGCTTCCCTGGAGAGGAGACAAAAATAGCAAAACAATCCATCATTGTATCATCTGAGCTGAAGGACTGACCCAAACAACACTCTGTGCTCTGAATAGCTCTGTCGAGGTCTGTGTCAGTAAAAAGCAGATCATTTAAATATTAACGTGATAATTCTTACCGGCTGTCCGTCTTTCCCAGGAAGTCCAGGTTTGCCTGGAGGTCCCTCTGGTCCTTGTGGACCCCGGGGTCCTGGCTCCCATCCCTCACCATCTCGTGAGGCTGGCCCTGGAGGGCCAGGAGGTCCTGGTGGACCAGCTGAGCCTGGCTCACCTCGCTCCCCTTTCTGTCCTGGAGACACCTGTAGAGACTGGAGGTTCAAGACTGAGTTATTGATTTTCACTCATTTAATGTAGTTTGATTCAGAGAAATTAAGAAATCGAGTATTCTAGCTTACATATGTTTGATAAAATGGCCCGTGCTCTGTGATTTTGTTTTGTTCAGTTGCATGAAAAGCAAAGAATTCGAAAAAAAAAGTAATTTGGTGAGCAAAGAAAACTGTGGATTTATGGTGTTTAAAAATGCTGAGCCTATATTATAAAATAAGTAAAAAATATGAATGGGGCTCAGTTATTGTGTTATCTCTTTAGACTGTTTATATTTCATATATAGACATACATATACTGTATGTATTTATTTTGTTCATATTTTTTTGTATACATTTTATATAATTGTTGGACATATTTATTTTGTAGAATTTATATATAAACAAAACTTACATTTATCAAGTTGTATACTTCTCTGTTTATCTTATAATATTCTATATTTTAATTATTTTTAAAATTTTATTATTATTGATTTCTTATATTTTATAAACTTTTTTGTTACCTATTCAAATATTTCATTATTTGAATATTTATTATTTTATTTTATATGTATATTTATACAACTATTTATCTGTATGTATTAATTTGGTTGTTTTAAATACTTATTTGAATATATTCATTTGTATATTATGTACACAATATAACTATATTTGTATATCCTTAATTCATATATATTTATCCTACTCTTCAACATTTTTTATTTGTTTCAATTATTACATGTATTTTATATTTGTATTTTTATTTGTTTATTTTATTATTAGTATATTATTTATTTGTATATGCCACTATATGATTGGTATGAATGAATTCACATGTATTTAACCTGAATTTGCTAAATTTATTCGTTATATATTTATATTCCTTTATATATATACTGCACATATTTATTGAGTAAACATTTATTGCATATATAATTCACTGTATATTTCTTTACAAAATATTATTTATCTATTTAGAAATCATTCTTAATCGTGATTTTTGTGACTGACTACTGACCCTTGCTTCTGCTTTTTCCTTTGTGTTGTAATGCTGCTGCTCTAAGGGCCTCGACTTTCCCCCCTGGGGACAAATAAGTTTCTTTGATTGGATTGAATTAGCTTTTGTAGTTGTGAGACACTTATGCGGCATGATTTTGTCTCAAACGTGTTCACTATGAAATGAAGTCTTGCTTTTAATTCTTCCCTTCAGATTTTGAAAAAAATATGTTATTTACATTTAAAAAAAAAATCAATAGCAATACTTAAAATGTAAATCATTAATTGTATTTCACTTCAATATAACTAAAGTCGTGTATTAAATCAGTACTTACAGTGTCAGGGATGGAGGCTGTAGGATCTGTCTGAAGTGATTTCACTGGAACAAACACAAAAGGAGTCACATGAGTATGATATTGGCTTCATTTTTCAGTAAAAGAGGAAAAAAACATACCCTTTTCTTTAAAATGTGAAAAGTAATAGAATAGTTACTTTAAACCATCAGTTAGGAGAAGTTTAATGACAAAAAAGGGGAAAGAGACATCTGTTAGTAAAGTACAACATCTAAAGTAGTCGTATCAGCACCATCTGCTGGTCAAATCTGGGAACTACACCACAGGAGAAGTAGTTGTGGTTATGTATGACAGCATCACTTCTACAACCATGCACATGTTAATTTAGAAAAAGTGGGCCTGTGTGTTATGAAGGAATCAGATATTTAAGCCCTGAAATTGGACATTCTCTGCCACATTTTCTCCTATCTTTATTTCCCTTTTAGGCTAACTAGCAGTTAAGTAGACATCTCCTTACACCAAACTATATAAAAATAAAATTCCGTGACATAGAATTTAAGACTTAGTTTATTTTTTACCTGTCACTGTTGTTGTTTCTGCCTCCTCTCCTGAAGTCTCGTCAATGTCTTCATCGTCAGAAGGTGACATCTCGGTGGGTGGGGCTCGGACTGGGGTGCTATAGGTGGGGTCCAGCACAGGGAGGGGCTGAAACATTGACAAAATCATAGTCACTTCACACAAAAAAATGCAAAGAGGAGAATAATGACTATTTTCTTACTGTGTTGCTGATAGACCACATTAGAAAACATTCTTAGATAGTGGAAAATATGCAGGCATATTTCTAGGGCTAGCATGTGATTAGTAAGCTTACTATCCTTAAATGCTTGTCTATATTTTAGATCCTGGCTTGCATCAACAGCTCTTTCTCCCGAGACTGATCATAACCATTAAAAGAGCCAAGTGAATGTCTGCCACAGATGGCAGGAAATGTTTTCTCTCAGAGCAGATCCAAGTACAGAGACAGAAACATTCCTCACATTACACCTCGCTGAATCACTCCGCTGCAGAGCATCAACATAACTCTACATTATTTTTACAAGATTATCTGGGCTGATAAAACAGCTAGACCTCATGTCCTGCTGCTCTGTTAATAAATGATCCATGAAACGATCAGCAATTAAACTCCAATGCTTCTGCTGTCATATGAATTGCTCAGTATTGAACTACACAAACTCTATGGATTTGCAGAAACTTGTTGAGTGGAAACTTGACACTCTGCAGCCTCCACCGGTTGCATGCTCGCCCCCTTCAGGCACCAATCATATCTAATCAATTAACATCAGCCAATGAAATGATTTAATAATATTTCCACTCCTGCCTTTCATCTATTGTCCTCATTTTTACAGAGAGCACTGAACTGGCATGGAGCCGCCCATATCGCCATGTTCCAGTCTCCAGCAGGCCTGTGAGGATAAGAATTGTTGTCTTTGGACCCGGTCCAGCCCAGCTGAATGTGAGCAGAGGACCGAGGGATAAAGTGTGTGAGTCAGAGCGTATATGCACACCATGGTATACTCTCTCTCCTCCACAATCTTCTTTACTTCATCTCGTCCCTCCATGTCTTCATAATCACCGTCACCGCTTCCATATCCAGACGCCTGGAGTCAAAAAAAGAGACAAACGGAGTCAGAAGATAAACAGAGACAGAGATGATTAAAAGCTCCCTTTAAGCTGCACAATTAGAACGCAAAATAAGAAGAGATGCCAAAAATGCTGCTACGCCCATTTAATAAAAGAAAAATCGGGTACAAAGTGTTTGTTTTCCACTCTTACTGCCTTGACACTGATTATACTGTTTGTTTGTAGCTCCACTTCTACTTTGAAAACACTCTTGATGTCGATGTTAATTTATGCTTCCAATCAATGCTCAAAGCAGAGTAAAAGAGGATTTGTAGATAAAAATATCTTCTAGCATTTTCAAATATTGCATTTTTGATCATTTCGGCAAGCAAAATTTATCCTTGCAGAGATATAATCCCAGATTTAGCAGATTTAGCAGATTTAGCATGATTAGCATCACCAATAGAGCTGCTGTGCCTTATTTAGAATGATTGCCTTTAAAACACCGCTGTCTGAATTTTAAAACGGTAATGAATTATAACCAGTAAGCCTAAGACAATTTTTGTTAGGAGGTATCAAAACTATTTTTTCTAAACTACAGAAATCTGAATAAAGATGTTTGGAGGTGTACTTTCAGGTGTAGGATGCCCTGAAATATGCAACCTTTAGCCCCTAATGTTTGATGTACTTGTTCATAAAAGTCTTATTTTACAGGTTTAAGAGGCAGTTCAGTGGCTTGTGTCAGTATTTTCAATAGATATTCTCCCTCCTTTAGTGTCTAATTCAAAGCCCTACTAGAACATCCATTCATTTTCCTTAGGCTGGTATCTCACGGCTGTAGACCGCGTCTCAGACGCCCCCCTGAGCAGAGCACTACTGAAAGACGCCGCGTCTACCAGAATGGAACAGTGATAATTTTGTCGACTAAAACTATGACTAAAAATGGTCGACCACAACCTTTTTTTCCATGACAAAAACTAGACTAAAACTAACAAAAATAGATCTGTGATGACTAAAACTGACACAAACTAAGTTTAGTTTTATCAAGATGACTAAAACTAGACTAAAACAGGTTCCTGCAGATAAAGGCATAATGAGGAAGGTTTCTGACGGACAAATTCCTCAGATTAAGAGAGCAGATTCTAAAATGCCATTACAAAGCAGCAAACAGGTATTTGAAGCTGCTGGTGCCTCTGGAGTCCCACCAACCTCAAGGTGTAGGATCCTCCAGAGGCTTGCAGTCGTGCATAAACCTACTATTCGGCCGGCCCTAACCAGTGCTCTCAAGCAGAAACGGTTGCAGTGGGCCCAGAAATACATGAAGACTCATTTTCAAACAGTCTTGTTGACTGATGACTGCTGTGCAACCCTGGATGGTCAAGATGGAGGAGTAGTGGATGGTTGGTGGATGGCCACCATGTCCCAATAAGGCTGTGATGTCAGCAAGGAGGGGGCGGAGTCATGTTCTGGGCCGGAATCAGTACAATAGCAGTACAATAGCAGCAGTACAATAATCGTTTTGACACCACACATCTGAGGATTATTTGAATAGATCATTATTGCCACAACTTCAGAATTAGTACAACCCCAGTAATTTCAGGGGGCAATTCTGGCCCTAAATTGGGCTTAAAATACTCCAGTGCAATGGTTCTCAATTAGTGTCACAAAGTAGGACACAGAGCTTTTTCAGCAGGTCACAGATGTGCGTTTAAGGATAAGAAAAGTCAGCTTTGTGCGATGCAAGGTTTGCTTGCATCTACCTTTAAAACTATATGACATGTTAGTGCGATTCTACCTTTAGACTTGATGCAATATTGCAACTTTTGGATGATCTTGTTGTCTTTAAGATGCAAGACTGAGAAACAGCAAAGAGATTTGCTAGAATACAAGCTTGAAGGCTGATGGGATCAAAAATCCATTTATTCTAGCCCTACATGTAAAGGCTGAGACAGAGAGATGTGGTTTTCTCAGGTGCCCTTGGGTCTAAATTGATTAAGGAATAACAGGAAGGTGGAAAGGTAGCTAGATAGTACTGGTTTCAATCTACTGTTAACACTAAAACCACTGTAGATCTCTATATACCTAAAACAGCCAACAGGTCAAATTTACCTGTCATCAAATGCCTTGATTTTCATAAATAGCTCTGATCAAGGACTGTTAGTTAACCACTGACATTGAACAGCTTATTAACCACGGATGGCAAACTAAATCACTGTTGGAAGATGATCTGTCACATAGAAAACTGTCTTTGGACTGATTGCCAACCCTGAAACTTCCTCATCATGGGATTCTTGTTTGTTAAAAGCACTGAGATGCCTTTTGACACTTAACAATGGTAAATGTCTTTTTCCCTGCTGTATCCATGGTGACGGTTGATCTATTGACCTCTGATTAGGCATTGCTGCAATAGAGAGAATGTATTTCCATTGCACCATCTATTTATGTGGTTTGAAATTTATTCTAGTTTGAAATATCACAGAGGTAAATCAAGGGTTTTTATGGGGTGAATGTGACCTGCATGGTGGTTCTATGTATAAATGCCCATTAACAAAATTTGGGTTTAGGCAAAGATTTTTTTTTTTTTTTTTTATGACATCAGGTGCTTTAAAACAAACTTTTAGGAAAAGTCAAAGACTGACAGTCTTTGAAATTGTACACATCAAGTAAGATACAATTAAAGAACAGCTTTGGGTAAATTTTACCCATTGGCAGTTCTAGTGTTAAAGTCTAAAGAAGCAGATGCAGAAAAATTAATTTCATGCTGGCAAAATAGCGAGACCAATGTTGATATGACACAAAAATACATGAAACATGGGTTCTCGTTTAGGACAAATGGAACTAAGGGAAGTAATAAAACCATCAAGAAGACAGAACTAAGTGGTTGAAAGGTTGTTAGAATGTGGGTCATGATTTAAAGTTACAAAGGTGGTGGTAGCAGAGGCGTAGCTGGGGATTTTGGGCCCACAGAAAGAATATTAACCCCCCCCCCACCCAATTTACCGGCTAGCCAAGCACTACATGTTGCATCATTTTTTTTCAAAATATCTGTGCATGCATTTGAATGTTTTTGGAACCATAATCCCCCATTTATGACCAATATTTTTACCATGGTTAAATTAAATTTACCTGCATTAATCCGCAGTGCTGGACTAGACCATTTGGACATTTTTAAGGAAGGAATAGGGCCCCTCAAGTGTTGAATTTTATTCTATTTGATACGAATTTCAGTCTGTTGACTGATTCATTTAGTCACTTTTGATTTAATAATGACACTAATTTCTTAGAAAAAAAAATTATAACACACTTTTCATTGCAGGCTTTCAAGGGCCCCTCCTTAATGTTGGCCCGGGTAATAGGTACTGTTCCCCCCTGTGGGTCCACAGGATCAGCCAGTTGAGAACCACTGGTTAAGTGGTTACTGTGATAAGTGGGTAAATTTGGATTTTTTTTTTTTCAGCGCAACAACTTATTCAGTTGTTATCTCAAGATAAAAATACTCGTTTCCCCGATAATGAGTTAATTCAGGTGATTTCCTTGAGATTGTTCAATTAGCTCTGAAAAAATTCCAGCCTTAATCCACATTTTAGAACCCATTTTGGTTATCATGTTTCACTGATTGCATGCACTTGTTCTTACAGTTTAAAAGAATGCTTATAAATAGGTTATGCTGTACTGGAACCAAGGCAGAAGCTTTCAGTTTAATAGGATAAAGCAGCATGATTCACAACCCTGTGTGCTTCCAAGTGTTTGCTATTTAATTCCTCTGCTGGACAATAAAACAGGCCAGTTGTAAGCTTTTCAGAAGCCCTGTATGTCTACTGCTGCCCACATTTGTCTGTATAGTTAATGTAGTACCATTTTTGCACCACTAGAGGGCGGTGTACTTCCATGTTGAGTCTTCTGAGCATGCTTCCTCAGAGCAAAGTGATAGAAAACTGTGCATTTGTGTAATCTACACACTCACATAAGGATCGTCCTCCTCGCACTGGTCATCTGGGGCCGTGGGATCTGACTTGAGCACCAGCTGCTGGATGGAGCCCTGGAGGAGAGAGAGAGAGCGGGAGAGTGTGTTAGATAGCATGGTAATTTAATTCATTCTGTGTTATTAAATTTTATTAGCGCTTTAATGCGAGTTTCCCACACAACAGCATGATAACAGTTGATCTATCTCTGTGTCTGTCATTACCCTGCGCATTATCCACCACTCAGATGATGGAACACATTCACACGAACACTCTGATAAACAACCACAACCAGCTGGAAGCTTCATGATCATCCAAAGAGCTTTTTCACATTAGTCTGAGAGGATGAAATCAGAGTGCAAAATCACATTCATTATGTCCGTTTTTTTTTTTTAAGAAGTGTCAGTGCGTATGGAAAAGAAACAAAAGGCACTTTATAGCTGAGTTATGAGTTATTAAAACTGCCTGTTTTTCAAGTGTTGGGTCAATATATTTGACAAAACAGCAGACAGAGTTTTCTGTAAAAGAGCAGAAGCAATCTCTAGGTTTGCTAACAGCTGCTACATCATGTCTGTGAATCAACAAGGGGCCTGTACTTGTGTTAACACTCTGACAGTTCAACACTGCAGCAGTCCAGATGACAACACTGACATCAGCTCTACAACTGCTCTAGACTGAAATATAGATGTTTAGTTCTGGTAATTAAAGGGATATTTCGGTATTTTTGAAGGTGGCTTGTATGAGGCACATAGCGATAGTAGTGCATTAGCCTCTGGGGATTTTAGTGAGCGTTGCCCTAAACAGCACGTGCTTGGAGAAGCTAGGCTATTCAGCGCCACAGATGGGTACAGCTCAGGGGTGTCAGACTCAAGGCCTGGGGGCCAAATCCGGCCCATGCTGCAGTTTTACCCGGCCAGCATGGTCATACCATATTTTCATTAGAACTGGCCCGCAGGTCTGAGGTCTGTAGCGCCACATTACGTAATAACGCCGCATTATGTAATAATGTAATAAATTTTCAATTCTTTATGTAATAACGTTGCATTTTGTAAGCCATTAAGTGGTTAGAGTTAGGTCAAGGTAGTTGGGTAGGGCATACCTTGGTGCCCACACTAAGCCCTATGGCTAGGGTTATTACATAATGGGGCATTATTACATAATGTGGCGCCACAAGGTCTGCAGATTTCCTCCAGAATAGAAATGTAAATTCAGCCTTGAAGATTTAAAATATCTTTTAAGTCGTAAAGCGTAAAAATAATAAGAAAGTAAGGAATGAGGGAGAGAAATGAATTTGTTTTAATATTTTAAAATTCAAAATTATGACTTAAACTTAGGATTTTGACTTTTTATCTCATATTGTGAACTTTTAGATTCCAATTTTAAATTTCAAGCCATATTTTGAATTTTCAATATCATGATTTAAAATTCAATCTCATATTTTACCCTTTTAAACTCCTAACTTTGGCTTTAATACCATATCTTGACTTTTTAAACCCATGATTTAGAAATTTGTCTCATATTTTGACCTTTTAGATTCACAATCTTAAATTACAAGTCATATCTCAACCTTTTTAACTCAAAATTTTGCTTTTTATCTCATATTTTGACCTATTTAACTCCTAACTCTGATTTTTAGTTCAAAATTTCAACCTTTAAACACATAATTTTGGATTTCATCTCATATTTTGACTTTTGAAGTCATGATTTTTACTTTCTATCTCATAATTTGCCTTTTCAAAACATTTTTTTGACTTTGGATTTTGTGTTCCAACCTTTTGAACTAATCATTTATCATCACTCCCTCTCCCCCTTAATCAATTACCTGTGAAAATAAGGTTTAGAGTTTATGGTTAAATGTTTACCCTGTTAGACCCTCAGGTCAGACCTAAATTCAGATTTGAGCCCCTGCTGTGATTGAGTTTAACACCCCTGGTATAGCCGATATCTGTAATTTAGCGGCTTTAAGATAAAAACGGGCCAAAAAAAACAAAACAAAACAAAACAATGCAGGCCCAGTTGTACATTGTACTCACATTTTTAAGCATCTGTGTTTGGCACTATTTTGCAAAAAGGGCTTCGGCTACCGGCTACGTGCTCATCTGCCTCAGCAAATCTGAACAGCTGTCTGCATCTGCAGGCACCTGCCAAACTCAGACTCATCCATCTGACTGCCAAACAGAGAATGCATCACTCCATCACTGTTAATTTCATTGACTAAACTATGACTAAAAATGTTTGGCGACAGCCTCTTTTCCGTGATGAAAACTAGACTAATACCAGCCAAAAATAGACCTGTGATGACTAAAATTGACAAAACATAAGTTTATTTTTTGTCAAGATGACTAAAACTAGACTAAAAAGTAATTTAGTTTACATTAAAAATCAATTATATCTCTCCACTGTGGGTAAATCTGTCAAAAACCAACCATCTGTATCTCTTTTGCCTCTTAGCAGTAGAAAGCAGGGAACCCAGTGCAGAGAACACACTAGCATGATTTGGTACCAGATTTAGGTAAGAGAATAAATGCTTTGACTAAAACTAGACTAAAATGTCAGGACTTTTCATCAACTAAAAATAGACTAAATTAAGAAAGGGTAGAAATGACTAAAAGGTGACTAAAACTAAAAGACATGGAATCAAAAGACTAAGACTGAGAGTAAAATTTTAAAAAGGTGTCAAAATTAACACTCCACAGAGCGTGTTTTCATTGCCCCCGCTCTGTAATTTTACGTGGTTGTCTTGGTGACTGAGTTGCTGTTGTTCCTAAACGCTTCCACTTTTGAATAGTACTACTTTCAGCTTACTGTGTAATATCCAACAGGGATGAAATTTCACAAACTGACTTATTGCAAAGTCGGCATGCATCACAGTCCCACGCCTGAAGTCACTGAGCTCTTCAGAACCACACATTTTGTATCAAACGTTTGCAAATAGAGACTGCATGGCTAGGTGCTTGATTTTAAACACCTGTGGTGATGGGTCTGACTAAGAGACCTGGATTCAATTATTAGCAAGTCTGGCCAAATATTTGTGTACAACTTCAACTTACAGAAAACTTTGCTTTCCCTGAAAATGAGCTTAGTGTCACTATGGTTACGGTCAACCTCAGCTTCATGAAGTGTGCTCACCATATCCTCTTCTCAACTTAGTTCTTTGTTAATGGAAACTAAGGCTGAATCCCAAATCTCCCCTTAACCCTCAATCTTAACCCTCAGTCTCAAAATGTGCGTTCCCGAGAAGTGCGAGGGCTGTCCCAGTTCCCCCGAGAGTTGAGCTGAGGGGTGAGTTTGAGGGCTTTAAAAGAAATCGAGCTAAAAATGTAAATTACTTTGTTAATAGTGATGTAAAAATTACAAAAAACACTCCAATATGTTGTGTTATGAATTATTTGCTTTTTCGTAGCTAACATTTACTTTTATTTTAACGATCATAAGCCGGTAACCGTGCTGTCGCGAACAAGCCTACGAGTTACAATTGGAGTCTGGTGTTAGCAAATGGCCGTGTTATATGGGTGACTTTAAGCTGAATTTGTCCGTGGTTGTGGTGTTTATACATGTTATTCGGTTGAATATTAACACGTTCTGGTTGTTGTTCTTCTTCCTCTGAATTGACAGACTACGCAGTTTTGGCACATTACTGCCCCCTACAGTCTGAAATCATAACTGCTATTAAGGGGTGTCCCATTTCTAAATCACGAGATGGCCCTTACACTTGGTTTTGAGGGGCGAGACTTAGGGTTGAGTTTAAGAGTAAGATTGGGGTTCAGCCTAACTGTTGACTGAGTGAGCCAAGCGGACCAGACCTAGTGATAATGAAGAAATGATGCATTTTTTTCAGACAGTGTGAAAAAAAGTCACTTTCAGTCTGAATTTGTTTCATAAATCCGCTTAAAAGTGGAACAAGAAAGACTGGCAGTTTACTTCCTTTCACAAGTTTTCTAAGATAATTTAAAATTCTTATTAGGTCCGTGAACAGATGCAGAATAATATCATGTGTGCAGCCATTCTATGCCAATAAATCTGCTATTGTTTCAAATGTATGTGCACACTATTGAAAATTGTATTTTTAGAGCTGCCTTCTAAATCAGTGTCGTTCCTGTCTTATTCATTGATATTGCATTCACACACTTCATCTAACACCTGTTTTAAATGAAGTGAAGCTCAGTCTTTGAAATTTAATCATGTGACAAAAAGAGAGAGAGGAGGAGCAGATCAAATCAGAGACATCTGTTTGTGCCGTAAACAACACAAGAATGCACCACGTAAAGCTTTCCACTCCATCCAGACAGTTCTGTTATTCCCTCGTAAACTGAGCCACAGCAACAGCAGGGATCGATTGTGATAAAACTTGTCAGTTTGTAAAACTTTCGATCACATAAATGTAATCATTCTGAAGTAGTGGGAGGATTTGTTTGTGATGCTGACTCAACTGTTAGTGTTTGCTTATTTTTAACCATGCAACCATGAAATGGTCAGATGGCTGCATGCACAAGGGTTTTATGAAGTCATGCAAATATGCATGTAAGAAGTGGATATCTTTGAAAGGTTAAGCTCACAGTGGACTATGTAGCTGGGAGGGTAGAGGCTTCAGGTGATCAGCTTAGATACAAATGAAGACAGCTTTATACTGCAGCCTGTGACTCGCCCACATACTGGGCCTTGTGCTGGAGTTTTCAGATGTCAGACATGGTTAATAACAGCGTTAGGTACTTGTACGGTGTTGTTCTGTGTCTGCAGCTCCTGGCAGCCATCATGTTGAGAGAAGTGTTGCCAAGGAACAGAGAGGATGAAACTTTAGCTGGAGCTGGCTGAGAGTGTTTGCGTGCACAACTTCAATGCTGCTGCAGGAAGGTCGACACACTTTGAACTGAGTTGACAAAAGAAACACTGACAACACACCATAAACAACAAAATGCTGAGAACCTCTTTTGCCACTAGGGGTCACCACTTGATCTGATTGTAACAAGAATGTAGCATGACTTGAGAGGTCCAAAGTGATAGGAGTAGCTACCCAAGCTTTTATTATATCAGTGTGTTCAAGAATTTTATAACAAAACCAAAAACCTCTGCATGTTTTTACTCTACAGCTCTAAATTTTTTCACTTTTTCCTATTTTTACTTACTCTAAAAAGTTGCAAAATATTTGTTCACATAAAGTGGAAAAATGTTAAGATGATGATGATGATGATGATTTTAACTATTATTTCTTCATCATTACTATGCAATTATCTTTAATTGATGCTATTACTGTGATTCACATTTTCATTATTAATATGGTGATGATGATGACGATGCTGCTAATTATTATAATCTTTTTATTGTTATTACTTTTTTATAATCACTATCATTATGATTTTCATGATTATGAATTTTATTAGTTATTTAAAGATTAATATCATATCATTATAAGTTTCATTATCTTCATCAATTTATCTTTCTTTTTCTTATTATTATCATCATTATTATAATCATTATTAAAGTCATGGATGGATTTTTGTGAAATTTTCAGGAAATGTCAGAAATGGCAAAAGGAAGAACTTATTAGATTTTGGGACTGATCTGGATCACTGTCTGGATCCAGGAATTCTTTAAAGGATTCTGCACTATTGGGAGATAGGGCTGCGCTGTTACCACTTTATACCAGGAGATGGCGGACATGAGTAACTCATCTAGAGTTTTGGAGTTTATAGAGTTTGAAAGGCACGTGAACGGTCGAGGAGACGAGTCGGAGCGTAATAGAGAGAAAGACAGTGAATGGCAGCAAGAATAATCACAATGCTGGGAGGAATAGAGGAATATTCACACTGGGGAGCAGGTGGCCTAGTGGTTAAAGGCGCTCCCCATGTATGCAGGCGGCCAGGGTTTGGGTCCGGCCTGGGGCCCTTTGCCGCATGTCTCTCCCCCACTCTTGACCCTGTTTCCAACTCTATCCACTGTCCTCCTCTATCTAATAAAGGCACAAAAATGCCCAAAAATAAATCTTAAAAAAAAAAACAACTAAATATCAACACTATTATTATAATGAAATTTTATGATTGTTGTTAGAATTATGATTAACATTAACATTTTTATTATTAATATGATGATGACAATGATAATTGATAAAATTATTATTGTTATTATTTTATCATCATTATTTCAATTTTCAGGATTCATTATGATTATAATTATTATGTAAACTATTGTTTTGTATAACTATTATTTATTCATTTATTTATTTATTTTATGTTATTACTTTTCTTATGGATGTAATCACTATTATTTTCATTACACTTTTTATTATAGTACTAATAATTATCATTTCAATCTTAATCTTTCAATCTTATCATTTTTATTACTATTATTTTATTAGATTATTTTTATTTTTATTATCATTTTATTTTTATTGTATTATTACTATTATTATTTCTTGTATTATTATTTCTTGTATTATTAATATCATTACAGCAGCAGCAACAACAACAACAAAAACAATAATAATAATAATGATTATTATCATTATTATTATTATTAGTAGTATGGTTTTGATTAGTATCATTATTTTTAGTATTATCATAATTTTTATTAACAATATTACAGTCCACACCTGCCCCTTTTTTGTAAAAAGTCTTGAAATAATTTTGGTTAATAATTGGTACTCTGTAAACAAGGAGTAATTGATTGAAATAAAGCTGTAAAGTTCAAATTCAGCATATTTGAGCAGAATTATCTCCTTTTTTACTGAAAAAGACTGCAATTACTAGGAAACTAAAGAAAATTGCAGCTTAATGTTTGCATCCAGACTTTTAAATTGCTTAAAGGCTTCATGCTTAAAACCCTGGCAAGAGTTAAATGAATGTGCACAAATTATCATCATTTTGGCCAATCACATATGTTTAAGTGCTTCGGATGGATCAGAGGCCTGAATGATTTGCATACAATCTCTACTTCTTTGTCCATCACAACTATCAGAGGGATTCCAGTGAAACAAAAAGAACAAAACTATCAGTGGTCATCATATCAGTGTGGAGAACATATTCTAGTCCATCTGTCTGCATCTGAAGCTGTGAGTGAGAGGAATACTGCTGGTTTTTCTGCTGCTTGGCTGTTGTTTCTCTCACTGGGGAGAGATAAGAAGATCTGTGACAGAGCAGCCAGTTCAAACACTGGAAAGAGTCGGTCACTGCTGGGGCTCTCTGTCTGAGAGGGAGGAGAGGGGAGGGCTGCATGAAGAAGGGAGTAGAGTAGAGGAAAAATGGAGCTCTTGAGCAAAAGAAAGGACAGAAAAGACTTAAGGCCCTCTTGATGATCAGTAGAGTGATGGTGATAGATAATAGAAGCACACTGTGGGATTTTCTGCTCCTATATCATTTAAAAAGATGAACTGATGACAAGTTGAATCTTTTTCAATATAATTTTGGTGTCAGTAAAATAATTTTGAGACTGGAGAAATCATTATAAATTGCATTTTCGGTTGGATTTGGGGGAACCACTTGAAGCATTTATTGTGTTAAGCTATTTCATTTCTCTTTGTTTAATTGGTTTATTGCAAACAAATCATTTTCCATTCAACTTTGACAAAAACCCCTTAGACCAGAGTTACTGCTCAACCAAAGAGCCAAATTGTTCAAAAAAACCTTTGCAAGAGCCACAAACTAACTGGTGAAAAGTGGCAAAAATGTGTTAAAATGGCGATTAAAATAAGTTAAAGTGGTGAAATGGTTAAAAAGCGGCAAAGAAGTGACAAAAAATGGGTGAAAGTTGGCAAAAATGGGGAGGAAAAAGTGGCAAAATTGATTAAAAAAATGAGTTACAGATGGTGAAAATGGTCAAAAAACTATAAAAGTGTGGCAAAAAATGAATAACTTACAGGGGCAAAAGTGGCAAAAATGGGGAAAAAAGTGGGAAGAAATTGAAAAAAGAAAAAAAACAAGATAAACGAGGCAAAAACTGTTGAAAAATGGCAAAAAATGTTAACAAAAAGCAAGTCAGAGGTAACAAAATTGGTCAAAATGATAAAAATGTGGCAAAAAATGAGGGAAAAGAGACTGAAGTGGACAAGAGTGACAAAAATCGGAGAAATGTGGCATTCAATGGGAAAAAGCAGCTTAAATGGGTGAGAAGGGGCAAAATATGGCAAAAAAGTGGAAAAAAATTGCAAATAGCGTAAAACAGGACAAAAAAAGAAAAAAATGGTTAAAGGGGCAAAAGAAGTGGCAAACTTGGGCTTAAAAACCTATAAAAATAGATTATAAGTAGCAAAAAAGGGGGAAAGTTGCAAATAAGGACAAAATTTATGACAAAATATGAGAGGAATTCTCAGAATAACTTGTCACTCATGCAGTATAATGCAAAAAAAAAAGTGCTATTTAGATCTAAAATGAATCTCCAGATCTTCACGGTTGAAATGCAGAACAGATGGGTTGTTCTATCTGAGCAGGTAGAACAACCTATATGAGAAATTCTTCCAGCAGCTAAACGGACTCCCCTCTGAGACCCCATAAATCCTGAATAAACACTCTTTCCCCCTCACTGGATCATCGTATTTCTCCGCGACTCTGCTACCATTTCTCAAATAAAATCTTAATGAGAGGAAAAGAGATTCATGGCAGAAAGAGCGTCTTTCCACTGTCTGAAACATCTTTCAACTTACATAACTACAAATCAAAGACAGAAAGAGGAGGGACGGCTTGGAAGCAGCAGAGGTTTTGTTTTTAAGGTCAAAGCTCAAATGCTTTAGTAGCTGAGCCACCGGCCGTGATTTGATTGATTCATAAAAATAATTTCTGGCATGTTTTATGATACGTATTGTTTCATTTCTAACTTTCTGAGAACATTTTGGACATGTTTCAGATGTCACTTGGAGTTTATCAACATGTGAGCCAAAAAATCCATCTCCCTTTATTCCTGTACAAAATTAAATAGAAATCCCTTTACTCTGAACTATTTTCTCTTCATCCTCCCTCCTGTCACACTGGGACAGGCTCAGCCTTTCTTTAGAAGTCACAAAGCAGCAAATCAAGGCTGATTGGGAGGAAAGGGCTGGAGTATTTACTGATTTATTTTCTTTTACAAGAACACAGAGGGAAGAACAACATTGCATGTGTTACCATCTCTTCTCCTGGATCTGATTTCTCATCAAACATCCCGCTTCTAACAACACAAGGGGATTTTTACAATAATTACACCTAATCAGAACCTTCACTCTTGTTTCATTCTGCTCCGTTAATTCCATTAATTCAATCCATCATCCTCATCTTGGCCTCTGTCCTTGCTTTCATCTTGCTCATCATCCTAATCTTGCTCTCTGTCCCTGCTTTCCCTCTGCTCCGTCATCTTCATGTTGCTCTCTGTCTCTGGTTTTATCTTCTCCATAATCCTCTTTCTCTCTGTCCCTGCTTTTATCTCTGCCATCATCCTCTCCTTGCTCTTTGTCCCTCCTTTCTTTTCCTTTATTGCCCTAATCATACTCTTTGTCCCTGCTTTCTTCTTCTTTATTGCCCACCTCTTGCACTCCGTCCTTGCTTTAGTCTCATCCATCATCCTAATCTTGCTCTCTGTCCCTGCTATCTCCTCTATCATCCCCATCTTGCTCTTCGTCCCTGCTTTCCTCCTCTTTATCTTCCTCATCTTGCTTTCTGTCCCTGCTTTCTTCTTCTTTGTCCTCATCTTGCTCTCTATCACTGCTTTCTTCTTCATTGCCTACATTTTGCTCTCTATCCTGCTTTCTTCTTCTTTGTCCTCATTTTGCTCTCCATCTCTGCTTTCTTCTTCTTTGTCCTCATCTTGCTCTCTATCCTGCTTTCTTCTTCTTTATTTCCCTAATTTTGTACCCTGTCCTTGCTTTTGTCTCGTCCATCATCCTAATTTTGCTCCCTGTCCCTGCAGTAATCTTTTCCATTTTCCCCATCTTGCTCTTTGTCTCTGCTTTCTTCTTCTTTATCATCCCCATCTTGCTCTTTGTCCCTGCTTTCATCTTCTTTATCATCCCCGTCTTGCTCTTTGTCCCTGCTTTCTTCTTCTTTATCATCCCCGTCTTGCTCTTTGTCCCTGCTTTCTTCTTCTTTATCATCCCCGTCTTGTTCTTTGTCTCTGCTTTCTTCTTCTTTATCATCCCTGTCTTGCTCTTTGTCTCTGCTTTCATCTTATTTATCATCCCCATCTTGCTCTTTGTCTCTGCTTTCATCTTATTTATCATCCCCGTCTTGCTCTTTGTCCCTGCTTTCTTCTTCTTTATCATCCCCGTCTTGCTCTTTGTCTCTGCTTTCTTCTTCTTTATCATCCCCGTCTTGCTCTTTGTCCCTGCTTTCATCTTCTTTATCATCCCCGTCTTGCTCTTTGTCCCTGCTTTCTTCTTCTTTATCATCCCCGTCTTGTTCTTTGTCCCTGCTTTCTTCTTCTTTATCATCCCCATCTTGGTCTTTGTCTCTGCTTTCATCTTATTTATCATCCCCATCTTGCTCTTTGTCTCTGCTTTCTTCTTCTTTATCATCCCCGTCTTGCTCTTCGTCTCTGCTTTCATCTTATTTATCATCCCCATCTTGCTCTTTGTCTCTGCTTTCTTCTTCTTTATCATCCCCATCTTGCTCTTTGTCTCTGCTTTCTTCTTCTTTATCATCCCCGTCTCGCTCTTTGTCCCTGCTTTCTTCTTCTTTATCATCCCCGTCTTGTTCTTTGTCCCTGCTTTCTTCTTCTTTATCATCCCCGTCTTGTTCTTTGTCCCTGCTTTCTTCTTCTTTATCATCCCCATCTTGCTCTTTGTCTCTGCTTTCATCTTATTTATCATCCCCATCTTGCTCTTTGTCTCTGCTTTCTTCTTCTTTATCATCCCCATCTTGCTCTTTGTCCCTGCTTTCTTCTTCTTTATCATCCCCGTCTTGTTCTTTGTCCCTGCTTTCTTCTTCTTTATCATTCCCATCTTGCTCTTTGTCTCTGCTTTCATCTTCTTTATCATCCCCATCTTGCTCTTTGTCTCTGCTTTCATCTTATTTATCATCCCCATCTTGCTCTTTGTCTCTGCTTTCTTCTTCTTTATCATCCCCATCTTGCTCTTTGTCCCTGCTTTCTTCTTCTTTATCATCCCCATCTTGCACTCCGTCCCTGCTTTTGTGCAGGAGTATTTACTGATTTATTTTCTTTTACATGAACGCAGAGGGAAGAACAGCATCACATGTGTTACCATCTTTTCTCAAACATCCCGCTTCTAACCACACAAGGGGATTTTTTACAATAATTACACATAATCAGAACCTTCACTCTTGTTTCATTCTGCTCTGTTGATTCAGTCTTGGCGTTTGCTCACACAGTTGCACTCCCGGTAACTCATTCAAGATGAGCGATCCGCCATACTCCAGAATATGTATATCACATGCAGCTTGTCAGTTATGAGCTCTCACAGGATAAGGCTGCGTTCACAAACACATGTGGTCATTCATTCCTCGTCTCCTGTGGCGGTCGTAAAGCTGCCAACAAAGACTATTGTATTCATGTGTCAGATGTAAAACAGGCAGCCGCCCAAACGCCACGTTTGTTTCTGCGGCGAGAAAACGGATTTGACATCTATTGTGGGCTCTTTCTTCCAAACCCACTGACATCAGGAATGAGGGATTAACCAGCAGCTTTCACACAGGCCTGACAAATGAAACGCAGATCAGGAAGAACCTGAGGAAGAGACAAAAACAAAGCCAGTGTTATCAGGACTCACCACAAACCTCTGCAGACCCGTCCCTCCTGCGTTCCCCACGAAGATCCCCGAGCTGGCCTCGAAGGTCAGAGGCTGAGGGCTCCTGAGGAAGTCAACACGGTGGTACTCCTCGCAGTCCATGAAGAGACGCACCTGAGAGACATGGGAACATAAACTCTTGTTTAACCACTGTCTGACAGCACTAGGGCTGGTTATCATTTTTTTTTTTTCCAGATACAGGTTATTAAGCACTACTTTTCAACAGGGGTGTAGCAAGAGATTTTGGGCTCCCAGAAAGAATATTACACAAGGCAAAACAAACCAAAAAAAAAAGCTTGGTTTTATAAATGTCAAAGAATTTACTTTTTTTTTGCCAATAAGTTCAATATATTAATGAAAAACATGTGTTTTTTTAACCATAGATAAATTAGATTTACTTGTATTATTTCCTTCAAATTAGATTATGTGTTCATTAACCCCTTCTTGCTCTCTGTCCCTGATTTTGCTCCCTGGTCCTGCTTCTCCATTATCATCTCCTTGCTCTTCATCCCTGCTTTCTTGTCCTTTATCATCCTCATATTGCTCTCTATCCCCACTTTCTTCTTCTTCATTGCCCTCATCTTGCTTTAGTCTCGTCCATCATGCTCATCTTGCTCTCTGTCCCTGCTTTTATCTCCTCTGTCAACCCTATCTTGCTCTTCATCCCCACTTTCCTCCTCTTTATCATACTCATCCTGCTCTCTAACTCTGCTTTCTTCTTCTTTATTGCCCTAATCTTGCTCTCTGTCCCTGCTTTCTTCTTCTTTATTGCCCTCATCCTGCTCTCTATCTCTTCTTTCCTCTTCTTTATCATCCCCATCTTGCACCCTGTCCCTGCTTTCGTCTCCTCCATCATCCTCATCTTGCTCTCTGTATTGGCTTTCTACTCTTCCATCATCCTCATAATTCACTTTGTCCCTGCTTTTATCTCGTCCAGAATCCTCTTTCTCTCTGTCCATGCTTTTACCTCCCCCCTATTCTTCATTTTGATCTCCACCTCTGCTTTCTTCACCTCCATCTCTGAAATATTCAGGGTCCATAGGGACACCCCTAAATGTGTAGTGCCCTAGACAACCATCTATACTTGATGTAATAGTTGCATGCCAATATTTAAGGCTTATTTACGATTTGTTCTGCTAACATGAAAGGAGTTACTGGATGTAAAGATCAGCAGATATTTCCATATCCGGTATTAAGCTTTTTAAGTTGGTATCTGCTAATGCCAATATTGTGTTAAAAATACTCTACATCTCTGCAGTAATGAGAAGTTGATAGTCTGGGTTGGCACCTCCATATTTTGGCCTGTTATTTATTTATTTATTTATTATTTCTTCATTGAAAGAAAGAAAGAAAGAAAGAAAAGTGTTGTTTAACTGCGCGTTCAAACTAATCAGGAGACAAGCCCGGGCTATACTTAGATAGGATCTCATGTGAGAAAGAAGGAACAGAAAAGGGCAAGAAGTGCATTAGAAGTACATTCCAGAGCTTGGCGGAGCTAAATTCTTCATCTAGACATTTTAATCATACTTATAGATGTCTAGATGCTCCACTGTTGGTACAAAGTGAGTTAAACTCAGTAAACTGACCTCAGCACCCTGCACAGTCAGAGTGAACCTCGCCCATCTCCCCGTCATGTCTCCCATCTTAAACGAAGCTGCTTCCTGCGTCGCTCTTGTCCCCGGCTCTGTGTAGTACAGTACGACTCTCTGGGACCCATCCTCCACCTCAGATAACGCTATGCCCAGGTGTACAATCTTTTGGTAAGCGTCTGTGATGGCGAACAGCACTCCTCCTCGCCGTGTGGTGGGCTTAGCTGTGACTGTGATGGCGAAGTCGTTGTAGAACGGGTCGGGGATGAAGGACTTTGTGAGGCGGCCCACGTTGGCATCAGGGCCGAAGCTGTAGGCCGGGTAGCCCTCAAATCCGGTGACGAAGGAGACGGAGGGAGGAAGGGGGACGCCGATCAGCTCGGTGAGGTCCAAGGCTCCCTGAGAACCACGTTCTGGAGGAAAACAAACACAGAGGTGGAAGCCATGTTAGTGAAGGGGAAAAGAAAACAAATTTAGGATACAGCCAAGTGTGAAACAGAGCGAAAACCAAAATAAACTGAGCTTTGTCAGTCATGGGAAAAAAAAGGCTGAGACAACTGACTTCATACAGGAGGAAATAAGGTATCAGGGGTTAAATTTCACTTCTGCGCTGAAATTCAAGTTTTAATGAGGTAATCTTGTGGCTCCTGCAGCAAAATCTGACCTTTAAACAAACTCTTCAATGCAGTGACAACCTTGTTTGTACACATATTAAGGTGCTTTTGCAGTGTACTTTCCAAAAGTCACAGACATTAAATTTTAAACTTATCCCACATCATCACAAATCAAATCAATTAATTGGCCAAGCTGCATATTATGGTTCCCTATTGCGAACAGCAGCGCCTGGACCTGAGGAGTTTGTTTCACTCCTGCTCAGGTGTTACTGATATTGCACTGATAGGTCTTTCATTGCCTTTAAAATGGGGCACTCAGGAATCAGGAAGTCCTCTTGTAAAGTTGCTAGAACATGTGTTGCAGACACATGTCCATGTGTCCTTGGTTAAGAGCGTAAGAATGAGATTAGCTGATACTGATGGCCAATTCTTCATAGCAAACTCTGCCATCAGTGAATGACTGTGTGAGTGAATGGCTGTGAATAGGTACATAGGTGTGACCTGTGGTGTAAAAGCTTTTTGAGTAGTTGGATGACTAGGAAAGCTCAAGTCCATTTACCATATCAGATTGAATTATATCATACCCTACAGCATGGTATCATATTGCATCTTCTAGTAAAGCATAATTTTATATTGCATCTTACTGTGTTGTATCCTATCATATCATCAAAGGAAATAAAATTCATTGACCGATTAAAACCGGCAAACTTCTACTTTTCAGATAGAGCACATGTAAGTCCAGCTTCATGGCCCACAATATTTTATGTAATCAGAGAACAGCTTCAAAAAACACAACGAAAAGAAGCACGGCATGGTTTCTGTGTCTAGACCAAACATTACCAGGCTGCCTTGTGTAATGTGCTGTGTGCTTAGTTTTTGATGTGTACTTGAAGTTGACAGGGTCCACTATCCATAGAGAGGACAGGGGGTCGGCTCTGCTCTGGAGCCCCCTAGTGGGTTAATCCAGCTGCAGGTCAGAGAGCTCATGTGTTATCCTAGAAATTAAAGCATTCCTCTGTACAGACAGTGAGGCAGAGCCAGGGGACATTTGTAAATTAAATTTGAACACCAGAAGTAATCAGTGCTTTATTATTTGTGTATATTAAATTTACTGTGACCATTCATGGAGCAAACCTGAGGTCATGATAGAGTCCCCAGAGATTTCAACCACAGATTTTCTTATGAGACAGTATGAAGGGCTCCCACCAACCAGTTTATAGACTTGACCATAGACCACAGATCATCAACAGGTGGCCTGGGGGCCAAATCAGGCCTCCCAAAGCTTCCTGTCTGGCCCCAGAAGATCTTTAAATTCAGAAAAGCAGGAAAAGAAAATGTTGTGGTTTTAAGAGCATCTTTTGGCATCATTTTAAATGTCTGCAGCTATTAAATCCCCCCAAAAGCAATTCATATTGAAATAGTTTTAGCATGACTTCACATTTAACTTGTTTTTACAGAAATTCACTTGTTAGCCATTATTAGTAAAAGGTCAACTTTAACCTCAGAAATTATCCATTGCAAGTAACATTAATCAGTTTGTTTCCCACTCTTGTACAGTTGTCAACCTTTAGTTTTTTATTTATATATTTCCATTGCCCTTATTTACAATTTCCCCCCTTTTTTTGCCACTTTTAGTCTATTTTATAGCTTTTTAAGCCAAAGTTTGCCACTTCTTTTACCCCTTTTCAACATTTTTTTCTTTTTTTTCATTTTTTGTCACATTTTTACACTTTTTTGACCATTTTTGCCATCTGTAACTCATTCTTTAATCAGTTTTGCTACTTTTCTCCCCATTTTTGCCAATTTTCACCCATTTTTGCCACTTCTTTGCAATTTTTTTTAACTATTTTGCCACTTTCGCCTGTTTTAGTCTCTTGTCGCTAATTTTTTTGCCACATTTTGACCAATTTTGCCATCTGTGACTCGCTTTTGTTAACAATTATTGCCACCAGTTTTTGCTTTGTTTATCTTGATTTTTGCTCTTTTCAAGTTTTCCACTTTTTCCCATTTTTGCCACTTTTGGTAGGGGTCATTGAGTACATTTGCACAAGGGCCAGAAGTAGTCTTAACAGATCTGGGGGCCGGACTTCCAAATAAACAAAAATTAAATCAATATTTTGTTCTAATTAACAAATGGGTTGTGGAGTGGCACAAAGGGACAAAAACTTGCAGGAAAAATGGTGAGAAGAGGTTAAAATGTTGCAAATCATTAGTATATAAGGAAAAAAAGGGCAAAAAGGATATCAAAACAGGGTTAAAAGTTGCAAAAATGGTGAAAAAAGTAATGAAAAGTGGCAAAACAGATAAAGGAGTGGCACAAAAGGATAAGAAAATTGGTTTAAAGGAGTTAAAGAATGGCAAAAATTGGGTTAAAGAGGCAAAAAAGGGCAAAAAGTACCAAAAATGGGTCAAAAGTGACAAATGGTGCAAAAATAGCCAATGGCAAAGTAGTGAAAAGGCAAGAAAGTGGGTTAAAGAGTGATAAAAAAGCAAAAAGTGGCAAAAATGGGTTAAAAGTGGCAAAAATGATGAAAAAAGTAATGAAAAGTGGCAAAAATTGACAAAAAGTGGTAAAAACTGATAAAGGAGAGAGAAGACAGGCAAGAAAAGTGGTTTAAAGGAGTTAAAGAATTGCAAAAACTGGGTTAAAGAGGCAAAAAAGGGCAAAAAGTATCAAAAATGGGTTAAAAGTGGCAAAATGGTGCAAAAATAGCCAGTGGCAAAGCAGTGAAAATGCAGGAAAGTGGGTTAAATAGTGATATAATAGCAAAAAGTGGCAAAAATGGGTTTACAGTAGCACAAAATGTTGCAGAAATGGCAGAATGAAGCAGTGAAGTAGTGAAAAGTGTGAAACATGAGTTCATATAGTTGCTAAATCATAATTATGAGGGCCCATTCCCTGGGATTTTCAGGAGCCCAGTCAATTCTGTGGGCATGCCTGTCTCCTTGTGGTCTACGGCATTATAGATCGGGATTGATCTCACAGGTAATGCCTAAAAGTGTCCTGCGTTTTGAAAGAAAATACAAATACTAATAAGATAATATGTTAATCAGAACAAAATATTGATTTAATTTTTGTTTATTTGGAAGTCTGGCCCCCATAGGCTCGGTCAAGACTAAATCTGGCCCTGGTGTAGATGTACTTGATGACCCCTACCATAGACAAAGTGATTTTAGCCATTGGCTACTAAACTGAGGCAACGAAGGAAGTGTCTTATTTCTTTGTTTTAAATGGCCAGAAGGGAGTGATTACACTGGACAGAAAAAAGAAACCCAAATGCATGAAACCAGATGAGAAAATTACCTCTAAATTAATTTATTACCTTACTCAACACGTCTCTGAAGAGTTTTAAATCTTCCTCTCTGCAGCATGCTGTTAATTCAGTAAATTATGGCCCCATTTAGAGTAAAATCTGTGACATAGGGAAACAGGGCCCTTTTCTTTCCAGGTATGGCCACTTAAGGTAACAAGACACAATCAATACTCTTACGCCTGCCTTGCATCATCACAATATTCAGTGCAGCTTCTGTAAGTAGAGCCAGTTTCCTGTTGGCCTGCTCTCCTTCTTTCAGTGGTATAATCGCATGTATATTTCCAAGTCCTGACTCATGCCAAACAGCAGGAGCTCCTATTTTCTCCCCCACCACACAGCAGTAGTTCATGAATGCCCACCTCCCACATCATATCTCCTCTCTCTCTCTCAGTCAGACATGCACCCTCAGTCCCCTCCACACCTGGTTCTGCTTATGAAACAGACCCCAGGAACCGTCGTCTGCTCTCTGTACGGGCAGCAGGGTACGGAGAGGCTGGCATCTGGAAGGCATTAAGTTAGACTAATACACACGTGCTGCCCAGTGGCAGCTCCTGTTAATTAGGCTTACTGCATGGCATGTGTGAGTAGGACAAAAAAAGACAAAAGACACTGAGGATATAAACTTCCACAAGTGCGGCTATATATCAATAAGAGGGAGACACCAAAAGGAAGAATAGGATGAGCATTCGAACACAAAAACACGAGTGCTGCTGCATGTGTGGTCAGATATGTTCCCCACAGGAGGAGAGAGGCACCCGTCTTTACCCCCATGCATTAATTGGATTAAAACCTCCACAGACAGGGCAATTAAAAACTAAAAATGGATGCCAGCCAACTCTGGATTTACAGCTGCCTTTTTTCTCTAGCATAAAACTTTCAAACCTCTCTGCCGCTATTTATTACTGACGCCACTGATATCTGATCATTATGTGCATCTCTAGGCCGGGCCTATTCAGTTAGCGGCCCTGAACCAACCCCCAAGAGGCCCAGCCTGAGGTCATGCCAGAGATGCAGAGGGCAACCTGTTTTGCAAGTTTTCATAAATTCCCACAGTATTTCAGACCATGAATGCAACACTCCAAGTTGAAAGCATGCCCCTTTTTTTAAACAGTAACTGTGTAAAGTTAGTTTTTATGCACTTTAAGATATGCCTGGGTAAAACTGTGACCAATATTATTATCTAAAGAATTTCTTTTCTTTTCTTTTTTTTTTCTTTATTCAAGTGAAAAAACCCTTTCTACTGCCTCAGGTTATGTTCAAATGCAGCTCTGATGTTGTGTTTTTATGCACTTTTTGATGTGCTTTTGTCATGTTGCAAAAATTAAAAGAGAGACTGTGAATAAAAAGTGCATATGTCATTGCAGACTTTGCACATTTTGAACCACTGTTGATGTTCAAAGTTTCTCAGCGGTCGGGGGCACTCCACCGCACCAAGGAGTTGCCCGCCTTGTCTGTCGACGAGCACGGCTCCGCCAGCAAGAGCATAAACTATCAAACAGGTATATCAGCACATCTCACAGCTCCACATCTTTCACTGTAACTGACAACAGCAGGCATCATTCTCACAACAAATACTACCTGGATTGGAAAAGATCAGGCTGGAAATTGGCAAAAATTTCCTCATACTTTTGTGCCAGGCAGGCTTGTACCATCTGGTCAAGCTTATGTTTCTAAAAGCTCAGTTTTCTACATTCACACTAAAATGCAAGATGGGCATTTTCAGAAAACTATTGGCTAAGATGACTGATTTTGGAAAGCTGTATTTGGGTGTGAGTCTGGTATTTGTCATGAAAATGGAGCCAAATTCTGGGCGTGATTAAGCAGCTTTAAGCAGTAAAATACTTCACAGCATTTAAGCTATGAACACTTTTGGATGAAGCTTTTGCCAACTGAAAATTTCCCCTCTTTTCTAAGCCTTGATTTAATAAAACAAGACTCTGACACTTGGAAAAAGCTTAATGACTTTTTTTCAGGCTCTTGTCTTATTAAGCTGATGAAGTGAAATCTAAGTGAGCTTAAACAAACTTGCAGAATGATTTTCCAGAAACTCACTGACCCATTTCTCATTCCAGAGAAATCTGGACTCCTGCTCTTACAGTTGGCTTGTTGGCAGCCTCACAAGAAGACTCTGATTTTTCTCTTTATCTTTTTTTATGTTGTCATTGTTAAATTACTGCCAACAGCCCCACAGCTCGGCCTGTCACTTTGCTCTGTCTTTGCCCGAGAGTGACTTCACTGCAGATGTTGCTCCACTGGGTCAGACACTGAACAGCTGGACAGATCGCGATGGAAACTAAAACACACTCTCTGAACTTGCTCAAGTTCTCATGATGCAACGAGAACACACAGGAGCTTTGCAGACTCACTGTCTGTCCTCTGCAGCCGTGTTTGTTGTCATGTACTGGTGAGTTTCTTAAGGATACGATGACAGATGAAAGCAGGGAGCGAAAATGTAAAATATCCCAGTGAAAAACACTGTCAGCTGTGAGGAAGTTGTGAGTTATTCGGGTCAGGGTGTGACTTCTCGGTGTAATCAGGCTTGGCTGAGTGGGAGCACCACCTGCTCTGGAACAGTGACAGGGAAAGAAAGCAGAGAAGAAGAAGAGGGCTCAGGAGATACAGTACATGCTGTCTAAGCTGTGGTAATAACTTCAAGGTGCATTCAAGAAGTTCATGATGCTGCCAGGCCGTTCAGGCTCTGAGTCCCAGAGGAAGAACGCAGGCTTTTATCTGGATAACTCCCTTTGCATGGGAGGGGAAGTCATGTTTGACAACGAGCCAGTTAGATACATGCAGATAAGTCTTAAAGCTTTAGCATGTTCTTTCTCCAAACCCCCCGAACAACAGTTTGATCTATGGCCTGAAGCTTCAAAATACAACAATCTACAGTAGGTAACATGCCAACACAATAAGGCCCTCACAGCATTACAACCTTCAACAGACCCAGGCTCAGAAAGAGGGTGGAGAAGCAGAGCTAGGGTGAGGGCTAGCACTCACCCCCACTGGGCTAGGCTGACACTTCTTCTTCTAACTACCCTATCATGACTCCAACAACAACAAGCCAAATATTGTGCTATTTCCTGTTACTTTGGGTGTAAACTTGAGGTATTTAAAGCATTAAATACTACTAGAGAGCAATGCACATTTCATACTTTTCATACTCAAAAGTTTCCACCTCACATTGAACACCCATGAGGTTGTCAAGTGTCGTATGACAAAGATGGAGCAAAGAGACGGACATCGATCTAGGATACATGCTGAGTTGAAAGTCAGCACTCCAACCATTACTATACGCCATCTCCTGCCACAGACAGGAAGTGACCTATGCAGTGGATAACTTCACTCATGGTGCAAAAGTGTCTAACATCAAGCACAACAATAATTCCCTAGAAAAGCATGATGCATATTGTGCAGTGATGACTGTACAACACGCAACATCTAAACACATCAATCCATCCGTCTATTTTCTACACTGCATTACCCTTTTGGGGTCGGGCTGTCCCAATTGCCTTTGGGTAAGAGGCGGGTTACACCCTGGACTGGTCGGCATTCAATCACAGGTCTGACACTCAGAGACACACAACTGCACATGCTTGCACTCACATCTACGGGCAATTTAGAGCCACCAATTAACCTAACAAGTAGGGCTGAACAATTTGCAAAAATAATCTGATTGCGATTTCTTTCCCCCAACATTGCAATTTAGTATGTGATTATTCTTAGGTCACTCTTATGTATTTTTTGACAAATTCAAGCAATAAATACTTCCATAAATAAGACCAAGTGCATTGAAAACAATGAAATTATTTCAAAAGTATATAGTATCATGAATCTGAATATGAGGGTGCAACAAGCTTTAAGCTATAAAGGAGGCAGCTGGGGCGGGGAAGGTGAAGCAGGTATGACTTTCTTGAAGTAACGGTAGGTTTCATCAGTTCAATTTAGAATGAGCTAACTGTTTTTGCACAGATTGCAAATGTGATGTCATTTGCTTTGTTAAAGGACATTATCATTTGATGTCACTCATTTTGACGAAGAAAAACATACATAAAACAGGAAAAGGAGGATTTTTGTAGACCATTATAAAAAATATGACACTTGCATGTTTGCATAACGTGCATAAAATCTCTGCAAAAAATGATTTATTAAACTGGTATTTTGACACATTTAGAGAAATATTGCAACTTCTGAGATTTGTAAATTGCAGCAGGTCATATTGCGGTTTTAGCTAATTTGCGGTTAATTGCCCAGCCCTACTAACAAGCATGTCTTTGGTGGTGGGAGAAAGCTGGAGTACCCAAACATGCAAACTCTGCACAGAGAGGGCGTAACTGGGAGGCAAACCAGGAACGTTCTTGCTGTGAGGCGACATCCCTCACCCCTGTTTTGCCTTGCAGCCCTAAACACATTTAAACACTCTGCCCAAGGGCATGATGGGAAAAGCATGCCAACCACATTGAAATGGCAGTGGGCGGAGCTTAGATCAATTAACTTTACAGTGTCGACTGAATTGGATTAACACTGAAGGCCATTTACTCAGAAAGGAGTTAAATCTACACTTTAAGATAAATAAAGCAAAACATTTAACCCTGAGAATTTAAATCCAGTTTTGCTGTGCACCAGCGACATTAAACATCCAAGACAAGCCCAAAAACTTCTGCATTGTAAATACCTGCCTTCACATGGACTAGATCCTGGTGACACATAAACCGAACGAAGCACAGTCTGGTTCAAGGGAACACAGAGCTGACAACAACAAATCCAACGAATCTAGAGACTGATAACAGTCTCTTTGGGAATTCACAGCTCCATGATGTTTTTACAAAAGTTCTGATCTTTGTGACAACAATGAGACTACGTCCATGTCCCATGTTAGAAGGATCCATCATCACCTGAACCATCTCCTCAGACCAAGAAAGTCCAGCAGTTTTCTGTGCCCTTTGGTGTCCTATTGGAGAACTGCATCCAGAGATGATGCCAGATGCCACATTTGAAGAATGAAAAATCAGCTGTACAAAAAGACCTGGGGGTGAGAATAGTCTGATATCTACATACTAGGAGCTTCAGTAGGTGTATCGGGCACAAGGAGAAAAAAAGACATCATGGTGGAAGATGGCAGGTTGAGTAAGACTGTGTGAGGGTGTGGGTTTTAGCGTTTCTGTTTACATGGTATCTACTGTTTGTAAGTCTGCTTTCTTTCCAACAGTCGATCCAAATGCTGCTGCCTCCTCTCTGCTCCTCTCCTAAATGGGTCAGTGTGTTTCCAGGGAGTGTGTCTAACTGAGAAAGTCCGCGGGTAACATGAAGTTTTGGTAAAATCCAGATGACTAAGAGGAGCAGAGAGTGCACTTCTCCAAAATTTCATAAACACCACTTAAATGAGAAAACAGTTCTTAAAAATGGGACATGCACCGCATCTAAGTTATGAAATCTTAAACGGTTCTTTCAGTGAGTGAATCATTCCCACTTGGAGGATAAGCGTTTTAGCATCCATAAGTAATAAACATGGAAAACCTATTTAATCAATGAATGAATAATATAATCAAGAGTATTCTGTGCAGATCAATCTGCATTTCTTCATGTTCTGTTCCTGTAAATGATCTCCTGAGGTAGGAGACAGAGTTCAAAAGTCCAAAGGTACAACTTCAGTTCAGACTGAGTGAAGAACACACACTTTAAGCCTGGAAAAGAGACTGCAAGCTCATGTTTTATTTGCTCTGGAAGATCCATCTGACAACAATGCTGCTCAGACAGATTTTCCATGTGACCTGATCCAGGTTGGGCCTTTTACAAAGCTGGATTAGACTGTAGCTAGACTGAGACCACCATCAAAAGCAAATGTCAAAATCTGTGACTTTATTGGTAACTGCGTGTTGGGTTGTAGTAAGAGTCCCTGCAAATGGATAGATTTTTACTAACATAGCATCCCTGTTGGGAGGTTTTCAGGCCAGCTTAGGACTGTGCAAGACACAGATGGTGCAAACTGTGACCCTAAATCATCACAAAAGTGTTCTGGGGTGGATTGTTGAACAGAATCCATTTCAGTCAGACAAGAGGTTAATCTGTGCCCATGAGGATTTTATTTTTGGAATTCTGCCTGCTTTATTCTGAGGCATGCACAGATAACGCTACGTGGGTACTGTCATGGCATAAGCATTGCCTGCTGGTGCCAACAGATGCACTGACAGTCTCACCCATGGTCTCACTGGACGACTGAAAGTCATGGCAGAGGGTGAATATTCCTCTATTTCTCCCAGCATTGTGAGTATTCTTGCTACAATTCGCTGTCTTTGTCTCTATTAGGCCCCGACTCATCTCCTCGACCGGGCGTGCGTCTTTCAAACTCTATAAACTCCAAAACTTTGAATAGAAACACACTCAAAAACGCTGCTGGGATTGAAGTTACTCATGTCTGCCATCTCCTGGTGTAAAGTGGTAACAACAGTAGAAAAGCACACGGAGAGTGCAGACCTCTGCCATTAGCCCTATCTCCCAATAGAACAGAATCCTTTAAAAATTCCTGGATCCAGACGGTGATCCAGATCAGTCCCAAAATCTAATCATTTCTTCCTTATGCCATTTCTGACATTTCCTGAAAATTTCATCAAAATCCGACCATAGCTTTTTGAGTTATGTTGCTAGCAAAAAAACAAACTTACAAACTAACTAACAAACCCACCCGAACACAGAACCTCCTTGGCGGAGGTAATAATGCAATTATTTTATACTGCTAAGGAAACAAATTTCACATTCTTGTCTAAACCAAAACATTTCCTTCACTTGGAGTTACATTTGAGCTCCCTATTATGATCAGTAAACTTGCACCTAGTAATCATTTTACTGAGCCAAAACTTCATCTAACAAAAGTTCTGCATCTATTAAATCAGATGTAGTATAATGGAGAAGCTGGGGTGGAGGAGGGTTGTAAAAGTAGCTTTTCTGAGCAAATTGGGCCACTTTTACACAGTATTTGAATCCATTAAAGTGAACAAGGAGTCTGATGCGTGCCACATCTTAAAAAGTAAATAACAGAAAAAAAAAAGATCTAGGCAAAGAAAAAACAGAATGGAACATTGATTTTCAGTGTGAATGCAGCCCTAGTCGCCTCATTTAGTTAGCTAATGAGATTCTATCCTGTTGGTTTCTACACAAATTCCAAGACTGGACTGTTTTAACCAACAGCACTTTTTTTTAAGTGTAGGGGATTTTACCACAGCTGTTTGGGGTGGGGCACGAAGATGACTGACCCACATCAGCAGACGAAGAAACAGAGTTCCTTTAGAGCCAACATCTGCCTGTTCTGCATTTTATTTATTTATTTTTTTAATTAAAAACGCTGATGTGCTTCAGACTTGTTTTCTGGCCATTTATATTTATAATTTAACTACAGATTAGTGCTTCTCACAACTGCATACACATCAGTATTAAGCACTGGTTAATGGATTTGTGACCACAAGCATTCATTCTGATCTGCTAACTGTGTAATTTGCATGAAAATTGACGCATAATGATCAGTACCTGATCCATCCTGACATCTCTAGTACAAAAAGCAACTTTAAGCAACTAAATCATGAAATACTAAACTTTAGTGTGTTATGCTGTAAAGAAACTTGACTGTTAAAACTGCATTCTAGAATTTGCAGACTGGACATTAATCAGTGTTTAAGAGAGAAAGCAGAGAATATTTCCATAATTAGAACATTTCAAAGCAGGGGTGTCAAACTCAAGGCTCAGGGGCCAAATCTGGCCCGTGGAACAGTTAAATCCGGCCCGCAGGATTAGCTCATATTTCTGTCATAACTAGTCCATCAGTCTGAGGTCTGCCGATTTTACTCAAATATGAAAACATTAACATGTCCTTGGTTATTCAAGATATCCTTCTTATAAAATTCCATAAAATCTGAGAAAGGAGTAAAAATATTTAGATAAGAAGTCAGAAATGTGGACAAAGATATAATTTGTGTGTTGATTTCACATTTTCAATTTTGCATCTCACAATTAGGATTTTTACTTTTCATTTCATACTTAGACCCTTTAAACTCATAATTTTGACTTCTTACATAATATTTTGAGCTTTAATATTCATGATTGTAATTTTTAATTCTTATTTTGACCTTTTGAACCAATTATTTCGTATTTTATCTCATATTTTCAACTCAAAACTGTGACATCATAATCTCATAAATTGACCTTTTACACTCACAATTTAAAATTTTGAATCATATTTTGACTTTTAATTTCATTATTAAACATTTTATTTAATATTTTGACATTTAAACCCATGGTTTTGACTTTCTTTCTTATATATTGGCCATTAAAAAAACATTTTTCAATTTCAATTTCATGTTTTGATCTTTTTGAACTAATAAATTTACTTTTCTCATGTTTCTCATCAGTGCTTTTTATACATATTACTGGTGAAACAAGGTTGACAGTTTCTGGTTTAAAAGGTGACCCTGTTAGGCCCTCAGGCTAGACCTGAATCCAGAATCCGGCCCCTGCTGTGATTGAGTTTGACACCCCTGTTTTTAAAGGAGCATATCAACTGTTTAAATCACCACTATGTCAAAGAGAATTAATACTTAAAATACTGGCTGAGCTGTATACTGTATATAAGTTCGTTTATAGGACTGGAATGTGAGCTTTTTGCTGTCTTGGCTCAGATGTAACGATACATGATTATCAGAAGGAAAGAGAAAATCAGAAAGGTCATAATAACGTGGCGATGACGGACACAGTATTTGGACGGCTCTGAATGGTGCCGGCCAGAGTCTCTCTGCTGTCGGTCAGTCTGCAGCACTTTGTAATGAGCTGTCACATTTAATAAGAGAGCGAGTAAAGGGGATCTAATCAACCTCAATTATCTGTGACTCCACAGCACTGATACTCGGATAGGGGCACGTCCTGCACCGGGGCCACCTCTGCGTGTGCATGTAACTCCTCTAACGAGCATTCACAGGACAATATAACCCAGAAGAAATAACTCATCGAGTTTCTCCACATGTTTAAAGATGAAAAACCTCACTGTTACCGACATAAAACCTCCTGTGGCTGCGGTTCAACCACGTCTTACAAACATGCTGTTCTCTCTCTCACGGCCTCTTTTAACCCTCTGAACTCAACATTTCTACCTTTGACTGACTGACATTTTACCCTATGTAGAAGCACATCTGCCTTAAACCTGAGGTCACCATCGTCGTTTAGGTTCAAATCTGAATGAATAAAGTAAAGAAAGACAAGAGAAATGGGAAAACAATCAGTCATTTGGTAATTTTTCATGCCATTTCTTGCTCCGTGTCTAAATCATTGAAGGTCTGAGGGTTCCTGAATGCATCAGCATGGAATTGCACCTGCTACTGATTGCATTACCAAGCAACAATGACTTGTTTTCAACAAACACATGGAAATAACGCAACTGCATGTGAGTTTGATTATTTTTAATGGCTGCTGGGATGGTAGAAAATAATCCCAGGCACGGCTGCTTTCAGTTGATTCATTTTTAAACTTCTATGTGAATTTGGATTAAAATACACTTCCAATCTTTGTTTCTATCTGTGTCTTTTAGCATCTGCTGTCATCAGACAGCGCTCTGACACCTCCACCATGGCAGATGTGCATTAGCTAACAGACAGAGGCCGGCAACGACACTGTGAGAGGCCAAAAAAGTACAGCAATATTACTGGATTTGTTCAAATACACTATATTGCCAAAAGTATTCGCTCACTTGCCTTTACTTGCACGTGAACTTAAGTGACATCCCATTCTTAATCCATAGGTTTTAATATGACGTCGGCGCCCTTTGCAGCTATAACAGCTTCAACTCTTCTGGGAAGGCTTTCCACAAGGTTTAGGAGTGTATTTGTGGTAATTTTTGACCATTCTTCCAGAAGTGTAAAGTTTGGTAGAGGGGGGATTATGGTGTGGGGTTGATTTTCAGGAGCTGGGCTTGGCCCTTAGTTCCAGTGAAAAGAACTCTG